>NC_136980.1:15575487-15600477 GCF_032717465.1 Coenobita brevimanus | reverse complement strand
ATGGACATGTTGCACCACCAGCAGCTAAGGTTCAGGTTATAAGTGATCTTCCCAGACCTAAAAGTAGGAAAGAGCTACAAAGATTTTTGGGAATGGTAGGTTATTACAGGAGATTTGTTCTTAACTTTTCAATTCTTGTATCACCACTTACAGACCTACTGAAAAAGGGAGTGAAATTTGTCTGGACCGATAACTGTGAATCCTCTTTCACCAAACTTAAAGCTATCCTATTAAGTCAGCCAGTGCTCGCTACTCCAAATTTTGCTAAGCCTTTTAAGATGGCTGTTGACGCAAGTGATACAGGAGCGGGGCTGTTTTGCTGCAAGAGGATGATCAGGGTATTGAACACCCTGTATCTTATTACAGTAAGAAGTTCACTCCACCTCAAAAGAACTACTCCACTCTTGAGAAAGAGATTTGGTCTTGATATTGGGTTTACAGCATTTTTCATTTTATTTGTGTTCTGGTTTTGACCCCATAGTCATTTATACCGATCATAACCCACTGAAATTCCTTAGTAAGTTTAAAGATAAAAATCAGAGATTGACAAGATGGAGTCTACTTCTTCAGGATTATTCATTAGACATACAACATATCAAGGGGAAAGAAAATGTTATTGCAGATTGCTTATCTAGACTTTAGATAGATTGTTTTAGAGTAATAAGAAATTTCCTTTGTAAATTTCTTTTTTTTTGTGTGTGTGGAGGGGTGTTACATAGCCTATGATTTCATCATCCTTTGTGTAATTCTAACGTCCAGTATGCTGCATGTTTGATCACGAGCGTGTTCTACCTCACTCCCCCCTTCTACCCTTATAGTAGAGTAAGTCGTTCTTTCTGTTGTTCAGAGCAGGATTGTAAACTCTTTGTCCCCTATAGCTTCATTTGCGCGTCCTTCTTACAAGTTGTATCAAGCTCTGCCGGCCCCTATATAATGAGCTCAGTCTCTGCATTAATTGCCACTTAGATCTACTCCTCATTTTGTTCACATCTCTGTCCTCCCCTGTACAGTTGTTATTGTGAGTGCTCAGGAAGTCTCCAACCATCTAGCAGCTGTGTAATTTGAGTATAAGTGTTATCACATTTTTTCCTTGTACTGTATAGCATGAGGTGTTGATTCGTGGGCCTAGTGAGGTTTTTGTGATTCATGTGTTTTTGGTGTCAGCCATTAATAATAATATTTTGTATCTGTAATAATATATCTTGCATTAACTGAGCATTATCTGGTTTTCTCATTTTATCAGGGCTGACTTAGATAAATTTACTCTTGCTAATTTCGTGTTAATAGAGGCTATTGCAGTTAACCATATATTTAACCTGTTTTTTGCCATTACATTATCCTTATGAGTCCTGAATGTTTAGTTGTTAGTTTCAGCATTAAACTTTAACTTGTAATTTTACCTAACTCTTTTGTTTTGAACCTGGAACTTTGTGGGACACTTTTTCTCTGTTCCGTAACAATATATATATATATATATATATATATATATATATATATATATATATATATATATATATATATATATATATATATATATATATTGCCAGACGCCTCAATCCCGTTTGGGGTGGCCACAAACAAATCGCCTCCAAGTCGCCCTGTCCCCCGCCATTTCGCTGCCCTGCTCCCAACTCACACCCCCTCTCTCATATACCTCTCCACCCCATCTCTCCATCTCATCCTCGGCCTCCCCTCCCTCTTTCCCCTCCACCTCACTCACATACACTCTCTTCGTCAGTCTTTCACCCTCCATCCTCTCCACATGGCCAAACCACCTCAGTGTGTTCCTCATAACGCTTCCTATCACATCCACATCAACACCACAGCGCTCCTTTATATCCTCATTCGTCAGCCTGTCTCTCCATGTGACTCCACAGGCTCCTCTTAAATAACTCATTTCCACGGCTCTCACTCTTGACTTTTGTCCTTCCAACAACGTCCAAGCTTCACTTCCGTCCGTTAGAGTTGGTATCACAATACTGTCATGTAGTAACTTTTTCACTTCCATGCTCACATCCCTGTTTCTTATCACTGCTTTCCAAGAACCAGCAACCTTTCTTCCCTGCTGTACCCTTTCAAGCACTTCACCCTCCAAACCTCCATCCTTACTCATCACACTACCCAAGTACTTAAACGTACTCACATTTTCCAATTCCTTACCATCCAACCTCGCTGTACATTCACTGACTTCACCTCTCTCAAAGACCATCACTTTACTCTTCCCTACATTCACCTTTAGATTCCGTTTCTTACACACTCTCTCAAACTCATCCACCAAGCCTTGCAGCTCCCCTTCGTCTTCACTCAACAACACGGTATCATCTGCAAAAAGTACAGGGAGTTTCCAAACACTATCCTCTCTCACCAGGGCCACTCCAACATCCACTACCCTACCTTGTACCTCTTTTATTACCTTATCCATGTACAGATTGAACAACCATGGAGACATGACACATCCCTGTTTCAACCCAACTTTCAAAGAGAAAAATTCACTTAGTTTACCATCCACACGCACTGCAGCCTTCGCACCATCGTACATACTCTTCACAGCATTCAACAACTTCCCATCTATTCCATATATTCTTAACACTTTCCACAATCCTAGTCTATCCACCCTGTTATATGCTTTCTCCAAATCCATGAAAGCCGCATACAACTTCTTTCCCTTCTCTAGAAACTTTTCCACTAAAGATCTGAGAATGAATATCTGATCTACACAACCTCTTCCCTTCCTAAAGCCTCCCTGTTCTTCTCCAACTAATTTCTCTGTTCTTTCTCTAACTCTGTCAATAAGTATCCTACCATATACTTTTCCTATTATACTAAGAAGACAAATGCCCCTATGATTACCACACACTTCTTTTTCCCATTTTCCTTTGTACAAGGGAATAATTATACCTGACTTCCAATCCTCCAGGACTCTACCTTCCTCCCAGGCCAATCTGCACATCTTCCACATCCATTCTACTACTATTAGTCCGTCAGGTGAACCCCCCATTTTTAGCCAACCGGTACCAAAAAGATGGCAAAGGCTCATTGGTTTCATTTGAAAAGTATATTATTTAGGAACTCTTTTTGCCCTGGTAGCAGTCTGGATTTCACAGGTTTCATATTTTTATCGCCTATTGAACAGACCACCTATTGGCGAATAAATCCCGCCAAATGCAGTAAAGCCTGTATGCGGTACATTCATATCAGAACTGCATGTCATGATTCTACATGGTATGTCAAGTGCCTTTTACTTTGTTCATGTAATGCCATTATAGCACCAAGTTTGGTCAAATCAAAAGATTTTGTACTGTTTGAGCCGCCAGAAAAATTTTGAAAACAGACTTATCGTCGTATCTTAGCAACCGTATGTGATAATAACATAAATAAACTATCTTTCCATACATTTTAAGATACAAGGAATCAAATGCAGCCACTATTGATCTTTCCCTAATATTTTGAACTTTGCAGCAAATCAACAGCAGCATATAATATGTTTAGAAAAAAAAATAAGCTAATTGCCAATAATTGCAAGTGTGCTTCACTTTATTTCTTATCTTTGGAGGTAACACTTGTGAATGAGCAACTAATCAGCCATGGATGAGACAATTCCTGTTTGTATTATCCACACAACTGATGAAGATCCTCATGCTGGCCTTACATCACCTCGGGATCTCGACTCCTGGAATACACAAAGTGAAAGGTGAACACAAGACCTTTGGTGATATCGCTTCTCTGGTTCTCGCGAAAGCTCTCAATGAGGCATCACATTCATCCCGTGTTGACATTGTGTTCAATGTGTACAAGAAAGAATCGATCAAGGATGTTGAGAGAGGAATCCGAGGATCCAATGTCGGTGTGATTCAGCTGAAAAACATCACTGCAAAACAAACGGTTGTACAATGGCAAAAATTTCTTTCTGCTACACCAAACAAGACCAGTTTCATTCACTTTCTCATACAAGAATGGAAACAAGCAAAGTACACCGAACGACTCGGAAACAAAAGTTTGTATGTCACATGCGGGGAAACTGCTACAAAATCCTGCATGATGAAGGCTGTGTTCTTGTACCAGAACTATGTTCATCTCAAGAGGAGGCAGACACCCGCCTTATCTTGCACTCTGCACATGCAGCAGGTGCAGGATTTGATTCAGTTGTACTTGTAGCTGATGATACAGATGTGTTTTTGTTGGCACTTGCATTCTGTGACGACATAGATACACACCTGTATCTTAAGTGTGGAACTTTGGCAAGGAGTATCTTACATAGATGTACAGAAAGTGTACACTACACTAGGACCATTGGTATGCAAAGCTTTACTTGGGATGCATGCATACACTGGATGTGACAGCGTGAGGTCCCTTGCAGGCCGAGGAAAGATAGCTTCTCTCAAGCTGCTAAAGCAGGACGCAGAGCTCCAGTCCACATTCGCAGATCTTGGAACTGTGTGGGATGTCTCAGACTCACTTCGTAACAACCTGGAGGCATTTACATGTCAAATGTATGCAACAAAAACGAGCGTTCGAAAAGTAAATGAACTGCGGTATCATCTTTTCAGCAGTAAGAAAGGCTGTGTTGAACCGCACCAGCTTCCACCATGTGCAGACGCCCTTCATAAACATGCATGTAGGGCCAACTACCAGGCCGGTGTTTGGCGAAGAAGTCTGGAAGCTTACCCAGAAGTACCATCACCTAGAGGTCGAGGTTGGAAAGTTGAAGCAAAAGATGGGAAAGAGGAATTGAAAATTGACTGGCTGGATGGCGCTCCTGCACCCGATTCTGTATTGGAACTCCTGGCCTGCAACTGTTCAAGGTCATGTCGCCTCCCACAGTGTACATGCATGGTTAATAATATGAAGTGCTCTGAACTATGTAAGTTGAGAAACTGTGACAACCAGCCACAGGATGATAAAGACGATGACCCACAAGTGATGGACGATGATGCTGAAATGGAAGAACTTGACTTTGAATTACTCTGAAAGTATTGCAAATGACAAGAATTACTGAGAACATTATGTAGTCTGTTTGTACATTTTAATACTGTGTCTAGTGCAATGAAACAATATTCAATTAAAGATGGTGTTTAGTTCTAGTTCATTCATTTAACCTCCTAAATTGTAACAATCAAGATACCAACTCAGCTTATCATGAGATCTGACTAGAATAGTCAGTTTTTGCAATCTTATTTTGGTATATATGTGTCACCATGGTCACCTATACTATACAGTCATAATTATATGCTGAATAATAATTGCTACATGTGATCCCTCTGTCTGAATATGGATGTATTGAATATGAAAACAGTAATATTAAATATCAATACCTTACCTGATTGCAAAGATATAGCAATGCGTAGATTATTGGCATTATAAAATGTTGGCTCAAAAAGTACAACATCTTTTGATTTGACCAAACTTTTTACTACAGTAGCATTAAATGGCCATAATTAAAACTTAAAAAAGTAAAAGGCACTTGACATACCATGTAGAATCATGACATGCAGTTCTGATATGAATGTACCGCATACAGGCTTTACCGCATTTGGCGGGATTTATTCGCCAATAGGTGGTCTGTTCAATAGGCGATAAAAATATGAAAGCTGTGAAATCCAGACTGCTACCAGGGCAAAATGAGTTCCTGAATAATATACCTTTCAAATGAAACCAAGGAGCCTTTGCCATCTTTTTGGTACCGACAACCCCCTGTACCTGATGGACTATATCTCTCCCCCATGCTTCAGCATTTCACCACACATTCCATCAATTCCTGGGGCTTTCCCCAATTTAACTTTCTTCATTGCTTCCACAACTTCTATCCTACTGATTTCTTCCTGTCTTCTCACCTCCCTCCTTCTCCCAGCCATTCCCCAGCCACTTATACTCGCATTACTTCCATCCTCCAAGTTCAACAATTCCTTAAAGTGTTCTCTCCATCTGCTCACTTTTTCTCCCTTCTCCACTAGTAATCTACCATTTTTATCTTTCACTCCCCTGCTAACTTCACAGGTATATATATATATATATTGGTATATATATATATATATATATATATATCTATATATATATATATATATATATATATATATATATATATATATATGTATGTATATATATATATATATATATATATATATATATATATATATATATATATATATATATATATATATATATATTACCCACTGGGGGTAGGGGGGGTTTTCAAGAATACTCCCCCAGTATCCCTGCTTGTCGTAAAAGGCGACTAAAAGGGTTGGCGGAGGGTTAGTGCCCCTCCCCGGAAAACAACTAACTAAAAAAACAAACAATAAGCCTCGGACAAGGACTGACCAAACGATGACGACCAAGGACCGGACAAAGGACATGGTAATTGGAACTTGGAATGTAAGTGGAGCGAATGATGAGGTGAAAGAGAGAGAGATTGTCCAGGTGCTTGAGGGTGCGAAAGTGGATGTAAGTGGAATAACTGAAACAAAATGGAGAGGAGAAAGTGTGATGGAATGGGAGTATGGATGGGGTATATGTGCAGGAGTAGGTGAGAATGAGAGGGCAAAGGAAGGAGTATGTATAGTTGTGAGTAAAAGATAGAAGAGGAGCATAAGACAGTATGGATCAGTTGGGTCAAGGATTGTGTGGGTGAAGTTGAAAGTTGGAATACAAATGTGGGCGTTTGTGTGTGTGTATGCCCCAACGCAAGATCGTGCTAGAAGAGTGAGAGAAGAGTTCTGGACAAATGTAGAAGTGTGCATGGAAAAGTTTGGAAGGAATGAGAGAGTGTTTTTGATTGGTGATATGAATGGTAAAGTTGGGAATGTGAAGGTGGATGGAATAGTTGGTGAGTGGGGTGTGCCTGCTGAGATAGATGAGAATGGCAGTGCGTTAGTGGACATTTGTGCTGGGAGGGGGTTGGTGATAGCCAATACCCTCTTCAGGCATAAAATGATCCACAGGTATACATGGCGAGTGATGAGAAGGGTGGGTGGTGAACTGAATGAAAGGAAGGCAATGATTGATTATGTGTGTGTGGATGAAAGGATGCGAAGATGTGTAAAGGATGCAAGAGTGTATAGAGGTTGGGGGAGTGGACTTTCTGACCACTACTTGGTGGTGGCCAGAATTAGAATGCAAGTAAGATGGAAGAATAGAAGAAGGGAAAGACGAGAGGAAGGAGTAGTTGCAAGGAGAGTGGAAAGCTTAGAAGAGGATGAGAAAAAGGCAGAGTATAAGAGAGAAGTGGAGGAACGATTGGGCAAATATGAATTGGAGCAGATGGGAGACGTGGAAGGTGTGTGTAAGATATTTACAGAAGAAATATGTGCAGCATGTGATGTGGTGTGTGGAAGGAAAAGACGGAGGGGGGTGCAAGGAACAGCGTGGTGGACTGAAGAGGTGAAACAGGCTGTGGCACAAAAGAAGAAAGCATACAATGAATGGATAAGAAATAGGGGCGTGGAAGAAGTTGAGAGGCGGAAGAGAGAGTTATATGTGGAAAGAAAGAGAGAGGTGAAAAGATTAGTAAGAGAGAGTAAGAAGAGAGTGGATGAGGAATTTGGAAGAAATTTGAGTGTAAAGTGGAGGGACTGTAAGAAAATGTTCTGGAGAGGGGTGAAAAGAGTAAGACAGGGTGGAAGTGAAGTTAGCAGGGGAGTGAAAGATAAAAATGGTAGATTACTAGTGGAGAAGGGAGAAAAAGTGAGCAGATGGAGAGAACACTTTAAGGAACTGTTGAATGTAGAGGATGGAAGTAATGCGAGTATAAGTGGCTGGGGAATTGCTGGGAGAAAGAGGGAGGTGAGAAGACAGAAGAAATCAGTAGGATAGAGTGGAAGCAGTGAAGAAAGTTAAATCGGGGAAAGCCCCAGGAATTGATGGAGTGTATGGTGAAATGCTGAAGCATGGGGGAGAGATAGTAGTAGAATGGATGTGGAAGATGTGCAGATTGGCCTGGGAGGAAGGTAGAGTCCCGGAGGATTGGAAGTCAGGTATAATTATTCCCTTGTACAAAGGAAAAGGGGAAAAAGAAGTGTGTGGTAATCATAGGGGCATTAGTCTTCTTAGTATAATAGGAAAAGTGTATGGTAGGATACTTATAGACAGAGTTAGAGAAAGAACAGAGAAATTAGTTGGAGAAGAACAGGGAGGCTTTAGGAAGGGAAGAGGTTGTGTAGATCAGATATTCATTCTTAGATCTTTAGTGGAAAAGTTTATAGAGAAGGGAAAGAAGTTGTATGCGGCTTTCATGGATTTGGAGAAAGCATATGACAAGGTGGATAGACAAGGATTGTGGAAGGTGTCAAGAGTATATGGAGTGGATGGGGAGTTGTTGAATGCTGTGAAGAGTATGTACGATGGTGCGAAGGCTGCAGTGCGTGTGGATGGTAAACTAAGTGAATTTTTCTCTTTGAAAGTTGGGTTGAAACAGGGATGTGTCATGTCTCCGTGGTTATTCAATCTGTACATGGATGGGGTAATAAAAGAGGTACAAGGTAGGGTAGTGGATGTTGGAGTGGCCCTGGTGAGAGAGGATAGTGTTTGGAAACTCCCTGTACTGTTGTTTGCAGATGATACTGTGTTGTTGAGTGAAGACGAAGGGGAGCTGCAAGGCTTGGTGGATGAGTTTGAGAGTGTGTAAGAAACGGAATCTAAAGGTGAATGTAGGGAAGAGAAAAGTGATGGACTTTGAGAGAGGTGGTTAGTGAATGTACAGCGAGGTCGGATTGTGAAGAATTGGAAAATGTGAGTACGTTTAAGTACTTGGGTAGTGTGATGAGTAAGGATGGAGGTTTGGAGGGTGAAGTGCTTGAAAGAGTACATCAGGGAAGAAAGGTTGCTCGTTCTTTGAAAGCAGTGATAAGAAACAGGGAAGTGAGCATGGAAGTGAAAAAGTTACTACATGACAATATCGTGATACCAGCTCTAACGTACGGAAGTGAAGCTTGGACATTATTGGAAGGACACAAGTCACGAGTGAGAGCAGTGGAAATGAGTTATTTAAGAGGAGCCTGTGGAGTCACATGGAGAGACAGGCTGACGAATGAGGATATAAAGGAGCGTTGTGGTGTTGATGTGGATGTGATAGGGAGCGTTATGAGGAACACACTGAGGTGGTTTGGCCATGTGGAGAGGATGGAGGGTGAAAGACTGACGAAGAGAGTGTATGTGAGTGAGGTGGAGGGGGGAAGAGGGAGGAGGAGGCCGAGGATGAGATGGAGGGATGGGGTGGAGAGGTATATGAGAGAGAGGGGTGTGAGTTGGGAGCAGGGCAGTGAAATGGCGGGGGACAGGGCGACTTGGAGGCGATTTGTTTGTGGCCACCCCAAACGGGATTGAGGCGTCTGGCAATAGATAGATAGATAGATGTATATGCCTGGACTGACGACTCTGGTCTAGAGTGCGAGCTGTTTGCGGAATCGTTTAATCTCACCCAGTTGGTAAAGAAACAAACCAGAATACCTGATAATCCTGACCATAATGCCCATCTCTTGGATTTATTCTTGACAAATAATCCAGATCAATACAGGATAGAGGTACTGTCTCCACTTGGATCCTCTGACCACAATCTCATCAAAGCCTCATTAGTTAACCCTCCCACACCTCCCTGTTCTGAACCTGTCAGGGTGACCTGATGGCACTTTGATAGGGCAGACTGGGATGGATTTAGAAATTATCTTGCTGACATTCCATGGCAGTCTTTCTTCTCTAGTGATCCCAATTCTACCCAGTCCCACATTTGTGACTTAATACTAGCTGGTATGGATTTATTCATACCAAGTCAACAGTTCACTAAAAGATCGAACTCTCCAAAATGGTTTGATGGCAACTGTGCTAGAGCAACAGCCCAAAAGTTATTAGCATATAACTCTTACTTAAAATCAAAAACATCTGAATCACTCTCCCAATTTAAAATTGCTAGAAATCATGCAAAAGCTGAATTAAATCTATCTAAATCAAACTTTCTTCAAAAGCAAGCATCAAAACTACTTAACAACCCTATTGACAATAGAATGTTCTGGTCAAGTCTTAATTCTTTCAATAATAACTTTAACAAGTCATCTTCCATTCCTCCACTAAAATCTTCAGATGGCAACATTACAAATGACCCGCGTGGGAAAACAGATATCTTTGCCAGTACCTTTCCCAGAAACTCTACCATACACGATACCAACCAGAATGTCCCAGTACTGAAACTTGATTCTCCCGAAATTGCCCCACTTAAAACCCAGACAAGATACGTAAAATCCATCCTAGACAGTTTACCTACCAACAAAGCAGCGGCCGAGATGGAATTCCGCCAATTGTTTTGAAAAAGTGTTCCCCTGAACTTGCCTATGCCCTAGCTAAATTATTCAGACTATTCATACGTACTTCTTTATTCCCAAATTCATGGAAAGAAGCGAATATCCACCCAATTCCGAAGAAAGGAAGTTCGTCTGACCCTTCTGATTACAGACCAATAGCTGTCACATCTTCTCTTGGTAAGGTATTTGAAACTTTAATTAATAAGCACATTGTTAAACATCTTGAATCCAACAACTTAATTAGTGATAGACAATATGGTTTTGCCACGAAAGATCCACCATTGATATACTCAATCTCTTAACTCATACCATCCATCAATCAATTGATTTACATGGAGAAACTCATGCAGTAGCTCTTGATATCTCTAAAGCTTTCGACAGAGTATGGCATCGTTCCCTGCTGTCCAAACTCCCCTGCTATGGACTAACGTCTTTTGTTCCTTTGATTTCTGCATATCTTAGTGACAGGAAAATAAGAGTAAATGTAGATGATGTATATTCCAATTTCCACTCAATTAATGCCGGCGTGCTGCAGGGATCACTTCTGGCGCCAACCCTATTTCTGGTTCATATTAATGATCTCTTATCTGTCACCCACAATCCCATTCACTCATATGCAGATGACTCAACACTACATAGTTCATTCACACTCAGTCACCCATTTACAAAGTCTAATATCTCTACCTCTCAACTCAGTACAGCCATCTCCATAAATCAAGATCTATCTACGATCAGTGAATGGAAACAAAACAACCCTGTCTCTTATAATGCTAGTAAAACAAAATATATACAGTTTACTAACAGAGAGATATTGCCAGATTCGTACATTATCTTCAGTGCTACTAATATTCCCATCTCCAAAAGTATTGAAATTCTTGGCATCTCACTTAACAGTGCCCTCAGCTGAACCTGTCATGTCAGATCACTTGCTAAAACCACCTCAAAGAAACTTGGATTATTGTACAGAGTCCGTAACTTCTTCGCCGATGAGCAGTTAGCTATATTTTATAAGAGTCATGTGCGCTCTCAGCTTGAATATTGCTCACCCTTGTGGAATGGTTGTGGAGAGGTTGCATTAAGACAACTAGACAAAATTCAGAACAAAGCTTTTAGAATCATTAACAACCCTGTCATTACATATAAACTACCTCCCCTGCATGTAAGAAGGAATGTTGCCTCCCTTGCATTATTTTACAGATATTTTTTTGGCAAATGCTCAGACGAAGTTGCGTCCATGGTGCCACCTCTCCATGCCTTCCCTCGTGCTACACGGGCATCTGGTAGCGCTCATGACTGGAATGTCACTCAGCCATATTGCAGAACTTCTGCCTATCAGAATTGTTTCATTCCCCGAACTGCATCTCTCTGGAATTCGCTTCCCCAGAGTTGTTTCTCTCCAAATTTCAACCCACAGCTGTTCAAGTCTAACTGTTACAGATATTTTATGAACGGAGGACGCCAGTAATCTGGAGTATGGATTGTTTTTTTTTTTTACTCATTTGTTTTGCCTTTCTCCGCTCTGTTATTAATATATATATATATATATATATATATATATATATATATATATATATATATATATATATATATATATATATATATATATATATATTTATATATATATATATATATATATATATATATATATATATATATATATATATATATATACATATATATATATATACATATATATATATATATATATATATATATATATATATATATATATATATATATATATATATATAGACAGATAGATAGATAGATAGATATAATACTGTATTTGTGTGTGTGTGTGTGTGTGTGTGTGTGTGTGTGTGTGTGTGTGTGTGTGTGTGGAGAATGTAAACCATCACATATGAACGAACAGGAACTGTACATGTGGCATTGGTGTTTGAGTTAGAACTTTAAGATCATCAGGTTCCCTCTCTCTCTCTCTCTCTCTCTCTCTCTCTCTCTCTCTCTCTCAAAAAATATCAGTATATAAGAATGGATTTCCCATAGAATTTTGCAGGAGGAGGGGAGGAGTTACTCCCCAGTGCCCCAATAATTAAGCCACGGGTAAGCGGGTCATATAAATATAAAGCATCACCATACTGCCAACAGCAACGAAGGTAACTTACAATATTTAATTTTACTTATGAACTGTGGAGCCAAGGTATCGCAGTGGCAGCGTGCTGGTCTCTCTGTGTGTGCTGCTAGTCTAGGGTTAACATTTAATGCGGGTGCCTTCATATGCTTGCAAATGTTCACATCCTTTCGGTTGTACCGAGGACACTAACACAGCTTTATACAAATAAATACAACAACATGACTTTAAAATGCGTCGGTCTCGCTACAGACAACGCTTCCCTGTTTCTGCTTCACCACCATGGGGAAAGGATAATGCTGGCTATCACTCTTATTTTATATGAAGTTCTGTTCCCGCAGGGACCCTCATATGGACTGTTAGACTCAAAGTTACTCCAGCTTATATCGTCCACACTGATTCGCTTGAATCTGAATTATTTAATTCGCCGATTCTCGTTCACATCATACAAAAAAATAAAGAATTTTGACCAATCTTAGTCAAGGAGTTTTTGAGAGCCATGCCATATTGCAATGAACTGTACCAGTTTGGTGGTCACATCTTGGGAATCGATCCTTAGGAAGAAAGTCTGAGTATTTCTAACCACTAGGCCACCAGGTGCCCTATCATGGAAACAGAGGGACGGGAAAAGTGTGGCGGGGCGGCAAAAAAACGAATGGGATAATCTTAATGCGGTCTCGCGCGGGACTTTCCCGTATAAGAGCGTTGGTGTCTGATGCCGAGGTTTTTTATTTTCCTTGCCCGCCTGACGTTACCTGTCAGTCTGTAGATTAGTGGTCAATCAATCAATCATTTCCTGTGGCACCCTCGGGGATGCATAGGGCCTCGATGAGCTCACACCACCACATCCTATCTTGTGCTAACTCCTCAAGATCTCCCCAACACTCATCTCCAGCTTCCCGTCTCATTGTCCTCACCCACGTCTCTTTTGGCCTTCCTCTACCTCTCCTACCAGGTGCCACCCACCCTGGTGTACCTCGTACTATTCCCTGTCTCCTATACACATGTCCTAGCCACTTCCATCGTGAGAATCTAACATATTCATCGATCGGCTGCACTCCCGTTATTTCTCTAATTCTACTATTTGGTATCCTTTCTCACCACTTAACTCCTAATATTCTTCTAAGTGCTTTATTTTCAAACACCAAGAATTTATTTTCCATAGTCACTGTGCTGTACCAAGACTCGTGTCCATAAATTAAGATACTCCTAACCATTACCTTATAAAGTTTGATTTTTGTATGCACAGAGAAATTGTTATTATTCCAAATATTTTTAAGCATTCCCATTGCCTGATTAGCCTTCTTTAACCTTTCCTCGAATTCAAAGTTCAAAGAACCATCCTTGGCTAAATAAGTACCTAAATATTTAAACCTATCAACTTGCTTTACAACCATACCTCCAATTACACATTCCTGCGCATTTTCCATATTCATATTGATTATTTCAGTTTTTCCACAATTAATAACCAAGCCCACCTTGCGACCTTCACTCACCAAACAGTCCAACACTCTCTGCATCTCTTCTGGCCCATCACAAATCAAAACTATATCATCTGCATAATCTAAATCCAAAAGTTTCCTGTTCTCTCCCCAAAGTATACCTGCACCGGTTTCTGTTCCAACACGTTTCATAATGTAATCAATGACCAATATAAATAGTAAAGGCGATAGAACACCACCTTGAATTACTCCGGACTTGACTTCAAACGAATCACTCAGACAACCATCAACCATCACTTTACAAAATGTGTCCTCATGCATGTTCATAATGACCCTCACAAACTCCTCTGGTATTCCATAATGTCTCATGATCTTCCCCATAGACTCTCTCGAAACACTATCAAAAGCCTTTTCAAAATGAACAAAACAAAGACTTAACGGTACTCTCATTTCATTAACTTGCTGCATCAAATGCCTAACTATAAAGATCTGATCATTGCAACCACGTCCCTTTCTAAAACCAGCCTGTTCATCCCTCAGAATACCCTCAACCACCGGCTCCAACCTATTTAACAACACTCTACTGAAAACTTTCAAAGCTATCGGTGACAAAGAGATTCCCCTCCAATTACCACATTCACTCAGGTCTCCTTTCTTCGGAACTTTAACAATTACACCGTTCTTCCAAACTGATGGTAGTAACCCCGTCACCCATATCTTATTGAATAGCTTGGTCAAGATCATTATTAATCTATCCCCCTCCACTTTAAACATTTCCGGAAATAAACCATCCTCCCCTGGTGCCTTATTATTTTTTAACTGTTTTACTGCTTTCTCCACTTCTGCAAGCCTCAACTCTCCTGTTTCTATATTTAAATCTTCCTGAGCAGACGGTATATCCTCTTCTGGTGGTATTGGTCTATTAAGAACTGTCTCAAAATGCTCTTTCCATCTATTTTTAATATCTCCATCTTTGGTCAATAAATTTCCTTCCCTGTCTCTAATTGGTATTTCCTTGCGTTTACCTGCATTACCACTCAGTTCTCTAATCGATTCATATGCTACTCTTTGACTCTGTCCATCATTTTTGTTTATTAGGATTTCAGTCTCTGCAACCTTTTCATCCACACATCTTCTTTTATCTCTCCTAGCTAACCTTCTTACTTCTGAATTCAAACTCCAGTACGCAGCTCTTGCTAATTCAATCTCTCGTTCATTAGTGGTACATTAATATATTATATAATTTTGTCGCTGCTACCCGCCGATGAATTTATTTATTTAGGGGAAGACCCTTAGTTGTTCAAGGGTTAGAAATAATTACTCCCCCCCGTGTACAGCATCTTACAGTATATTCGTCCTACATCCAGATGAGTTTCTTCTGTGTAGAGAAGCTATCTATCAATATAGATAGATAGATAGATAGATAGATGGATGGATGGATAGATAGATAGATAGATAGATAGACAGACAGATAAGAGAGAGAGAGAGAGAGAGAGAGAGAGAGAGAGAGAGAGAGACTTTTGAACTGAAAGGTTCCCACATAACCCTCAGTGACCCCATCATTATTAAATACCCTTCCTGCCTTGAATATAACCCTCAGTGACCCCATCACTATTAAATACCCTTCCTGCCTTGAATATAACCCTCAGTGACCCCATCACTATTAAATACCCTTCCTGCCTTGAATATAACCCTCAGTGACCCCATCACTGTTAAATGCCCTTCCTGCCTTGAATATAACCCTCAGTGACCCCATCACTATTAAATACCCTTCCTGCCTTGAATATAACCCTCAGTGACCCCAGCACTATTAAATACCCTTCCTGCCTTGAATATAACCCTCAGTGACCCCATCATTATTAAATACCCTTCCTGCCTTGAATATAACCCTCAGTGACCCCATCACTATCAAATACCCTTCCTGCCTTGAATATAACCCTCAGTGACCCCATCACTATTAAATACCCTTCCTGCCTTGAATATAACCCTCAGTGACCCCATCACTGTTAAATACCCTTCCTGCCTTGAATATAACCCTCAGTGACCCCATCACTATTAAATACCCTTCCTGCCTTGAATATAACCCTCAGTGACCCCAGCACTATTAAATACCCTTCCTGCCTTGAATATAACCCTCAGTGACCCCATCACTGTTAAATGCCCTTCCTGTCTTGAATATAACCCTCAGTGACCCCATCACTATTAAGTACCCTTCCTGCCTTGACTAAAGTATTCCGGCGGCATCCAGAGTATTATGAATATAAATCCGTGACCGCACCGATGCTGATTGTACACCATGTTGATGGCTGTGTTGATGACACTGGCTTGTGTCACAAACGCTGCCGGCTGCTGTTGTCAGCTCCCTCACTACCAAGATGTCTTTTTGTGTATTTTATTTGTGTTCCAGACATACAATTAGCATAGCTAAAGATGGACCTCACGTACTGGAAAGGTTCATGATGATTACACTTCGTAATGGATCTCTTAAGTTCAATAAAGTTTATGTAAATTTAACATTCTAATCATTTAATGGTACCGAGAACGAAGTAAAAACCGAGCGTCATTATACCGAGTCGACCAGACTTGCATTTTCTAATATCTTTTTGCGAAATGTCTCCTTAGATTTTTTTTTAAAATCGTCATTCTAAAAACAGGGTGATGAGTAAGCGAGGTGAGGGCGGCTGAAAGGTTACATGAGGCGGACAAATATGTGGGGGAAGTGTCTAGGTGGCGGGAAAAGAAGAAAACTGGGTAAATGAGAGTTAGGTTAGGGGAGTAAAGAGAGAGTAGAAGGGGAAGTGGAAAGTACTGGAGAAAGAGAAGGAAACGACATCATTTTGAGGTGTTTATTGGAAATAATTTCAAAGACCCCAGTATGAGACGTGTCAAAGACGAACAAATTGCCTGATGGTGAGATACGCACAAGGGACAGGCGACGTCACACCAAGCAGGGTAAGAAAGATACTTGCTAACCTTGTCTGCAGGACAATCCATTAACTTGAACACAGTAATCTTATGGAGGCTGTAATACAACTGTAAAAAATGCCATGGCACTGAGGGTGTTATTAGTGTTACATTCTGATCCCAGTCCTCAAGAGGTCTGTCAGGTTACTGACGAAAAAAAAAATATATATATATATATATATATATATATATATATATATATATATATATATATATATATATATATATATATATATATATATATATATTGCTATTAGAATACAGTAACATCGTAACATCGTGTCTGTGGAGAGAGAGAGAGAGAGAGAGAGAGAGAGAGAGAGAGAGAGAGAGAGAGCACTGCACGGAGGGTTATGTGAGAGACAGGCTAAAATGGTGGAACAATGTTTAGGACAGGAGAGTGGAGGAAGAGAGGGCACAGAGGGAGAAGGAATGGGATTTGGAAAGAAAGAAGTGAAGGAAAGGCGAAAGGAAGCAAGGACGATGAAGAAATGAAGAAAAAAAGAAAAAGGAAAGTAGGAGGAGGGAGAAGGAGAGTGGAAAAGAAAGGGAAAGAATTAAGAGTGAGGAAAGGAGGACGTGCGGGGAAGGATAGGGAAGGGAAGAGGAGAAGAGGAAGGGGAAAAAGGGAAAGGAAGAGAGGTAGTAGAAAGGATTTCAGATTAAAGGAAAAACAGAGCGTGATGACGAGAGGAACAAACTATAGACAATGGAAAGAAGGGTGGAGAGGCAGGTGTGTGTGTGTTTTTTTTTTCTTTTTTTTTAATAATAGAACGGAGGAAGGAAAAACAAATGGAAAAAAAAAAAATCCATACACCAGATTACTGGTGTCCTCTGTTCATAAAATATCTGTAACAGTTAGACTTGAACAGTTGTAGGTTGAAATTTGGAGGAAAACAACTCTGGGGAAGCGAGTTCCAGAGAGATGCAGTTCGGGGAATGAAACAATTCTGATAAGATAAGCAGAAGTTCTGCAATATGGTTGAGTGACATTCCAGTCATGAGCGCTACCAGATGCCCGTGTAGCACGAGGGAAGGCATGGAGAGGTGGCACCATGGACGCAACTTCGTCTGAGCATTTGCCAAAAAAATATCTGTAAAATAATGCAAGGGAGGCAACATTCCTTCTTACTTGCAGGGGAGGTAGTTTATATGTAATGGCAGGGTTGTTAATGATTCTAACAGCTTTATTCTGAATTTTGTCTAGTTGTCTTAATGCAACCTCTCCACAACCATCCCACAAGGGTGAGCAATATTCAAGCTGAGAGCGCACATGACTCTTATAAATTATAGCCAACTGCTCATCGGCGAAGAAGTTACGGACTCTGTACAATAATCCAAGTTTCTTTGAGGCGGTTTTAGCAAGTGATCTGACATGAGAGGTCCAGCTGAGGGCACTGTTAAGTGAGACACCAAGAATTTCAATACTTTTGGAGATGGGAATATTAGTAGCACTGAAGGTAATGTACGAATCTGGCAATATCTGTCTATTAGTAAACTGTATATATTTAGTTTTACTAGCATTAAAAGAGACAAGGTTGTTTTGTCCCCATTCACTGATTGTAGATAGATCTTGATTAATGGAGATGGCTGTACTGAGTTGAGAGGTAGAGATATTAGACTTTGTAATTGGATGTCTGAGTGTGAATGAACTATGTAGTGTTGAGTCATCTGCATATGAGTGAATGGGATTGTGAGTGACAGATAAGAGATCATTAATGTGAACCAGAAATAGGGTTGGCGCCAGAACTGATCCCTGCGGCACGCCGGCGTTAATTGAGTGGAAATTTGAATATACATCATCTACTTTTACTCTTATTTTCCTGTCACTAAGATAAGAAGAAATCAAAGGAACAAAAGACGTTAGTCCATAGCAATGGAGTTTGGACAGCAGGGAACGGTGCCATACTCTGTCGAAAGCTTTAGAAATATCAAGAGCTTACTGCATGAGTTTCTCCAAAAAGATCAATTGACTGATGGATCGTATGAGTTAAGAGATTGAGTATGTCAATGGTGGATCTTTCGCGGCGAAAACCGTATTGTCTATCACTAATTAAGTTGTTGGATTCAAGATGTTTAACAATATGCTTATTAATTAAAGTTTCAAATACCTTACCAAGAGAAGATGTGACAGCTATTGGTCTGTAATTGGAGGGGTCAGACGAACTTCCTTTCTTCGGAACTGGGTGGATATTGGCTTCTTTCCATGAATTTGGGAATAAAGAAGTACGTATGCATAGTCTGAATAATTTAGCTAGGACAGAGGCAAGTTCAGGGGAACACTTTTTCAAAACAATTGGCGGAATTCCATCTGGGCCTGGAGCTTTGTTGGTAGGTAAATTGTCTATGATGGATTTTACGAATCTTGTCTGTATTTTAAGTGGGGCAATTTCGGGAGAATCAAGATCCAGTACTGAGACATTCTGGCTGGTATCATCTATGGTAGAGTTTCTTGCAAAGGTACTAGCAAAGATATCTGCTTTCCCACGTGGGTCATTTGTAATATTGCCATCTGAAGATTTTAGTGGGGGAATGGAAGATGACTTGTTAAAGTTATTATTGAAAGAATTAAGAGTTGACCAGAATATTCTATTGTCATTAGGGTTGTTAAGTAGTTTTGATGCTTGCTTTTGAAGAAAGTTTGATTTAGATAGATTTAATACAGCTTTTGCATGATTTCTAGCAATTTTAAATTGGGAGAGTGATTCAGATGTTTTTGATTTTAAGTAAGAGTTATATGCTAATGACCTTTGGGCTGTTGCTCTGGCACAATTGCCATCAAACCATTTTGGAGAGTTTGATCTTTTAGTGAATTGTTGACTTGGAATGAATAAATCCATACCAGCTAGTATTAAGTCGCAAATGTGGGACTGGGTAGAATTGGGATCACTAGAGAAGAAAGACTGCCATGGAACATCAGCAAGATAATTTCTAAATCCATCCCAGTCTGCCCTGTCAAAGTGCCATCGGGTCACCCTGACAGGTTCGGAATGGGGAGGTGTAGGAGGGTTAACTAATGAGGCTTTGATGAGATTGTGGTCAGAGGATCCAAGTGGTGACAGTACCTCTATCCTGTATTGATCTGGATTATTTGTCAAGAATAAATCCAAGAGATGGGCATTATGGTCAGGATTATCAGGTATTCTGGTTGGTTGCTTTACCAACTGGGTGAGATTAAATGATTCCGCAAACAGCTCGCATTCTAGACCAGCGTCGTCAGTCCGGGCAGAATGCAATAACCATTCAACATTGTTTATGTTAAAATCACCCAAAATGGTAATTTCATTGTCAAGGGCAAGGTCAAGGTTACTCAACTGAGTGGATATGGAATCAAATACACTGGGTTCCGAAGAAGCATTGGGGGAACGATAAACTACACAGATATATTTGGCAATGTTTTGGCAATTTAATTTATATAATGAGTAATCAAAACTGGATGAAGTGAAGTTTAAAATAGTATCAACTGCATATTGGGATTTGATATAACAACAAGTGCCGCCCTTGTTTCGAAAGTTTGTAAGGAGATGGTAACCGGGAAAACAAAATGGAGATATATCGGTAGAGGATGAGATTTGTGGTTCTGTGAGGAAAAGGGCCAAAGGGGATATGGACTGAAGGAAAAAATGAACTGAGTTTAAATTTGTGGTAAGGCCGCGGATGTTGGTAAAGAATAAGGCCGTGCCGTCACCTCTTCGCCGATGAGCATTACCGGAAATAGCAACAGTCGCTGCCGGCACAGTCGCTTGATGGCGACCGGGAGGACCCTGTGCCTCCAGCCCTACCCTGCCGGTGGTGGCAATCCGAGGTACCACCTCATTTGATTGTAAAATTGCAGCGGCCATTACTAAAGATGTGAATAGAAGGTGTGATATATTATGCGCATGTAGTGTGGTGTAGAAGGGGAAGGAAAGGAAACTGAAGAGAGACAGAGGGAAGGGCGTGGAAAGGGTGGTGAACTGGAGAGAAGAAAGTGTGGGGGAAAGGGAAGGGAAGGGCAGGGAATGAAATGGAAAGGAAAGGACAGGAACATAAAAGAAGGGGTATGATAGGAAGGGATATCAGAGGGGTAGAGGCTAGAAAGAAGAGGAGGGGATATGAGGGGGAACGAAATGGGGTTGAAGTGTGGAAGGAAAGGGGGAAGGGGAAGAGAAAATCTTTGGGAGGGGAGGGGAGAGAGTGGAACGGAGGCGAAGGAAAGCAAAGAGGGGATGGAAGTAGTAGAAATTCGAGGGTAAGGGAGTTGCGAGGAAGCAAGAAGAAATTATAAGTATACGAGAGGGGACGCAAAGGGAAGGGAGGGGAGAAGAGGTGCAAGCTGGATGTGGGTGGGGGGAGATGTGTGGGCTAGGGGAATGGAAGTAGAGAAAAATCAGGGTGAGAAGGGGAAGTAAAAAAAAAAAAAAAAGAGTGAAGTATAGAGTGAAGGAGGAGGGAGGGGTCGATTGTGGGTGTGAAGCTGTAAGGAACTGAGGTAAATGGGACAGAAGGGGAGGGAGAGGTGAGAGGAGAGGGGGAGTCATTTATTATATACCATTATTCAGATCATCAAACCTAAAGCTCATTACCATAATGGTAGTGACTTTGGTAATCGCTACACTTTTATAATGAACCTGAATTAATCCGTCATATAATGGAAACATGTGTTGTTACAGATTTGACAAACAGATACTGTCTTTGTAGTCAGTCAGAGATTAAACCGATCTTGACTTACTGTTAACAGAGGCATGGCACCAAATGACCATAATGAGAGCCAGAGTGCCGATTAAGCAGGAGCTAGAATGCTGATTTGTATGAAGGTATCAGGCGTTCACATATGAAAGTGTGGAACGTGATCGAGCGAGCAAGAATACTGATACTGCTATTTTAGTTAAAAGAAGAATCTTGCCTTACCTGATATTAATGCACACTTTGAAATGATCCACTACTGCTGAAGTGAGTTGACGCTAAGAACTGAACATTCTTTACCCGTAGTGTCTGCTTACCATCCACTCGTAACCCAGGCTGCAAGGAAGCCGTGGCCAAGGCTTCAAACCCATCCAAGACTTGTCGTGGGCAGCATGAAGCTTTCCATACTGCACAGGTAACAGCGTCATTGCCAGCTGTTCTTCGTTTACTTTAGCCAGCTTTAATACTGGATGACAGGTGTTCGTTCTACGTGAAATGCTAGCTGAAACTTCACTTCAGTTAGGTGTACGGGGATTGGGTGAGCAGGAACTATGCCTCTAGATTGTAGGCTACATACAAATCATCGACTTTAACTTCAAGAAAAGATGTGGGTATTTCATAGCTTTAGTTTATGCTCTGTACAAAAATGATCAAATCTTGTTTGGAAATGATTTGTTTAGAATCAATCACTGTTCCCTGTCTCGATATAAATGAAAACGCAAGGACTGTCCAGTCTAAGAATATACAGTAAAAGGAAATGTGGGCCTAATAACTGATGCGAATAATAATGTAATGGCAGCCTAACAGCATGGCAATAGTCTATCACATGAAAACCATGCTGTATCCATAGTATGGTACTTAACGGTATAACAAAACAACCACAGCTGACAACTACAAGAGGTTCGTTACACGCCTGATGCCTTCGAAGTGTGTGATGAAATCCGACAGTTGAACTAGTCATGTAGCTACATCCTAGTTTTATACTGGATGACATGGTACCTGTACTGGCTATCCTGCCCACCTCTGGTAAGCAGCGTGTCACTTACCTGGTGTTGGCGCTTGTACCATGTTGGGTGTGCGGGGGAGGGACAAAACCTGGTATCGTGTGTAAGCAGCGTGTCACTTACCTGGTGTTGGCGCTTGTACCATGTTGGGTGTGCGGGGAAGGGACAAAACCTGGTATCGTGTGTAAGCAGTGTGTCACATACCTGGTGTTGGCGCTTGTACCATGTTGGGTGTGCGGGGAAGGGACAAAACCTGGTATTGTGTGTAAGCAGCTTGTCACATACCTGGTGTTGGCGCTTGTACCATGTTGGGTGTGCGAGGAAGGGACAAAACCTGGTATCGTGTGTAAGCAGCGTGTCACATACCTGGTGCTGGCGCTTGTACCATGTTGGGTGTGCGGGGAAGGGACAAAACCTGGTATCGTGTGTAAGCAGTGTGTCACATACCTGGTGTTGGCGCTTGTACCATGTTGGGTGTGCGGGGAAGGGGCAGCCCCTCACCTCACACACCAGCACCACCTCGCTGCCCTCACGCAGGAACACCTCACCACCAGGATACACCCTCGCTGTCGCCTCTGTAGGCCGGGAGAGAAGGCAATTGTTTGTACTGTCGAGATATCCAATATGCAGCATTAAACGCCAAAGATGATGTGTCACTAAATCACCTAAGCCAGCGACGATACAGCCCGTTAACGCCTCTCGTGCAAGGATGTTTTTACCTTTTTTTCTTTTTAGATGTATGACCAGTTTATTTTGATAACTTCTAATGTATATTCAAAACCCAGCTTAGGAAGGACCTCTCAGACTGGAAGGGTAAAATTGCTCCTATACACATAAATAATATAAGCGTAAATGGTGGCGACCATCATCCACTCATTTGATGTGGTGCTCCCTACTTCTTCTTTCAACTTTATTATTCTTTTTCTGTGTCTGCCCTCCCCCCTTCCTATTTATCCCGTTTTTCCTGTGACTTTTTATTACTATCTTTCCTTTTCAGATGGATTTTTTTTTTTTGAGTGACAAGCCTAATGGTTTCCTGTAAGCCAGGAAACCATTTACAACGCTGGGTGGTAACCATATAACCAACCCATACGTGTTTCCCTACGTGTCACAAGTGGGTTGGCGGAGGGTTAGTGCCGCTCCTCGTCAAACAACAAAGTAAAAATCAAACGGCCGCCTCTTATGGGGTTGTGACGTCAGACTACAGATAGATGGATAGATTAACTAATACCACATAAAAGCGATGTCACAGATAATTTCAACCACACACTGAATGAGTAAATACACAAACCAGCTCCTCGGAACATTTTCCCGTCTTACAGTAATTTTCTAGCTGTCAACCATAGTCACCTCTCAATGAATTTCATACACTGTGATCTTCACCCTTCACCCTCAACCCAGTCACTACTATGCGTTACCCATGAAGTTGCAACTCTGCTATTAGATTTACCCTTATTCATACAAAGCGTCAGCACTTTGCACACTGTCTTGCAAAATAAATATGATATATTTCCTGATAATTTTGTTTCGCTGGCACCTTTGTCACCGTTACTCTCCGTCACGTCTCTCCTCCCATTCACTCTACTACCTTTTCCACTCATTCCATCATAAAAATCTGAACAAAGCCATTGAAATTATTAATGACCTTGTTAATATAAATAAACTACCTCCCCTGCAAGTAAGAGTGAGTGTTGCCTCCCTTGCAATATTTTACAGATACTTTTATGGCAAATGCTCAGACAACCGTTACTCTCCGTCACGTCTCTCCTCCCATTCACTCTACTACCTTTTCCACTCATTCCATCATAAAAATCTGAACAAAGCCATTGAAATTATTAATGACCTTGTTAATATAAATAAACTACCTCCCCTGCAAGTAAGAGTGAGTGTTGCCTCCCTTGCAATATTTTACAGATACTTTTATGGCAAATGCTCAGACAAAGCTGCATCCATTGTGCCACCTATCCATGCCTTCCGCCATGCTACACGGGCATCTGGTAGCACTTATGACTGGACTGTAACACTGCCATATTGCAGAACATTTGCCTATCAGAATTCTTTTATTCCTCGAACTGCATCTCTTTGGAACTCGCTTACTCAGAGTTGTTTCCCACTAAACTTCAACCTAGAGCTGTTCAAGTTCAACTGCTACAGATTTTTTTATGAATGGAGGACACCTATAATCTGGTGCACGGATTATTTTTTTCTATTTATATGTTTTGCCTTCCTCTGTTCTGTTATTTATCAAAGAAATTTTCTACACAATTAGGCTACTCTGTTTTTGGCATCTCTTCATCGTTCTTTCCACCAAAATTCTCTACAGCTTCTCTCCACCTTCATCCACTTATTCTTTCCTTCATTCCCCTTCACTAATTCACAGCACAGTCTACCTTACGCACTTTTCTTCACAACTTATCTCCACGCTTCCTCTTCATAACTTCCGTTCACTATCAAGTCCAACCAAGTTGTTTCCTAGGAGAAATGTTAATGGCTTCAGCCCCAAGACATCTTTTCCATTTTGTTCCTGCTTACGATCA
>NC_136980.1:15417196-15575387 GCF_032717465.1 Coenobita brevimanus | reverse complement strand
ACTATTTCCTTTAGCTTATTAGACCCTCCCTTATAATACAAGGATAATTAATTCAGTTAATTTACAGAAATTGAAAAGTTCTTCCAAAGACGAATAAATTCGTTTGTAAATAGTAAGAAATAATACAAAAGAAGTCATTGTAACGGAGGTGTTAAGGACTGGCCATTATGGCCTAATACGAGGCGCTTTATCATTGGGTATAATACTGCAACATTTACCACGTCAATACACCTGTTATTTAATAGTCTATTCATAACAGTACCACATGAAAGATAGACATTAATTACAGGATTATTCACCACCTTCAGCACGAGTGACCTTTTGAAGATGAAACAAGTCGCCTGCAAGTAGCAATATTGTCCAAAAAATAGTCATCTCATTCAAAAGCTGAAAGATGTTAACGTCATGATGATTATATATATATATATATATATATATATATATATATATATATATATATATATATATATATATATATATATATATATAAATATATATATATATATATATATATATATATATAATCTCTCTCTCTCTCTCTCTCTCTATATATATATATATATATATATATATATATAATATATATATATATATCTATATAATCTCTCTCTCTCTCTCTCTCTCTCTCTCTGTATATATATATATATATATATATATATATATATATATATATATATATATATATATATATATATATATATATGGAATTACGAACGTAAGGCAGTTTCAGACAACCTTGATTAAGTTGCAAGGTCAACAACAAACAGTTCGATCGGCATGGACTTAATTCAATATACAATGCTAGTACATATCTGCTGGTGATCGCAAGCCGAATTCTGAGTAAGGCAGAAAAAAAATGGGAGAAATGGCGTTCCCCCGAGCTAGACCCTGTATTGGATCATATAGCCCCGCTAGGTTACAGGAGCGCGCTACCACTCCCGGCACGGCAGTCCCGGGCGAGGCTCGAAAGTAAGGCAGAAAGAACCCTACCAAATTGTCGAAAAAAAAGAAAAAAAAAAGTGATGAATGTGAGCAACAAGTTGGCAATCCCTGGTGAATGGGATTTACAAGCTTGGATATAAGATGGGACGTGGGGAGCGTGTGCCCCCCTCCCTGCTATTGCAAACCAGTGATTACTTATAAATAAATATTATTTACGAAAAATTATGAATAAATATCATACACTTCCACATATTTGTATTACTGTAGCCCTATGATAGAGAGAGAGAGAGAGAGAGAGAGAGAGAGAGAGAGAGATATTGAGTGTGTGAATCTCTCTCTCTCTCTCTCTCTCTCCCTATATATATATATATATATATATATATATATATATTTTTTATGTGTCCGACTCTGGGCATAGGCTTCACAGCCTGCTATCAAGGCTCAGCAGTCCTCCTACATACCATACACCTCTACATGTCACCACTTCGGCGCTAACACCCACCGTCCATATTGAATACATGCTAGGGCTGTCTCATACAGGACTGGTGTATTGGTATTAGCGGGGGTATTTTTACGACATGTCGGCGGGTCTTCTGGTAGATCAGTAAAGCCTGATTTAATGAAATTCAAATCCTTAAACTGTTCCCTGCCCCAGCCGGGATTCGAACCTGGGTCCGTAAGGACTGCAGGCCACCTCTCTACCGATTGAGCCACCGCCTCCCCCGAAAAATCATCTGGTAAATTACCAATATGCTGGGAATCGAACCAGGGACTCTCAGATGAGAGCCAGGCAGCATACCACTATATATATATATATTCACGCATACTTCCCTGCACATCCCCTACTTACCTGTGACGAGTAGCGTGACAGGGCTGGATATGGGTGGAGACAAAGACACCTGGCAGAGGTAGGTGCCGGCGTCACTGGCCCGGGCGTGGTGGATTCGAAGCACCCACCGAGACCCGCCACCAGGATTCACTGAAACGAACCTGTGCGAGTCCACAGGTGAAAAGGAGGACTTGTAATGCCACAAGAGCCAAAACATGAGAAAGTCATGTAAGTTAAGGCTTTAGTACGTAAGCTATACATTTGTAAGTGTTTACCCTAATCCATTCTAGGCTTAAGGTATAGAAACATGCTTGTACCTAGTAGTTAATACGTGTTCTTTTTATTATTATTTCTGTAGCTGTAAGATCATAAATCTCATTTATGCTGTGATAGTCCTTAAGAATATTTGTACATGTTGTAGGTGAAGCTTTGCTGGAGGCATACGTGGGGTATTTGAGTGGCGTATCGTCTGTACTCATTTTCTATTAAATCAGATCTGATGCAATCATAGTAAAGTCATAATGTTTTCGATTAACATGCTTATAGAAGAAATAATATCGTATAGAGGGGGAAAGCCGTTAAAAATCTTAGTTAGCTGGTACCCGAGGATATGACGTAATAGTTGGGTAATGTATTCCTCCGCTGAGAGGATGCTAGCGACCGCTGTTGATTCAATTTACGACTCTTTGCCTGGGATAATTAGAATAACTAAATTTTCCCTGTCAGGTTGAGAGTAAAGAAAATTAATATCTGCATCCATTCAGAATCAGAAGTTTAGAACTGTGACCCTCATATGGGGTAAAGCAAAAGTACCCTACATGTCATCCAAGTCGCTTAGTTTCCCGCGTTAAGTTGTAGTGAGACTCACTCTCAGTTTTGTCTCCGTGCCAAGTACAGGTGAGTTTCATTACTCTGTTTTCTTCCCTTCCCCCTTGTTCATACTGGCGTTGTGAAAGTTCAGTGATATTATGTGTGCCGTTGTGACCTAAGTTGTAGTGAGACTCACTCTCAGTTTTGTCTCCGTGCCACGTACAGATGCTGTGAAAACGCCACATCAAAAACTCCCTCTAACCGCCATATTGTAACTGCCCTAGCAAAGTTCGTTAGGATTTACATTGTGCACTCACCATTTACACAAAACACAGTGATTAGTTCTTTTGATTATGTAATTGTTTAGTGAATTTATCTTGTGAAAGGAGAATAGTCGTGATTTTTCTTTTGGTATATAGTGTATCGATGGAGTCTGGTGTAACGTTTCTTCTGGGCACGGCCTAGAGCTCTCCCGTGCCAGGTGAGCTCGGAGAGCACCCTAAGTCCCCAAGGCAAACTCCCTCGCCTGATGTGCTCGGAGAAAGCCCTATATGCCCACGAGTGTACTGAATGTGGCGAACTGTTCGAAGTTTCATTTCTTAGAGTAAAATCAATTTAAGTTGTCATTTATTAGTAAATTGAATAGTATAATGTAATGTGATTTAAAGAAAGGAGAGATATTAGTAAATTCAGCATTTTGAAAAGTTTATTGGGTTTCACTGTCATTCCTCTCTTATATCTCTCAAATCCTGTATAACTTCTTTTCATAACCCTCGTGCCTTGGTGGGAATTGTTTTCGACCCCTGTGCTGAATCGGTTTTGGGAGTATAAAGTTCTGTTATTGCATTGTCACGCTACCCAAAGTTGTTATTGTTACGCTACCTAAAAATTCTCTTATTGTTACGCTACTCACGATCAAGCTACCAAATTTCTTTCCTATTAGTAATTATTCAGAACGGCCAATTTTCCTTGTGTGTGATATTTGATAGAGAGAATTAAATTAATTTTGAATAATCTCGGATCCCAATCGATTCCACAGTTAGTCCAACAGTATCAGGATAAGGGTCGAACGAACCCTAGGGATACAATTGCGGTGCTCGTTGTAAGTCAGCCTCAAACAACAACATCCAATAAAAGGGATCGGGCATCACAGACTTAATGTTTTCTTTGTCTGCCATGTCTCTGATATGCGTATAATTGGCATTAATATATACATAAGAACGTTAACGTGTTTTCATACAGAAATATATTGTTATTGAAATGGTGTTTGGCAACCTTTGCATCTGAAAAGAGTATGGCACAAAAAGGTGAAGTGAGATGTAGAAAGACAGGGCTTACAAGGAGGCAAGCGACAGAAAAACAGTAACAGTAAAACAGTACGTATATACTGAAGGAGGCATTTCTTTTATACACACAATCCCAGGTTGCTATCGGATCTCCAAAGAAACAATGCAGTTTTATACATGCATCTGTTAATGGTTAAGTGGTTGAAACTGTGCCCTGTTGTTTGAAAGTACACTAGTTCGTTCCCAGGTTATGTTAAAACATGATGCTTGAATTTCGCTACAATACGCTTCGCTGACCTTTTCACAAGACACACCAACATGTCATAAAGAGGCCACCGACGATATCATTACCAGTCCGAAATGAGACAACGAAGAATGCTCAGTTACTATATTTGCGATGACATGGCATGCGAAATTGTGTGGCACGTGCGACAACTACTAGGCCTCAGGAACAGGTTTCTCACACGTATGCCCCAAGTGGGACACATTAAATAAAGAAGATGAGGAAGAAACCCTCAAAGAATGCAACACCCACACCCCACTCCCTACCCCCCAACTAATCTAAGGGTCGAATAATTGACTATGGTATGTGTCCTTGATCTTCGACTGATTACTTTCAACAACTATTTACATCAATCTTGCCTAACCATTATTCATTCCACCATTTATGTCAGATGATCTGTTTGAGTTGACTTTGCCCAGCGACCTTCACCTTTGACCTTCCCCTATATTGACCGACTGTAAAAAAAATGAATATCTTCTTCCAGTTTCTCGTGAACTCCTCCACAGATGTTAGGTTAAAATGGATAAAACCTTGTTTCTTCACCTGGCAATGTGACTTTCACCTTTGACCTATTTTTCTGACAATCAGATGGTCAGTCTGTTATGATCCCCACTTAATTCTCCAAGTTTTATCCAAATCAAATCAAAACTGATTTAGTTATTTTGTTAATACACAGACGGCTCGAACTTTAACCTTGCCTTTTGATTTTAACCTTTGACTGATTGTTCTCGGTACTGCAACCCTTCAATCTTGCAGTGGGCAATACAGACAGATGACAATTCCAGAGGTGACCTGTTGCATACATGAAGGACTGGGATCAACTGCTAACTCCTGCATTAGAGAGTTGCACAGAAAAGGGATGAGAGTTTGCTGCTAGGCGAGTGCTACGCGCCCGCCCCAGTGGTGGAGGGATGCAGGCAGACAGTTCAGAGGAGCAGTGACCATTGAAATAGCAATAAGAAATGGATTAAAATGTAACAGTGCTGTGAAGAGACAGAGGCTGAAGGGAGCCAGTAAGATTAGGAGAGTTAATGAAACGAAAAGCCTTTGATTCCACCTTGTTGAGAAGAGCTGTTGGAAGGATTATACGGGCGGTTGTAAATTTGGCGACAGTTTTAAGGTAAAGTTTTCTCCTAACTGTACAAATGGTATGAAACCGTAAAGAAACCAAGTTTAGTGTCAACAAAATCGAACATTACTGAAAGATAGATAAGGTGATGATAGGGAGGATGAAGATGGATATAAAGATCAGGCGAGTAAGGAGGAAGGGGAGGAGGAGAGTGGTAAGGAGAGGAGGAAACTGGGGAGGGAACGAGAGGGTGAGGGGGAAAGATAAGTAGGTGGGAGATAACGAGGTGTGCGGGGGCCTGAGGGACGGGACAGTCATGTTAAACTCCTAGTGAACTATTGCGGCGTGTCCTTTTGGTGGTGAGCCTGAGTCAGGGTGAGAGGGAAAGACTACGCATGAAAGAGCAGCAAATTCAGACGGACGATTGGAGGAAAGACACAAACGTCTAGTAGTGTAGGAGTAAAAGGGGTGGGGAAAAAACAAAGAGGGGATTTGTTTCGGGAAGGGGCGGGGGGGCGATTTAATAGACTGACAAGAAATTGGTTAGACATACGGAAGAAAGTTGATTAAAGATCGAGTGGAGAGTGCAGAAGTGATTTAGGGGAGGGAAAAAAAGGGGAAAGTGAGATTGTAAGAGAAAGGATAGGATGGAAGGGGAGGACACACTTAGGGGTAAAGAAAGGAAGAATAGGATTGATAAAATGATAGGAAGAGTGAAAGATGGAAGAGAGATAAAGAAAGAAAATCGAGGCAACGACTGGAGGGAGAAACAGGGAGGAGTAGCAAGGGAGGAAGGAAGAAGGAGTAAAGGAAGTTGAAAAGTATACTGAAGGGATAAGCATGATCTGAAATGTAATGAAGGAAAGAGAAAGAAAGTTGAAGGTGGGTTTGTTATGAGGGGAAAAACAATAAAAGCAAGAGATGGAAGAGTTCAGGAGGGAAAAAAGGATGAGGTATGACATTCAGTGAGATGATAGGAAGGTAAGACAAATACACGGAATGAGCTGAGATGGTGTTGGGTTGCGCACCAAGATGTAAACAATACTTACTGTGTATACAGGCATGTACTGTAGGTCAGCTGGTAACCGAGGTAATGGTTTGTATGATACTTATCCCATCAAACCAGAAATATGTGGGATGGTGGAAAGATGGGAGCAGATTGGGTTGTATCAGTGGCAGAAGGTTGTCACTTTAAGTGAAGTTGATATGGGAACTGTTGTTTGGCTAGTAAGTTGCATGTTAATTACGAGGGATGAATGAAATGACGAGCGTGGGTAGAAAGAAGTGGGTGGGATGGACTGAAATGTGGAAGAGCAGAGTGCGGCGAGCATACTCGGTGAAAAGTAGCATTGTATGACGCGCGACATTAGCAGTACAATCAGATTTCTCTTAAAAATCGATGCCTGGGAGGGAGTAGGAGGGTTTATCAAAGTGTGGGGTGGGTGGAGAGGGATGGGCGAGACGAATGGGAATAATGGCAGCTGGTGCGTCAGGACGGAGGTATAAATCCCTGTCAAGATGGCCATTGCAAGTTGTCCAGTTTGGATGTGACGATGGTTTGTTTCTAAAGTTTCCCCTGGAGAAGGAGGAGGAGGAGGAGGAGGAGGAGAACAACAGCAGCAACAATAGCGACAACGATGACGATGGCGATGGAGTCAAAAAAGTAATAAATTAAAATGACGGGGGGATCATGAAATCGATAATTAATCAGAAAAACTATATACTGTATACGTAAAGCATTAAATGGAATGGACGTGAAGAGATGAGCACAAGGGACAAAGAAAGTATAATATGACAGATGAAGTAACACGAGTATGTAGAGAATTGGCTGAATTGTCATGAAACAGTAGTAAATTAAAGCAAGCAGGACAGGACGACACTGAAAAGATAAATAGGCGGTAGAAAATTGCACAGGAGTAGTTCAAGATTCTCTGTCGGCGCAAAATGGGAAAAACCAGAATGAAATTGTGTTGGAGAGAGAGAGAGAGAGAGAGAGAGAGAGAGAGAGAGAGAGAGAGAGAGAGAATTTCTATGCAATCTGAGGTTGGGTAGTGTAACTATCACAACGCACTTCCAACCGTGGCTTGCACTAAATTGCACTATCAAAAGTTTCAAGAGCATAGGCTATTGTGAAACTCTCTCCACTCGGTGTCAGGTAACCACAAACTGTAGCCTATTGCTTTCACAGTCCCTTTTTTTTTTTTTTTTCCCAATAAGTGTAAATTAACTCTCCAGAAAACCGACATTACTGCCGTTAATTACATACAATTAGAGGTCCCCAGTTAAGTGTCAGCCTCATATCTCCAGTGTACCACCAGCGACAGCTAGTAATTGAGGGATATCTGTACCCTCATCCAGCCCCAGTAATAACATCTATAAGCGTCATCACGTCACTGTCAGCATTTACCTAAAAACAATGCATTTTGTATTATCGCCCAAATGTTACTTTACAAAAAAAAAAAAAAAAAAAAAAAAACATATTTCCTCTGTACTATTGAGTTATTTTACTGGCTTACAACAGGGTTAAGGTTGTAGGTGTCGTGAAGGAGAGGCCACAACGGGTGAACTGGTCTGATGGCAATCATACACAGTGGGACTGGCCACAGCGACGACCTTACATTATTTTAGTCATGTCACTAAGACAATAAGTAAAACAATATTCTAGTCCTATTAGTTACGCAGTATTACAAGATGTATTGAAGCCTATGAAGAAACATCAGCCAACCAAGCAATTCCTCATATTTAACCCCTTGAAACAACGGGTGTAAGTCTAATTTATTCCTGCTATCTCTGGATAATTACTTTATCTTTGAAGGAATGTTTTGTAATGATTGGATAAGTATGAGATAAATTAAATTACCGTGTTCTATAAGTCTCTTCCATACTAAATAAAATCGTTTGGAGATGGAAAGAATTGCTCAAGAACTGAATCACTGAACTGAAGTCGTAAACGAGGAGAAATAAAATGATTCAGTATTTCATATGAAGAGATGTTTTTTCACTTGTACAGAATCTGAATCAGACTACTAAAGTACCAACTTGGCCAATTATTAGTAACTAGATATTTATGTAGACAGTAAGGTACAGTGACACAGGCAATGAGACATGTGGACATGAAGGGAGCGAGAGCCAGACAGTGAGAGAAAATAACAGGAGGTAAGATGGATGCTAGCATAGACGGTATGGCTGAAAGTAAGACAGAGAGATAGGCAGTAGGGCAGACAGGCAAACAGCAAAATTCAGAGGCAAACAGGCGGACATAAAAACTGATAGGCAGATGAGTAAGACAATAAATCAGATAGTCATAGTGAGGCAGACAGGTAGGTAGAGGGGCAGACAAGTACGATTTGCATGCAGGCAGACAGTAAAACAGGCAGACTGCCAGTAAGCCAGAAACAGCAGACGAACAGGAAAGAGACAGTGACGGGGCAAGCAGATAGAAAGGTAAAGAGACAAATAATTAAGGTAAACAGATATTTAGACAAACAGGCAGTACCGGTACTGTAATATGCTGACAGGCATAAAGGCTAAAAGCTATTACATAATGTAAAGATAAAACCAGACAGACAATTGTTACTGTTGATAACCCTGATCTTTTTGGCCTAGCAGACCAGTCGGCCACAGGTAAACTGCTTCTGTGGGGCTGTCGAACAGGTTCAGTACAATACAGTACATACACCGACAGGGAACTGGTGCTCCCTTGTGGTAGACAGTGCCACGCCAGGGTCTGACCAGGGTCCTTCTCCACGGTGAGGTGCAGAAACGCATGAAGAAGTTTGGCTCCTGGGTGAACACCACAGCCGCCTCGCTCCACCTAGGGCACACAGCGCCACGACGCGTAGGCTCCTTCAGCACAAGACAGACAGTACAGCAGCCAAGTAAACAAGACGGACAGGAAAAGCAGGTAGGGTGGTAGTAAGGCAGAAGGGTTGACAGCAAAGCAGTGATGCATACAGTAAGGCAAACGTGCAAACAGGCAGATAGGTAGAACTGGTCATAGTGAGAGAGACAGGGATGAAGAAATTAAGACAATAGGGCAGAAAGGAAGACAGCAAGACACACAGAAAAATGGACAGACAGACAGAGAAACAAAGTAGAAAATAAATTTCAGAGACAAACGTTACGGATGAGAGGTAGTCAGTAAATTACATCATCATCATCATCGTCATCATCATCATCCAGACCTCCTTTCCCACCCTAGGGCAAGGTGAGGAGTGGCAATGTCCAGACAGCCCAGATTTGCCCAATCTAATGGGCCACGCTTCCATTCACTCATCATTCAAGCCCCCGGAAATTACAAATACGAATAAAACGTTATGGAAGCAGAGGCATTAAGACACAATAAAGGCTGGCCGGCAGATAACTAAGTCACACACTATAGGAGACAGACAGATAAATAAGACATACATTAAAGCAGACAGGCAGACACTAGGATAAGAAAAGAACAGTTAGGTAGAATGGTTGTTGTGCGGAACATTAAGATGTAATGTTAAGCAAGCAGTAAGACACAGTGACAAACAGTAAGTTATGAGGTCGATATTACGGCACACAATAAGACAGACAGGTACACAGTATAGTAGACAAGTCGGTAGTAATGACGGTATGCAAAAGTAAGGTTGGCAGTAATGCAGAAAATATAGTGGAGAGGCAGATAGTAGGGAAATCGGATTATACAGTGAAGCAGACAGTACTGTAGAGACAATGACAAAAAAAAAAAAAAAAACAGATAGACAGGCAGATATTAGAGCAAACGGACAGACGCAAGTAAAGAAGTAGAGATAAAAGAGATATTAAAGCAACCAGAAATGTATACATACAGGTAAATATTAAATCCACCAGGCTAGCAGACCTAGGAACTTTGCCCACCTGTCACCCAGTAGTGTGAGGTGCATGTGGTAAGGCGGCTGTCAGGTGGTGTATATACCTCCCCCTCATGTAAGTCAAACAAATAGGCATGAAGACACCCAAAGAGACAGCAGAAAACAGAGAGGCAGTCAGATAAACAGGCAGACAGGCAAAGCGTGAAACTTAGAGAATATAAAAAAAACGTATCTGTCGTATGTGGTGTAGGTGGTTAGGTCAACTGTTAGGAATTGAATGTCCCTCACTCGTACTCAGTGACATACAGAGAAACAGACAGTAAGGTACGCCAGACAGACAGGAAGTGATACACAGAGCTAGATTGAGAGGCAGACAGCAAATAGGGAAGCATAAAGCTAGACAGACAGACAGTCAGATTGTAAAACAAACAGATAATAATAAAAAAGAGACAGATAACCTGGGGAATTTACCTGTCATCGGAGGTATAGGTGTTAAGTCCAGCTGTCAGCAGGTGAATGTCCCTCGCCCTCACCCACGACACCTGCCACCACCACCACAGACAGTACACATTTACTTATATTATTATTACCATTACTTGTTACTGTATGATGATGATGATTCTGATTATTATTATTATTATTATCATTTTCTCTCCGAGAACGAGAATACGTTTCCACCCCTGTTTGTAAATTTGTTAGTTTGTTTGCCTGTTAGCAGGATTACTAAAAAACAAAAAGAGAGATTTGGGCCAAATATGGTGGGTAGATAGCCCATGTCCCAGGGAACAATCGATTAACTTTTGGGACAGATCCGGATCGTATTACAGATTCTGGATCCGGAAAACATTTTTCTGTGGAACCCTAATCAATGATAAGAAAACCTAACCCATTATGAAGAATGTTTTGGAAGTTACGTTGCCCTTGTCGGAGAAATGCGCTCCACTGAGTGCCCCTCTACTTATCATCATTGTTGTTGTTGTCGTTGTTCTTATATTTATTTTACTATTATTATTATTATTATTATTATTATTATTATTATTATTATTATTACCTGTGGCGTAGATGGTGACGATCCACTCACTTGATGTAGTGCTGCCTACTTCTTCCTTCATCTTTTTCATTCTTTTTCTTTGTCTGCCCATCTTTCCTGTCACTTTTTATTACTCTTCTTTCCTTTTCAAATGGTTTTACAGTAAGTGACAAGCCTAATGGTTTTCTGTAAGCCAGGAAATAATTTACGTCGCTGGGTGGTAACCATATAACCAACCCAAACATACTTCCTGCGTGTCACGAAGTGGGATGGCAGAGGGTTAGTATCTCTCCCTGTGAAGCAAGTAACTTCAAGACCCATTATGGGATTATGGCGTCTGGCTATAGATAGGTAGGTAGGGTTACTTTCATTCAGAACGTCTGTGTTGCCCAAGAAGAGCCTGTTTTTGGATTTTCTCTCTCTCTCATTTAATAGCTGAACGAAATTAATCGATGGTAGAAGCGTCTGGTAAGATCTCTCTCTCTCTCTCTCTCTCTCTCTCTCTCTCTCTCTCTCTCTCTCTCTCTCTCTCTCTCTCTCATAGTTATCAGCAACTCAGGTTGATGGCTACAAAGTACAGTGCATTATTCTGCACGCATGTTAGCAAGTTATCGAGTAATACTGGGCGATAATTTTGTGCAGCTCTAACACTGAAACAAACTGAGTTTCAATAACACAGTCTCCATCAAACAACTGCTTGCCCATCGTGGGAAATAGAAGATTAGACTGCTAGTTCAGTAGTAACTTTTGCACTTGAGTATAAACCGAGGTGTTTATGTTGTTTGGCACACTATGAGGACGTGAGCAGACAATTACTCGTATATTTACAGAATGCTGAAGGGCGGACAGCGTTCATACCCGTGACCTGGTTCTCCACAGAGGTGGGTGGTACAAAAGTTGACCTAACCGTCAAAGGTGAGCAGGGCAGCTAGAGACGATGCCATTTATCTGAATGTTAATGTGATATCTTATAGTTCACAGCAGGGTATTCAGGAACACAGAATGCGATTGAATTTACACAAGGTTATTTAGAGAAAGCGTATGGTAGAATTGATAGGGAGGCTTTGTGGACTGTTTTAAGATTGTATGGATTGATGGTAGGTTACTAAAAGGGGTGAAAAGTTTCTTGTAAATAGTAGAGCGTGTGTAAGAGTGGAAAATGCTGTGAGTGATTGGTTTCCTGTGAGAGTGGGGCTGCGACAGGGATGTTTGATGTCGCCTTGGTTGTTTAATATTTACATGGATGGTGTTGTAAGGGAGGTGAATGCAAGAGTTTTAGGTGGAGGTCTGAGTCTGGTGAATGTTGATGGTGGAGAGTGGAATCTGAAGCAGCTGCTGTTTGCAGATGATACTGCACTGGTGGCTGATTCAGAGGAGAGATTGAGACAGTTGGTAGAGGAGTTTGGAAGGGTGTGTGAAAGGAGGAAATTGAAAGTAAATGAGAATAAGAGTAAAGTGATGAAGTGTACGAGGTTGGTAGATGGTAGGGGGATGAATATAGCTTTGAATGGCGAGTTGCTTGAGGAGATTGAGTGTTTTAAATATCTAGGGTCACATGTTGCTGTGGATGGAAGAATAGATGCAGAAGTGAAGTTTAGAGTAAATGAAGTAGGAAAGGTGTTGGGAGGAATGAAAAAAGTGTTTAGACGTCGTTCGCTTAGAATGGATGTAAAGAGAAGGCTGTATGAGGATGTTGTGGTACTGACTGCATTATATGGGGCTGAAACATGGAATATGGGTGTAGCAGAGGAAAAGTTTGAATATAATGGAGATGAGGTGTCTGAGGAGTATGTGTGGAGTGACGCATATGGATCGAGTGCGGAATGATGAAGTGCAAAAGGAGAACTGGAGTTGTTCGGGAGATGGCTGATAGAGTTGAGCAGAGGGTGTTGCGATGGTTTGGGCATTTGGAGAGAATGGATAATGAGCGATTGGTGAAAAAGATAACTAGATCTGATGTGAGAGATGTAAGGCTGAGAGGAAGACCACGAATAGGATGGATGGACAGTGTGAAGAGAGCGCTGGATGCGAGAGAGATGTCTGTTGAGCAAGGAAAAGTGGCTGTGCGTGACAGAAATAAATGGAGAGAAATTGTGAATGAATAAGTGATGACACAGCCCTGAGGGGATATTCTCCCGCATTTGGTCTGATCAGCTATTTCAGGTCAGGTGCGGGTAAGGGGATGAGTCTGTTATGATGTGGCAGGGGTAAACCAGCTCTGCTGTCGGGCCCTGCTGCGGATGTCACTGATTGCATTGCGCAGTTGACCCTTGTGCGGTGTGGTGCGGTGAGGATCTGTCCGTTCTCCCCTTTGGGGCTAAGATGCGAATGAATGTGTTTGAATGGATGAGTAAATGGGGAGTGTGTCGTCCTGTCTCGGCTACCTCCCTTTCCTTGGGGGAAGCAGCCTAGGTATATGGATAGATAGATATTTGCTTTGTACATTATTATGACTTTGAATCACACAATGGGTAGACAGTAAGAACAGATATTGGTGATATATTAAGAATTTTCACATTCTAAGGCCGGGGCACAATCTTGCTTACAGCTTTTATGAATCATTTCATAATGAAGCTGTGCTACCCGAGGTGGAATGTTCGTAATTATTTTCAAAATCGATCTGCTTTAGGGCCGTGCTCCCGAGGTGGAGAACAAGCTAGAAACAGAGAGAGTTGGAGCTCCCATATCACCAGCTCTCAGGACCTGTTCCCGACTATCTCCCTTTGCTGAACTTTTTCAGTGTTTTCATTAACAAAGAGAGTAGGCCAGCATACTCTCATAATATCTCTGCCTCCAACTGTCTCCACCACACTACATATACAATATATATCACACCTATTTCCATCCCCACTTAGCCTGACCGCTGCAGTAGTATCAGTAAATTCTGCGGTATCTCGGATTGCAACCACTGGCAGGGTAGGGCTGGCGGCACAGGGCCCTCCTGGGCACAGTCAAGCGACTGCCGACAGTCGTTATTGCGAACACAGTTCATGCTCGTCAGCAGTGAAGTGCAAGTTCGGCCTTATATATTACTAACATCCGTGATATTAGTGCCAGTTTGAGTTCTGTTCAGTTTTTCCTCCACTCTATATCCCCTCTAGCCCTTTTCTTCACAGAGAACAAAATTCCTCTCTCTTCTGACATATCCTCATTTAGTTTTCCTGGTTACCATCTCCTCACAAACTTTCATAACAAGGGTGGCACTTGTTGTTGTATCAAATCTGAATTTGCAGTTGACATTATTTTGAAATTCACTTAAGCTAACTATCATTATTCATTAAACAAACTAAGTTACCTAAATATTACAAAAGTTATCTGTATACTTTATTGTTCTCTTAGTGCTCGTTCAGAACTCAGCATATTTACCTCAATTTCCACACATCTTTACCACTGATATTACCGATTGGGATGATTTTTTTTTTACGTCCATAATGTAGAATGGTTATTACATTCTGGTAGGACTGACGGTACTGGTCTAGAATGTGAGCTGTTTGCAGAATCGTTTAATCTCTCGCATTTGGTAACACAACCAACCAGCATGCCAGATAATTCAGACAATAGTACCTATCTCTTGGATTTATTCCTTACAAATAACCCAGATCAATAGATGATAGCGGGACTGCCACCACTTGGATCCTCCAACCACAGCTTCAGTAATCAGTTTCCCCAAACCTCCCCGTTTTGAACAAGTCAGGGTGACCCGATGGCACTTTGACAGGGCAAACTGGGATGGATTTGGAAACTATCTTGCTGAAATTTCATGGCAGTCTTCCTTCTCCATTGATATCAGTTCTACCGAGTCCCACATTAATGACTTAATACTAGCTGGTAGGGAATTGTTCATAGTAAGACAACAATTTACTAAAAGATCGGCCTACCGAAAATGGCTTAACAGCAGTTGTGCCAGAGCAACGACCGAAAAGTCCTTACCATATAATTTTTACTTGAATGTAAAAACAAATCTGAATCCTGTAATCAATTTAATATTGCTGGAGACCATGTAAAAGCAGTAACAAGTCTTGCTAAATCAAACCTTCACAACCAAGCATCTAAACAAAAAAAGAATAGTCCTAATGACAGTGGTATATTCCGATCAATTCATAGTTCGTTCATTAGCAGCATTAACAAGTCATCACCCAGGCCGCCACTAAAATCTTCAGAATGTCCCTATACTAGAGCTTTACTGTCCCCAAACTGCTCCACCTAAGATACGGACTAGATGATACATAAAATCCATTCTTTACAATTTACCAGTCACCATTGCTCCAGGTCCAGATAGAATTCATCCAGTACTTTCGCAAAAGCGTTCCCCAGAATTTGTTCCTGTTGTAGCTAAATTATTCAGATTATGTATACGCGTTTTTTGATTCCCTAATTCTTGAAAACAAGCCAGTATCCACCCAATTCCAAAGAAAAGAAGTTCCTCTGACCCGTTTGATTACAGACCAATAGCTATCACATCTCTTGGTATAGTATTTGAGATTGTAGTTAACAAGCACGTGGTTAAACATCTTGAATCCAAACAGCTAAATTAGGAACAGACAGTATTGTTTTCGAAACGAAAGATCCACCGTTTATATACTAAATCCATTGACTCATACCATCCATCAGTCAATTGACCAACATGGAGAAACCCATGCAGTAGCCCTTGGTATTTCTAAAGCTTTTGACAGAGTAGCACCGTTCCCCATTATCCACACTTCCTTGCTATGGCCTATCATTATTTGTTTCACTGATTTCCTCACACATCAGCAACAGAAAGATACAAGTAGATGATGTATAATCCAATTTCCACTTGATTAATGTCAGAGTACCACAAGGATTAGTTCTGACTCCAACCCAATTCCAATTTATATTAATGATCTCATATCTGTCACTCATAATCCCATTCACTCATATGCAGATGACTTCACAGTTCATTCACACTTAAATACCCATTCACAAAGTTTAATATCTCTAACTCACAACTCAGTACAGCAATCTCCATAAATCAAAACTTTTCAAAGATCACGGAATGAGGGCAAAATAACAGTCTCATTTAATGCCAGTAAAACCAAATATATACAATTTACTAATAGGCAGATATTGTCTGCTTCCTATTTTAATTCCAGTATTCCTAGTATCCATGTCTCTAAAAGTATTGAAATTCTCGGTGTTTCAGTTAACAATATTTCAGCTGGACCTCCCATGTTAGATCACTTGCCAAAACCTCTTCAAAGACATGTTGATTATTGTACAGAATCCGTAACTTCTTCAGTGACGGGCAGTTAGCTATACAAGTCATGTGTGCTCTCAGCTGGAATATTTGCTAACCCTTGTGGAATGGATGTGGAAACGTTGCATTAAAACAATAGAACAAGGCTGCAAAAATCATAAATGACCCTGCAATTACAAATAAACTATGATTCCTACAAATATGAAGGAATATTGTCTCCCATCCATTAGTTTTGAGAAACTTTAACGGCAAATACTCAGACAACGTTGCTTTCATTGTGCCACCTCTCCACGTCTTCCTCAGTGCTACATGGGCATCTGGTAGAGCTCATGACTGGAGTGTCACACTGCTATATTGCAGAACATCTGCCTATTAGAATTCTTTTATTTGCTGAACTGCATCTCTTTGAAACTGGCTTCCCAAGAATAGTTTTGCCCCAGACTTCAACCTACAACAGTTTAAGTGTTACAGATTATTTCATGAATGTAGGATACCAGTAATCTGGTGTATGGATTATTTTTTAATTAATTTGTTTTTCCTTTCTCTGTTCATCTTCTATATAAAGAAAAATTCTAAGAATTTCACACATATTTTTTTTTTACACAAAAATATTCTTGGGCAAGTAAACACTAGTTAGAAACACGTGGCCAAGATCAATGCAATCAGTATGCCCCTGACGCTTTGCTTGTTGGCTTGTGGTGTACTGTAGGTGCAACGGGTTTGACGCTGCTCTGGTTTTCTCATCCTCGCGGTGGGTGCAACATGTCTCTTGGTTGTTGTGCTTTCTTAATTACTGTATCCGACCTGCCTGCCACCACAGGAGTACACAGGATAACCCACAGTCAGGGTGATGGAAGGAACCGTTCTCTTGTGGCACAGTTTGTTCATATATTTATACCTACATGGAGATACACATATACAGTAAACAGAGATGTAGTTATAAATTGCCTTTTAATGCCTCTTCTTGTAATGAAGCTCAGATTAAATTATCAACATGAATGACATAAAGTTTTACTTTTGTCCTTAAACATGACTTACAAATGTTCAACAACTTACAGCATTTGCTGCATGACATAAGTTGTTATAATTACTGAATACATTCCCAAAACACAACGAGGGCTTACTGAATACTGAATGTTTGCTCACTAAAAACTGTACCCAGTTTATTAATCGCTTCAGAAAGAAGTCGTCTGCTTCTGTACTATTTCGTGCTAACCCCAGACAACTTGATTCAGGATATTGGCGAAAGGATTAACGAAAGATCTATCTAGCACTTCCAAATCCAAAAGTTTCCCCAAAGTGGAAATAAATGGTATGTTAGCAGCAATAAGGCAATGTAAATAGCGTGCGCCAGTTCAAAGGATTAGTACAGTTTGCTTTGACTTTGTGTGCATGAAGCAGTCATCAATACTCAAACATGTTCTGATGGTGTCCTCTTTTAATCTGAGTAGGCTACATGCATTTGCTCTCTAGACCATGTTTTTCGTGACCCTTCTATTAGGTTCGTCAGTGATGCTGGCTGCAATAATATAATTAGGGTATGGTCATAACCCTTCATAACGATGCCATCTTATAATATTCTTGCCAATACCAGTCCGTATTTCTAGACTGCGAAGAACCTTTAGTGGAGAGAGTCATAAAAGCTATAAGCAACCCCTCGAGGATGAAAACTCTCCCCGAAGCAGCATACAATAGTTTGTTTACAAGTACTACATAACAGCAATGAAAGACAATGGTAAGTGCACTTACTCTCAAAAAAAAAGAAAAAAGCACATTTTTCACAAATTCAGAATGCTGGTTTAGTTACCACCTCCATTTTCATCAAAGCAGCACAAAGATGACCTGAGTGTATCGCATCATTATGTCTGATTTTTGTAAGCTAACTTCGACAAGATATGAGGGTCAGGATTCACAGCAGACTCTGGGTTAGGTTCCTACTGTAATCACAGTTGGTTTGTTTTTAATTGACAGTTGGGCTACTCAAACAATTTAAATACTCAGTTGCAGTTGCATATACTTCAATTACTCTTAGTTCTAAGATAAGAATAAACCTAATCGGTATTTGTAAAACTGGCCTTCGCTAACTACAACTGGGCATCACCCAAGCCGCATGGGGTTAGGATTCTTTATCAGGTTAGAAGAAATGTGCTACAGAAAAAGTTTCTGTATAAAGTATTAGTCCAGTATCTTCCTATATTTAACTCGCTGCGTGCCAGCTATTTTTAGCCCTATGGGTCACCTCCAGGCCGGCCATTTTTCGACCATTATTATTATTTTTTTTTTTTGCTAAAATGATAGATTTTGATGTGAAAACAACAAATTTCACCATTAAAATGCTCACTGAAGCTCGGAAATGGTTTTTATTGAGTCCTGCATACTCGTATACAGGTACAGCCGCTCTCTAACGCTCACCACGTAGGTGAGAGAAAGCCGTTTTCTATGTAAGGTATACTCAGGTATTTATGCTGGGAAGGTATAGCAATGTTCAGTACATTTTTCTGATTACTTATTACTTCAACATCTATCACAGTTTGCGTGTCTTTCTCATGGTGAATGCATTATCTTACACTTATTTGAAGATAGGTACAACCTGACTTCATTATGTACAGTCCTGGCACTTACAAGAAGGTATTTACAACTTGACTTCACTATACAGTCCTTACAAGAAAATATTTACAACTTACACTTACGTGAAATTATTTACAAAATGCCTTCATTATGTACAGCACTGGGTGAGGCACACAGGCAGAGTGAGGCAGAGCAAGTGTGAGGGGGGGGGGAGCAAGTAAGTGTATGGCCTTGACAGCCTGGGGGATGGTAGAGGAGCAGTTACCATACATATCTGCCAATTTTACCTGCTAATCTTGAAAAACTCGGTCACAGTGATTTTTTTATTTTAAATTGTTTTAAAATAGCACTGGCACTGGCCGCAGAATTATGCCAGACCGTTTTAAAACGGCACTGGCATGCAGCGGATTAAAAAATCTGGAAACATAAGTTATATATACAAGAAGTAACTGAATTTGCTCATGAGTTGTAACCCTGTTTTCTTGTCATTTACAAGTACATGACTCTGTGGTAAACTTGCCAGATGTAGTAAACAGAGCTTATTATATTCTTTACACGGTTCATCGGGAAGTTTCTTTAAGACAGTTTAAAAAATAAATAAAATAAAATATACAGAAATGGCTTCGAGAAGCTGTCACAGGTCATGACTGCTCATAATGAAAATGCAGTGGATTGGGACAATACAAAGATAAATAGTATCAGTAAGAAAGATTTCCTTTTTACTTCCTTTGATATGTAGGAGTCGGAGACTAGCATACAGAAGGGCAGAATACAACTTTACTAAGCCTTTATTAAGTAAGGTGGGAGAGCATGATTATTAAAAAATTGAGTCGTCTTTTGAGGAAGGAATCTATGCATGACCATCAGTCTGTTTGGGTGGTTCTAACTGGACGCTCTATAAGAGAAAAGGTGAAATAATGTCCAGAATAAAGAAAAGACTATGAAGATCTGCTGCATATCACCAGCACCCATAATAAAATACAGTACTCAGTGTCATAGTATTGCAGAAACACTTATGTAAAAATCAGAAGGTCAGAACTGAAGATGAAACCTAAAGGTAGGAGGTGGTGACTAATACGTACGGTGTAGTTGTGGAGGTTGTTGACGATGCATGTGAGGTGAGCAGTCTTTCCGATGGGTGCGTGGGCGTAGGCGTGGGCAGAGGCATTGAGGAAGGATGGACCCACTAGGGTGGAGTATTGCACTGACTGACGCTTGTGGGCAGCCACCTCCCTCCATGACCCACCTCCACCTGGAAAAAAAAAAAAAAAAAAAGATTTATGAAAAGCTACCAGGGGTACCTGGCTTTGCCGGGCCAAGAAAGCGAACACTCTAATCCTATTTATTTTAGTTCAGTCGTTCTTTCTACTCCAGAAAGACCATGTACCACTCATGCTTCTGAAGATGGATTATACGAGGTTTATATCAGCATTTGCAGACTAACGCACAGTATTTGTTCTCACTTACTTATTACTACTGGTGACCTCAAATGACCTCCGACTGGTGACTTCACATAGCCTATGTCCGAACTGGAGGTCATGTGAGTCTCCATGCCAAAATTGGCTGCAGGGGTACCCGGCGTTGCCCAGGCCAAAAAAAAGGGCGAACATTACCAGTGACCTCAAAATGACTCAGATCTGAATTTGACCCCCCCCCCTCAACCATCCTTGAGTCACCCTGATTCAGAATATATATTGGTCTGGGGGTCTCTGGCCCCTGGTTTGGTGTGATTGAAGGACAAACAGACAACCAAACAAAACAACACGGCTCTTATATATATATATATATATATATATATATATAGATAGATAGATATAGATAGATAGATAATCAAGTCTGAGTTACAACATTTTGATCCTGAGTTTTTCGCATGATTTAAAAAAAAAAAATTGCCATCTCTCTACCTCAATTGTAGTGCTTTTCAAATATATTAATGCTACATCATGAAGCTAGTTAGGAAGAAGTGCTATGGAAAGGGCAGAGAGCCGTAGCAGTGCATAAGAACGAAATTATTAGCCAGGCATTGGTGAAAGAACTATATTGTGACTAACCTGCTCGCAATAGATCCGTCTGGTGTTAGTACAAATGGAATAAGAGAGTTGATGCTACCATGAAAAGACTAATGGTAATTGTAATATGGAAAACAAGTGACTGAGCAGAAGAATAGGAACAAGGTTATAATAACGCATATCCAGTACAATAGGCAGGCATTCCATTATTGCAGTCCAGTCTTTTCATGTGTATGACAGACAACCGTAGAATATATCATACAGATCCCTATTTCAGTTTTAGGTACAAATAAGATGGAATTTTAAAAAGTATGGCCAAAGATCTCATGATCAGCGTGGAAGTAGAACCCGAGGCTTGTCGACTGCGGACTTATGGAAGGTGGGTAGTAATGACAAAAGTCTGGCGGACCTGTCAGGCCACTCAGCATTTGTCCAAATTAAAGCCGTCTCTGAACAGTTACCTGGACTTCCAACACCACCACACCTACCGCCACCACCGTCATCTTCGTCACAGCTGCCATCAGCACCACCATCATATTCACACTGCCACCTCCACCACCACAACCACGGCTACCAGCATTTTCTGCTGAATAAAATCGTACTGTTCGTAACATCAACGAAGTAATAGACATCAGACTGTAGATGTAAACCCCTCCTCCTCTCTCTCTCTCTCTCTCTCTCTCTCTCTCTCGTTCCTCCGATTAAGGGACATGAAACTCCACGGAAGTGCCCCGCGCCTTTCCACGCTCGCTTATTGTAACCCCGGTGATGGCGTTTATTAGGGTCCAAAACACACCGTCAACTAAATATTAATCGACATGAAAATGAAACGGGCCCATCTGGGACCCAGTTCCAACCCTCCTGCCAAGTTTCATCAAAATAATTTTCCGATTGTGGCTGCACGCGCGCGCGCGCGCACGCACACACGCACACACGCACGCACACACGCACACACGCACACACACACACACACACACACACACACACACACACACACACACACACACACACACACACACAGGATTATACTATATAAGATGGGGTCAGATTTACAAACCAATTTATGATGTAATTTCTGTCGTAACTTGATTATGTTTTTACAGGAAGAAAAGAAATACGAGAAGATTCTGCACTTTGTGAAACAACAACTGTTACCTACGTTGTTTGTCCTCTTTTAATAAAGATGAGTTTTACGGGAGGAACAAGCCACCCAGGAAGAACCTGCATTTCATTCGATGACACAAAACTCCTGGACAAAAAATACTGACGACATGCCTGGGAAAGAATAACCATTTTGGTATAACAAAGTGAACCCAATGCTGACTATATATATATATATATATATATATATATATATATATATATATATATATATATATATATATATATATATATATATATATATATATATATATATATATATATATATATATATATATATATATATATATATATATATATATATATATCACTCGTCTAGCAGCAAACTCTCACCCCTTTTCTGTCCAATTCTCTAATGCAAGAGTTAACCGTTACTCCCAGTCCTTCATTTATGCACCAGGTCAGCTCTGGAACTGTCTCCCTCTGTCTGTATTTCCTGATTCCTATGATCTCCAGTCTTTCAAACGCAGTGTGTCCAGGCATTTCGAAATGAATGGATCTTGAATTTGGCTCTCTCTTGTATTTTGTTTTTCTCTTGGAAGGAACAGTTTTGCGGGTTCATTGCCTTTGGTTCCTCACATAATATATATATATATATATATATATATATATATATATAAGCAGCCTCCAACCGTAGTTGGTAACTGACAAGGGAAGCATTCAAAAATTCACTTAGATTACGACGTGTAACTGTCAGATTCACAGTCCAAGCCCTTACACTATATATGATATAGGTGTAAAGATGATGGGGATATACACTGTAGGCCACTGCTACAAACAATTACAAATTATTGAATCTCAGCACTTGCTGGTATGACGTTGTTTACGCTTAGACTGTGTATATAACCTGTTGTTATATCAAATTCCAATATGCAGTTGACACTGTTTTAAACTTCACTTCATCCAGTTTTGAATACTCACTGTATAAACTAAATTGTCAAAATATTACCAAATATATCTGTGTAGTCTATTGCTCCCCCAGTGCTTCTTCGGAACCCAATCCTGATAATCCTGACCATAATGCCCATCTCTTGGATGTATTCTTGACAAATAATCCAGAGTAATACAGGATAGAGGTACTGTCACCACTTGGATCCTCTGACCACAATCTCATCAAAGCCTCATTAGTTAACCCCGCTACACCTCCCCATTCTGAACCTGTCAGGGTGACCTGATGGCACTTTGATAAGGCAAACTGGGATGGATTTAGAAATTATCTTGCTGACATTCCATGGCAGTCTTTCTTCTCTAGTGAACCCAGTTCTACCAAGTCCCACATTTGCGACTTAATACTAGCTTGTATGGATTTATTCATACCAAGTCAACAGTTCACTAAAAGATCGAACTCTCCAAACAGGTTTGATAGCAACTGTGCCAGAGCAACAGCCCGAAAGTCATTAGCATAAACTCTTACTTAAAATAAAAAACATCTGATTCTCTCTCATTTTAAAATTGCTAGAAACCATGCAAAAGCAGTAATAAATCTAGCTAAATCAAACTTTTATCAAAAGTAAGCATCAAAACTACTTGACAACCCTAATGACAATAGAATATTCTGGTTAACTCTTAATTCTTTTAATATCTTGAAGTCATCATCCATTCCCCCACTAAAATCAGATGGCAACATTACAAATGACCCGTGTGGGAAAGCAGATATTTTTGCCAGTACATTTGTTAAATTCTACCATAGAGGATGCTAGTCAGAACGTCCCGGTACTAGAACTTGACTCCCGAAATTGTTCCACTTATAATACAGACAAGATACGTAAAATCCATCCTAGACAATTTACCCACAAACAAGGCTCCAGGCCCAGATGGAATTCCGCCAACTGTTTTGAAAAAGTGTTCTCCTGAACTTGCCTCTGTTCTAGCTAAATTATTCAGATTATGCATACGTACTTCTTCATTCCCAAATTCATGGAAAGAAGCCAATATCCACCGAATTCCGAAGAAAGGAAGTTCCTCTGACCCCTCTGATTACACACCAAGAGCTGTCACGTCTTCTCTTGGTAAGGTATTTGAAACTTTTTAATTAAAAAGTACATTGTTAAACATCTTGAATCCAACAACTTAATTAGTGATAGACAATATGGTTATTGCCACGAAAGATCCACCATTGACATACTCAGTCTTCTAACTCATACCATCCTTCAGTCAATTGACCTACATGGAGAAACTCATGCAGTGGCCCTTGATATTTCTAAAGCTTTCGACAGAATATGGCACCGTTCCCTGCTGTCCAAACTCCCTTGCTATGGACTAATGTCTTTTGTTCCTTTGATTTCTTCATATCTTAGTGACAGGAAAATAAGAGTAAAAGTAAATAATGTATATTCCAATTTTCACTCAGTTAACTCTGGGGTGCCGCAGGGATCAAGTCTGGCGCCAACCCTGTTCCTGATTCATAGTAATGATCTCTTACCTCTCACCCACAATCCCATCCACTCATATGCAGATGACCCAACACTACATAGTTCATTTACACTCAGACACCCATTTACAAAGTCTAGTATCTCTACCTCTCAATTCAGTACAGCCATCTCCATAAATCAAGACCTATTTACGATCAGTAAATGGTGGCAAAACAACCTTGTCTCTTTTAATGCTAGTAAAACTAAATATATACAATTTACTAATAGAAAGATATTGCCAGTTTCGTACATTACCTTCAGTGCTACTAATATTCCCATCTCCAAAAATATTGAAATTCTCGGCGTCTCACTTAACAATGCCCTCAGCTGGACCTCTCAGATTAGATCACTTGCTAAAAACGCTTAAAAGAAACTTGGATTGTTGTAGGGTCCGTAACTTCTTCGCTGATGAGCAGTTAGCAATAATTTATAATAGTCATGTGCGCTCGCTGCTTGAATATTGCTCACCCTTGTGGAATGGATGTGGAGAGGTTGCATTAAAACAACTAGACAAAATTCAGAACAAAGCTGTTAGAATTATTATCAACCCTGCCATTGTGACTCTCGAATCTTGTAGTAGGAGTTAATGATGAATACAGGGAGTTTATCTTGATTTATTATCTTCAGAGAAAATCTTAAGTTGAGCAGTGTATGTATTATAGAGACTGAATACACTAAATAAGTCTAGTTGGACCCCTCTTCTTGTTCACTCTCTCCACTACCTGTCGGTTCTATAGCTACCCTCCTTCTGAGCTCTGCTTCCTAAATTCTGGTGTAGCAGGGGTCGTGTCACGTGAGTTACACTGTTGTTGGAATGTTCTAGAAACCTGAGTGTGAGTATGTGTGTATGTGTGTGTATGGTCACTAGGCATTGTTTGTATGCTATCTCGTTGACACACTACCTATATCATCCCCTGGCTTGCTGCTTCCTGTGTATTGTCAACATTTCCTCAGTTACACTTGCAAGATCATTTCCCGTTCCCAGGCTTGCCTGGTGCTCTGTCTATCTATCTATTTATCTACCTATCTATTATGATTTGTAATTATATTATGGAGTCCTAACATTGCTCGGCCACGCCACTGAAGGTCCTCCGACAGCAATCATCATTGACATATGCTAATCTATTAGTACATAATATTGATTATAATATTGTATACATATAATATTCATAGTAAATTGCAATGATCTAGTAATGTTACATTTTAAACAAGTTGTATACATATTTGAATAAATGCACTAAAGGTAAACTATTTAACTGTAATACAGTATGTACATGGGTTATTGTAGTGAAATGCATACATGCAAGAAAAAAAAAAATAGTTTAAAGTTAAGATTATGGTCAGAGTTATTAATATTTCATTTAAAGATAATGCTACTGGTATGCCATACTTCTATATCATGGGTCATTCTTCTTTGTATTTTTTTTTTAATTAATACTATATACAAAATATGGACACTTCATTCAGGGGGATTAACTTGGATGTTAACTCTACCCCCACTAAATACTGACTCCAAATTTGCAATTCTTGCATGCATTCTGTGCATTGCGAACAGCAGTACTGCAAATACAATGCAGAAGATTATAAAGACAGTAGGTGCTGGGCTATACACATGATATGGGTTGAACATACTCAAACTCAAATCTTCCCAGGACTTCATTGTTTTATTGATCAGTTGCATAGTTTCAAACTTAGGTGAAGTCAACTTAATATTTGTGCTCATGTTTAAGTTCATATCAGGCAGTGGGCGGAAATGTTTATGTGTATGATTGAGGATGGCGTAGTGATTGATGGTGGATAAAGTAGACATGGCTGGTGTAAATACCGCACAGTAGTCTGGTGCTATGTATAATCCTGAGGCTGAAGTATGAGATGGTGGTATATCTGGACAGACTATGTAAACTGATGTGTTATGAGTGAAATAAAAAAAACTGACTGTCCGATGCATTGATGGTGTACAAGCTTATCTGGAGCAAAAGTGAAGTTGCAATGATTATGAATATTGTTATTTCTGATGATAGCCATTTCACAAGGGACTGTATCAGTAGGCTGAAACGTGAAAATGTACGCAGGACAAAGATGAACAGCATGTAAGGATGTGTGGCACTTTCGTTCAATCGTTGATTCACATGCGAAAGTGACAGTGTTCCGTCTCTTGGAGACCATGATGAGTTCGGTGTCTGTGTTGATGTTGATGATGACCAAAGTGTTGTTATTTTTAGAGGGGAAGGTGTGTATTTCGTATACTGTGAACAGGTCTTCAGTTATGAATGGTACATGAACTACTACTGATGTTGGTGTTAGTGTTGCTTCTGAATATGGATAATATTGCATGAATTCCCTACTTCGGAACAAAGGCTTCAATTTATGTTTATGTATGCCTTGACTAATTATCTGACGTAGCTCATGAACTGGGAGTAAGTCAATTGTGATCTTGCCATCACCAGCATTCGAAATTCCTTGCATAAGTGCCCTGTAACGAACTCTAGTGTTGTCTAATTGTAGTAGAATTGTGTCAATATGTTCTGTGATGATCGAGAAGTGTTGGAAAAGTGTTATGTTACCTTCCATTTCCTTTAATTTATCTACACTTTCGAGAGCTATGTTTTCTGCCTTTTTCAGATTTTTCACAATTGTCTTCATTGCTGAGTTACGTCCTGTGATGAATTTATCTTGGTATGTTAGTACCTGAGCTATTTTATTAAATTTGTTGTTTATTTCTTTAAGGTCATCCTCTGTAGCCAATCCAAAAATGTTCCCAAGAACTGCGCCACCCAGGTCGAACAAACCGCGCTTTTGGCGAGTACGTGAGATGTTGTTCCTGTCGCTCAATACCTCCGTTCCATAAGATGGGAGATCTTGGATCATGATGAGCATAGTTGACTTTGCCTGTTCTATTTTCCATTTCGCTAACTTCACTATTTCATTCACTTCCTTTGTGTTATGTGCTTGTGAAACATAGCTTCCTATCATGAAGTCCAGGGTTCGCATGGGTTTCGCGATATTTTCTAGATAAGAAGGTAATTCATACAAGTAATCCAGACTTATTTCAGTACTCATGACGTCTTTTACGATTGAAATCGTGGCCGTTGGAGCTATGAGGCATCCTTGTCGTACTATGTGTTGGGGGTCTAAGTGCGCATATCCTCTTGCTATGTAGAGGAGAATCCATAGCATAAGTCCCTTCATCGCTACCTACCGAAAAGAAAATCTATTAATTTCCTAATATGGTCATGCTGTGGTCGATGATAGTGATGATGTGCGTTAAGGTTGATTGTTAATTCATTTATAGAAGGAATTTAAATCGTTATTTAATTCTCGTAAATGATGTACTGTAGATTTTATTGGAACAGTTGCACCTATGTTTGATTGTTTGGTATATGACCTTAATTTCTTTTTGTAATCATTGTTGTTTTCTTGCTTGGTTTCTTGAGGTACGTTCGCCTGTTCGGTTGTATCCGATGCTGAATAATTATTGGATAATTCCCTTGAAACTCGTTTTAAATGGTCAATATGAACTTGTTTCTCTTCGCCACTTCACAGTGACTTAATTAAAACTTTGTTTGCTTTTATGTTAATTACTCTGTATGGGCCCTCAAATTTTGGTGATAATTTATTGTCTCGTATGAATGATACCATAAACAATGTCTCCTAAGTTGATAGGTGCATCTCTTGCCTTCTTGTTAAATGCCTCCGTCAATTCTTCCTTGGACATCATTAATTGTTTTTTGACTCTTTTGTGTATGTCCTGGAATTCACGTAAACGGAGTTTAGAGTAATCATCGTAATTGTATATAGGCAGACTGTCACCTTCTAGGAGCTCATATGGTAGTTTTTTATCTGTCCCATATATAATGAAATGTGGTGTGTCACCTATGGATTTATTTATAGATCCATTAATTGAAGCTTCTACTCTGGGAATCCAATCATCCCAGCTTGCATAATTTTCACTGAGAATGTGTCGTAGCACATCTAATACTTTTTTGTTTTGTCTCTCTACTAACCCATTAGATGCTGGGTGATAGGCTAAAACGTTAACCTTTTTGATGTTGTATCGTTTACATATTTCTTGTAAGATATCAGAATTAAATTCTCCTCCATTATCACTTATTAGTACCTTTGGGGTAGTAAAGCGACATATTACATTATCTGTTATTGCCTTTGCTACTGTCTCTGCTGTTTTATCTTTAATTGGAGCTAAAATTACATAACGGGAAAAATGATCCGTTGCTACGAATAGGTATAGGTTATTATTGTATGATAATGGCATCTTGAGTAAATCAACAGCGACAATGTCCCATGGTTGATGTGGTACAGGGTTATTACCCATCGGTGCTGGTGTGATTGGGTATCCTTTGTGTTTTGCACATGATTCGCATCTGTCTATATGATTGTTTATATCTTTTCGTAATGAAGGCCAGTAATATAACAGCTGGGCTTGTTTGAATGTCTTATCCTTTCCAGGATGTCCTGCATGTGGGCTATCGTGTATCGTTCGTAATACTTGGGGTATCATATCATTAGGTACTACCAACTGGTTAGTATTTCTTTGGCGTTTTGGTTGTTTCGGGTTAATCTTGTATAATGTATTGTTGACCATTGTGATTTGTTCGAGTGGTACACGCAGTTTGGGTAATTGTATGTCATCTCCATTTTCTAACTTGTATATAACTTTGGACCATATTGGGTCAAGTCTTTGTGCTTTTGCGATATCATTGTGGTTTGGGATATTTCCTTTGAGATCTAATGCCGCGACCTGAACTGTGTTCGGGTTTCTAGATAATGCGTCATCTACTATGTTCTGGAGGCTGGGGCTGGTGGTGGGAGTGGATCTATACACTCATCTGTTTGTGTATGTTTGTTTAAGCTTTTAATATTACCAATTCTTTTTGGTTCTCTTTTACTAATCGGTGAGGGCTCTGATGGTATTTCCTTTATGAATTCATTGTCAAAGTCTATTCCATTCATTTGTGGGAGTATAGTTATGTTCTCTGCTCTCATGGATCTTAAGCCCAGTAACATATGAGCTTTAAATGCTAAGTTTTCAACGACATAGAAAAATGCAGAGAATGGTCTTGTAGTCTCTGTGACACTGATATTTAACCTTATCATACCTTTTACTGTAATTTTTTTCCATCTACCGTATATAAATCTAAATCAGCTTCTTCCAGAAAAGTTACTTTCTTCTTATTTTTAAGAATTCTATTTATTCCTTCATGTGTTATTAAGTTCACTGGAGAGCCTGTGTCTAAAAATAAGGAAACGTTTTGATCCTCACATACAGCTGGTATCAAGATGCACTCATTTCCCAACATGCCTCCTATGTGAATTTTAGACTTGCTTTTCTTTACGTTTGTTCGTTTTTTGTCATGACTTGGTCTTCCCCCGATTTGAACATAGACACAGTTTTTTCTACTGTTTTGCAGTTACTGGTCCAGTGCCCTTGGCATCTATGATGCCTACAGTAAGGACCAAATCCTTGTGTCTTTTGTTTGTCCTCTTTTGTTTTGATAAAACATTCATTCCTTGTGTGTCCTGGTTTTGCACAATAATGACATAGAATGGACCAATCCCTTGACTGTGACCTAAGAGCTGACTTCCCATATGTAGTGTTGTTTGTGGCGCGAGATCTGCTCGGGCTGCGCGAAAACTTATGAAACTGCCTGTAGCCTGGTGTTTGTGATCGAACCCTCGTCACGTTTAGTTGTTTGCTCTGCCTGCTTTCTGGTCGCGATCGATTTTGTTCTCTGTTTGGGGTCGGTGTAGATGTTTTCACAGCTGATACTGTCTCAGGTACTCTCATTCTACTAGAATGTGCGGGTGTGTCGACCATACCTGCTTTACTGCACTGCATCTCTACCTCGTTCATTAAGTCTAGTAAGCACATGCCTGGGGTGTACGCGATCGTCTTGGCGATCTTAAGGGTCCTATCAGGTAATTTACACAAGGCAGCTACATAACCAATGATGTCCACGATGAGGTCTGGGGACATCTTTCCATCATTTGTTATCCAATTTGAGTTTTCCAGAGTAACTAACAATGTTCTTTTGATTGTGGAGACATCAGCAGTTATTTCACTGAGCACATGGTTTGTAGTGTGCTCCCTTACAAGATCTATAATCTTATGTAATTCTGGAATTATACCTGGCAAGAAGTTCATACCTCCAGAAAATTTCAAAAATTCATTTTTAAATTCATCATATGTCTTAGCCTTGAGGAGCTTATCTGATCTCAATAAATTGCTTGCTGGACATCTTTCCTGGCTTATGAAAGATGAAATAATGGCAATTTTCTCTTGTTCATCGAGGATGTGGCGCTTGATGAACATTTGTTCACACTGACTGACCAATGAAATGACGTCAATACGATCTTTTTCTGTGCCAGAGAATTTTGGGGCAGTATTATCTTCATGGTAAACATAAACATGAGGTGGGGAAGTTTGATCCATGGTATTTGTTTCGTTATTCATTTTCACTGTTTGCTCTGTTAATTTAACTTGAACTTGTTTGTCGTTGTGTGAGGGAATGGTGGAATAGGTTCGGCTGGAACGGTGAACCCTGTTAAGTATATTGGCATACGTGTGCAAGTCAGCGACAAAGTCCTCACTTGCTATGTCAGAGGGGGTTTCCCACTCATCATCTGGAACTGATGTATTTGTTTCTTGAGCTTTAGTTTGTGTTGAGTTTTGTACAATGGGTATGTTGCCTCGGTGCTTTCCTAATTGTGAATCTGTTGTTGGAGCTAATTGTTTTTCGTCTGGTATTAACGTGGGTGGTGGCGAAAATATCCCTGTCAGTAAGGTCTGGTGTTATGAAATATGCCTTCTGTTTATGTCTTAACTAAATAGATGAGTAAATGAGTTGTAATAAATGATAGATAGTGAGTGTATAAGTGTATATATAGAAATACGTAAAGGAGTTGAATATACCTAATTTTAGCACTGAGAAGAAATGAGTACGTATAATTTCACCCACTTGATATAGTGCAACGTGCAGGCGAATCATATCCCACCGCTGCCACCAAATGTGACTCTCAATTCTTGTAGTAGGAGTTAATGATGAATACAGAGAGTTTATCTTGATTTATTATCTTCAGAGAAAATCTTAAGTTGAGCAGTGCATGTATTACAGAGACTGAATACACTAAGTAAGTCTAGTTGGACCCCTCTTCTTGTTCACTCTCTCCACTACCTGTCGGTTCTATAGCTACCCTCCTTCTGAGCTCTGCTTCCTAAATTCTGGTGTAGAAGGGGTCGTGTCACGTGTGTTACACTGTTGTTGGAATGTTCTAGAAACCTGAGTGTGAGTATGTGTGTATGTGTGTGTATGGTCACTAGGCATTGTCCGTATGCTATCTCGCTGACACACTACCTATATCATCCTCTGACTTGCTGCTTCCTGTGTATTGTCAACATTTCCTCAGTTACACTTGCAAGATCATTTCCCATTCCCAGGCTTGCCTGGTGCTCTGTCTATCTATTTATCTACCTGTCTATTATGATTTGTAATTATAATATGGAGTCCTAACACCATTACAAATAAACTACCTCCCCTACAAGTAAGAAGGAATGTTGCCTCCCCTGCATTATTATACAGATATTTTTATGGCAAATGTTCAGATGAAGTTGAGTCCATGGTGCCACCTCTCCCTGCCTTCCCTCGTGCTACACGGGCATCTGATAGCGTTCGTGACTGGAATGTCACTCAGCCATATTGCAGAATTTCTGCCTATCAGAATTCTTTCATTCCCCGAACTGCATCTCTCTCTAACTCACTTCCCCAGAGTTGTTTCCCTCCAAACTTCAACCTAAAGCTGTTCAAGTCTAACACCCCCCATCACACCAGACCACGACCACCATAACCCCAGCCCGACCATGAAAACTTCATGATCGTGGCTTGGTTGAGGAGAGAATGGCATTTTTTCCCTCCCATCTCGCGCACAACTTGCTCTCAACCTGCTTTCAGTTTGACCACCTCGCTTCCATCTAGACTGTAGTCTATGTATCGGGGTGACGCTATCTCGACTAAGCCGACCCTAACTCGCCTCTGCCTCGTGCAATCCACATGCGGTCCAATAATAGCTCACACACAGCCCATCCAATGCATTTGCATCTCGCTTCTAACTCGCACACAGCTCAACCAGTCAGACTGCTTCTTGCGGGCGCCTCGATGCCAACTCGACCCGAGCTCTCTTCTGAGCTGCTATAAAAACACCAGCTGATCAGAGAGGGATCAGCCTGTTTTTGTTCATGGTCCATAGTGCTCATACAGCAATCTTTCAGCAGAAAGCCATGGTTGCACCAGCATGAGTGTCGTCTTCTCATTCTTCTTCTCATCAAAATCACATCGGCTTGGGTATCAAGAATAACCTGTTGGGCGATCACATATGCAAGTTGTAGAGGAGCAACCTGTTGTGCAGCCATCATGGTTGCAACATGAGTGAAACCTGGCACACTTTCCATACATTTATATAGGGTTTTCTGGGGTCGAGATGAGAATTATTTGCAAGTGAGATACGGACGGGATGGTTGATTTAAGAGCGAGATGAAGCCTTCTAGCGTGGGCTATGGTCGACCCAAGAGCGCGCCAGACTGAGTTTGGCTCGAAATAACAACGGGTTGAGCGAGATACGCTCGAGCCAGCAGCTGGATGACAGCGGCTTGGAGTTGCGGACTCCCCACTTCTCGCTCCTACCTACCACGGCGACTGTCTAGACCCTATCTCGTTTGCGTTTCGCGCCTCTCTCGACGACCTCGATCATATCTTGACCGCGTCTCGACCCTAATCCCACCACGAACGCATCTTGCTTTTTTTGAGCAAGCTCAAAGACTGGCCACGACCTCCGACAACAAGGAGACCACAAACCGACCATGTCTGCGCTTATCTTACTTGCAAAATGACCATCAAGACCTCTCCACGACCACCCCAAATTTCATGGTTGGGATGCGAGCGGGCTCTGGTGTGATGCTAGCTTTACTGTTACAGATATCTTATGAACAGAGGACACCAGTAATCTGGTGTATGGATTATTTTGTTTTATTCATTTGTGTTTCCTTCCTCTGTTCTGTTATTTTAAAAAAAATACGGGTCCTGTGGTGGCACAAACTTTTGGCTTGTGGAATTTCCTCTAATGCGAGAGTCCTTAGTTTGGTGGGACAGGGTGAGGGGCTGGGCAGGAAATGGTGCTCGGGCAAGTTCATTAACCCTATATATTTTCCACAATTTTTTTTTCTTCATCAATTGTGTTGTTGTTCTGTTACTATCCGTTAGAGGGCATATAAATTGTAGTCATACAGTCAATAATGCTGTATTCAAAATGCCCAGTTTTAGTGTTTGTAAGCATGAAGTCACACTGACAGAATCAAAGGAACTTATTTTACTCTACTGTATTTACATGCAAACTTTAAGCCAGATACTTTTTTTCTTGGTATTTTCCTAATACATGTACCGCATCACTGGTAACCTCCTGTAACTTTACTTATGACGTAGACAGTGTAAACTTCGTGGTGAATATTTTACACTTTAGCAGTTGTCACGAAAATGTGAATCTAAACATCTGCTCTCCCGACAATAGTTGTACAACAGCATTTTCTTTACCATATTATTACCCATTTCTTTCAGAGTTTGCTCTTCACTCTAGTTTTTACATGTGGCCCCTCTAATTTATAGTTGAATTCATCATGCTCCAAAGAAAACACAATGCAGTCCAACATTATGGAAGTGAATCCATACATTTATTGGAGAGAGAGAGAGAGAGAGAGAGAGAGAGAGAGAGATAGAGATAGATAGAGAGAGAGAGAGAGAAAGAGAGGGGGGGGGGAGAGAAGAAAAAAAATGAGAAGAGAAGGACTGACATGAAGTATATGATAGTGCCTAATACAGGTGTGGGGTGTGAGGGGTAATACACAATGGCACCGTCTACTTGGTATGTTAGGCACTGACACATCATCATATCTCCACTCCTGTTAACACCTGTATATCTCTGTAAATCTTCGTGTGCTTCCCCCTAACACACACACACACACACACACACACACACACACACACACACACACACACACACACACACCCTTGGTCCTCATGAGTGTGTGGTGTACTCATCCGCTGTGCCTGCCATACACAGGTTACTCAGCACCAGCAGCAGTATCCCCCACATCACACCCGTGCTGGCCCTTGTGCTGGCCTGCCCCACCACACCAAAACTGGTCTGTCCCACCACACCAAAACACCACACTGGCCACCGCTCTCACACCTGTTAGGAGAAATGCAGTGACGGGTGTTAATGGGTAAGAACAGGGAAATTATCAACATTGCCATTGTCGTTATTGTGGTCATCGCTTTCGTCATCGTCAAGATCCTCATCCATATCATCGTCAAACTACCCTATGCTGTCCAGTCAGGGACAAATGTTTCTTTACTCTGTTTGGAAGCGAACAAACCTTCTTGAGAACTCACTAAATTCTAAATAGTATTAATCAATCGGGTTGGAAGCTTCAATAACTTCTCCGTTGCAATGATATTTCTTGTAACTTTTTCTGGGCATTATCAGATGATTTCGTTCAGCAGTGTAGTTACTCTCTTGTAAGGGGACTAAAAATTATTTGTCAAGTGATATAAACTGATATGTAATAAGAAAAATCAAAACGATTAATCAGTCCCATTGCCGAAGGGGTATATTTCCAGGTGGCCTTACAGTGAGTGTCAAGGCTAATGGTTTCCTGTAAGCCAGGAAAACATTTACAACGTTGGGTGGTAACCATATAACCAACCCATACATGTTCCCTACTTGTCAACAAGTGGGTTGGCGGAGGGTAAGTGCCCCTACCCGTAAAACAACTAACTCAAAAACAAAGGGCCACCCATTATGGGATAATGGCATCTGGCTATAGATTAATATATCATCATCATCATCATCATCATCATCATCATTACATTCGTAATCTTGATAATCGTTATTACCATCATCATTACCCCTTTAACTATCATCATCATCATCATCAGCGTATATCTCATGCATAAATTGGAAAGACAACAAACACTGAACCCTGGGATCTCTCTAACGTGACTAACCAGACGCAATTACTTCAGTCAAGGTAAAAAAAAAAAAAAATGCTTAATTGCCAGATCCACTTTCCCTTTTAGATGTAAGGAACCAAGGGTAGGCTGCCGTAGGCCACAACACTCAAGGGTTGAAAATCTATCCATGCTGCTTGCGGTATTGCATTTTTTTCAACTGTAGATGTAGACTAGACAGGTTATTCCGTAAGAACTAGTACTCCTCAGCTCTCACGAACATCACTGTTTCTAAACATATTTATTTCACTTACTCCACATGTTCTTCTCATCAGTGTCTATCATCCAAACGATAATTCAGGCAGTAATAGCCTCTCTTGCAATACCTTATTTTACGTGTATAACTCTGACTTAATATCCGTCTATAATGATTGCATGCTAGGACTGTCTCATTCAGGACTGGTGTAGGGCAGGACTGGTGTGATGGTATTAGCGTCGGGGAGGGCGCTATGACAAGTCTGTTCCCTGCCCCAGATTGGTATTAAACTCGCGTCCTGTCAGACATCAGATCACATCTCTAATCAGCTGACTACCAACTGTACTCCTTTCTGATCAATTTCTGTTCCTAATAAGACGGTCGCAGCAGTAACCACTTTTCTTTCTTGAGCCGCTCTAATTTTAACTTCCGCTACACATTTACTACTATTGTACATCACACCAATACGACATTTAACACTGACCACCACTGCCAGCTGTTTTCGATTCGCTTTAACACTAAATTTCGAATTGCCTTATTTCTGTCTGTAAACCTCTTCAATCCAGTAACTTGTTCTTTATTTCTGTCTTGTTACTGCCAGACCTAAGAGAGCCTTTGAATACCATCGTGGATAAATAAAGTGTTCACTGACTCCTTCATGGCAAAGTGTTTCTCTAACCTGAATATAATCGTCTGGAGTCAGCAGGGACAAGTTAATAGAATTCACCACCTGATTCAAGAAGTTAGTTACTTTCTATTGTGGTTATTTACCTTCATGCATCGCCAAAAACATATATCTTACAGGATTTTGAAATAGATCACAGATGTCTAGGTCACTAGTATCACACATCACGAACTGCATAAAACTGATGAAACCTAACGGAACACAGTTCATCATCATCTTTTTCGTAACTGTCGTCTTGACCTCTCTCATAACCCTGTCCAAATGTACAGAGAATAATAGGTATGCAGACATCACTCACCCTGATGTCGCTCACATTATGTGTTACAGCCAACCTTCCATCTGGCCTCGCACATACCGTTAGTTACCTACCGGTCGATTCGTCAAGCCTCGGAGTCCCCAGGGGGGGGGGACCATAAATGCCCCCACCATCTGCCCCTCTCCCGGTGACGACTCGAGGTGCCTGGAACCACTGTCTGACTCTCTTCTTCTTCATTTCTGCAACATTCGCGGCCTTTCCTCTAACTTTCGCTCTGTTGAGCACCACTTCTCCTCCTCTAAACCTCACCTTCTTTTTCTAACGGAGACTCAGCTGTCTGAGGCAATTGACAGCAAACCCTTTTCTGTATCCTCCTACTTTCTCTATACTCATTTCAAAGCCAAAGGTGGCTGTTGTGTATATATACGCAACGACTTATCTTGCTCTCGTGTTCCTGAACTTGATTCTTCTGAATTCTCCACACTCTGGCTTCAGCTTTCCTGTCATTCTCTGACTAAATATATCTGTGCTGTTTACTTATCCCCTAATTCTACTGACTATCAAAAATTCTTCGACTATCTTACTTCTACGATGGAACACATTCCATCCATTTCTCCTTTCTCTGAAATCTCCATTCTTGGAGATTTCAATGTTCACCACCACCTTTGGCTCTCCTCTCCTTTCACGGATCCACCTGGTGAACAAGCCTACATCTTTTCTATCCTTAATGACCTAGAGCAGCTTGTACAACACCCTACCCGTATCCCTGACTGCCTTGGAGAGAGCTCCAACATACTTGACCTCTTCCTTACAACTAATCCTTTTGCTTACTCTATTAATCTTTTCTCTCCGTTGGGCTCCTCCGATCACAACCTTATTACCTTAACCTGTCCTATCACTCCGGTACGGCCTGTGGACCCTCCAGGGAAACGTCGTCTGTGGCATTTTGGAGCCGCAGACTGGGAGGCCCTCAGGCAGTACTTCTTTGATTTTCCCTGGAATGATTATTGCTTCCATGGCCGTGAGCCATCTGAGTGTGCCTTGTGCATTACGGAGGTTATTCTCTCGGGCATGGAAGCATACATTCCTTTCTCATATCCTTTGACTAATGCAAGAAAGCCTTGGTTTAATCACGCTTGTTCTAATGCTGTCCACAACAAGGAGAGGGCCTACAAAAGGTACCGGAGCCAATCCACCCCTGAATCACATCATCTTTACGTTTCAGCCCGGAATCGTCCTAAGTCTGTTCTTCGCTCTACTAAAAATAATTTCATCCATACTAAATGCTCTCAACTCTCCGACTCTAATTCTTCCCGCTCCTTCTGGCACCATGCCAAAAATCTTTCTAACAACTTTACCTCATCATCCTTCCCTCTTCTTTTCTACTCTGATGGTTCTGTAGCTATTTCTTCTACTGATAAAGCAGATCTCTTCACACAGATTTTCTCCTCCAATTTCACCTTAGACGATTCCGGTGCTGTTCCTCCATCACTTCCCCCCTCTGACTTCCTCATGGCTGACATCAAAATTTCTTCAGTTGATGTATTTTCTGCCATCACTGGCCTCAGTACTAACAAGGCATATGGGCCTGATGGGGTCCCTCCTGTTGTTCTCAAGAACTGTGCTTCTGTGCTAACACCCTGCCTAGGCAAACTCTTTCGCCTTTGTCTGTCAACTTGTACCTTTCCTTCTTGCTGGAAGTTTGCTCTCATTCAGCCAGTCCCAAAGAAGGGTGACCACTCCCAACCCTCCAACTAACGTCCAATTGCTTTAACGTCCTGTATTTCAAAAGTTTTTGAGTCAATTCTTAATAGAAAAATTTTAAGGCATCTTTCCTATCACAACCTTCTTTCTGATCGTCAGTATGGGTTCCGTCAGGGACGCTCCACTGGCGATCTTCTCACCTACCTTTCAGACTCCTGGTCATCCTCCTTTCGGGACTTTGGCGAAAGCTTTGCCATTGCACTTGACATGTCAAAGGCTTTCGATCGAGTCTGGCATAAATCTTTAATTTCCAAACTGCCCTCTTACGGTTTCTATCCTTCTATCTGTGCCTTCATCGCTAGCTTCCTTTCTGGTCGTTCTATAGCCGCTGGTATAGCGACCACCGTTCTTCTCCTAGATCTATCAACAGTGGTGTTCCTCCAAGCTCTGTCCTATCACCAACTCTCTTCCTTTTATTCATCAATGATCTTCTAAGCTGTACATCTAATCCTATCCACTCATACGCTGATGACTCCACCCTTCACCCTCCCATTTGGTTCCCGCAACGCCCATCTCAACAGTTACTTCAACAAACAAGGACTGAGGCTATGGCACACCTAATGTCTGACTTGGCTTGTATCTCTGACTGGGGTAAAAATAATATGGTTGTCTTTAATGCATCTAAGACTCAGTTCTTACACCTATCAACCCGACAAAATCTTCCACAGGTATGCCCACTAATGTTTAATAATATTCAGCTTAATCCTGCATCATCCTTGAACATGCTTGGGGTTTCATTTACTCGGGACTTATCTTGGAAAGATCATATTACATCTCTTGTAAAATCTGCTTCCAAGAGATTGGGTGTGCTAAGCCGACTCCGCTCTTTCTTTACCCCTGCACAATTGTTGACTCTATACGGGGGTTTTATCCGCCCCTGTGTGGAGTACAACTCTCATGTGTGGAGAGGCTCCCCATATACAGCTCTTCTCAATAGGGTGGAGTCAAAGACTTTTCGTCTCATTAACTCTCCTCCTCTTACTGACTCCCTTCAACCTCTGTCTCTTCGCCGCACTGTTGCATCTTTATCTCTTTTCTATCGCTACTTAAATGGTCACTGCTCCTGTGAAGTGTCTGCTTGCATTCCTCCACCTCTACGACGGGCGCGTAGCACCCGTCTAGGAGCAAACTCTCATCCCTTTTCTGTCCAACTCTCTAATACAAGAGTTAACCGTTACTCCCAGTCTTTCATTTATGCAACAGGTCAGCTCTGGAACTGTCTCCCTCTGTCTGTATTTCCTGCTGCCTATGATCTCCAGTCTTTCAAACGCAGTGTGTCTAGGCATCTCAAAATGATCGGATCTTGAATTTGGCTCTATTGTATTTTGATTTTCTCTTGGAGGGAACTGTTACTGCGGGCTCATGGCCTTTGGTTCCTTCTTCCTCGCATATAAAAAAAAAAAAAAAAAAAAACAGTGGCTATTAGGATTTCTTCAGACTAAACAAACTCTTACAGTTACTCCAAGCTGGAACAAAACTTCTGGTATTACCTTGAGTGAAATAACTAATAACACTAACGGCAGTTATTGGTTAACAGTTTTCCTTCCACACCAGACAGATCTAATATATTCCTCTTTTCCCCCTGTTCTCTTAGGCTCTTAAAACCTGGTTCATCTTGATTAATGCAAGTATAAAAATGCAGTATATAATTAGAATGTGCCAAGATATAAGTATAGTATATATACTGCAGAAAACAAACGTAGGAACTAGGAGTGGCCCCAGCCTGTGTGCATCATAGGACTCTAGGATTTTGATTACTATCCCCGTTAGCCCTCTCATGGTCAGGACAATTGTAGAATTATATTTTGGCTTACTCCAGATGATTATCTTTTGAACAGAATATATCATACGAACCTAAGCGTCTTAATATTGGCCATCAGTATAATCATAGGCACTAGTTCTTATCCTTCAGTGTACGTCATTGCAGCAGGTGCTGTGCTCTGTTTGCTTCCACTTGCCTCACACTCCAGCCTCATTTTCTGAATACATTTTTTATACTTCTTTCATGTTTTCCCGTTTTTTTACAAATTCACTTATCAAGGTTTTAATTCCTTATTAAGAGAAATATCTATATATTTCACTCCTCTTTCCCATTTTGCCTTTTTTTTTTTTTTTCGCTTTTACTCATTTTTGCCTTCAACTTATCCTTTTTTTCCTTCATCGATGATCTCTCTCTCTCTCTCTCTCTCTCTGAATTCTTCAACATCCAATCTATAAAACAACTAAAGTGGCAAACATACAGTTATTCATATTGATAAAACTAACATTCCACAATTGCCTAGTCCATCTGCTTCCTGTTTAGTGCCATTTGCTCTTTCTTTTCCTGTCTATAATTTGCTTTCACCAGCATTTTCTTGTTACTGCAGGTGGATAGCGTCGTAGAAACGTGGGAAACATTCGGTAATCGATTGATAGTTATCGAATGAAAAAAAAAAAAAATGCCGAACGAATAATCACATTAATAAACCTTCCTGGATGTCGATGAATACAGAGACTGGAGTATAGGAAGTATAAAAGTATTCAAGAAAAATAAAAAAAAATAGCATAAGCCCTTTACTAATTTAGGAAGGCGATCTCGTCCATGATAACCCCAAAATAGCAACAGCAGTGAATGACTCCTTTCAGTGTTTCCACAAAGTAAAATAGCATAAATATTCCCATTCCACAATCGGTTATCTTAGGACTAGAATATAATAAGTTATCAATCCACGACGTGACAGGACGCAGTGTGATAAATTATGTTCATAAAATCGACCCAAATAAATCAAATTATTCAAACAAGATATCTCCTCGCATACTGCGTGCATGTTACACAATTAACCTTTCCTGTAATGAACTACTCAATAAATCAATAACAATGTAGAATACTTAATCAGTGGTAGGTCGCTAATATGTCACCGATCTTTAAAAAGGCCAATAAAAAACGCCCCGTATATTACTGCCCAATGAGCCTACCGTCAGTAGTAGGCAAAATTTGGGGGGAAAATTACAAAAACAAATACTTTGTTCCTTAATAAACGTAAGTTTATAACAGATAATCAGCACGGGTTTCGTAACAAGAGATCATGCCTCACAAACATGCCTGAATTTCTGCAAACATAAACGACAGGTGGAACGAGAGGCAAAAATGCCATCGGATGTCATTTACCAAGGTTTCCATAAAACGTTTGATAAAGTTCCCCATCTAAGACTAACAGAAAAATTAAAAGCCTACGGCCTGTCAAACAAATTATGTTCATGGATTGGTGATTGGTTAACAACTTGCAAGCACCGTGTAGTGAAAAATAATGAAATCATTAGACTGGCGAGAAGTAACCAGCAGTTCCTTAAGGGTCAGTTCTTTTCACTATTAATATCAATGATCTAGAAAATGGACTCGTTTTTAAAGTGGCGAAATTTGCAGATGACACGATAATTGGAGGTAAAGTTATTCTGAAAGCAGACTGTGAATCTGTACAAAACTACCTGGATAAGTTCATGACTGGAGTAAAATATGGCAGATGACATTGCATATAAAAGACCGGAGACTATAGGCAGTGAGGAAAGAAACACTTAGGACAAATCATGGGCCGGGAAACTGGGGTAATTTACCCATAATTGAGTAAATAATAAATGGGGAGTAATGGGTGCGGTATGAGAGGTAATGCGTGCGGTATATTACTGGTTTTTCACATAAATGATGTAAGTTTTAGTGAACAGTACGTAAAACCAAGTATCATGTATCGTGATATTTGTTGCTTAGCCGCCGTACTATTGACACATGTGTACACAGACGTGGCTATTTTTTTTTTTTTTTTTCACGTTTAGGAGTAACTTCATTTTACTCAAATAAAGTTTTGGGTAATACCCTAACAAAGTTCCCCGACCCTAGGCTTGGGAAGACAATTATAGAGCTGATCAGCTACATACAAATCATGACACTCTGAGGCTTCCAGGTCAATTTTGCATTAGATTCGGACAGAAAGGGTAAGAATGTATAGCTATAGCGCCTGTATGTTGGCTGTTGTGGTGAAGCAGTGCATGCAGAGAGTTTAGAATATTTAGAGTGTGTGTGTGTGTGTGTGTGTGTGTTTGTGTGTGTGTGTGTGTGTGTGTGTGTGTGCGTGAGAGAGAGAGAGAGAGAGAGAGAGAGAGAGAGAGAGAGAGAGAGAGAGAGAGAGAGAGAGAGAGAGAGAGAGAGATGCAATATTGTGGTGCAGGGAAGGAGGTTGAAGGGAGTCATTGAGAAAAGTTTTATCTATATATCTACGTATTTACCTATCTTTTGCCAGATGCCTTTATCCCATAAAAGTTGGCCACAAACAAATCACTTTCATGTCGCTCTATCCCCTGTCGTTTGGCTGCCCTCCTTCCAATTTAAACTCCCTCCCTCACATATCTCTCCACTCCACCCCTCCATCTCGTCATTGGTCCCCCCCTCCCCCTCTCACCCTCCACCTAAATCACACTCTGCTAGTCCCTCTGTCATTTTTCATCCTCTCTACTTGGCCACACAATCGCAAATTATTTCCCTTCACACTTTCAAACACATCCACATGAACACAATGCTCCTTTAAATACTTATATGTCTGTTTGTCACCTCATGTAACTCCATATTTTCCTCTCAAATAACTCACTTTCAATGCCCTTACTCTTGACTTGTGTCCCTCTAACAGGGTCCAAGCTTCACTTCCATACGTTAGAGTGGGGATCACAGTACTGTCATGTAGCTAATTTTTTACTTCCATGTTCACCTCCTATATCTCATCAATACCTTCAGTGAACCAGCAACCTTTTTACCATGTTGTACCCTTTCAAACTTTTTCCCTTTAAACTTCCATCTTACCTCGACACACTACCTAAGTACTTACATATACTCACATTCTCTATTTCCTCACCATCCAGTCTCACTGTCCATATTCATTTCTCTCAAAGACCATAACTTTACTCTTATCTACTCTCACTTTTAGATTCCCGTTCCTACATACTCGTACACTCACGGACTCATTCACTACGCCTTGCAGCTCACGTTCTTACCCACTTAACAGTACAGAATCATCGGCAAATAACAGAGAGAGAGAGAGAGAGAGAGAGAGAGAGAGAGAGAGAGAGAGAGAGAGAGAGAGAGAGAGAGAGAGAGAGAGAGAGAGAGAGAGAGAGAGAGAGAGAGAGAGAGAGAGAGAGAGAGAGAGAGAGGTGATGAGGTAATAAACACTTTTATTCTAACTTATTTAGAAGTTGGGTACGTGGAACAGGATATCCAGTCTGACATTTCCCGCAGTTGTGTCGCTAATGGTGCAAGTTGCCATCTAATCATACGTTTTATTTAAGTTCTTTATTTCTGTACTTATTCTTTGTTTAAACGTTGACATCCATATCATCATCATACCTAAAGTTCCATGAGTTTACACGTAAGGGGCCGACTCGTAGGTACGAAACCCTATGGTCAATATCACCCAAATTTCACTGTTTTATAGATACTGAGAGGAGATTTTTAGCATCTATTTTCCTTGGCTGCACTAGTTTCTTAAGTCCATATATATTACACATGGTGTATACAACTTGTCTGAGTGGTTACATTCTTTTAATATTTTAAGTAGTTGAATACACAGCTACATAGATTCCTTTCTGTTCCTTTAAAATCTCCAGAAGTCTAACCACTCTGGCTGTAGTTCTCGTACCAGTTTCTGACTGAATATATCTTCACATTTTACCTTCCAGTCTTACAGCATTATTTGTCTTCTATCAATTGATTGATATCATACCATCCTATCCGAGGACAAAGAAATATGACTACGCAACTGGTCTAAACTAAGTTGCAGTCCTTCCTTTCCTCCGCCCCATTCCCTTTTCATACAAACAATATTCTGATTTATTTTTCTAGTTCAACCAAGATTACCGTTGTTTTTTCTTTGTTACGCAGTTGCTTCGTCATTTTATTGCTGCATCTGCCACCTGGAGTAAAAAGAAAATAAAAAGAGAACTACCGAAAGATACAATTAGAAATATATGTCTGACAAATTATTTTAGCTTTTCATTTTCTCCATTTCCCCTGCTGGGTAATAATCCTAAGCTCTGAGATATTAAGCATTTTTTTTCTGCCTATATGTGATTCTCATGATATGATGTGTCGTGGAATAATGTGACGGAAATGCCTTGAGTGTGAAGTAGACGCAGTGAGCTAGTAGGGAAACTTTTGTCGGTACATTTAAGAGTTCACTTTCATGCCACATTCCTAATACTAGTTCACTTATCCCTACAAACAACTGCACATGCCCATCAGAGGTAAATGCATTTCCACCAGCCTGTCTGGTGACCTATAACCTTCAACACTTGCATATGCGTCACTACCATTCATCACTGTCGGCAGGAAGACAGCGACATGCAGTGTGTTCTCCACCTTCATGCTCACACTTCCACCATCTGTCACTGTCTTCACCTGAAACTTTCCCACACTCCCTCTCCCACTACCTCATGAATCCCGCCATTTCCATTAGGATATTCCAAGGCATATACACCTTTTTTTCCATGTCATTCTCCTTTATCATGCATCAGGTGACGATTATCTCTTAGATGCCAGCATTCAGTGTTTTCAGGATACTTAACATTTTCTTTCACAAATCTTTATCTGTCTTGGCATTATTATGAACCCTATGACCATCTGAATGTGAACTCAATGCGCTGACAGCTTCCTTGTTTCTTTCAGTTAACAGAAAGGGAGCTAAAGACGCATAGCATGGCAGCAAACCCTCCCTGTTTTATCAGTGCAACTTTGTGAGGGGGGGGGGTTCACTGTCCAGTACCTTTTAAATGATACATAGAAGGTAAATACACATCATATTTCCTAATCTACTCTGTGTTGCCAGGCAACCGGTGGCTTCAGCGCACACGTTTTCATGATGCACCATAATACATTGCATTCGCCCTGACCTCACTGAACTGTCCATCCGTGCAAAATGTGAACAGGCAGGGCGACACAGCACATCCCCTCCGTAACACAATCCTTAAAACACGGTATGCGATTAGTTCGTCAGGTGCCGTATTTATCCAGTGCAATAAATACCAAACACAGTTATATTTTCATTGATATTTGCAATCATCTGCACATGCGTATAATGTAACTATATGGTACCTGATGCTGCGTTTACCTGCCCACCCGGCATAAACTTTGCCAACAGAACACGAAGGCTGTGTACACTTGTACACTGAATAAAACTGCATATACGTTATCCGTGCATGTTCTGCAGACTACTATCATATGTATTTGACGAAAAAATATTGCAGTATATTTAATGGCCCAACTTTTCCATTAGCAGTTGTGTTTTTATGAGGATGCAGGAGTAGATTTTTTGTTACTCTTTTCTACCTTAATCATTGGTTCTAAATGTACATGCACATTAAAATAGATTAATCTTCCTTGGACGTCAGGAGCTGCTTTTTAGGATATGATCGACACTCATCTTCACGAGTCCTTTTTTTAATCATGTGTAGCCAATATAGGCTAAGCAGTTCGTATTACCCGCACGTTATCAAAAATATATTAGCAGAGTACATAGGAAAAAAGGAGTGGAGATGTTCATGGTGAATAACCAAAACAGTATAGTCCTTTCCTTATCCCTCACTGTTCCCCATTTGCTTCTCCACAGTCATCTTGCAACGCTGTCAGGCAGTGAACACGCTTAGAATTAAATATGGATGCTGGATGACAATTGCATTCAGAGGAAGTAAACCCCTGGCGGGTAAGGGGGCTAATTTTTTCAGTTACTGACTCAGCCGCAACTGGCTGTTCCCACTACATGGAGCATACATTGGAGATCCAGAGTTAATGTGGATAAGAAGAAGAAAAGAGGCTTGAATACTTCTTCAGTTCCCATAAACGGCACTTTCCTTCTTGAAATAGTTCTGTAGACGATAATATAAGTTGCCTTTGATGCAGTATCAATACTGCCAGCCGACCTAAGTGTCAGATGGCATTACTGTCAGGATAACAATAGTTAAGTAGCTCCATTACTAGCCTGCATGGACTACTGAATAAAATTCGTGGTTAATTTTGGTCTGTGCAAATAACGCTGAACCTGTTAACTCTGATTAAACCAGTATGATAACTATAGGCCCATTTAGACCCCATTGGGTCTAGCGGGTCAGTACATGTCTGTTCAGTCCATTAGGTCCAAACAAGGCATATAGAGTCACAAGGAAGCATGAGCTTCACGCAGCAAAGTGGGGAGGAATGTAATACCCTCTTGTGTGGCTGAATGACAGCACCGTCAGTTAGTTGTCGTCTGCTGCAGGCTGCAGGGTATGTAAACAATCATACTCTCACCACAGTGGCAGTGGCCATCATGCCACCTTGCCCATGACACCAGTGCTGTGTATGTGGGAGGCAAAGGAAACTGCACCCCTAAGTAAGGTTATACTTGTTCCCCAAGGTTACTGGACGGTGAATAACCAGGAGTTAATTTTTAATTATACAGCATAAAGGTAGTGCTCATCTTCAAAGGAATGTTAACAGCGACGGAGTGTTAAATGTTTTCTGTGAAATTGTTATTATTGTGATCAGTTATATTTTAATAGAGGGATGGCTACATTTTAGTCCAGTACCAAATAGATAATCATTCAAGCATACCCACTTAGGTAAACAGTTAAAAGAGTAAGACGCACAGTACCTGTACTTAGTGAGAGTGCAATGTATTTGCTGATACTTTGGTTCTTGTCAGTTTCTTTCGTATACCTTGTGTTACCAGTGGATAATTGCAGTTGTTACTGGCCGCCACCCGGCCACTGATCTGGGGGCTGACTAGGTGAAACCCAGACCTTAAGATGTTTATCTGAGCAAACCGTGTGATGTCGCTCTTAGCCGCAACCTATCTCGACTGACCCTGAATCAAGTTACCTCTAATACTGACTCAGCTGCGACCCAATTTGGAGCTCGGCGTATCAGCAGTGATAAGGATGAACCCGTATCAAACTACAGAGAGAGAAGGTAGGTGATGTCGAACCCAAGTGATAAGGACCGCCCCTATAGAACGCGATGGCTAATCCAGTAAGAATGGCCTGTCCCCTTCACGCGATGATTGGAAATACAGTAGATATAGTGTTGCTGTATGACCGGTCAGTGGAGGAGAAAGGCGTGGCTACAGGGATATATCGGCTGGCTACAGGTGGAGGAAGCCTTACTCTCAGCTCCAGCATCTTCCAAGTCCCTCCCGTAAGTTTGTGATAAGGTGTATGAAGTGCTCCAAGACGTCGACTCGAAAGTTAAGAATCAGTCTTTATGTTAACTTGTACATAGCAGACTAGTAACGTAACTGTTTCCATTCAGTACTCTATTAGCTGAAGTGTCTGACTTATCTTGTTTGAGTATGTTTGTAGGATATTCAAGTTAAAAGTGTCCCACAGTGCACATGTTAATTATACAAGGGTAAAAGAACCCTATTCGTACAGGATCCTCATCGTGAGAGGGTTAATGAAGGTAATAATATGTAACATCTTCGTGTTCAAAAAGTCTTCCTTAAGTCAAATAAAATCGTCAGGTGTAGGCGGTGATAAAATACAAATGTCGTCCACAGGTTACAAGGGTAATGGTCAGCACAGGAGTCTTTTATACAGTATTCTTGTATCTTTCACTCTGATAACATTATTTGCTGTATTCCTATTTACTCACCAAAGAGACTTTTCGAACGGGAGGAGTCAGATACAGTTCTTTATACCACCTGATTAAGACAAATCTTCCGAAACTGAATAAAATACTTTGGAGGCAATATGTAATAATATTACATGAGTGTTGGAGCTGAAAATGTAAGATACAGTGTAAATTTACTCCTTCACTACTAAGTCCTTCCTAAGATAATATACACTGTTTGGCCATGGTCCAAATAAAATAAAATTATTATCTCTCTTAAGAGGTTAATCAGTTCATCCCAAAGATATTTTTTATGCATTAATCTTGCTTCCATTATTAACTTTATTTCGGTTACAAGACACCTTACATAATGGTGGAGCTTCATACAGGCCATTTGTAGATAATATACAGGCCTGAAGAATCTCAAGGACGATTCCCCAAAATTATATTTAATATTCAGAAGGAAACAACAACAGACTAAAATATAAAATCTTCGGGCTGAAAGGGTTAAGTAATTGGAGTGGAGGCACTGAAGCTGACAATATCATGCTTGGTAATGGACTCGGTGCACTCAGTGTTGATTCATATAATGGAACCAGTAATCATTTCAGGAAAAATTCCAAAAACAGATGTTCTGCAAACACCTACGAGTAAACATCATCAACGAAGTGCCATAAATAAGGCTTCCTTGGAGGATTCAAAGACCTTACAGCAGTAAAAATGATGATACAATACTGTTGTAAGTGGAGGAGTTAATGAATATATATTACGTTATCTACACACACACACACACACACACACACACACATTATATGCCAATATCTATATCTAACTTATATCTCTCTATGTCTGTCTATGAATCTATCTGTCTACCTATCTACCTGTCATATATATATAGGTAGATAGATGGATAGATAGATAGATGGATAGATAGATATGTGTGTGTGTGTGTGTGTGTGTGTGTGTGTGTGTGTGTGTGTTTATATACACTGTATACAGACCCCCCAAGTGGCAGCCAGACGCAGACAAGACGGGAGTCAGAGAGACGGACAGAGTTTGGTGGTGAGTCAGTCCATGAATCAGTCAGGCTGGCAGTCACTTGGGCAGCTCACATACATACATGCATGAGGTGAGACGCAGAGGCTGGCAAATGGACAAGCCATCGGGCTGGAGGAATAACAACAAACAGGTATGCAAGCAGGGTGTTTATTCTGCTGGGCTAAGACGTAGGAGAAGAGGTAATTTGGTGAGATGATTTGTGACATCTACGTCGTCTTTCTGTGTGTGGCATTAATATTTGCATGTATGTTATTAATGCAATCGAAGTCAGTCCCAACAATACGTCATTCAAAAAAATACCGGTACTATGGTGACCATTTCATGATCAAACAACTCTGGCATTGTTGATATTCCAGCTAACAGTGAGAGACTGTTTTCTAACGAGGGAGAGAGTCAGACGTACCTCAGCGAGTTAAGGACAAGAAAATAACAAGAAATGGAAAGTATTCTCATTGACTTGGGCGCATTGGAGGGCGTATACGAGGCTCTAATGTGGCGTGAGGGCGGAGGGTGTATTGTGGCCTTAGGAGGATATTTATTAACATGTAAATATGACACGTCACTATTCTTCCGTATGCTCTGTATTATCTAAGTTGACATCAAAAACATATTATTAAGGTCAGTAAATTCAAGTAGGCTGGAGCGGGGGGCATGGTTGTGGGTTGATTATTCTCAATTATTTTTTTTTTTTTTTCACGTCAAACTCTCCCTCTCCTGGTTGATAAATATTGACTACTGCGTTCCATACAACATTAGGCTTTAGTAATGAGCTGTGAATGAATGACAGAAGCTTGATGGAGTTAAAATTCTCTTGTATGCATTTAATGCAATCTACGACCATATCTAGTTCACGAATATAATAAGATTGTAATACTTTGTTCAGTACTCTTGTGGACTTAGCAGGCTTGGGGGAGGGGTGCTATCCTGGGCTAGACAATATCTTTATTAACTATTTATTTCTACATATGATACGTCAGTACTCGTGTTAACAAATTAAACATTTGGATAAACCACGATGACGTTTGAAAAAAAAAAAATAGTAAGTAGGGAGGCCGCCAAGCTTGGAGGTGGCTCATTATAATAAGCTTAGATCTGTCCCGAGGAACTTTGTGTTTGCTTCTGCACGTATCACATTTATATTCGTTTCGAGTTTCATATGTTGTGTCTGTTCACACAGAGATAAATAATATACAAGAGATATACAAGGTCAGAGGAATAACCAGCAACAGGTGGACTGTCATGCTGGGGTGTAATTTACTGACTTACGCATTGGTAAAAGGAAAGACAGGGAAATGGAGAGAATAGTGATAAATACAGCTTACATGAGTACGTTTGTAAATCAACAAGTAGACAACGATATGAGATACAGAGGTTGAGAATAAAAAGTAATGCTTTCTGAGAACATACAACGTACAACACATCAACACTCAAGTCACGGCTCGATACTCAGCCCGTGTTATTGTCGTAGATATTGCCATCCACCACAGTGCAAGTATTGTCTGAGTACCAGTTGATTTACATGAATATTTTACCATATAAAACTTGAACACGTTGGCCTACGCATTGTATGTAAGACATATGTACCAGAATATCAACAGCTTTGATATTATTTGTAACCAAGAATGAGTTTCTTTGGGTTACAGAAAACAAGTACTACTATTATATTCAAGTTCACACACACACACACACACACACACACACACACACACACACACACACATACACACACTGTGTGTGACATGGGGACATACTGTTCATGTGCACCCTCTCCGGGATTAAGAAGTCTAATTATATGTAGACAGACTAACAGATTTGTCATCATCATCATCCTTTCCCACTCAAGGGCAGATTTATACCGCTGTAATTATAGTAAGTTCTTATCCACCTTCTCTTCTGTTGATAACCCCAAATGCATTATCTATTATTCAGTTCTCAGTACAGCCTAGAATGTTGTCATTCACATCCTTCGGCTATATGAGAAAGAGCAGTCCTTGATGCTTCACAAGGCAGACTCACTACATCGTATTTGAGTTTGCAAAGACGATTTATTCATCAGACGATACTGATCGACTGGGAGAAATTCATAGATTCAATGAGCTTAGAAAAATAAAAAAGGAAGTTCTTGGTGAAAGAAGTGCAGGTGAAGGATGTTTCACCATATTATTAAGGTTGTCACAGAAAGCTTCGTAGCACCACCTCCATAATATACCCTGTTAAACGTTATTACACGTTACTTATACGCCTTAACATTCTCGTGTATGCTACTTAAGTGGTTATAATATCTACATAGTCTGCATCAGTGGCATACACGGGATAAGGGATCATAACGTGCTGAATATAAGCAAAGGAAGAGGAGTTCTGACATCCCCAAATACATTTAGAATATGACCGTATATAAAGGATAATGTTAGTAGGAAGAAATTTACCAGAAATCCATATCAGTTTACCTTAATAAGTGGGAGAATGTAATACAATATGTTCACTAACGCCCTCATGGTCAGGACAACTCTAGTATTCGCATCCACGTAACGCCAGGAGATCTTAGTAGGCTGACTGTCAGTCATAAGTGAATGAAAATGTTAATATTACCACGTTTAACCCAGTTATGGTCGGAACAGTTTTGTTTGGTTGAGATACAGAACACAAGGTAAAAGTATACCTAAATGATGCCTTACCAGCCATTAACGATAAACACAAACGTGTATAACAACGTTCACAGTTTTAGTGGAAGCAGAATTTATATTAATGGGACACTTAATCTCGTCCCAAATGAGTGGGTATCTCCTGTGCTGAATATGAGCCGCTTTGGTTCATAAGTTGTAGCTGTGCAACAATTAACGTGGCCAGATATTATATTCATCTGATTTTTTTCTTCTTTTGCATCACAAGGACAAACTGCTTGAATCGGGTGATGTATTTTTTTTTATAATGTATTCCTGTTACATCCTGACACTTACATCCTGCTTGGGAAGGACCTCTTATATTAAAGTATGTTATGAAGGCTGTGTGCCCAACTGAATTATATCCATTGGAAACAGCAAGCCTAAGGCTGAACGACATCAATGGAAAAAATGGATTATTTTGATAATGATGAAATACTTGATTCATTGTGTTGACAGGGTTCATGGAAGTGACAACGAACACATGATTGTCAGCGTATTACCAAGAGATGTGAAAATAGTAAACACAGAAATCATTTGCTCTTACTTTTCGGCTATTTCAAACGATATCGGCAATTTCTTTTCCTTTAATATCTCTCTTTCCTGCTCTCCGTTACAACAATTCTTCTCTTTGTCTACTTCCTCTGTCGTCATTTATCAGTTAACTTTACAGCCCCAAATTAAATCACTGTCTTCCATCTGATTTTCATTGTCTCATAATTCCTTTTAATTCCATCACCCAGCCGTCATCTACTCTTATACCCATTTCCCTCACCTGTCCCTCAGCTCTCCAGTAGCTCATTAATCACTATGTGTCTTCCTTTTCCTTTATTTTTCTTTCTTCCCAGTTCATCACTTTCCTCTCTGCATTCCTTCTTATGTTCCCTTTCAAGCTCTGCATTACTCGGTATTTTTTTTTATTTCTCTCCATTAATTTTACTTCCCTCCAGTGTACCACTTCCCTATCGTCTCTAGTTATCTATTAGCCATCTCTCTCACCGTAGCTTTAATCGGTTCCTCATTTCTTCTCCTTTGTCTTTCCTTGATTTATTATCCATTTTTTTTTTACCTGTTTACTAATACTATTTTTACAATCCGTTTATTAACTGCCATCTTTAACTCCTTCCACCCTGTGGCTTTCATATCAAAATCTATACACTGTTCTTTATGTTTCAGTTCTTCTCTAAGATAACATCTTTGGTCAGTGTTCTTTACCTCCTTTACTAAATCGTGTATCTTCCTATTATACCACGTCATAACTGTACCGTTTCGCCACAACCCTCATTTATCTTCCAGTTCTTTCAGTCGTAGTCTTCTTCTTTTCTGTGTGTGTGTGTGTGTGTGTGTGTGTGTGTGTGTGTGTGTGTGTGTGTGTGTCTCTCTCTCTCTCTCTCTCTCTCTCTCTCTCTCTCTCTCTCATACAAATGTCCTACACGCCCTCAGCCTTCCATTCAATCCCTGTCTCTTTCCTAATCCTTATCCTTTATTCCTTCCTTCCTTTCTTCCCGTCCTTCTATCCTTGTTTACTTCTGGTTTGCATTATTCATTTAATTCCCCTCCTCCTTCTCTTATCTCTTCCCTCATTCCTTCTTTTCACTCTTTTCACTCTTTCCCCGCCCCCTCCCCTCTGCCCTTTACCATTCCTCTTTCCAAATCCTTGCCTTTATTCCTTCTCCCTCCTTCACTCCTAACCCTGGCCCCTCTTTCATCCCTGCTGATGTCCACCTCCCAGCCTCAGCTTCCCTGCTCTTCTCATAAATCTTTCCCTCCGTGTTTCACTCAGTCTTAACCCTTTCGTTCCCTCTTTCACTCAGTCTTAACCCTAGCCCTTCCTCTTCCACTCAGTCTTAACCCTTTCGTTCCCTCTTCCACTCAGTCTTAACCCTTTCGTTCCCTCTTCCACTCAGTCTTAACCCTCTCCTTCCCTCTTCCACTGTCTTAACCCTCGCCCTTCCTGTTTCACTCAGTCTTAACCCTCGCCCTTCCTGTTTCACTCAGTCTTAACCCTCGCCCTCCCTGTTTCACTCAGTCTTAACCCTCTCCCTCCCTCTTTCACTCAGTTTTGACCCTTTCTCTCCTTTCACTCAGCCTTGACCCTCTTTCTCCTTCTTTCAGTTAGTCTAAACCCTCCCGCTTCCTCTTTCACTCAGTCTTAACCCTCTCTCTCTCTCCCTCTTTCACTCAATCTTAACTGTTTCCCTTCCTCTTTCACTCAGTCTTAACCGTCTCCCCCCCATCTTTCACTCAGTCTTAACCGTCTCCCCCCCATCTTTCACTCAGACGCAACCCTCTCCCTCACACTTTTACGCAATTCCTACCCTCCCCATCCTTCATTTCCTCCCTCATCCCTTCGCTCCATCTTTCCCTCTCATCCACTCCCTCCTAGCGTCAGCCTCCCTCTCCCACCTTTCATTCCTATACACCCTCCCATCTTTCCTCTAAATCTTCATCTTTCCGGCCTTCTGACCACCCTCCTGAAACCATCTCTCCCTGTCATATCCTTTTCATTTCCTCCCCTGGCCTCCTCCTTCCATCTCACTGCTTTCCTCACTCTCTTCTTCATTCAGTCTTCCCTGGCCCCTTCCTTCCTTCCTTGTACAACCCTAACCCTTCCTTTATCTTTTCCTCTCTCTCCCTCTCTCTCTCTCTCTCTCTCTCTCTCTCTCTCTCTCTCTCTCTCTCATCCCCTTTCCCCTGCCTGCCGCCCGAGTGACATCAACCGCACCCATAAACAAAATAAAAACTCAATCCGGTGCCCATTAATTTTAACCCCAATTGTTCCTGAGTTTTCTTTCAAGAACAACTTTCTGCTTCTGCCTCGACGCTCCCTTCTGCTACTGATACTTATGCTTCTACTTCCACTATTTGTCATTTTATTACTACTACTACTACTACCACTACTACTGCTACTATTACTGCTACCCCTTTTCCTCTTGGAACTCCTCTTTTCCTCTACTCCCTACTTCTGTTTTTATTCTTCATATATCTGCTTTTCCTCCTACTGTTGCTGCTACTCTTCCTTTTTTCTGCTCCACCGACTATTTCTGTCCCTTCCCTCACTACTCCTGTCCCTTCCCTCACTACTCCTGTCCCTTCCCTCACTACTCCTGTCCCTTCCCTCACTACTCCTGTCCCTTCCCTCACTACTCCCACTCCTCTACTTATGCTCCTCTTACCAGTATTTTCTCTCCTGCAAGTCCGACTCCGCTCCTTGAAGTCCAGATATCCTCCTACTTACCATAAACCTCCACATGTCACCACTTTGGCACCAGCACCCACCGTCCATATTGAATACATGCAAGAACTGCCTCATACAGGACTGACATATTACAATAACCGGGGGTACTTTCACGCCATGTCGGCGGACCATATCGTAGATCAGCAGAGCCCGACTTAACGATGTTCACACCCGTAAACTGTTCCCTGCCCCAGTCGGGATCCGAACCCTCGTCCAGTGGGACTGCAGACCAGCTCTCTAGTGACTCTGCCGCGGCCTCCTGCTGTTCCTCCTGCTTCTGCCTCTCCTATCGCTACTCTCTCTTTTCCCTTCCCAGCTTCTCCTCCTGCCTCGGCGCTGCCAGCACTCGTACCTACCCTGCCTCTACAACAGACTGCCACCCAAATCCACTCATCTGTGACATACCTCTCTGTTCTCTTTATATTCAGTTTAACATTAACGAAACTTACCAAGTTTCTTTCAACTTTGTTCCTCTGTTTCCTTCCCTTTACCTTTTAGTCTTGTTCTGTCTGTTTTCCCTTCGCCACTCTCCAGTTCCCTCTTCTTTTTTACCTTCTTACTTTCTTCTCATATATTCTCCGTCCCCATCAGTTCTTCAGTCTCTCCATATTTTTCTTCCTTTCGCCACTTTTCCCTTCTAATTTTTCTTCATCATGTTCTCTCCCTCGCTTTTCACTCTTATCCTCCTCCGTCTGTTCCTCTCCTACTCTTCTTCAAACTCCATTGTCATCTAACGTCTTCCTCTTTTCCTTTATTCCTCTCACGGTTGTCTTCCATTCACCTTCCACCTCTCATATTCTGTCACATTCGTTCTCCTCTTCATCCGGTTGTCTCTGTTTCTCTTCTCACCTTTGCATTCCTGTGTTCTCTGTTTTTCCCGCTGTCGACATTCATTCATTCTCCTATATTCGCTGGCGCTCCCCTTCGCAAGCTTCGTTACCTTTAATCTCTCTCTCTCTCTCTCTCTCTCTCATATATATATATATATATATATATATATATATATATATATATATATATATATATATATATATATATATAATTGATAGGGTGAAACAATATGTCTGGAGAGTGTTGAGAAAAGTTCAAGAGAATAATATACCTGGTGTGGAGGTAAACTAAAGCCCACTGTTTTAATTCATTACCGTTGATGAATACCTCGTTTATCCCAAACACACACCTTGAACTACACAATACACTCCAGCAATGACACTCCAAAATTAATGACTTTTATCAGCTTTAATTAATACTAACATTGCATGAGAATAAGAGTGTTGAAATCACAATTCAAGTACTGTACGTCATTAATGGAATGGGGAAGATGGTGGCTGAATCGGTAGACAGGCGGCCTGCAGTCCAAATGGACCTAGGATCGAATCCCGGCTGGGGCAGGGAACAGTTTAAGGATTTGAATTTCATAAAAAGCAGACTCTACTGTTCTACCAGACGACCCTCCGACATGTAAAAATACCCCCGCTATTACCAGCACACCAGTCCTGTATGAGACAGCCCTAGCATGTATTCAATATGAACGGTGGGTGTAAGCGTCGAAGTGGTGACATGTGGAGCTGTGTAGGAGGATGTGGCATGTGGAGGTGTGTAGGAGGACTACTGGGCCTTGGAAAGCTCTTACCTGGAGTCGGACACGTAAAAAAAAAAAAAAAAGGGGGGATGAAGAGGTGGCTGTGGTTGCGCCAGCTGTAACCAGAGTGAGGTAAGGTATTGCAGGGACTCTACTGCACTTAGCTCAGGCCAGACAACGAGGTCGTTTGTTTCACATACTTGAATTAACTAAATGAAATCGTGACGGCCAGAGATGCCTTTTGGCTGCTGTGTTTGCGGGACCAAGTAGACTTATTTTAGGGGATGCCTTTGTCACGGGTTTTTTTAAAATAAAAGCAAATTATTAAATGATAATGTTCAGTAATGCTGAACAGCAGGAAAAAAAATTGTCTTGCTAAATCAAGCAGTGATTACTTTATACCGGCTTGCTTCCCCGATTTTCTCAGAACGAGAATTTATAAACTTTCTCAACAGTACACAGCAGAGACTAATTACTCACAAATGCTGATTATTAGTACTGTTAGCCTCTGGAGAAAGTTACTTCACCCCTGACAATAAATAACTAATACTATTAATAATATCAGGTTCTTGCTGATGCGTAACTCCTAGAAGGCACAACGGATTTTAAGCTTAATACAACAAGACTGGCCTAAGTACCAGTTATGAATAGCAAAACGTTTATGCAAGCTAGGAGCTATAAGGGAAATAAGCTTTATTGTGGAGAAATGAAACACGAGTTTACATTACATTAAGCTCAAGAAAAAGAACTGTTAAATTTATTGATTACAAAGAAATAAATTTAACGTTACATTTCAAATGAATGCAAATAAAGAGATCGCACTCACTCACTCACTCACTCAAGAGCTAAATTCTTACGCCTAGGAAAAGCACCTTAACTAAACTCTTAAGTCTAGGAAAACGAAAAGAAAATACTGGTCATTGAATGTGGTGTATCACCGAAGAAGGGTGGGAGCCTGGAGAACTGTAGTCTAGTGGTGTCTGGGTGCTAGCTGACCTCTCACTGCTGGAGCACAGAACCTCACTCCGTCACGACAGACACTTGACTAACTAACTCGTGGGAAAGAAAGGGAGCGCTATGGCCGCATTTTTTATAACGGTCGAGGCAGGCAGGGGCGAACAATAAAGAAACAATAATATCGCTCAGTAGAGCACTTAATGACGTGCATTAGATCGGTCACTTTTGAAACAGTGACGAATGTTTTGAAAAGTATACCATCGAAATGGAGAGAGAAACGGTTAACTGAGCGATACACAGTGAGTTTTCCACTAATAGTTCGTGGTTTCTCACAAAAGGAAAATGTCGCGAATTTGATTCGTGACAGCCTTAAATGTGCAGAGTTCTTCCTGGGAGGTTAGTTCAGCCGGTGAGGTTGTTATTGTACACTAACTCTAGTAAAGTGGGACAGAGGGGGTCATCTTGGCAGAAGATATACCTCCTCATAGCTATACAACATGAACAAGTAAGTCACACTCACTCACGGGCGCTTTTAAGATAGAAGCCAGTTTTACAATTCTGAGTCAGGAGCTGGATAGTTACCCACAAGGGAACAAGGTAAAGCTCCACAAAGACAGTCTTATCCCCAGTCCTAAACTGGATTTGCTTCAAAACATTTAAGTGGATACTTCCAGACAGACTTCTTTTCATCGCAGGAATTACCTTCTCAGCTGAAAGGGTTGATGACGACTATACCTAACTATTCCCAGCTTCACCTCACCTGAACACATCGCCTGGAGATTGCAAGATAAAAATAAATAAGTCCTCAGGTTGAAACGATTAACCTGTTCTGCAGGATTAATAATTATTACCAAGATCCATCACAATCTCGCTATAATCTTTTATTCCTTAAGTTTTATTAAAGTACTATTTCAATAATTATACAACATGCAGGGCAGGACGGCCCTGTATTGAAATACTTGTTAATGCACATTGGTTTAATAATGTCAGTTTTCGCATTTTTATATTCTTCGGTCTAATAGTTCATATTGAAATAGAGTTTTTGTTGAACCATTTTATACTCAGTGTCTAAGTACTGAGTAATGAATTGATAAATCCAATAATCCAGGAGACAACTGCTGCGAACAAGTTGATAATCCTGGAAAATAACGGTGCAGAAATATCCCCTTCTGGAAAATGACGGTGCAGAAATATCCCTTTCAGCTCATTAATAATCAGGTGCTCAGCTGTACAGTATCATTATTATCGTATCTTTTTCCTTACTGCTTCCATCGGCACAGCGAAACTACATTTTTTTTTTTTTCTTCTCGAGATGACTCGTCCGATCAGGAACTATTTTCCTCTCGTGGTGTCAGTCTCAAGACGCGGCAATAACTGCGCCAGGGTACACACCGCCCTGTCAGTCCACACACGCCTGGCCTCGCACTCTTACACACTTACTCAACCAGACACGCCGAACTTTTCCTGAAACAAGTCACACTGATATCATAAAGACAGTATCAAATTAACTACTTCCAATTGGACACTGAAGTTCATTTAAATTGGTCAAGATTCTTTTTCAGTAAATGGTCATTTTCATGTGAAATACTATTTTTCTGAAGTATGTGGCTGTCTCTTATAGCTGTCAACTCCATTTTTTCAGGTATATCCTTATTTCCAAGAATATTATATTCAGACTAAAGTAATGACCACTTTATTGTAAACTTTGACACTGCTGAGCATTCTTACTAATATTAAGTGCCTTTAAAACCTAACTGTACAATGAGCATTGTTCTGAAAAAAATGGTAATGCAGAAATTACACAAACCAAACTTGAAGATCCTAATATAACAGCCAAAGCCACGCCCTTCCACAACTACTGTAGCTTCCTTCACACTTAACCATAGGAAACTTTAGGAAACTTATCATGGTCACTTACAAAATATAAGGATTTGAAAGATATTTTAAAGTTTAATATAACCACTTGAAAAGTTAAAAACAGAAGAAATGTATTCCTATCTACAACGGCCAGATTTGGTTTAAAAAGTCTTAAAGGCTAACGCTTTTTTTTTTTTTTTTTTTTCATGCATAGAAGATGTAAACAAAGGCCAGAACCCCACAAGATTGTTTCCTCCAAGAAAAATTAAAAACAAAACAGCAGAGCCAAATTGAAGAACAGTTCATTTCGAGATGCCTGGACTCATTATGTTTAAAAGAATGGAGGTCATAGTACAGACAAGGGAAGACAGTTCCATAGTTGGCATGTTACATACATGAAGGACTGGGGGTAACGGTTAACTCTTGCATTAGAAGCTGGATAGACAAGGGATGAGAGTTAACTGGCAGACGGGTGCAACGCGCCCTCCATAGTGGTGCAGAGATGCAAGCAGACGGTTCAGCGGAACAATGACCATCGGAATAGAAATAAAACATAGATAAAGATGCAGCAGTGCGATGAAGAGACATTAACTGAAGGGAGTCAGTAAGAGGAGGAGAGTTAATGAGACGAAAAGCCTTTGACTGCACCTTGAGAAGATCTGTATGTGGGAAGCCTCCCCACACATGATAATTGTACTCTACACAGGGGTGAATAAAACCCTTGTATAAAGTCAACAACTGTGAGGGGGTAAAGAAGGCACCGAGTCGGCTTAGCACACTTAGCAAAGATTTGTAAGAGCCATTTGTAAGAGCCATTCCCATAAAATTCCTTTTGAAGTGCTGGGGAACCTGAGGGTAGACACCACAGTCCAGTGACATTACCGGTGGATGACCAGCCTGCTCTCCTTGATGGCATTATATGGCTCGTGAAAACACTACACATATCCAAATGATGTACAACACAAGATGTGAAACTATGTGAATGTAAGTGTGTGAACACCAATGTGAATGTTAGAGTGTAGAAATAACCATGAATGTACAGCACTTGTGTGTGTGTTTGTGTGTGTGTGTGTGTGTATCACAACATGAATGTGTGAATGTACATCAGTGTTAGTGTATGGACATGGAATATTTCTCTCTCTCTCTCTCTCTCTCTCTCTCTCTCTCTCACACACACACACACACACACACACACACACACACACACACGCACAGACTATCAGTTGGTGTGAATGTGTTAACTTATGACTGAGAATTTTTGTTTGTCTTTATAGTTAGTGGTTTTACTTGGAGGAGCGCTAAGTGCACAGTGAGGCTGGATGGTGAGGAAATGGAAAACGTGGGTGCATTTAAGTACTTGGGTAGTGTGATGAATAAGGATGGAAGTTTGGAGGATGAAGTGCTTGTGAGGGTACAGCAGTGAAGAAAGGTTACTGGTTCACTGAAGGCAGTGGTAAGAAATAGGCAGGTGAACATGGAAGTAAAAAGGTCTCTGCATAATATTGTGATCCCACTCGTATGGAAGCGAATCCTGAACCTTGTTGGAGGAACACAAGTCAAAAGTGAGAGCAGTGGAGGTGAGTTATTTGATGGGAGCATTATAGTTACATGGAGAGAGACTGACGATTGAGGATGAAAAGGAGCTTTTCGGTGTTCATATGCGTGCAATAGAAAGCGTCAGGAGAAATTCAATGAGGTAGTTTGGCTATGTGGAGAGGATGGAGAGTGAGACAGTAACCGGGAGGGTGTATGTGAGTGAGGTGGAGGGGGAGAAAGAGGAGGAGACAAACGATGAGATGGAAGGATGGAGTAGAAAGATATATGGGAAAAAGGGGAGTGTAAGTTGTGGGGATGACAGCAAAATGGTAGGGGTAGTAGGGTGACATGGAGGCAATTTGTATGTGGCCACCCCTTGCGGGATTAAGCCGTCTAGTTACTGACAGATAGATAGACAGACAGATGATAGTGAATGTGTGTGCATACTATGTGTGAATAAGCGAATGAGAATATGACTATTTTGATCTGAATGTAAGTTTGTGAATGTGTGTGTGAGCATGAGTGAATTTGTGTATATGAAGATAGATATGTGTATTGGACTGAGTGTGTGTGAATGTGAATGCAAATGTGTGAAAGTGAATTATATTATAAAGTCTGATTTCTGTTTGGGTCCTCAATGATCCCATCAACTCTGTTTTCTTTACGTATTCGTTCTCTCTATAAACCCAGCCTCATCCCGTGTGTGTGTGTGTGTGTGTGTGTGTGTGTTCACATTCATACCCTCTCAGTATACACAGCCTCGCCCCCATTTATACATATGGCGTCGCTTTCATCCCTTGCGGCTGCAGATTGACAGAGAAGCCATAATAAGGATTCGTACCCAGGTCCTCTCATTGCTAGTGTGGACGGCTGTCCAATTGGCCTCTTGGTCTACAATGGCTGCCTCGAACCAACGCCTCTTTTTCCCCTTCTTTTACTGGGACAAAAGCTGGCGGCGAGTGAGAGGGAGAAGTGAAGGACTGAGGGCAAGGAGGAAACATAATATGAGAGGGTATGAGAGTGACAGTTGATCTGTGGTTAGAGGGAAAGGCAGAGAAAGACTAAGAAGAAGGTGCAGAGATAAGGTGAGATAATAATATAGGAGAGAGTTCTGGGTTGTAACTTATTAGGGACAAAATGCATAGAGAAGAGAGGTGAGAGCGAGAAGAAGACTTACTGAGACAGAATGGTGTGTCACTGAGCGGACGTTGCTCAGTATGTACAGGAAAGTCTGGAAGTCCATTTGACTTGGTCACCTCTCAAAGAAAGTGACATGTGGCAAAAGAATTATATACAGTTTCAGAGCGAGTGCCATTCGAGCTTTTATGAGGCTATTTTTTTATGTATCCGATTCTGAGCATCGATAAAACATATTCCCTGTTACCCAGCGCAGCGGTTTTCTTATGTGCAGTACAGCTTGTCACACACTATCACATGACGTTATATAACAACACTGGTGCTAATACCATCCAGGTCTCGGTGAATACTTGTATGGTCTATCTCATTCAGAACTGATGTGATGGTATTATCAAGGGCGCTTTTTATGACATGTTTGTGGGTCGTGTAGAAGAAGTCAGAAGTCAGTTTTCAAATAATTCAATTCCCTACACTGTTCCCTACCCTAGCCTGAGGTAGAGTTTGTGTCCTTCAGTCTTATTAATCAACTTGGTTACGAGAAGATAATTTAAGGCATTACTAGGTCAAAAATACTTTGCATAACCCTTTAGCTACAGAAATATTCCTTATGGTGAGTAGCATCGCCTGGCTTTCTACGCCCCTGTAGGGCCGTCCCATGCAGTGATAATTGTTTCATTGTGGTTGACAGCAAATCGCTGTATGGAGGTTTGGTTCCCGGATGGACGCCACAGTTACGTCTCTCCATCGAGTTGACAGGGATTATTGTAATAGGTTCCACAGCACCCCGTTAGTGTTATATATTTACCATTGGGTGTTTTATTTCCTCGGTTACAAAGAACTATTAGGCTTGCCACTCGGGGCAGAACCACCTGAAGTTCAAAATACGCGAGAGGAAGGATTAGAGAAATAGGAGGAGAGGATGTCGGACGCAGATAAATGTGAAAGGAGGAATAGGTAGCACTACATTAAGTGAGCGGATGATGATTACCACCACCTGGGTGAGGGAGGCAGTGGCTCAATCGATAAAGAAGTTGCCTGCAGTCCTACCGGACCCGGGTTCAAATCCCCGCTGGGACAGGGAACAGTTTAAGGATCTGAATTTCTTAAAAGCAGACGTTACTGATCTACCAGAAGACCCGCCGACATGTCGTAAAAGTACCCCCGCTAATACCAATACACCAGTCCTGTATGAGACAGCCCTAGCATGTATTCAGTATGGACGGTGGGTGTTAGCGCCGAAGTGGTGACATGTAGAGGTGTATGGTATCCTGGAGGACTACTGGGCCTTGGGAGCAGGCTGCGAAACCTATGCCCAGAGTCGGACACTTAAAAAAAAAAAAAAATGCCACCGTAAGATACGTTAATTATTCACCCCAGGTTTGGGGATATCGTAGCCATTTCAACCGTTTGAATTTTATCTCGCTTTCTTTTAAATAATATAGTCATGTAAATCGAAGTGCTTCCATAGCAGTCTGTATCCTGTCTACATCATCTTCATGACTGCTGCCATCACCCTCACACCACCACACCTTTCTCATTCCCACCTCTGCATGCAACCTGCCATCAAAATTCCTTCACTCCAGCTCTAACTGTACTTTACGCAAAGGAAAATGTGACATATAAAACCATTTTTTTTTATTGCATAGGATAATGGTCGTCCACCTCATTCCTGACGCAAAAATTGTCTTTTTTTTTTTTTTTGTGACGAAGAAGGAACCAAAGGCCACGAGCCCGCAATAACTGTTCCCTCCAAGAGAAAAACAAAATACAAGAGAGACCCAAAGTCAAGATCCGATCATTTCGAGATGCCTGGACACACTGCGTTTGAAAGACTGGAGATCATAGGAAGCAGGAAATACAGACAGAGGGAGACAGTCCCAGAGATGACCTGTTGCATAAATGAAGGACTGGGAGTAACGGTAAACTCTTGCATTAAAGCAGGGGTTCTCAACCTGGGGTACGCGTACTCCCACGGGTACGTGAGAGGAATTTTGGGGGTACGTGACAGGTTTCTCAAAATACTTCGGTTTTGAATAACTTCAAACCTGTTTGTAGAAAGTAGCCTACATGTGCTAGGCTAGATGTGTCCTCCACTAGAACCAGGACACTAAGTGACAACGTTAACAAGGAAACTCTTGGAGTTATGTCATTTGAGAGAAAGCTCTCTTGGACTACACTTGCCACACAACCTTGCAAACCCATAATACAGTAGTCACCCTTGCTCGTTTTCTATCGATCACGTAACTCCTTACGCGTACCGAGCAGGTACCAAAGTGAGACGCACTGTTCGCCTCTCACTGTCACCCACTCACCACTCTTCCCTCACTACCCTCACCCTCAGGTTTCCAGTGTATTTGTCGTCTGATTTTTTTTCCTCATTTAAGTTGTCATGGATTTTGCTTGCGGCTACGAAGTCATGTGCCTGCACTGCAGCCATAATAACTGGTAATGGTTTCCTTCTACATACCGCTGTGAGCAGGGATTCTCAGCACTATGCTTGATTAAAAACAAGTTACGTTCACGTCTTGCAGTCAAAGACGACATAAGAGTGGCTCTCTCAAAGACTGTGCCGAGGATTGACTTGTTGGCAGCAAAGAAACAGGCCCAACCATCTCACTGAATTAGTATATACTTGTATTTTAATGCAGTCACACACACACTGACTTCCCTATGAGTAAGTAACTAGTTACTAATAACTAGTTGCGAGGCTTAACAATCAGCATTAGTTCGCAGTCAGTGGAACATAAAGCCTTAATTCTATTTTGTTACCTTTTTCATGCTACTGACGCTAGTCACGCACATAGTAATTTCCCCATGAGTAACTAGTTATAAGCTGTATATAGCACCACTACCTCACAGTCACAGTTATTGGAAAAATGTGTCTGATTTAGTACTGTTTTATTATTATTTTTATGCTATTCACACACACAGTGACTTACCTATCACTGTTACTAGTTACAAGTTGCAACTAGCTGCAAGCAGCACTAGTTCACTGTCACAATGATCGAAAACTGTCTGTTATAGTTCTGTTTTAGTAAATGTATTGCATGCTAGCAGCCAGTCACATAGTGTTTCCCTATGACAGTAACTAGTTCCTATCAACACTACCTCATAGTGACATACATTAATTGAAAAGTTTGTCTGCTCCACATATATAACACAATTTAAACTTAATAAACTAAGTCAATAAACCATGCATTTCTTTTTACCCTTCCTGATGCTGCATTGTGGGTAAGGGGTACGTGACCAATACTGAAAGACTTCAAGGGGTACATAAGATTAAAAAGGTTGAGAACCCCTGCATTAAAGAGTTGGACCGAAAAGGGATGAGAGTTTGCTGCTAGACGGGAGCTACGTGCCCGTCGTAGAGGTGGAGGAATGCATGCAGACAGTTCGGAGGAGCAGTGACCATTGAAGTAGCGATAGGAAAGAGATAAAGACGCAACAGTGCGGCGAAGAGACAGAGGTTGAAGGGAGTCAGTAAGAGGAGGAGAGTTAATGAGACGAAAAGTCTGTTGATTGTAACTGGGCGAAGTTGAGTCACGCCCTCAACTTGACAGCTGACCTGTGACTGGTTGACCCTTGAGGCGTCATATATTCAGAAGTTGTCGACACTCATGATTCGCCTTTTTTCCTACAGCATATGCCTTTTTCCTACACGATGAAAGGGAAGCTATTGACTTTAACTTACAGCTTCAGCCTGTATCATATCAGTCCGTGTGTGAGGTCCATTGGAAAGCAAAATGTTCTAGCTGACATATATGATACGTATATATAGATAGATAGATAGATAGATAGATATAGATATAGATTTAGGTATAGATAGATAGATATCGGAAAGACACACGTTACACCCATGTGTACAAATGTTTTTTTGCACTGCTGACCGGGAATCGAACCCGCCAAAAACTTCAGGTGACTTAGCTTTTATCACGCCATGGTGTTATGGTATCAGTGCGAGACTTTAATTTTAGAAGTCTCTGGTTCGATTCCCGGTCAGGATCGTAAAAACCATGATAACATGAAAACCCAAATTAGTTTAGCGCGATTATATATTTTTGACACAATATCGATACAATGTGCAATAACTGTTGACCACAACTGATTCTATAGTATATTATGCTGCCAAATGTCTGCCAATCTGTATGTATGACACATCTCATTACAACAGAAATATTTCATCATCTCTTGACGTACATAGGAAACTGTGAACTGTAAATGAACTTCCTATGACAACCACACATCGGCATTTCTTCAACCCCTCTAACTAAAAAACAAACGCACCAGGTCACAAACACACCTTTGTTTACCTTAATACGGTATTGGTTTGTTTAACAGGATATGATTATAGTTTCACTCAGCTTCCAAGCTATGTTTAAATCTAGTGACCAAATTGTTCTTATACCTATTGTGAAGCACACTTTGATTACAAACACCGCCTACTCTAAAAGCATACTCTAATTATTGGTTTGCTTTGCATGATCTTGCTAGGTTTTGGTAAAGATTCGTGACAGAATACACGTACCATATAAATTTCATTACTTGGCCCTGACTGTTGTCCTTTTGCATCATATTTCACGTAGCTCAGTGGCAGGAAATGACAATGCAACTGCCCCACGTCCTGTACATAGCACTACTTCTTGATGAGCATCGTTTTCTAGTAGTAATCTGTTTTTACAACTCCCATGTCAAAAAGAGATATGAAATATATGTCAAGCTAAAGCGAAAACAGAATAGTGACAACATCTTATCGGGCACATGAAAACATGACTGCCATCGTTACGAGCGCACCAGGACACAAAACCATTTTGCACGCAGAGTAAAAGCACCCCCCCCCCCCCCACCCGTCCTTTATAAACACACTCCCGCCTCCGCTATTCCATCTCACTCGCAGTGGATTATTGCCAACCTCGCCAGCTTTAAGGTCGGGGACATGTCGTGTAGACCGGAGGAAGTTGAGTCGTTTTGCGTGTGTGTGTGTGTGTGTGTGTGTGTGTGTGTGTGTGTGTGTGTGTGTGTGTGTGTGTGTGTGTGTGTGTGTGTGTGTGTGTGTGTGTGTGTGTGTGTGTGTGTGTGTGTGTGTGTGTGTGTGTGTGTGTGTTTAGCTAAAGAATGTGGTAGATATAAGAAGAGGTAGGTGTGTTCAGTGAAAGAGATGTAAGGAAAGCGGCAGAAGTGGGTTCAGTCAGGTATGGGAAGGCCTTTGTGTGAGAGTATGTGGGTGCGGAATAAGATAGGACTAGGGTGAGGCAGGTTTAAGATGTGACAGTAGGTGTATGGCAAGCAAGAGGTGTTATAAGGCATAGTAGAGCGGGGCAGGTGCTGGATGAGGCAGGAGTTGAGTCAGATAGGTTTGGAGCCAACCATTTGTGCGAAAGTAGACGATACAATGGAAGGATAGAATAGCATGGGTGATTTTTAATACTGTGGATAAATTTCATTAGACTCCAAAATATAATGTACGTTCCACTTACAGCAGTATTCAGAAACACAGGATTTCCAGATTACCATTTGCTTATAGCCTGTATATAACAACTGTTGAAGATATGCGTGAAAATAAATTAGATTTCTCTTTTCTTTAACCACACTTCATGTAATCTAGGAAAATGAAATTGTTCAGAGGCACGCGTTGGATATCGTGGCAATCATCATCAGCAGACTTGGTTGACCCACGACGGCACAAAGGCTTCATTCTACTCGCCCCACTTGAGCTGCCACATCATTCCATTCTCTCGCCGAAATTTTAAATAAACCATTTCATCAACTGCTTCCCCACCAGCAGTCTCGTCTCACCACAAAAGGCCACTATGAAGCGAGGCCACGCCAGCTGCCTCGTCTCACCACGACAGGCCACTTTGTTTAGCGAGGTCACACCAGGTCGATTTGCTGCTGGCAGTATGAAGCTCAGTGGTTACGCCGCCTCTGAGTCTTGGCGACGGTCGAGACCAATAGTGGGAGAGCAAAGTGGAACGAAAATCTATACTGTCTGTCAGGACTAGGATGCTGTCACTGGGACACTGAGAGAGGAATGTGAAGGTGAGTTATATATATATAAATAAATAAATATATATAAATATATATATATATATATATATATATATATATATATATATATATATATATATATATATATATATATATATATATATATATATATATATATATATATATATATATATATATAAGATGCGAATGAATGTGCTTCTGTGGAAAGTAATTTGGAAGTGTGTCGTCCTGTTGCGGCTACCTCCCTTTCTTTGGGGTAAGCAGCCTAGGTATAAATATATATATATATATATATATATATATATATATATATATATATATATATATATATATATATATATATATATATATATATATATATATATATATATATATATATATATATATATCCCATTGGATCCCAGGGGTGCTGGACGAGGCACTGCACTGGGAGGGCACTAAGCGTACCGCCCTCCGCCTATCGGCTATTAGTCGCGAAGCTCTTAGGTCCCTACCCGGGGTTCCCTACTTTATAAAGACTTGAAAAATCCCAGTTCTGTCTAATACTCTGGACACCTGGCTCCAATGGGATATATATATATATAAGAGTATATATATATATATATATATATATATATATATATATATATATATATATATATATATATATCTATATATATATATATATATATATATATATATATATATATATATATATTTTTGTGTGTGTGTGTGTGTGTGTGTGTGTGTGTGTGTGTGTGTGTGTGTGGTAAGTGAGGACGCTCACCGTCCACTCATTCGATGGAGTGCTGTTCTCGGGTGTCTGCATTTTCCTCTCCTCCATCCTTCTTTCCTTCCATCCTCTTCTTTTTTTCCTTCAGTCTTTCCTCGTCCTTCTGCCTATGGGTGACTTTACACTCCCTCTTCTGCCATTCTTTCCTTCATTCTTTCCACTTCCTTCTGCCCGTGGGTGACTCTACACTGAGTGACAAGCCAAGTGGTTTCCTGTACACCAGGAAACCATTTACTACGCTGAGTGGTACCCATATAACCAAATTTGGTTTAGTGGGTAATTATTGCTCTCCAATCGGATTGAGCTTGTGAAGGTTTATATCCAAGGGATGGTTGGAGTTTACTGCTCACGTAATGCCACTCAGGGATGAGTGAGGCTGGTCACTCTCATCTTAAATGTCAGGACCAACTGCCTAGCCCCAGGCTCCTACGCTCTTCATGGGGCAACGTAGGATTGGATAATGGCTGGATGGATTATCTCTCTCTGTCTGTCTGTCTGTCTGTCTGTCTGTCTCTCTCTCTCTCTCTCTCTCTCTCTCTCTCTATATATATATATATATATATATATATATGGAGCCTCTGCGGTACAATGATAGTGTGCATTTTCGTACATGGGAGATCGAGGGTTCGCACCCCTCCGGGGTAATAAACTTTGGAGGCGTTCTTCCGGTCACGTACTGCTTTGGCGGGCATAAGGGGTGCTGTGGTTGAACCAGTGTCGAATACTATAAAGTATGCTTGCACCCAGTCGGCTTGCGCGGACCAATTGCAATTGGTTCTCAGACAACACAGACATCCAAAGCCACTCCAACACTACAGTTACACTTACAAGCACTTCTCACCCTACATACAATCTCTACCAGACAGCCCCACTTCGGTCGGGATAGGCCGGTCCTGCACTGGACATTCGAACGGCTGTGTTTATTTTTCACCCAAAACTAGGAGAAAAATTGCTATTCTAGCTTTCAAAGAAATGTACAGTATATGGTAGTTTAGTTCTGCACGTTAGGAGACGTGGAACACATTTCTTAATATGCCGCGCGCGCGCGCGCGTGTGTGTGTGTGTGTGTGTGTGTGTGTGTGTGTGTGTGTGTGTGTGTGTGTGTGTGTGTGTGTGTGTGTGTGTGTAATATAAAGAAGAAGTAGAAATACTAAATAATCTCGTAAGCCATCGAGATCACGACCCTAAGTGAGTGAAGTGTAAGTGAAATCCATATTTTCAGCCAAATGCACGAGGTACACTACTTTTTCAGCTGTCTTGTGAGGGTATAATATAATACTGTGAGAAACTAAACTATATTCTGGTTTGGTCTGAAGATCCTTGAAAACTAGCAAGAATGAAAGAAAAGCATTCGGCGGCCGAATGTTAATCGCCCGCCAGAATATGCTGTTGGCCAAGTTACAAGCTATTTACAGACCAAATGTGAAGAAAATTATCAAAATTCTACGCAATTCAGTCACCGAGTTTCACAAAAAGCCAATCCATTTTAGAACTAGTTTACCTTTGGCAGCCATTTTGGTGACCGTGACCTTGACCCCGAGTGCCCATTCTCTAACTCGTCCAAAATTTTGGTCATATCTTGATATCCTGAAGGTTTCATGTTGATACCTCAAGCCGTTCAAGAGATACAATGGTAACAGATACACACACACACACACACACACACACACACACACACACACACACACACACACACACACACACACACACACACACACACACACACACACACACACACACAGACGCTAGCAAAATAAGTTATCTCTCCGTCTTGCTAAAGGCGGCGATAAATATCCTGAGTGTTAACAGGATTAATGCAGGTCTCTGATGGTTTGATTTTTGTGCGATGTATATACTCTCCGATTTACCGAGGTACTTCATTCCTTAACTGCACTTTGAGGCTGCGGGCATTTTTTTTTTTTTTTAAGGGATTTGTAATACTGTTCATAGAGCAAACAGTTACACATGTTTCACTTCACTCATTAAAAATGGCTAAAATGGCGAGTGTTTATATCCTACATGGTGTTTAGGAAGAGCAGCTCGGCCAGATGGCATCATATATTTACTGTGTCCAATAACAGGCCGATGAAACTGGCACAAATGTAAACTAAGTACATTACATCATTAAAGGTACGTGATACTAATATTGCGACAATATAATTTTGATTGATGTATTTTTGCTACATACTCTCGATTATACAGTCCAAATTATGGTGAGTTATTTGCGCCTTTTTGTCCCCATAAAACCCATTGCTAAAAGGGGCATTATCATTATCATCATCACCATTATCATCATGAATAATACTAACATCATTCTTATCATTATCATCAGCAACATCATTAACATCAGCTTTATCATTAACATCATCAATGTCATCATCGTCAACGTCAGCATTTTTAACCTCAACATTATCATCAAAGTCGACATCATCATCAATATCCTCGTCAGCATCATCGTCAGCATCCTGGTTGACTTTCCCGCCATCTATAATAAAACACGTGAAGTGGCCAACACAGTCACACACCATCCAAACATTAGAAAGCCTGACTCCACCTTATGTTAATCTCATTGTAATATACCAGTGGTGGTAAGAATGACATACTACGATGTTTTACTAAAGATTTACCTCTCACAGGACGCTGCGTAGATGGTGTACAGAAAAATAAATACACAGATAGACAGACAGATAAAAAGATATACCTGCATTCATTCATGCACGTATCCACATTAGCCGAAATATCCAGTATATATTTAATCATGTATAAATTTGAAGCACGATTTAGTCATTATTGATAATTTGTCTATGTATTTGTTCAGTTTTCTTCCCTAAGAAAAATTATCGTTTTAGAGATCTTAGCAGTTTATTGGAAGAACACTTTCGTATCTTCATCATTTCAGAGATCCCTCACTATAAGAAAGATTTAAAGATCACAGAATAAGTTTATTTACCGTGTGTGTGTGTGTGTGTGTGTGTGTGTGTGTACCGTTGATATATATATATATATATATATATATATATATATATATATATATATATATATATATATATATATATATATATATATATATATATATATATTGTTACATAGCCTATGATTTCATCATCCTTTGTGTAATTCTAACGTACAGTATGCTGCATGTTTGATCACGAGCGTGTTCTACATCGCTCCCCCCTTCTACCCTTATAGTAGAGTAAGTCGTTCTTTCTGTTGTTCAGAGCAGGAGTGTCAACTCTTTGTCCCCTATGGCTTCATTTGTGCGTCCTTCTTACAAGTTGTATCAAGCTCTGCCGGCCCCTATATAATGAGCTCAGTCTCTACATTAATTGCCACTTAGATCTACTCCTCATTTTGTTCACATCTCTGTCCTCCCCTGTACAGTTGTTATTATTGTGAGTGCTCAGGAAGTCTCCAACCATCTAGCAGCTGTGTAATTTGAGTATAACTGTTATTGCATTTTTTTCTTGTACTGTATAGCATAAGGTGTTAATTCTTAGGCCTAGTAAAGTTTTTGTAATTCATATTGTCAGCCAGTGGTAATAATATTTTGTATCTGTAATAATATATCTTGCATTAACTGAGTATTATCTGGTTTTCTCATTTTATCAGGGCTGACTTAGATAAATTTACTCTTGCTAATTTCGTGTTAATAGAGGCTATTGCAGTTAACCATATATTTAACCTGTTTTTGCCATTACATTATCCTTATGAGTCCTGAATGTTTAGTTGTTAGTTTGAGCATTAAACTTTAACTTGTAATTTTACCTAACTCTTTTGTTTTGAACCTGGAACTTTGCGGGACAGTAGTGATTTTTAGTATTCTCACTTAAAGTGTACATTATCTTTCTCTGTTCCGTAACATAAATTTGGCGACCTCTTATCAGGATATTCAGGATATTATCATAAGGATATTGCTCGATATTTTGTGACTGTGATTTATTCATGATGTCTGCTATTACTACGCTTGATGAAGCCAAAGATTTTTTGTCAAATGTGCAAACAGTGTGTGATGTAGAAAACAGAACAAAGAATGAACTTAAGCTTGTTGCTCAACAATTGGGAATTGCAGTTCACTCTCATCATTCTAAAGATCAAATTGCTGGCATGATTAATAAGAGCTTGTTTAATGTAACTCCTCCAAATGAGCAAACGCAGATTGAAATAGCTAAGTTACAGCTAGCTCTACAGGAGGCTCGTGTTAAGGAGGCTGAGTTTCAGGCATGTGCTAAGGAGGCTGAGTCTCAGGCCAAGGAGGCGGAGTCTCAGGCTCGTATTCAGGAGGCTGAATTTCAGGCAAATGCTAAGGAGGCTGAATCTCAGGCTCGTATTCAGGAGGCACAGGTACAGGCTCAGGCACAAATTGAACTTGCTAGGATTCAGGCAGACTATGAGTATCGCATGAAACAAGGTGGAACTGGATCATCTAGCTCTGATGATTTTGATGTGGCTAAAAATGTTAAACTTGTCCCTCCTTTTAATGAATCCGATTTAACAAAGTATTTTCAGTTGTTTGAGAGGGTAGCTACAGGTTTTAATTGGCCCAAAAAGTATTGGCCAGTACTCCTTCAAACTGTTCTCACTGGTAAAGCTTAAGTAACTTATGCATCATTGCCTCAGGATCAATCTGATAATTATGATGTAGTTAAGAGCTTGATTCTTAAGGCCTATGAGCTTGTTCCTGAAGCCTATAGAGTAAAATTTAGGACAACTTATAAGCAAGATAAGCAATCCCATGTTGAGTATGCAAATATCAAAGAAGATCTGTTAGAGCAGTGGTTAAATTCTAAGAATGTGGATTCTGATTTTGACAAATTTAAGCAGATGATTTTGCTGGAGGACTTCAAAAGGTGTATTAATAATGATGTAAGCCTATATCTTGATGAGAGAAGAATAGATAATTTGTCTGATGCTGCAGTCTTAGCTGATGAATATGTTCTCACTCACAAGAGATATTCTAGAGAAAAAAGGAAAGCTGAGAGTAAGTACGTTGCCTCTACTCAGAGTACAGGTAACAGGAAAGAGAATAAAGATGATGTTTCTCAGGAAGTAAATATCAGCTCCACCTCTAGAATTCAGAAAAGTAAATGTACTTATTGTAGTAAGCTTGGTCATACTACGGAGAAATGTTTCAGGAGACAGCGTGATGTGAACAAAAAGGAGTCTTTAAATATTCAGTCAATTGGTCTAGTGTCCACTCTTGAGAGTTCCCAGAATTCTTTAACCGAGTTAATTGAACCTGCTTTGAGGGGTAAATTAAATTCTCATGATGAAGCTCCTCTTTTGAGCAGTAACGTGGGTGACACTCTCAAGAGTTCATGTGCTAATTTCCTGTCTGATGGTTTTGTCAGTCCTCTAGACAGTAATGACAGGAAATCAGTTAAAATATATCGTGACACAGGTGCTTGCCAATCCCTTATGCTGACCAGTGTTCTAGGCTCTAATGTTAATTCCTCTGATGAAACTGTAATCTTACAAGGTGTAGGGAATAATTACTTCTCTGTCCCTCTGTGCAGAGTGAATTTAGAGTCTGGTTTTGTTAATGGTTCTGTTATGGTTGGGTTGGTTGAGACACTCCCAACGTCAGGTGTAACTTTCTTACTTGGAAATGATATTGGTGGAAGTCAAGTGTGTCCAGCTCCTCAGTTGTCTAGTGAGCCAGTAGCTGCGGCCCAGGATTGTGATGTCCCTGATGTGTTCTCTGCATGCACTGTCACTAGGGCTAAGTCTAAAGTTACTGGTGACTTAGAGGATAATGATGATGATGATGTTATCCTAGCTGACGCTTTTCTTGCTAATTTGGACCACTCACCAGATGAGGCAGTACCCCGTAGTGTTGATAATTTGTCTCGTCAAGAGTTGGTTGAGTTGCATGTTGCTGACCCTGAGTTGAAAGGTCTAGCTAACTCTGCTTGCAGTGAGGAAGAGTCAGCTGGTGCTTCTACTTGTTATTATATAAAGTCAGGAGTACTTATGAGGAAGTGGAGACCCCCAACAGCATCAGCCGACTGTGAATGGGAGGTTGTACATCAAGTTGTCATCCCTCGTGTTTGTAGGCAGGATATCATTAGAGTGGCTCATGATTCCAGTTTGGCAGGACACCTTGGAGTGAGGAAGACTGTGGCACGCATTTTGAAACACTTCTACTGGCCAGGTATCTTCAGGGATGTTTCCTGGTATTGTAAGTATTGTCACACCTGTCAAGTTGTGGGGAAGTGTAATCAGACCGAAAAGGTTGCACCTCTAGTTCCCATTCCTCCTTTTGAGGCGCCATTCACCCGTGTGTTGGTGGATATTGTGGGCCCTCTTCCTAAGACTTCGTCAGGATTTTCTTATGTTTTGACCCTGATTGATATGGCTACTCGTTATCCTGAAGCCATTCCACTTAGAAATATCTCAGCAAAGAACGTGGTTAAGGAAATGCTAGGGTTATTCACAAAGTTTGGTCTGCCCAAGGAGGTACAGTCAGACTGGGGAAGTAATTTCATGTCAAATGTTTTCAAGCAGTCTCTGAAAGAGTTGGGCATCACCCAGATCACGTCTTCAGCTTACCATCCCCAGACCCAAGGAGCGTTGGAGAGATATCATCAAACACTCAAATCGATGCTCAAGAAATACTGTTTGGAACATCAGAAAGACTGGGATAAAGGTCTTCCATTCGTTGTATTTGCCGCAAGAGAATCTCCAAATGAATCACTGGGCTTCTCACCCTTTGAACTACTGTTTGGCCATTAAGTAAGAGGACCCCTTAAGCTACTCAAGGAATGCTGGCTGTCAGAGGAAGATGACGTCAACCTGCTGGAGTATGTGATGAAGTTCAAAGAACGGCTGTCCACTGCTTTACAGCTGGTGAGAGAGAATTTAGGAGCTGCTCAGGAGAAGATGAAGACTTGGTATGATAAGAAGTCCAGGTTACGCCACTTTCAGCCAGGAGATCAGGTTTTGATTCTGCTACCGGTGCATGGGCAACCTCTTCAAGCCAAGTTTAGTGGTCCTTATTTCGTGGAGAAGAAACTCAATGATGTCAACTATGTCATCGCCACACCAGATCGTAGAAAGAACAAGCAACTTTGTCACATCAACATGCTAAAGTTATATCACAGGCGGGGCGAAAATAACCCAGTCTGCACTGTAGCTGTTCCACCCGAGTCTGCAAGTGAAATTCTCCCATGCAGCATGAGCCTGAGTGATAGTTTGGGGAAGAATCCTGATATCATGAATGATCTCCAGACTAAGCTTTCTCATCTAGCTCCCGAGGAAAGGCAGGAGTTTTCGGCATTACTGCAGGAGTACCCGCAAGTGTTCCGTGCCACTCTAGGATGAACCACTGTGTTGTTGCATGATGTCGATGTTGGAGACGCAAAGCCAATTAAACTGCCTCCTTACCGTGTGAACCCAGTTAAAGTTCCTCTCATCCAGAAGGAGCTGGGCTACCTGTTGGACCACAAGATGATTGAGCCCTGTCAGAGCGAGTGGAGTTCTCCTGTCACTCTAGTCCCTAAGCCAGGTGGGTCACAGCGGCTTTGCATCGACTACAGACGTGTTAATCAGATAACCAAAACAGACACTTACCCTCTCCCTCGTGTGGAAGATTGCATAGACAAGATCGGAAAGGCTAGGTACATAAGTAAGTTTGATTTGTTAAAGGGATACTGGCAAGTACCTATGACTGAACGTGCTAGGGAGATCTCATGTTTTGTAACACTAGGAAAGACTTTTGCATGTTGTGTAATGCCATGTGGTATGAAGAATGCACCAGCCACATTTCAGAAGCTCATGAATGTTGTAACAGAGGGTTTGGCAGGGTGTGTTGTTTATATTGATGATGTATTAATCTTCAGTGACAACTGGAAAGATCACCTATGCTATGTCAGTAAATTTCTTGAGCGTTTGGTTCAGGCTAATCTTGTAGCTAATTTATCAAAGTGTGAGTTTGGTCAAGCTAAAGTTCAGTACCTTGGGTACGTAATTGGTGATGGACATGTTGCACCACCAGGAGCTAAGGTTCAGGTTATAAGTGATCTTCCCAGACCTAAAAGTAGGAAAGAGCTACAAAGATTTTTGGGAATGGTAGGTTATTACAGGAGATTTGTTCTTAACTTTTCAATTCTTGTATCACCACTTACAGACCTACTGAAAAAGGGAGTTAAATTTGTCCGGACCGATAACTGTGAATCCTCTTTCAGCAAACTTAAAGCTATCCTATTAAGTCAGCCAGTGCTCGCTACTCCAAATTTTGCTAAGCCTTTTAAGATGGCTGTTGATGCAAGTGATACAGGAGCTGGGGCTGTTTTGCTGCAAGAGGATGATCAGGGTATTGAACACCCTGTATCTTATTACAGTAAGAAGTTCACTCCACCTCAAAAGAACTACTCAACTATTGAGAAAGAGCTTTTGGCCTTGATTTTGGGTTTACAGCATTTTTCATTTTATTTGTGTTCTGGTTTTGACCCCATAGTCATTTATACCTATCATAACCCACTGAAATTCCTTAGTAAGTTTAAAGATAAAAATCAGAGATTGACAAGATGGAGTCTACTTCTTCAGGAGTATTCATTAGACATACAACATGTCAAGGGGAAAGAAAATGTTATTGCAGATTGCTTATCTAGATTTTAGACAGATTGTTTTAGAGTAATAAGAAATTTCCTTTGTAAATTTCTTTTTCTTTGTGGGGAGGTGTTACATAGCCTATGATTTCATCATCCTTTGTGTAATTCTAACGTACAGTATGCTGCATGTTTGATCACGAGCGTGTTCTACATCGCTCCCCCCTTCTACCCTTATAGTAGAGTAAGTCGTTCTTTCTGTTGTTCAGAGCAGGAGTGTCAACTCTTTGTCCCCTATGGCTTCATTTGTGCGTCCTTCTTACAAGTTGTATCAAGCTCTGCCGGCCCCTATATAATGAGCTCAGTCTCTACATTAATTGCCACTTAGATCTACTCCTCATTTTGTTCACATCTCTGTCCTCCCCTGTACAGTTGTTATTATTGTGAGTGCTCAGGAAGTCTCCAACCATCTAGCAGCTGTGTAATTTGAGTATAACTGTTATTGCATTTTTTTCTTGTACTGTATAGCATAAGGTGTTAATTCTTAGACCTAGTAAAGTTTTTGTAATTCATATTGTCAGCCAGTGGTAATAATATTTTGTATCTGTAATAATATATCTTGCATTAACTGAGTATTATCTGGTTTTCTCATTTTATCAGGGTGACTTAGATAAATTTACTCTTGCTAATTTCGTGTTAATAGAGGCTATTGCAGTTAACCATATATTTAACCTGTTTTTGCCATTACATTATCCTTATGAGTCCTGAATGTTTAGTTGTTAGTTTGAGCATTAAACTTTAACTTGTAATTTTACCTAACTCTTTTGTTTTGAACCTGGAACTTTGCGGGACAGTAGTGATTTTTAGTATTCTCACTTAAAGTGTACATTATCTTTCTCTGTTCCATAACAATATATATATATATATATATATATATATATATATATATATATATATATATATATATATATATATATATACTGGATAGATAGATAGATAGAGAGATAGGTAGATACAGACAATGTACCGTAAATCGTTCAAGTAGGAGAAGCATACTCTCATATGAGAATGCTTTTTGGAAAGATACAAACTCATCAATATTTTGACCCTCGTTAGGTCGGGAGTTAGAATGGCGTATTGATACGTAAGGCAGATATAAATATACAGGTTAATAAAGTTTTCAGGGTGTTTTTTGCCTGGTATGTGAGAGTAATGATTTGTTTACGCTGTGAAGATCTGATTGCAGACTCATAACACATTTACAATATTACGATGATGTCATTTGTGTCGCTACCTGATGAGGCTACTCAGTTTAGGAAAACTCCTTTGTAATGAAGGGCTTACAGAAGCCTGTATTTATCCTCTCCCGCTCTAAAACTATCTCCTAAACAGAGTACATTATTATGGAACTAACAAAATGTATTAAATATACGTCATTTTGTTGAAGAGGGTTCATACAATCCTTGCTTACCTCCACTAGTATTATACTACAAGGTCAGCACAATCTCATTACCTTCATTGTTTCAAGACAACGCCTGATTAAACATAAACTGTTGACTCAAAAATTTATCGTATATTCGGATTCCTAAGTTAGATTCCCAAGGTAGAGTCGTAAATTAGACGCTTTCTGGGGGCACAAATATAATGATGATGATGATGATGATGGGTACTCGTGACAATGACAAAAATGATGAACATGGTGAAGAAGAACCAGGCTTATTCTTCCTCGATTTATCTTCGTTAAGCTTTTTTCTTTGTTTTCCTTTTTTCCTTACACCTAACATCCTTTCACTCTCACTATAAACATCGTATCCCATCTTGGTAGGTTACGTTTTGTTAGGCTGGATCACAATTTCTGTGGCAGTTCAGTTTCAGTTTTGTGGTCATGCCATTAAGTTTACCTGTGTTATGTTGACGGAAGCAACGGTGGAAATAATCCTTCATAAAACACAACATTCAGTTCCTTGTGCGAGTATAGCACATACGATCATTATCTAATATTCAGAGTTAATGACTTAGCTTCCTTAATCCATCATCCTTACCATTCAAATATTTTCTTTTTTTCGAACACGATCGGGTTTCTTACAATCGGGGTCACATTTTCAAATCCAGTTAGTGCTGCCTGCCTTTCTTGTGCAGTCCTTGATGAACAGTATGCTATATCACAGCACCAACTGGCCTGCCATAATTGCATAGTTACCTGTATTAGAACTAACTCTTAGGCTCGTCAGCCGATGCAGCAATTACTTCAGGTTCAGATTTATTGATATATTTCATAGTCATCCCTGCCAGAACGAGTTACTTTTTCCCCGAAGTCATTAGCGCCTTCTCTTTAACTGACTAGTCAGAATATTCAAAGCACCATATTAATAAGTAATTAAGTATATGCGCAAACTGTGGCAGAAATTAGAAATTGTTGGAGATATAGGCTATGTTAGTTTGCTGGCACTGCGTGAAGATATTTCCTTGGCGTATTCCTTCATGTCTGGGCATACACAGAGGGATAAAGAATAAGAGATACAGGAAAAAATGTCAAATGAGAATGGAAGGACTTCAGAAGAAAAGAATGCCGGAGATAACTAGGATGGTGCGCATAAAAGGCTGCAAGAACAAAGCGAAGGTACTAAAGCAAAGACAGAATAAGGTGATATAAGAGATATTAAATTGAGAAAATACGGAACCTAAGACTATGAAAATGAAATTAACACAGATTATGAAAATCATAAGGGAACGGCAGAAAATTTGACGAGAAAATATGTACGAGACACACAACAATGACGAACGATAGAAGTCACGAAAAGATGGGAAAGTGAGAGGAGAGAAGAGAACTTATGAAAAAACGACACACAAACCTCAGACGACTCTGAGAAAAATAAAAGACGGAATACAGCAGTGATGAAGAAAGCTGGAAAAACAAATAAAATACGGAGAACATAAAGCTGATGAACTGGAGAAGAAAACCATTGGCCGAATATGAAACTATGAAAAATATAAAAAAGATCATGCTGAGGTCAATAACTCAAGATCGTAAATGAACCGAGAGAGAGAGAGAGAGAGAGAGAGAGAGAGAGAGAGATACTTGAGTGTTAAATGGACGGTAACGATTTTTATATATGAAAAAAAGATATAAACGAAAGAAATATTAAACAAAGGATGTGAAAATGAGGGAACAGGAAAACTTAATATACTTGGAAGACATAAGGCTGAATGACTTGGGGAAAAATAAGATAACATTACCAAAGCTACAGAAGAAGTATTGGAAGATGAAGAAAATACGAAGACGAAACACCAATGAACGATAGAAAAACAGAATTCCCGATTAATTAGAACATAAAGAAATATGCAAGCGAAAAGAAAAAAAAAGCCTGTGAGAAACGAGTAACATCATTACCGGCCGCTGCGTGACGGATGGTTTAAGACTCCAGTTAGATTTGCTTATTTTTCGCCACGACAGGAAAAGCTTCCAAGAAGTAACGTCAACCATGAAGAAGAAAGATATTGGTCAGAAATTATTACCAGGTTCATTTTTCTTCTTCGTGATATAAAGTAGTGTGATGAGTAAGGATGGAACTTTGGGGGATGAAGTACGTGAAAGGGTACAGCAGGGAAGGAAGGTTGTTGGCACACTGAAAGCAGTGATGAGAAATAGGGAGGTGAGTATGGAAGTTAAGAAGTCACTGCATGATGGTATTGTGATCCCTACCCTGACGTATGGAAGCGAGGCGTGGACCTTGCAAGAGGGGAACAAGTCAAGAGTGAGAGCAGTGGAAATGAGTTACTTGAGAGGAGCATGTGGAGTGACATGGAGGGACAGGTTGACGAATGAAGAAGTGAAGGAACGTTGTGGGGTAGATGTGGATGTGGTTGAAAAGATTAGGAGAAATACACTGAGGTGGTTTGGACATGTGGAGAGGATGGAGAATGAAAGACTGACTAAGAGGGTGTATGTAGGTGAGGTGGAGGGAGGGAGAGGGAGGGGTAGACCGAGGATGAGGTGGAGGGATGGAGTTGAGAGGTATATGAGGGAGGGGGGGTGAGTTGGGGGGAAGGGAGTCAAATGGTGGGTGACAGAGTGACTTGGAGGCGTTTTGTCTGCGGCCACCCTTTGCGGGATTAGGGCGTCGGGCTATAGATAGATAGATAGATAGTGATATAAAGTTTCGTGACAGTTACTTACCGACAGAACAGATGATGGTGAAGTGCAGAATTTCCAGATACTGTAAACACAATATTTCAAAATACTTGTTCTGCTGAGAAAACAACTGTGCAAAGATACGACAGAAGATGCAGTCTTTTATCTTTACTCCGCCGACACTTTTTCTCAGTTCTACATTTGCAGGCAAACTGAAGAATTAGTTAATTGTTCCTTTACAGTACTGTCTGAGTTATGCACTGGAGGAGGAAAGGAGTTAATCGTTAGAGGACGGAATCATACCATGAAAGCTGAATAAAGTGGTCTGGGAGAAAAAAAAAAGAAAGAATCCTCATGTCTCAGAAGGCCTCTTAGACGTTCTTTATAACACATGTGAACAGGAAGCCTCTCCTAATTTCAGTAAAATCATATATCTGTAGCGAGAATGAAGTAGTTCAGTTTTCCGTGTCCTGGATGGGATAACTGACTTGCGCCACGACACTGGTACTGAGAGTGAGAACGAGTGGGGAGAGAGGCAGCTTGGGTAGGCAGCGAGGTGTTGCTTCCACCGTGACAAGAGTGATACTGCCTGCCTCACCGACGCCATCCTCATTCTCCCTTACCTCAGTCCTCCCTGCCTCATCCGTCTCTCTCCTGCCTTACTCTTTCCTCCCCTATCTTATCCTTCCCTCTCTCACCAGTACCTAACCCTCCCTGCCTCACCTCACCTACCTAACCCATCCCTGTCTTACCAGTGATTTCTCAAATACTGATACTTAGCCAATCCCAGCTTTACACACCACTCCTTCGTCCTCTTCTGCCTTAGTCATTTCTGCCTCATCCACTAGGCCTCTCCTACCCCTACCTTACCCACCAATGCCTCACCCTCCGCTATCTCAGTCCTCCCGGCCTCACCCGTCTCTCCAATGCCCCACTCTCCCTTGCGTGCCAAGTCCCTACCTATATCTCCCCTGCCTCAGCCGCCTCTGCCTCACTTCTCCCTGCCTTACCTGTTTTCTTTTAATAACCCCTACCTCACCCATCTCTTCTTTACTCACCCCTGACTTACTCGCCCCTTGTTTTCCCACCTCTGCATCACCCACCAATATCTCACCCACCCCGATCCAACCCATTCCAGTCTCACCCACCCCGATCCAACCCACTCCAGTCTCACCCACCCCGATCCAACCCACTCCAGTCTCACCCACCCCGATCCAACCCACTCCAGTCTCACCCACCCCGATCCAACCCATTCCAGTCTCACCCACCCCGATCCAACCCACTCCAGTCTCACCCACCCCGATCCAACCCACTCCAGTCTCACCCACCCCGATCCAACCCACTCCAGTCTCACCCACCCCGATCCAACCCACTCCAGTCTCACCCACCCCGATCCAACCCACTTCAGTCTCACCCACCCCGATCCAACCCACTCCAGTCTCATCCACCCCGATCCAGCCCACTCCAGTCTCACCCACCCCGATCCAACCCACTCCAGTCTCCCACCTTTGTCTCCTCACCCTTACCCATCCCTCATCCTCTTGCCTCTTCTTCCCCTGTCCAGTCGCCAGCCTCCCGCTCTCCTGTGCCTCATTTCTTCTTATTTCCCTCTCTCCCCGATTTCGCCTACTCTTGACTCACCCACTCTTGGTCCACGCGATTTTTTCTCCAGCATTCCTTCCTTTCCCTCCAATTGTTTCCTTCCTCTCTCCATTTCCTGCCTCTCCGGTTCCTTCCCCCCCCCCTCTTTCCCCTGCCACCATCTTTCCCTGCTTAAATTAGACTCCGGCCACACCCTCTTCACTATCTTCAGCTATTCCCTACCTCACTATGTTCGCCTGTCTCCCCTCTTCCCCTCCTCATCCCATTCCCGCCCCAGTGAATATCCTTTCTGCATTGACCCTTTTAGTTATCTTCCTTTTATGTTTCCTTTTGTTCATTGTCTTGCGATGCTTTCTTTCTGTCATTTTCCCTTTCCTTAGTTTGATCCTTGACCATATTCATCTCCTGCTTGACTTTGATGTCTGCCTGTTTCTCTCTCCCTCGCCTAACCCTAGCCACTGTTTCACTTTAGTCCATGTCATTCTTCCGTCCCTTTGGCTTGTGCATCATTTAGAGCCATGCCTGACTCTATCTTTTTCATTCTTCGGGATCTTGGTTTTTCCTTCTCCTGCCTAAATTTGGCCTTTGTCTTCATATACTCCCTCCCCATCTCTCCCCCGCCTTAGGTCGATGCCTGACTACCTCCCTTCCCTGCCGCATTTCTGTCCCTCTCTGTTTCATTTTCATGCCTCAGTTTGGTTGCTGCCTTTCTCCTCCTCTTTTAGTCTTTGTCGTCATCCTCGCTTTTTCACTGTCCGTCTTTGTCTCCTACCTTGCATTTATCCTTGTCTGTCTTCTTCTCCTCTCTTACTTTTGGACTTTTATGTCTCCCTTCCCTCTGTGCCGCACTCTGATACTCTTCTGTCTCTCTCCCCTGCTTTATTTTGGTCATTACATCACTACGGTCTGTATTTGTATCCCTTCCCTGCTTCATCGTCCTTTGTCTTTCTCAGTCCCCCTGTGGCTTACCACGAGCTCAGCCTTCATGATTGCCACACTTAACCCGATTTACTCCACCCGTCCCCACGCATTACTCCAGTCATCGCTGCCTCTTCTAACCGCCTCTGCTCCCTGCTTCTATCCCCTACTGTCTGCAGTCAGTATCAACCCTATCGTCTACTTCACATTGGCTCTGGCTTGTCTCTCCTCATCTTCACTCTGGTTTTCTCTTGCGTCACTTTGGACCATGCCAGTCTTCAGCTTGGTATCCTTCTCCACTCTCCTTAGTCTCTGCTTTACTTTATCTTTAATCTGAAGTTTAGTCAGCGCCTTACTGTAGTAGCTGCCATACTTCAGTCCCTACGTTACTTTAACTATATCTTACTTTCTTTTTGCCTTACATAGTCGCTGGCTTACTTTAGTTCCTTTCTTATTTTAGTTCTTGCCTTACTTTAGTCCCTGCTTTACTTTAGTTTGTACCCGTTATTAGTCCCAGCTTTGCGACCATCCTCGCCTTACTTTTAATCTCTACATCACTTTAATCCAAATATATAGTATTGCTCTTGTTCCTGTTTTACATTAATCGCTGCTTTTAGCTACTGCCTTACTATAATCCTTGCCTTACTCTAACCCCTGCCATACTATAGCTTCTGCCTTCCTTTAGTCCCTGACTTAAGTTATTGCCTTTGATTTCGTCCTTACTTCAGTTCCAGCCTTAGTTTTGTCTGTCTTACTAAAGTCCAAGTTTTGGTTTAGTCCGGGCGTTACTTTCACCCCTGCCTGCCTTACGTTAATCCCTGCCTTATATTAGTCCCTTCCTCACTCTCTTCCCTGCCTCTCCGAGGTCGTCATTTCACTTTTAACTCTGCCCTGTTTTAGACCCTGCTTAGCTGTTTCCCCGCTATCGCCCGGTCTTTCACCCTCCCCTGCATCATTTTCGTCTGCCTAGTTCTTGCTACTTTCATTTGCCCAACTTAGTTCTGTCTCGCCTCAGTCCTACTGACTCCATATTTTCTTCATTCTGACCTTTATGCAGGAATATCTTGGCTCCTGTCTGCTCTTGTTTCCGTCCTTATCCTTTTCATTCCATACCTGTCTCACTTCCATCTTTGCATAATTCCATCTTAGCCCTTTCCTGACCATTACTTTGTATCTGATTCTGTGTGATTATCTATCTTGCAGTTCCGTGCCTTTCATCCTCCTATTCTAAACTTCCCATTCCTTACAGCCACCTTCATCTCCATACTTGCCTTATATTGACCCTAGAGTGCATCATTATCGTAGAATATCTCGGTTGCTGTGTGACTCCATGGGTCGAATTCTTGATGCTTTATAACATCTGTTCCATGATCCTTATCGATTAATCTTGTCCTTAGATCTTTGCAATTAATCTTGGTCCTTAGATCTTTGCAATTAATCTTGGTCCTTAGATCTTTGCAATTAATCTTGGTCCTTAGATCTTTGCAATTTATCGTGGTCCTTACATGTTTGCAATCTTGCATGGGTCATTTACAGACTGTCAGTAATACCATAGTATCTTTAGACACCATTGATGAGACTATTAACACGCCAGATTCAGAAATAAATTGGTACGAGGAGGAGTTAGAAAGCCTCATATTCCGTCAAGAATACTGGCCCTTCACTTATGTGTTTATTTCTAATGTTTCTTACGCAAGGAAGAAAGGCCAAAGGCAAAATGCTCGCAAGATTGTTCCCTCCAAGAAAAAATAAAAACAAAATAACAAAGAGTCAACTTCAAGATCTGCATGACCCTTACCTGTCTGCCACGTACATTTACTGTTGACTATACAAAGAGAGACATAAAGGTAATTTTTTCCTTTCAAAAAATGTTACACATAATCAAAGTGAAGTGGTTATGGGAGTTAGTGTAGGAGGGGAGATGATGAGACGAAAGTCCTTTAGTCCTCCAAAGAGGTACAGTGACTCAGTGAGTGACCAGTTAGTGACGCTCACTGGATTTGGCCGTTGCTGTGGCTGCGGCAAAAGTGTACTTTTGGTTCTTATATTACCCTACTACGTAACACACGGTGGTAAATAATGTCGCCTTCATGTCGTGGCACCAATCTAATCAGGTTGCTCCGCTGCCTGGTTATACAAATGTCTCTCACCTTCCACCCTTGCCTTTCAAAGGACGATGGTGTATCACAGGAAAAGGACAACTACAGCTTGCAGTCCAGCAGAGCCTCATTTAGACGAGCCTTGGGAAACAAAAACAACAGCAGCAACAACAACAACAAGTAATGCACACGTATTAACCACAATAATCTAGACATGAAATGCATTCACCGCCACACAATATTTAATGATCACAATGACTCAGCAGAACCTGAAGAGGAACATGGAAAGGCATTTATGCAATGAATATTAAATTAGGAAACATCTTGACCCACCCAATGGGCCTGTATATTTGCCTTTGTCACTTGGAACTGTTAACATATCCTAAGTTCAAAATCTTGCCTAAGCAATGGATAGATACACTGAAAGGTTAATGCTTGATGGCCCAGTTACCAGAGGATTTACCATCCTGGTAAGAGATCTGGCAGCGTTACTGTAGGTAAATGTTTTGTGAATACAATGGTAAGGTATATCTGGTAAGTAGACTTAACAGCGTGGATACCTTACCAGAGGTCTGGAATCTCCTTTAATCCGGCCTCACGTGTCCATGTTATTTATGGTTACCACCCGGCGTAATAAAGGGTTTCCTGGGCAACATGATATCATTTGGCTTGCCACTGAATGAAGAGTCACGAAATTACAGGGTTGCATGAAATATGCAACTGATTATGCCAGTGGGATGTAAGCAGGATTTTGGGACTTGAATTATTATGTATGCCTGTTTGGCTGATTTCACTGCAAGTACAGTTAGTAGTTTTGTTTGTTTAGCAATTGTCTTTCTTAGTTTTCTTATCCACCCCATTTGTTAGTTGGAAAAAGGTCAAGTTAATGATGATCATAAACTATAAATTTTATGCACCAGCTGCGCTCAAAAACGTTTATGAATACGACCACAGGTGCACCGGAGGGATGAGAGTGAGGGGAGACTGCCATGCCGTCATTAATTTAGCTTACATGTACCTTGATCCTCTTTCATTGTAGTGACAAGAGTCCTCTGTCAGCCCAACCACCAGAGATCTCAATCCCTCACTGCTCACAAACTTTCTCACATTCGTTATATTTCTTCGTTACCTTACGGATTCCCAGCCTCACTCAACACCTGATTCACTCAGTCCCTGCCTCACACAACTCAACATAACTCATCCCTTCCTTTACTCTCTCCATATAATTGCCTTACTCAAACCCTGCCTCCCCCTTTTCATATACCTGGTTCACTCAAACCCTGCCTTTCTCTTTTGATATATCTGCCACCCCCAATCCCTAATTCTTTATATATACCTGGCTCACTCAAACTTTGCCATTCTCTTTTAATATATCTGCATCCCCCAGTCCCAAATTCTTTATATATACCTGGTTCACTCAAACTCTGTCTTTCTCTTTTAATATATCTGCATCCCCCAGTCCCAAATTCTTTATATATACCTGGTTCACTCAAACTCTGTCTTTCTCTTTTAATATATCTGCATCCCCCAGTCCCTAATTCTTTTTATATACCTGGTTCACTCAAACTCTGTCTTTCTCTTTTAATATATCTGCATCCCCCAGTCCCTAATTCTTTTTATATACCTGGTTCACTCAAACTCTGTCTTTCTCTTTTAATATATCTGCATCCCCCAGTCCCTAATTCTTTTTATATACCTGGTTCACTCAAACTCTGTCTTTCTCTTTTGATATATCTGCCTCCCTCAATCCCTAATTCTTTTTATATACCTGGTTCACTTAAACTCTGCCTTTCTCTTTTGATATATCTGCCTCCCCCACTCTCTAATTCAGTCATTTATCTGCATTTCTCGGTTATACCATAATTATACACGTCTCTCTGCATCATTTACCTTCCATACTTGTTATACCTGTTTCTCACCCAACCCCACTTCCGACTTCCTCTTCATATGCCAGTTTCATTCTTCATTTACTTGTGTTATTCGTCGCATACCTGTCTTCTCATTTACCTGTCTCACTCTTCATATACCTGTCTCAGTCTTCGTACACCTGCCTCACTCTTCATAACCTTGCTTCTCTTCATACCTCTGCTTCATTCACCATATACCTGTCTTATTCTTTTTTTATACTTACACCCCTTTTGATATGCCCGTCTTCCTTTTTTTTTTTTAAACCCATATCACTCTTCATATATTTGCCATACTCTCTGCGTATCCACATCACTCGTCAATCACCTTCCACACCTCCCTTCTCCTTGCTTTCCTCTGCAGCCTTATATTTTGTTTCTTACCTGTTTTAAACATTTCTCCCTCATTTTCCCCTCACATAAACAAAATTTCCCTCTTATTCCTAGTTTGATAGTTTTCGCATAGTGCATTTCGTAATTTGCATCATCACTTGTCCTGCAATCTTCTTCCCCGTTCCCCCGTCCTCACACTTCTTCTGTCTCTCTGTCACCTCCCAACACCCTTCACTCCCTTACTCCAACAGTCATACCCTTCTCCTTTCCTCCTCTCTGCCAGCCTCCATTTCAATCATATCGCAATTTCTCGTTCGTAACACTCTCATCCTTACCATCGTTCAATACAATCCTCTCCATTAACTTCCAACACTGACCCCCCCTCCCTCCATCTTTATCTTTTCTCCACTAAACATTGAACGCACCCTCTCCCTTTCCTTTCATCCTCAGTCCTCAAAACTCTCAAATACATTCCTTTTCTTGTCTCTTCTCCCCACTAAGCTCCAAGATACCCCTTCTCCTTTCACTTTTCCCCACAACCCTCTGACACCTTTACATGCTTTCTTTCCACCACTTTCCAACTCACTCATCCCCTTCTCACTCCGTGCTCCACTCACTATCCAACACAATCGCCCCTCCTTCTTTCCCCTAACTTTCCTTGAATTACTTCCCTCCGCACCGCCCTTCAACATGCTTCTTCCCCTCCCTCCTATTCCCATCATCCTGTAATTCCCTCTCCAACACCCTCATCTCCGCCACCCTGCCACCCTCCGACACAATCGTCCCCCACCTCACCACCGCTGACGGAACTGTTATTCTGATTCATGTGCAGCAATCCACCTGACGACAAGGGCAACAAATTCTCTCATTCACAGCCTGTCGATGCTGTCGTAAATTGTAGTGGGAGAATCTTTGAATATATATTTGCAAGAGCTTCGTGAAAAGAAAGCAAGAAGGAAAAAAAATGACATATTGGAGTTGGGTGTTTTGGCGACAGGAGATGCCGTCCATGAGTAATTCTTGGTTGATGTCTCCTGAAAGTTGCATGAAAGCTGTCTGAATGTTGTGTTTGTTGATATAGACATTATACTTTACAGTATACATTATATTAAGTTACGCTTGTGAAGTGGAGTCAGTGAGTGTCTTGACAGTCTCACTGGGCAAACTGTTAGAAGAAGGGAACTTGTTGAATGCTGTCATGAATTAGTATGTGGGCACAAGGACCCCTGTGTGTGTGGATGAGGAACTTAGTTTTTTATTTGACTGTAGGACTGAAGAAATGACGTGTCATGTCCCCAATTTGGTCACTGCATATATATATATATATATATATATATATATATATATATATATATATATATATATATATATATATATATATATATATATATCAATCAATCAATCAATCAATCAATCATTTCCTGTGGCACCCTCGGGGATGCATAGGGCCTCGATGAACTCACACCACTACATCCTATCTTGTGCTAACTCCTCAAGATCTCCCCAACACTCATCTCCAGCTTCCCGTCTCATTGTCCTCACCCACGTCTCTTTTGGCCTTCCTCTACCTCTCCTACCAGGTGCCACCCACCCTGGTGTACCTCGTACTATTCCCTGTCTCCTATACACATGTCCTAGCCACTCCCATCGTGAGAATCTAAGATATTCATCGATCGGCTGCACTCCCGTTATTTCTCTAATTCTACTATTTGGTATCCTTTCCCACCACTTAACTCCTAATATTCTTCTAAGTGCTTTATTTTCAAACACCAAGAATTTATTTTCCATAGTCACTGTGCTGTACCAAGACTCGTGTCCATAAATTAAGATACTCCTAACCATTACCTTATAAAGTTTGATTTTTGTATGCACAGAGAAATTGTTATTATTCCAAATATTTTTAAGCATTCCCATTGCCTGATTAGCCTTCTTTAACCTTTCCTCGAATTCAAAGTTCAAAGAACCATCCTTGGCTAAATAAGTACCTAAATATTTAAACCTATCAACTTGCTTTACAACCATACCTCCAATTACACATTCCTGCGCATTTTCCATATTCATATTGATTATTTCAGTTTTTCCACAATTAATAACGAAACCCACCTTGCGACCTTCACTCACCAAACAGTCCAACACTCTCTGCATCTCTTCTGGCCCATCACAAATCAAAACTATATCATCTGCATAATCTAAATCCAAAAGTTTCCTGTTCTCTCCCCAAAGTATACCTGCACCGGTTTCTGTTCCAACACGTTTCATAATGTAATCAATGACCAATATAAATAGTAAAGGCGATAGAACACCACCTTGAATGACTCCGGACTTGACTTCAAACGAATCACTCAGACAACCTTCAACCATCACTTTACAAAATGTGTCCTCATGCATGTTCATAATGACCCTCACAAACTCCTCTGGTATTCCATAATGTCTCATGATCTTCCCCATAGACTCTCTCGAAACTCTATCAAAAGCCTTTTCAAAATCAACAAAACAAAAACTTAACGGTACTCTCATTTCATTAACTTGCTGCATCAAATGCCTAACTATAAAGATCTGATCATTGCAACCACGTCCCTTTCTAAAACCAGCCTGTTCATCCCTCAGAATACCCTCAACCACCGGCTCCAACCTATTTAACAACACTCTACTGAAAACTTTCAAAGCTATCGGTGACAAAGAGATTCCCCTCCAATTACCACATTCACTCAGGTCTCCTTTCTTCGGAACTTTAACAATTACACCATTCTTCCAAACTGATGGTAGTAACCCCGTCACCCATATCTTATTGAATAGCTTGGTCAAGATCATTATTAATCTATCCCCCTCCACTTTAAACATTTCCGGAAATAAATCATCCTCCCCTGGTGCCTTATTATTCTTTAACTGTTTTACTGCTTTCTCCTCTTCTGCAAGCCTCAACTCTCCTGTTTCTATATTTAAATCTTCCTGAGCAGACGGTATATCCTCTTCTGGTGGTATTGGTCTATTAAGAACTGTCTCAAAATGCTCTTTCCATCTATTTTTAATATCTCCATCTTTGGTCAATAAATTTCCTTCCCTGTCTCTAATTGGTATTTCCTTGCGTTTACCTGCATTACCACTCAGTTCTCTAATCGATTCATATGCTATTCTTTGACTCTGTCCATCATTTTTGTTTATTAGGATTTCAGTCTCTGCAACCTTTTCATCCACATATCTTCTTTTATCTCTCCTAGCTAACCTTCTTACTTCTGAATTCAAACTCCAGTACGCAGCTCTTGCTAATTCAATCTCTCGTTCATCAACGCATTGCATCTCACGCCTCAATTTAGCCTCACCTCTCTTTTTTATCATATCCCACGTTTCCTCTGATATCCATTTCTTTCTCCTGAATCTATGTCTCCTTCCAATCGTACATTCAGCAGTCTCATGCAAAACTTTGTTCACATCCTCCCACATCTCATCTACACTTCTCTCCCCCTCTTCCAACGTTTCCAACACCAAAAACCTATTTCTGCATTCTAATATATATATAAAATGTGTGTGTGTGTGTGTGTGTGTGTGTGTGTGTGTGTGTACTGTATGTGTGTGTGTGAGTGAGAGACAGAGAGAGAGAGACAGAGAGAGAGAGAGAGAGAGAGAGAGAGAGAGAGAGAGAGAGAGAGAGGGCAACATTTGGAAACTCCCTGTACTATTGTTTCCAGATGATACTGTACTGTTAAGTGAAGACGAAGGGGAACTGCAATGCTTGGTGAACGAGTTTGGAAGAGAGTGTAGGAAGCGGAATCTAAAGATGAATATAGGGAAGAGTAAAGTAATTGTCTTGGAGAGGAAGTCATTCGATGTACTGTTATGTTCGATGATGAGGAAATGGATAACGCAAGTGCATTTACGTACTTGGGTAGTATGATGGGTAAGGATGGATGTTTGGAGGGTGAAGTGCTTGAAAGGGTACGACAAGAAAGAAAGGTTGCTGATTCTTTGAAAACAGTGATATGAAACACTGAAGTGAGCATGGAAGAAAAACAGGCACTGCATGTCAGAATTGTGGTAGCAACTCTAACGTATGGAAGTGAAGCCTGGACCTTGTTGGAAGGACACAGGTCATGAGTGAGAGCAGTGGAAATGAGTTGAGAGGGGCGTTTGGAGCTACATGGAGAGGTAGACTGACAAATGAGGAAGTGAGGGAGCGTTGTGGTGTGGACGTAGGTGTGATAGAAAGAGTTAGGAGAAATACATCGAGGTGCGGGGGGGGGGGGGAAGGCCAAGAATGAGATGGAGGGATGGAATGGAGAGGTATATGAGAGAGGGGTGCGTGAGCTGAGAGCAGAGCAGTAAAGTGGCTGGGGAACGGTCGACATGGAGGCGATTTGTTTGTGGCCACGCTCTACGGGATTATGGCGTGTCAATATATATATATAAATATATATATATATATATATATATATATATATATATATATATATATATATATATATATATATATATATACATAAAGAGAGAGAGAGAGAGAGAGAGAGAGAGCGAAAGAGAGCGAAAGAGAGAGAGCAAGAAGCACGTAAAGACACTGATGAAGAGGAAATAGGAGGTAAATCATATGGAAGAAAAGAGAATGCAAACTACTCCGAAAATAAGTTTTTCTGGGAAAGAGGTGTTGAAGTATAGAAGTAACAAAGAAATGTGAAAGTGTAAAGGACGTCAGTGGTAAGTGGATTATTAACCCATGGGTATGAAGTAAGGACCAGGTGGGAAGAATATTTTGAAAGTCTGGTGAATGGGAAAGGAATGAGTCAAGCAACTGTTCACATGATTGATTCTGGGGGTGTACAGAGAAGGAATGCAGCGCCAGGAAACGTGATACTTGCACGGGTGAAGAACGCTGAGAAGCAGCTGAAAAATGGGAACGCAGCTGGGGTTGAGGTGTATGCAGAGATGATTATATGTGGTTGACAGAGTGGAATGAAGTGCTTGATGGAGATACGTAAGAAGGCATAGATGGGTGAAACTTTGCCAGTAGAGTGGAAAAAGAGCGCGATTGTACCCTACTACAAAAATATTGGTGGGCGGTGAGTGCAAGAATTATAGTGACATAAGTCTGTTGAGTGTTGTAGGGATGGGAAATGGAAGAATTATTATAGAGAAAGTAAGAGAGATAGCAGAAGTCCTAGTGAGTGACGAATAGGGTGGTTTTAGGAGTGGCAGAGCATGTGTGAGTCAAGTATTTGCAGTGAGACAGATAGCACAGAAGGCTTGTGAGAAGGACCATAAGGTGTTTATGGCATTCATGGATCTGGTAAAAGCATACGACAAAGTGGACAGAGAAGGATTGTGGAAAGTTTTGTGCATGAACGGTGTCGATGGCAAGCTGCTCCGTGTCATCAAGAGTTTTTATGATGGCAGTGAAGCATGTGTAGGGGTTAATGGGCATCTAAGTGAATGGTTCACGATCAGTGTGGGCGTGCGACAAGGTTGTGTGATGTCTCCATGGTTGTTCAATTTATATATGGATGGGGTGATGAGAGAAGTAAAAACACGAATAATGGAGAGAGGGATGGCGTTGGTAATGAATGGTGATGAATGGAATATCTCAAATTTGTTGTATGCTGATGATGCAGAACTGCTTGCAAATACAGGACAAGAACTTAATAGCCTAGTGCAGAGTTTTGCTGAGGTCTGTGAGCGTCGTGCCTTGAGAGCAAATGTAGAAAAGGGTAAAATGATAGTTGTTGAGAGAGAAGGTGACTCCCAGTGCGATGTTACAGTGAATTGGAGAGAGTTTGGAATTAGTGAGAGTTCAAATACGTGGGTACAGTGATAGAAAAGAGAGGAAAATGTGCAAAAGAAGTGGAAAGTAGAGTGACACAAGGAAGGAAAGTAGCTGGTGCAATGAAGGCCTTGGTAAGAAACAGAGGCTGGAGTGCTGCAGCTGCGCGAGGCTTACATGAAGGAGTGTTAATGCCAACTTTAACATACGGATGTGAAACTATGGTGTGGCATGAAAATGAAAAGTCAGGAGTTAAAATAGTGGAGATGGGATTGCTGAGTAATGTATGTGGAGTACAGACAGTGGATAGGATACGGAATAATGTGATTCGTGAAAAATACGGAGTAAGGAAGTCTGTGGATACCAGAATCGAAGAGAGTATACTGAGATGGTTTGGTCATGTGGGGAGAATGGATGACAATAGAGTGGTGCAAAAGGTATATCGAAGTGAATTTGAAGGAGGGGGAAGGCATGGTAGGCTAAGAAGAAGGTGGAGAGATAAGATGGATGAGTGTGAGTGGAAAAGAGGTATGGAGGTTGGTGAGACTAAGGGACTGACAGGAGACCGGGCTGGCTGGATGAATTTTGTGCGGAGAAACGTATAAGCAGGGATTTGGCACCCCTTCTTAACGTGACAGCTTTCGGGCTGACTCTATCATATAAGTGTGAGCTATAGAACACGGTGAAATTGTTTTGGCCTATCTGATGGACCCAGGATTCCGAGGGCTTGAATGATGAGTGAATGGAAGCATGGCCCATTGAACTGGGCAAACTTAGGCTGTCTGGACGTTGCTACTCCTCACCCTGCCCTAGGGTGGGAAAGGAGGTCCGAATGATGATGGTGGTATATCTTAGTGGTAGCTGACTTGTACCATACAAATGCTACGTGATCATAAATACATGAAATTAGCGGAATAATGGACAAGTATATTAAGCATTAACAACTGAGCCGTTTTTGTGGTCAAGGAATACTTGGTGGCAGTTTTTCCTTAACCATTAAAGTAAATATACAGTATATTGTGTCCCACCCTGCCCTAGGGTGGGATAGGAGGCCCGGATGACTATGATGACGTATCTTATGGTCTCCCGCAGCACCAAAGACCCGCATAGTTTGTGTGAATAGCATATGAGAGGATACTGATTTGTATTTTATTCCATCTACCTCCAGACAACTGAATATAACTTAAGGGAGACTGCTGGATCTGGAATGGTTTGACAAAGCCTTCATTAACATTTTCTCATGCTAGGGGCTTTCCTAACCTGAATAAGGTTCTGTAGGTTGCAAGAATGAAGCCTAGAAAACTTCATAAGAGTGAAATAACACGAAAAATAAGTCTCAGAGGAACAGGTTTTACGCTATGTAAGCCACTGAAATACAGTTCAATATGCTTGCAAAGAAATGAAACATATCTCAGAGTTAATTTTTCACCGAACCACCATCATGACTGCACAAACGAAACTTGTCTGTCTCCTCTCTTCCTATATCTCCCATCTTTCCTGTCACTTTTTATTACTCTTCTTTATATTTCAGGTGGCTGTACATTGAGTGACAAGCCTAATAGTTTCCTGTAAGCTAGAAACCATTTACAACGCTGGGTGATAACCATATAACCAACTCTTAAGTGTTCCCTACGTGTCACCGCGTGGGTTGACAGAGGGTTAGCTCCCCCCCCCCCGTAAAATAACTAACTAAAAAACAAACGATTATGGCGTCTGATTATAGACAGACAGAGAAACGAAAAATATCCCCGCAAATATACCTGCTGCCTTCATGTCGTGGCACCAATCTAATCAGGTTGCTCCGCTGCCTGGTTATACAAATGTCTCTCACCTCCCACCCTTTCCTTTGAAAGGACGATGGTGTATCACATGAAAAGGACAACTACAGCTTGCAGTCCAGCAGAGCCTCATTTAGACGAGCCTGGGGAAACAAAAACAACAGCAGCAACAACAACAACAACAACAAGGAATGCACACGTATTAACCACAATAATCTAGACATGAAATGCATTCACCGCCACACAATATTTAATGATCACAATGACTCAGCAGAACCTCAAGAGGAACATGGAAAGGCATTTATGCAATGAATATTTAATTAGGAAACATCTTGACCCACCCAATAGGCCTGTATATTTGCCTTTGCCACTTGTAATTGTTAATATATCGTAAGTTCAAAATCTTGCCTGAGCAATGGATAGATACACAGAAAGGTTAATGCTTGATGGCCCAGTTACCAGAGGATTTGCCATGCGGGTAAGAGATCTGGCAGCGTTACTGTAGGTAAATGTTTCGTGAATACAATGGTAAGGTATATCTGGTAAGTAGACTTAACAACGTGGATACCTTACCAGAGGTCTGGAATCTCCGTTAATCCGGCCTCACGTGTCCATGTTATTTATGGTTACCACCCGGGGTAATAAAGGGTTTCCTGGGCAACATGATATCATTTGGCTTGCCACTGAATGAAGAGTCACGAAATTACAGGGTTGCATGAAATATGCAACTGATTATGCCAGTGGGATGTATGCAGGATTTTGGGACTTGAATTATTATGTATGCCTGTTTGGCTGATTTCACTGCAAGTACAGTTAGTAGTTTTGTGTGTTTAGCAATTGTCTTTCTTAGTTTTCTTATCCACCCCATTTGTTAGTTGGAAAAATGTCAAGTTAATGATGATCATAAACTATAAATTTTATGCACCAGCTGCGCTCAAAAACGTTTATGAATACGACCACAGGTGCACCGGAGGGATGAGAGTGAGGGGAGACTGCCATGCCGACATTAATATAGCTTACATGTACCTTGATCCTCTTTCATTGTAGTGACAAGAGTCCTCTGTCAGCCCAACCACCAGAGATCTCAATCCCTCACTGTTCACAAACTTTCTCACATTCGTTATATTTCTTCGTTACCTTACGGATTGCCAGCCTCACTCAACACCTGATTCACTCAGTCCCTGCCTCACACAACTCAACATAACTCATCCCTTCCTTTACTCTCTCCATATAATTGCCTTACTCAAACTCTGCCTCCCCCTTTTCATATACCTGGTTCACTCAAACCCTGCCTTTCTCTTTTGATATATCTGCCTCCCCCAATCTCTAATTCTTTATATATACCTGGTTCACTCAAACTTTGCCATTCTCTTTTAATATATCTGCATCCCCCAGTCCCAAATTCTTTTTATATACCTGGCTCACTCAAACTTTGCCATTCTCTTTTAATATATCTGCCTCCCCCAATCCCTAATTCTTTTTATATACCTGGTTCACTCAAACTCTGCGTTTCTCTTTTGATATATCTACCTCCCCCAATCCCTAATTCTTTATATATACCTGGTTCACTTAAACTCTGCCTTTCTCTTTTGATATATCTGCCTCCCCCACTCTCTAATTCAGTCATTATCTTCATTTCTCGGTTATACCATAATTATACACGTCTCTCTGCATCATTTACCTTCCATACTTGTTATACCTGTTTCTCACCCAACCCCACTTCCGACTTCCTCTTCATATGCCAGTTTCATTCTTCATTTACTTGTGTTATTCGTCGCATACCTGTCTTCTCATTTACCTGTCTCACTCTTCATATACCTGTCTCAGTCTTCGTACACCTGCCTCACTATTCATAACCTTGCTTCTCTTCATATCTCTCTTTCATTCTCCATATACCTGTCTTATTATTTTTTTATACTTACATCCCTTTTCATATGCCCGTCTTACTTTTTTTTTTTTTTAAAGCCATATCACTCTTCATATATTTGCCATACTCTCTGCGTATCCACATCACTCGTCAATCACCTTCCACACCTCCTTTCTCCTTGCTTTCTTCTGCAGCCTTATTTTTTGTTTCTTACCTGTTTTAAACATTTCTCCCTCCTTTTCCCCTCGCATAAACAAAATTTCCCTCTTATTCCTAGTTTGATAGTTTTCGCATAGTGCATTTCGTAATTTGCATCATCACTTGTCCCGCAATCTTCTTCCCCGTTCCCCCGCCCTCACACTTCTTCTGTCTCTCTGTCACCTTCCAACACCCTTCACTCCCTTACTCCAACAGTCATACCCTTCTCCTTTCCTTCTCTCTGCCAGCCTCCATTTCAATCATATCGCAATTTCTCGTTCGTAACACTCTCATCCTTCCCATCGTTCAATACAATCCTCTCCATTAACTTCCAACACTGACCCCCCCTCCCTCCATCTTTATCTTTTCTCCACTAAACATTGAACGCACCCTCTCCCTTTCCTTTCATCCTCAGTCCTCAAAACTCTCAAATACATTCCTTTTCTTGTCTCTTCTCCCCACTAAGCTCCAAGATACCCCTTCTCCTTTCACTTTTCCCCACAACCCTCTGACACCTTTACATGCTTTCTTTCCACCACTTTCCAACTCACTCATCCCCTTCTCACTCCGTGCTCCACTCACCATCCAACACAATCGCCCCTCCTTCTTTCCCCTAACTTTCCTTGAATTACTTCCCTCCGCACCGCCCTTCAACATGCTTCTTCCCCTCCCTCCTATTCCCATCATCCTGTAATTCCCTCTCCAACACCCTCATCTCCGCCACCCTGCCACCCTCCGACACAATCGTCCCCCACCTCACCACCGCTGACGGAACTGTTATTCTGATTCATGTGCAGCAATCCACCTGACGACAAGGGCAACAAATTCTCTCATTCACAGCCTGTCGATGCTGTCGTAAATTGTAGTGGGAGAATCTTTGAATATATATTTGCAAGAGCTTCGTGAAAAGAAAGCAAGAAGGAAAAAAAATGACATATTGGAGTTGGGTGTTTTGGCGACAGGAGATGCCGTCCATGAGTAATTCTTGGTTGATGTCTCCTGAAAGTTGCATGAAAGCTGTCTGAATGTTGTGTTTGTTGATATAGACATTATACTTTACAGTATACATTATATTAAGTTACGCTTGTGAAGTGGAGTCAGTGAGTGTCTTGACAGTCTCACTGGGCAAACTGTTAGAAGAAGGGAACTTGTTGAATGCTGTCATGAATTAGTATGTGGGCACAAGGACCCCTGTGCGTGTGGATGAGGAACTTAGTTTTTTATTTGACTGTAGGACTGAAGAAGTGACGTGTCATATCCCCAATTTGGTCACTGCATATATATATATATATATATATATATATATATATATATATATATATATATACACACACACATATATATATATTTATATATATATTATGTGTGTGTGTGTGTGTGTGTGTGTGTGTGTGAGTGAGAGAGAGAGAGAGAGAGAGAGAGAGAGAGAGAGAGAGAGAGAGAGAGGGCAACATTTGGAAACTCCCTGTACTATTGTTTCCAGATGATACTGTACTGTTAAGTGAAGACGAAGGGGAACTGCAATGCTTGGTGAACGAGTTTGGAAGAGAGTGTAGGAAGCGGAATCTAAAGATGAATATAGGGAAGAGTAAAGTAATTGTCTTGGAGAGGAAGTCATTCGATGTACTGTTATGTTCGATGATGAGGAAATGGATAACGCAAGTGCATTTACGTACTTGGGTAGTATGATGGGTAAGGATGGATGTTTGGAGGGTGAAGTGCTTGAAAGGGTACGACAAGAAAGAAAGGTTGCTGATTCTTTGAAAACAGTGATATGAAACACTGAAGTGAGCATGGAAGAAAAACAGGCACTGCATGTCAGAATTGTGGTAGCAACTCTAACGTATGGAAGTGAAGCCTGGACCTTGTTGGAAGGACACAGGTCATGAGTGAGAGCAGTGGAAATGAGTTGAGAGGGGCGTTTGGAGCTACATGGAGAGATAGACTGACAAATGAGGAAGTGAGGGAGCGTTGTGGTGTGGATGTAGGTGTGATAGAAAGAGTTAGGAGAAATACATCGAGGTGCGGGGGGGGGGGGGAAGGCCAAGGATGAGATGGAGGGATGGAATGGAGAGGTATATGAGAGAGGGGTGCGTGAGCTGAGAGCAGAGCAGTAAAGTGGCTGGGGAACGGTCGACATGGAGGCGATTTGTTTGTGGCCACGCTCTACGGGATTATGGCGTCTCACTATATATATATATATATATATATATATATATATATATATATATATATATATATATATATATATAGAGAGAGAGAGAGAGAGAGAGAGAGAGAGAGAGAGAGAGAGAGAGAGAGAGAGAGAGAGAGAGAGAGCGAAAGAGAGAGAGAGAAGCACGTAAAGACACTGATGAAGAGGAAATAGGAGGTAAATCATATGGAAGAAAAGAGAATGCAAACTACTCCGAAAATAAGTTTTTCTGGGAAAGAGGTGTTGAAGTATAGAAGTGACAAAGAAATGTGAAAGTGTAAAGGACGTCAGTGGTAAGTGGATTATTAACCCGTGGGGATGACGTAAGGACCAGGTGGGAAGAATATTTTGAAAGTCTGGTGAATGGGAATGGAATGAGTCAAGCGACTGTTCACATGATTGATTCTGGGGGTGTACAGAGAAGGAATGCAGCGCCAGGAAACGTGATACTTGCACGGGTGAAGAACGCTGAGAAGCAGCTGAAATATGGGAACGCAGCTGGGATTGAGGTGTATGCAGAGATGATTATATGTGGTTGACAGAGTGGAATGAAGTGCTTGATGGAGATATGTAAGAAGGCATGGATGGGTGAAACTTTGCCAGTAGAGTGGAAAAAGAGCGCGATTGTACCCTACTACAAAAATATTGGTGGGCGAAGTGAGTGCAAGAATTATAGTGACATAAGTCTGTTGAGTGTTGTAGGGATGGGAAATGGAAGAATTATTACAGAGAAAGTAAGAGAGATAGCAGAAGTCCTTGTGAGTGACGAATAGGGTGGTTTTAGGAGTGGCAGAGCATGTGTGAGTCAAGTATTTGCAGTGAGACAGATAGCACAGAAGGCTTGTGAGAAGGACCATAAGGTGTTTATGGCATTCATGGATCTGGTAAAAGCATACGACAAAGTGGACAGAGAAGGATTGTGGAAAGTTTTGTGCATGAACGGTGTCGATGGCAAGCTGCTCCGTGTCATCAAGAGTTTTTATGATGGCAGTGAAGCATGTGTAGGGGTTAATGGGCATCTAAGTGAATGGTTCACGATCAGTGTGGGCGTGCGACAAGGTTGTGTGATGTCTCCATGGTTGTTCAATTTATATATGGATGGGGTGATGAGAGAAGTAAAAACACGAATAATGGAGAGAGGGATGGCGTTGGTAATGAATGGTGATGAATGGAATATCTCAAATTTGTTGTATGCTGATGATGCAGAACTGCTTGCAAATACAGGACAAGAACTTAATAGCCTAGTGCAGAGTTTTGCTGAGGTCTGTGAGCGTCGTGCCTTGAGAGCAAATGTAGAAAAGGGTAAAATGATAGTTGTTGAGAGAGAAGGTGACTCCCAGTGCGATGTTACAGTGAATTGGAGAGAGTTTGGAATTAGTGAGAGTTCAAATACGTGGGTACAGTGATAGAAAAGAGAGGAAAATGTGCAAAAGAAGTGGAAAGTAGAGTGACACAAGGAAGGAAAGTAGCTGGTGCAATGAAGGCCTTGGTAAGAAACAGAGGCTGGAGTGCTGCAGCTGCGCGAGGCTTACATGAAGGAGTGTTAATGCCAACTTTAACATACGGATGTGAAACTATGGTGTGGCATGAAAATGAAAAGTCAGGAGTTAAAATAGTGGAGATGGGATTGCTGAGTAATGTATGTGGAGTACAGACAGTGGATAGGATACGGAATAACGTGATTCGTGAAAAATACGGAGTAAGGAAGTCTGTGGATACCAGAATCGAAGAGAGTATACTGAGATGGTTTGGTCATGTGGGGAGAATGGATGACAATAGAGTGGTGCAAAAGGTATATCGAAGTGAATTTGAAGGAGGGGGAAGGCATGGTAGGCTAAGAAGAAGGTGGAGAGATAAGATGGATGAGTGTGAGTGGAAAAGAGGTATGGAGGTTGGTGAGACTAAGGGACTGACAGGAGACCGAGCTGGCTGGATGAATTTTGTGCGGAGAAACGTATAAGCAGGGATTTGGCACCCCTTCTTAACGTGACAGCTTTCGGGCTGACTCTATCATATAAGTGTGAGCTATAGAACACGGTGAAATTGTTTTGGCCTATCTGATGGACCCAGGATTCCGAGGGCTTGAATGATGAGTGAATGGAAGCATGGCCCATTGAACTGGGCAAACTTAGGCTGTCTGGACGTTGCTACTCCTCACCCTGCCCTAGGGTGGGAAAGGAGGTCCGAATGATGATGGTGGTATATCTTAGTGGTAGCTGACTTGTACCATACAAATGCTACGTGATCATAAATACATGAAATTAGCGGAATAATGGACAAGTATATTAAGCATTAACAACTGAGCCGTTTTTGTGGTCAAGGAATACTTGGTGGCAGTTTTTCCTTAACCACTAAAGTAAATATACAGGATATTGTGTCCCACCCTGCCCTAGGGTGGGAAAGGAGGCCCGGATGACTATGATGACGTATCTTATGGTCTCCCGCAGCACCAAAGACCCGCATAGTTTGTGTGAATAGCATATGAGAGGATACTGATTTGTATTTTATTCCATCTACCTCCAGACAACTGAATATAACTTAAGGGAGACTGCTGGATCTGGAATGGTTTGACAAAGCCTTCATTAACATTTTCTCATGCTAGGGGCTTTCCTAACCTGAATAAGGTTCTGTAGGTTGCAAGAATGAAGCCTAGAAAACTTCATAAGAGTGAAATAACACGAAAAATAAGTCTCAGAGGAACAGGTTTTACGCTATGTAAGCCACTGAAATACAGTTCAATATGCTTGCAAAGAAATGAAACGTATCTCAGAGTTAATTTTTCACCGAACCACCATCATGACTGCACAAACGAAACTTGTCTGTCTCCTCTCTTCCTATATCTCCCATCTTTCCTGTCGCTTTTTATTACTCTTCTTTACATTTCAGGTGGCTGTACATTGAGTGACAAGCCTAATAGTTTCCTGTAAGCTAGAAACCATTTACAACGCTGGGTGATAACCATATAACCAACTCTTAAGTGTTCCCTACGTGTCACCGCGTGGGTTGACAGAGGGTTAGCTCCCCCCCCCCCCCGTAAAATAACTAACTCAAAAACAAACGATTATGGCGTCTGATTATAGACAGACAGAGAAACGAAAAATATCCTCGCAAATATACCTGCTGCTGAGCACTCCACGAGTTGACCACGACTCACTGGCTGGCCCATTAGTATTGCAGTGTTGCCATAATTGCGTCTTGAATGTGCTAGATCACTGAAGAATAAAATGATTCAATTATGACATCATTACGTTGCAAATATCTCTTAAATATCACCATAGCATTGGAAGGCTTTCTGGTATATCGCTAAAATATTCATGAATTATCTAGAATATCTCCAAACACCGGTGAAAATCTAGAAAATCGAAGAAGATCGCAATACTTGAAAAATACCATGTATAGTGCCTACATTGTTTTACAATATGAGAGGGGGAAACACGAAGAATTAAAAAAAAATGACAATAGAGGTGAACAAAAAAACATTGTTAAAATATGTGAAAAGTCAGCAGAAGTATGCGATTTAAAATGCAAAATGAGATAAATCAATACTGTAGTGGTTAATCACCAGCATATGTTAAGCAAAAACGAAAATGACGAAGAAGTAATAAAACAAGCAAATAACATACTAGAAAAGAACAAAGTGCTTGAAGAATCGGTTGACACAGTTTGCTCAGTAAAGGATGAGGTGAAAACAACTTATGCTCAGATTTTAAAGGAAAAGGATGAACTAAACGGAAGACAAAGCACTAATCCAATATAGAGATTGAAAATGTGAACATCAGGCAGGAAGTTATGGAGTTAATAAGGAAAAAATCCAAACTAAGGGAGACACTTGACATGAACAAATCAATAATAATAGTAGGCAAGAAAGAGGAAGAAATGAAGAATAGAATAACAAGAGACAAAACTGAAATGGGCATCACGAAAATTTTAAATAAAGTAAGAGATGGAACATCAGAAAAAGATATTGATGAATTTCACAGAGTAGGAAAATATGAATGCCAATAAAAGTAACATTCCAAAGCTCAAATATAATGGAAGATGTAATGAGAAATGCCAAAAAAAAAAAACATGAAGAGGAAGAAATGAAGAACATATGGATAAGGAGATGCTTAAGGCGTGTTTTTGTCGTCCAAGCTGGAGCTTGGGATTCGAAGCGCGTCTTGGGGCGCTTGGTTTTTGTCCGCAAAAACAGTCCAGGATACGTGGAACCGAAAAATTACGTGCCAATCGCAAAGTAAACAGAGGGGTTCGCCGAAGACGATCTTCTGACGAATATGCAACTTACATGTAGCCGTTATTTGTGCTGAACTGGCTCTATATGTCGTTAATATTAGCCACCTGCAGCCTAATTTTATGTACATAATGCTAATTTCGGGATATTTATCATTTATGTGTCCTTGCTGGCCAATCTCACTCTCCCCAAGCTACACCAAGACTGCTCCCGACCACGCTTGGGTGGGATACGAAGACGGTCTTGGTTTTGATGACAAACGCTTGGGCCGGCATCGTATCACTTTGGCCGACAAAAACAGCGCAGCTTGGTTTTACCGAAGATGGCTTCGAATCCAATCCCTCAGCTTGGACGACAAAAACGCGGCTTTAACCAAAGTAGACAGGGAAATATTAAAAGAGAAACTTGAAGATGCAAAAAGGAAAAATAATGAGAGGACTAAAGAAGAAGAAAGACATTTTGTCTTCATGGTAGTTGGGCTGTAAGTGAGGAAGTGCCATATAAATGGAAGACAAAATTGTACAACAGAGAGAATAATATAATATTAGTAAAATTAAATTATTGTTTTCAAATGTAGATGGTTTTGTTTTCAAATTAGTAGAGTTAAAAGATACAAGACAAGAAACCTCAGGTAATTTGTTTTACGGATACGAAGTTAAATACTAATGTAACAAATGATATACTGAATAATTATAGAAAATTATAATATATAGAAGAAAGAGGAATGAAGGAAGGGGGAGGAGTAATGATACTAACAAATAAAGAATTGTAAAGAAAGCAGATTTACATAAATTTACCAGAAGCGGTAGAATTAATAGCAGTAGAAAGAAAACCAAAGAAGGAAACATAACTATAGCAACTATATATATGCCTCCTCAAACTAGGACCTGGGAGATGTGTCATAAAGACTTTGTAGTTAATTGTAGAGAAGTATATTTTAGACTTGTGGTCGAGCGGCTTTTATATCTTGTAGTCGTTTCCCCACCAGATGTCATGTAGTGACGGGAGAGGTAAAGAATAGTATGGGACTATTTTTATTTGTCTTGGAAATATTAAACAGGTATAATAGTATAAGTCCTGGGCAGCTACCTCCCTGTCTCGCTATCTCTCTCTCTCTCTGTTCTAAAGCTAATCTCCGTCTCGACCTCTCTATAGGGTCGCTTGTCTCCTTCTAAACTCTCTTTCCTAAAATCTCGTGTAGTAGGGTGTGTGTGTCACGTATCTTCCTCATGGCAACAGAACTTTCTCACGAGAGGACTGCTGACAGCTAACTGAATCATCTCCTTACTGGCCGCTGTCGTCAGCTTTCCCCGTGTAAGCGTTTAGCGCTGCTCGCTTCTCGCAAACACAACACCTTCTCATCATTTGACTTCCTGCTTCTATCTGTCTCTCTATCTATCTATTTATCTATCTATCTATTATGTAGTCCTATATTTGCTCGGCCGCGCGAAAATGACGTACCATCGACATTTAATAGTTATAATATATTAATACATACTACATACACATTATAATGAACTTATAAGCTAATTAAGTGAAATACATAATATTGTAAAGTAACATAATTGTATGAATATTGTATACATATATTATGCATAGTAAATAGTGATTATTCAGTAATATTACATTTTAAATAAGTTGAATACATATTGGAATAAATGCATTAAAGTAAATTATTTAACTGTAATACAGTATGTACTTGGGTTATTATAGTGAAATGCATACATGCAAGAATAAAAATAGTTTAAAATTAAGATTATTGTAAGAGTTACTAATATTTCATTTAAAGATAATGGTACTGGTCTGCCATATATGGGTCATTCTTCTTTGTGTTATTATTATTATTATTATTATTATTATTTTTTTTTTTTTTATATATATAATTAATACTATATACAAAATATATACACTTCATTCAGGGTGGTTAACTGTGATGTTAACTCTCCCCCCACTAAACAATGACTCCAAATTAGCAATTCTTGCATGCATTCTGTGCATGGCCAACAGCAATACTGCAACCACAATGCAGATAATTATGAAGACAGAAGGTGCTTGGCTATACACATAATATGGGTTGAACATACTCAAACTCAAATCTTCCCAGGGCTTCATTGTTTCATTGATCAGCTGCATAGTTTCAAACTTAGGTGAAGTCAACTTAATACTTGTGCTCATGTTTAAGTCCATATCAGGCAGTGGGTGGAAATGTTTGTGTGTATGGTTGATAATGGCGTAGTGATTGATGGTGGAAAAAGTAGACATGGATGGTGTAAATACCGCACAGTAGTCTGGTGCTATGTATAATCCTGAGGCTGATGTATGAGATGGTGGTATATCTGGACAGACTATGTAAACTGATGTGTTATGAGGGAAATAAAAAAACTGCGAGTGTCCAATGCGTTGATGGTGTACAAGTTTATCTGGAGCAAAAGTGAAGTTGCAATGATGATGAATATTGTTATTGCTGATGATAGCCATTTCACAAGGGACCGTATCAGTAGGCTGAAACGTGAAAATGTACGCAGGACAAAGATGAACAGCATGTAAGGATGTGCGGCACTTTCGCTCAATCGTTGACTCACTTGCGAAAGTGACAGTGTCTCGTCTCTTGGAGACCATGATGAGTTCGGTGTCTGTGTTGATGTTGATGATGACTAAAGTGTTGTTGTTTCTATAGGGGAAGGGGTGTATTTGGTATACTGTGAACAGGTCTTCCGTGATGAATGGTACATGAACTATCACTGATGTTGGTGTTAGTGTTGCTTCCAAGTACGGGTAATATTGCATAAATTCCCTACTGCGGAACAATGGCTTCAATTTATGTTTATGTATGCCTTGACTAACTATCTGACGTAGCTCATGAACTGGGAGTAAGTCATTTGTGATCTTGCCATCACCAGCATTCGAAATTCCTTGCATAAGTGCCCTGAAATGATCTCTAGTGTTCTCTAATTGTAGTAGAATCGTGTCAATATGTTCTGTGATGATGGAGAAGTGCTGGAAAAGGGTAACGTTACCCTCTAAGTCATTTATTTTATCTATACTCTCGAGAGCTACGTTTTCTGCTTGTTTCAGATTTTTCACAATTGTTTTCATTGCTCAGTTCTGTCCTGTGATGAATTTATCTTGGTATGTTAGTACCTGAGCTATCTTATTAAATTTTTTGTTTATTTCTTTAAGGTCATCCTCTGTAGCCAATCCAAAGATGTTCCCAAGAATTGCGCCGCCCAGATCGAACAAACCGCGCTTTTGGCGAGTACGTGTGATGTTGTTCCTGTCGCTCAGCACCTCTGTTCCATAAGATGGGAGATCTTGGATCATGACGAGCATAGTTGACTTCGCCTGTTCTAGTTTCCATTTCGCTAACTTCACCATTTCATCCACTTCCTTGGTGATATGTGATTGTGAAACATAATTCCCTATCTTGAAGTCCAGAGTTCGCATCGGCGTCGCAAGTCTTTCTATATAAGTAGGTAAGTCATACAAGTAATCTAGACTTATTTCAGTACTCATGACGTCCTTGACGATTGTAGTCGTGGCCGTTGGAGCTATGAGGCATCCTTGTCGTACTATATGCTTGGGGTCTAGGTGCGCATATACTCGTACTATGTATAGGAGAATCCATAGCATAAGTCCCTTCATCGTAACCTACCGAAAAAAAAAAAAATCTATTAATTTCCTATAAAGCTGTGGTTGATGATAGTGATGATGTGCGTTACGGTTGGCTGTTATTTCATTTATAGAAGGAGTTTAAATCGATATTTAATTCTCGTAAATGATGTACTGTAGATTTCATTGGAATAGTTGCACCTATGTTCGATTGTTTGGTATATGACCTTAATTTCTTTTTGTAATCATTGTTGTGTTCTTGCTTGGTTTCTTGAGGTACGTTCACCTGTTCGGTTGTATCCGAGGCTGAATAATTATGTGATAATTCCCTTGAAACTCGTTTTAAATGGTCAATATGAACTTGTTTTTCCTCGCCACTTGAAAGTGACTTAATTAAAACTTTGTTTGCCTTTATGTTAATTACTCTGTATGGGCCCTCAAATTTAGGGGATAATTTATTGTCTCTCGTATGAATGACTCCGTAAACAATGTCTCCTAAGCTGATAGGTGAATCTTTTGCCTTTTTGTTAAATGCCTCCGTCATTTCTTCCTTGGACATCGTTAATTGTTTTTGCACTCTTTTGTGTATGTCCTGGAATTCACGTAAACGGAGTTTAGAGTAATCATCGTAATTGTATATAGGCATGCTGTCACCTTCTAGGAGCTCATATGGTAATTTTTTATCTGTGCCATATATAATGAAATGTGGTGTGTCACCAATGGATTTATTTATAGACCCATTAATGGAGGCCTCTACTCTGGGAATCCAATCATCCCAGCTTGCATAATTTTCACTGAGAATGTGTCGTAGCACATCTAATACCTTTTTATTTTGTCTCTCTACCAACCCATTCGATGCTGGGTGATAGGCCAAAACGTTAACCTTTTTAATGTTGTATTGTTTACATATTTCTTGTAAGATCTCAGAATTAAATTCTCCTCCATTATCACTTATTAATACCTTTGGGGTAGTAAAGCGACATATTACATTATCTGTTATTGCCTTTGCTACTGTCTCTGCTGTCTTATCTTTAATTGGAGCTAAAATGACATAACGGGAAAAATGATCCGTTGCTACGAATAAGTATAGGTTATTATTGTATGATAATGGCATCTTGAGTAAATCAACAGCGACAACGTCCCATGGTTGATGTGGTACTGGGTAATTACCCATCGGTGCAGGTGTGATTGGGTATCCTTTGTGTTTCGCACATGATTCGCATCTGTCTATATGATTGTGTATATCTCTTCGTAATGAAGGCCAGTAATATAATAGCTGGGCTTGGTTGAATGTCTTATCCTTTCCAGGGTGTCCTGCATGTGGGCTGTCGTGTATCATTCGTAATACTTGGGGTATCATGTCATTAGGTACTACCAACTGGTTAGTATTTCTTTGGCGTTTTGGTTGTTTAGAGTTAATTTTGTATAATGTATTATTGACCATTGTGAATTGTACAAGTGGGACATGCAGTTTGGGTAATTGTATGTCATCTCCACTTTCTAACTTGTATATTACTTTTGACCATACTGGGTCAAGTCTTTGTGCTTTTGCGATATCCTCGTGGTTTGGGATATTTCCTTTGAGATCTAACGCCGCAACCTGAATTGTGTTCGGGTTCCTAGATAATGCGTCCGCTACTATATTCATTTTACCTTGTATATAATGTATTTGTACATTGTAGTTTTCAACTGTACATTTCCATCTTGCTCTCCTCCCAGAAAGGAGTTTTTCTTTAAACATACCCACCAGTGGTTTATGGTCGGTGAATAAGTGGATTTCGTAACCATATACCAAATCTCGAAACTTTTGTAATGCAAAAATCACTGCAAGTGCCTCTAAGTCTGTAGTGCTATAATTTTTCTCCGCACCTCTTGTTTGTCTGCTGGCAAATGCAATTGGTTGATTCTTTCCTCTTTTATCTTCCTGCATCAGTACAGCCCCTAATCCTTTAACTGATGCGTCTGTACAAATAAGAAATGATTTCGTGTAATCTGGATATGCTAAACAAGGTGCATTCGTTAGTTTAATTTTTAGATTGTTAAATGCCCTTTTTTGTTCTTCTTCCCATTGGAATACAGCATCTTTTTTGAGTAGTTGGAATAGAGGGAAGGCTATATGAGAGAACTGTGGTACGAAGGACCTATAGTACCCAGCCAGACCTAAAAATTGTCTAACTTCGTCAGTCGTAGTGGGTTCAGGAAAATCTCTCACTGCCTGTATTTTGTCATCAGTGGTGTGAATACCATCAGAGCTTAATTTGTGGCCTAAGAAATTTATTTCCTTAAAGCAAAATTTGCATTTAGAAAGTTTAATTTTTAATCCAGCATCACTAAGCTTTTGTAAGAGTAAGTCTAATTTCCTGAGATGATCCTTAATATTCTTCGTTGCGATAATAATATCGTCAAGATAAACAAATATTCCTTGTCCTAAAATTCCGGACAATACGTAATTCATAAGACGCTGGAACGTACCGGGGGCTGTCCTCAGTCCCATTGGCATTCTTGTATATTGATAATGGCCTCTGTTTGTTGAAAAGGCAGTGTATTTACGTGACTCCTGAGATACCGGAATCTGATAGTATCCGTTTAGGAGATCGATGGTCGAGAATATATTATTCTCAGGACCAATATTCTGTAGAACATCACTTAGCAATGGCATGGGAAATCTGTCTGGGATGGTGTGATTATTTAGTTTACGGTAATCTACTACCGCACGCATTTCTCCATTTCTCTTGGGCACAAAGAAAAGGGGAGCGTTCCACGGAGAAACTGAAGGCTCAATAATTCCAAGCTTTAACATTTCATCGACATACTGATTTGCAAGTGTACGTTGGGAGTGTGGTATGCGATAAGCTGGTACGAAAATTGGTGGTGTTTCTGGGTGCACATTAATCATGTGATTAATCAAGTTAGTACACCCTAATCGTTCTCCGGGCAAGGCTACGGTGTCCCTGTGTGTTTCCAGCAGGGTTAACAAATCATTTTCTTCGTCAAATTCACCTGAGTGAATTAAATTCTCTTTTATTCTTTCTCTATCCGTAGATTTGATCTCACTTGTTACTCCACCAATATTTATTTCCTTCACAGGGGCTAAACATTTTTCAATATTAACTATGCAAGTTCCCTTCTTCAACTGAACTTCCCCATTCATGTGATTAATAATGAATATCTGAGTTAGCCCTTCGTCGTTCGTATGACATAATGCGTTTTCTAATGACAATCCTTTTACTTTACATAATTCTTCTAAGACAAGAACAGTACTATTCCGTAATTTGCTCTTTATGGTAACCTTCATGTATGAATTAGGTGGTATAACCAAATCATTAGTGAGATGGGCTGGAAAAATTGATAAATCAGTACTGTTATCTGAGTCACTAATTCTGGAGGATGGGGTTGCTGGTGTAAGTGGATCTATACACTCATCTGTTTGTGTATGTTTGTTAAAGCCTTTAATATTACCAATTCTTTTTGGCTCTCTTCTACCAATCGGTGAGGGCTCTGAAAGTATTTCCTCTATAAATTCATTATCAAAGTCTATTCCATTCATTTGTGGGAGTATAGTTATGTTCTCAGTTCTCATGGATCTTAAGCCCAGTAACATATGAGCTTTAATTGCTAAGTTTTCAACGATATAGAACAATGCAGAGAATGGTCTTGTAGTTTCTGTGAAACTGAGATTTAATCTTATCATACCTTTTACTGTAATCTCTTGACCATCTACTGTGTTTAATTCTAAATCAGCTTCATCCAGAAAAGTTACTTTCTTTTATTTTTAAGAATTCTATTTAGTTCTTCATGTGTTATTAAGTTCACTGGAGAGCCTGTATCTAAAAATAAGGAAACGTTTTGATCCTCACATACAGCTGGTATCAAAATACACTCATTTCCCAACATGCCTCCTATGTGAAGTTTAACCTTGTTTTTCTTTACGTTTGTTCGTTTTTTGTCATGACTTGGTCTTCCCCCGATTTGAACATAGACACAATTTTTTCTACTGTTTTGCAATCACTAGTCCAGTGCCCTTGGTATCTATGATGCCTACAGTAAGGACCAAACCCTTGTGTCTTTTGATTATCCTCTTTTGCCTTGATAAAGCATTCATACCTTGTGTGTCCTGGTTTTGCACAGTAATGACACAGAATGGACCTATCCCTTGACTGTGACCTACGAGGTGATTTCCCATAAAAAGTGTTGTTTATAGCGCGAGACCTGCTCGGGCTGCGCGAAAACTTATGAAACTGCCTGTAGGAAGGCGTGTGGGAACGAGGTCTAGGCGTCTTTGCTTGTTTGGGCTGCCTCATTTCAGGTCGCGATCGATTTTGTTCTCTGTTTGGGGTCGGTGTTGATGTTTTCACAGCTGATACTGTCTCAGGTACCCTGATTCTACCAGAATGTGCATGTGTGTCGACCACACCTGCTTTACTGCACTGCATCTCTACCTCGTTCATTAAGTCTAGTAAGCACATTCCAGGGATGTACGCGATTGTTTTGGCGATCTTAAGGGTTCTATCAGGTAATTTACACAAGGCAGCTACATAACCAATGATGTCCACGACGAGGTCTGGGGACATCTTTCCATCATCTGTTATCCACTTAGAATTCTCCAGAGTAGCTAATAGGGTTCTCTTGATTGTGGAGACATCAGCAGTTATTTCACTGAGCACATGGTTTGTAGTGTGCTCCCTTACAAGATCTACAATTTTATGTAATTCTGGAATTATACCTGGCAAGAAGTTCATACCTCCAGAAAATTTCTTCAGAAATTCAGTTTTAAATTCATCATATGTCCTAGCACGATGTAGCTTATCGGAGCGCAATAAATTGCTTGCTGGACATCTTTCCTGGCTTATGCAAGATGAAAAAATAGCAATTTTCTCTTGTTCATCTAGTATGTGGCGCTTGATGAACATTTGTTCGCACTGACTGATTAATGAAATGACATCAATGCGATCCTTGTCTGTGCCAGAGAATTTTGGGGCAGTCTTATCCTCGTGATACACAAAAACGTGAGGTGTGGTTTTTAGATCAGCAGTATTTGTTTCTTGATTCATATTTAATGATTGCCCTGTTAATTCAACTTGTACGAGTTTATCGTTATGTGAGGGAATGGTAGAATATGTATGACCGGACCGGTGAACCCTGTTAAGTATATTGGCATACGTATTTAAGGCAGCTGCGAAGTCGATACTCTCAACGTCAGAAGGGGTTTCCCACTCATCATCCGAAACTCCCGTATTTGTTTCCTTATCTATAACGTGTGGTGTGGGTTGTACAATGGGTGGGCTGTCTCTTAATTGTGAGTCTGATGTTGTGGCAATTTGTGTGTCATCTGGTATTAACGTGGGTGGTTGCGAAAATATTCCTGTCATTAAGATATGATGTTATGAAATACGCCTCTTGTTTATTTATGTCCTAGCAAACTAGATGATTAAATAAGTTGAATATAGCTAATTTTAGCACTGAGAAGAAATGAGCAAGTATAATTTTACCCACTTGATACAGATCGTAGAGGTGTGGCGATACAAAAGTCGATCTCGGAAGAAAATACAGGTTTGATTGAAGATCTCTTGATAATTCTAGTGGTGTGTTGATGGACGATATTACTCAGGAAACTCCATGGCCTGGTATTTGTAGTGGTTAACGGCTGTCCCAGGCAAACCTCAACATAGAACGTCGAATTTCCAACTTAACTGTGAAAATAAGTGAATATGAGTAGGAGCTATGTGAATAATGAGTAATGAGTAGTGGGTGAGAAGTGCCTGGTGTCCGTCACACGTTGCTTGGCATGGCAGACTCGCGTTGTGATGTCATCTCAGCACATGGTGACGTCGGCTTCCCACACTGGTAGCTGTGGTGAGTGAATGAGTAGCGATGAGTAACTTGAGTGAAGACGAGTGAGTAAGATGAGTTGTAAATCGTGTCTCACTCTTCGTTTGTTTGTTCCCTTTATTCTATGTGGAAGTTTTCTCTGTCCTTTTCTCTAGTGATTTATTCGATGTGGGATGAAGACTGCCGCTACTTGTAGGTGCGTGTAGAAGATTATACAGACGACGTAGAGTTGTTAATTGTAGTTGATTGTAGATGGCTGTAGTTGATTGTAGATCTGAAGCTAACCTTGTAGTCTCGGTTGCTTTTGTAGAAATTTGCTTTTAATTCGGAGACGATGTCCGCAGATTTGCTGGTTTGTCGTTAAGCTACTTGCAAGGCGTCGAGTGATCTCTTGATCTCTGCATCAGCGTAATGATCTGGGAGACGGAGGGGGCAGGAGCTGATATTGTTGGTTGTTGTCAATCTTGATATTTTGTAGGAATTTAATGTTGATTCGTAGACGAGGTTCGTATACGTTCGCTGCTACCAAATGTCATAAAGACTTTGTAGTTAATTGTAGAGAAGTATATTTTAGACTTGTGGTCGAGCGGCTTTTATATCTTGTAGTCGTTTCCCCACCAGATGTCATGTAGTGACGGGAGAGGTAAAGAATAGTATGGGACTATTTTTATTTGTCTTGGAAATATTAAACAGGTATAATAGTATAAGTCCTGGGTAGCTACCTCCCTGTCTCGCTATCTCTCTCTCTCTCTGTTCTAAAGCTAATCTCCGTCTCGACCTCTCTATAGGGTCGCTTGTCTCCTTCTAAACTCTCTTTCCTAAAATCTCGTGTAGTAGGGTGTGTGTGTCACGTATCTTCCTCATGGCAACAGAACTTTCTCACGAGAGGACTGCTGACAGCTAACTGAATCATCTCCTTACTGGCCGCTGTCGTCAGCTTTCCCCCGTGTAAGCGTTTAGCGCTGCTCGCTTCTCGCAAACACAACACCTTCTCATCATTTGACTTCCTGCTTCTATCTGTCTCTCTATCTATCTATTTATCTATCTATCTATTATGTAGTCCTATAGATGGACAAATACAGGAAGTTCGCAGAGAATACATTCAAAAGTATCAGAACATTATTGCAAAATATAAAGGATAAATCGAAAAGGATTATATCATAAGGAGATTTTAATAGCAACGTAAACTGTGAAAGTATGGAAACAAAGAGTACTGAAAACCACTGGGAAAATAAGCTTGTAGAATTAACTCAAGATTTTTTCTATATCAGCGTGTAACATCCAGTGGTGCCTGTTTTATTACTTCGTCATTTTCCTTTTTGCTTAACATTTGCTGGTGACTTACCACTTCAGTACTCAATTCTCCCACTTTGCTTTTTAAATTACGTACTTCTGATGACAATCTCATATTTCAACATCTGTTTTGTTCCTCTTTCTTGTCAGTTCTTTCCTTTTTTTTATTCTTCGTTTTTCCCCATCTAATATTGTAATTCCTTTTTAATCTCTAAGAATTCTTCCTCTACCTTCTTAACTGTTTGCTAACATTTTAAATTCTTCTACATCCACTAAATCACAGCTGAAGCGATCCCTTTTACTTTTATTTCTCTTTCTTAGTTGGTCTGAGTATGCCATTATTTCAGTCTCGCTCATTTGAATTTTTTGCTGTGTCAGCACTATATTTCATTTCACCGAGTTTGGCACCATCAGTGATGTCTTCAGCAGCTGTAGCATTGGTAAAGGTCCTCAGTACTGGTTATACCCTTTTTTATTGCCTGTATATATTGGTTCTCAGGGTAATACATACAGGTTTATCTGATGCAGAGGATTTACATCAATACTACAGGCGTTGAGGACATCACTGATGGTGCCAAACTTGGTGAAATGGGGTATAGTCAGCCAGCTGTTTGATGCCACTATCACTAGTTGCTTGTTTGCCACTGATATCATTACTTTTTTCACCGACTTTTTTCTGACATGAAAAAAACTCCACTTATAGAGTTTGTTTTATCTTATTCATTATTGCAATAGGGACATGAGCTTAACCAGTACTGCAAAATACTTATCCAGGCTGTAGTTTGTCGACTGTTGTCTCAGGAGCTCTATTTGACGTCCGTCCGTCCTGTCTGACTGCTCACAAGTCGGTGTGTGTGTGTGTGTGTGTGTGTGTGTGTGTGTGTGTAACCATCCTCGTAATATTTTGCCACGTTAGTGTGTCCCGAGTCTGCAGTGTAAAGTGTCCTGTGAGGTGTATCAAATCTGAGCTGGTAATTATGGATGATGTTTGTTCATAGATGCTATATCAGCATTTTTTTTTTACTGCAAGGAAGAAGGAACCAAAGGCCAGGGCCCTGCAAATTGCTCCCTCCAAGGAAAAAAAAAACAAGATAACAGGGGGCCGAATTCAAGATTCATTCATTTCGAAGTGCTTTGACACACTGTGTTTGAAAGACTGGAGATTGTAGGCAGCAGAAAAAACAGACAGAGGGAGATAGGTCCAGAGTTAGCTTGTTGCATAATATATGAAGGACTGGGAGTAGCGGTTAACTCTTGCATTAGAGAGTTGGACAGAAAAGGGATGAGAGTTTGTTGTTAGACGGGTGCTGCGTGCCCGCCGTAGTGGTGGAGGGATGCAAGCAGACAGTTCAGAGGAGCAGTGACCATTGAAGTATCGGTAGAAGAGAGATAAAGATGCAACAGTATAGCGAAGAGACAGAGATTGCAGGGAGCCAGTTAGAGGAGGAGATTTAATTAGATGAAAAGCCTTTGACTCTATCCTGTTGAGAAGAGCTGTATGTGGGGAGCCTTCCCACACAATAAGAGTTGTACTCTACACGGAAGCGAATAAAACCGGTGTATAAAGTCAACAGCTGTGCAGGGGTAAAGAAGGTACGGAGTCGGCTTAGCACACATAATCTCTTGGAAGCAAATTTTACAAGAGAGGTAATATGTTCTTACCAAGATAAATATCGAGAGAATGAAACCCCAAGTGTGTTTAAAGACGATGCAGGATTGAGCTGAATATTGTTGAAAATCACAGGGTACTCCTGTGGAAGATTTTGTCGGGTTGATGAAAGAACTGAATTTTTAATGCATGAAAAACAACAAGGTTATTTTTACCCTAATCAGAGATATAAGCCAAGTCAGACATTAGGTGTGCCATAGCCTCATCCCTTGTTTGTTGAAGTAACTGATGAGATGGACGCTGCGGGAAGCGAATGGAAAGTTGAAGGGTGGAGTCATTAGTGTATGACTGGATAGGGTTAGATGTACAGCTTAGAAGGTCATTGATGAATAAAAGGAAGAGAGTTGGTGATAGGACAGAGCCCCGAGGAACACCAGCATTGATAGCTCTGGCAGAAGAACATTGGCCGTTTACAACAGCAGCTATAGAACGACCAGAAAGGAAGCTGGAGATGAAGGCACAGGTAGGATGGAAACTGTAAGAGGGTAGCTTGGAAATTAAAGATTTATGGCAGACTCCACTGAAAGCCTTTGAAACATCAAGGGCAATGGCAAAGCTTTCGCCAAAGTCCCGAAAGGAAGATGACCAGGAATTTGAATGGTAGGTGAGCAGACCACTAGTGGAGCGCAGCTAACGGAATCCATACTGACGATCAGAAAGGCGGTTGTGTTAGGAAAGTTGCATTATTATTTTTTTTTTCTTAAGAAGAGACTCAAAAATGTTTGAAATACAGGATGTTAAAGCAATTATGCGATAGTTAGAGGGTTGGGAATGATCACCCTTCTTTGGGACTGGCTGAATGAGAGCAACTTCCAGCAAGAAGGAAAGGTACAAGTTGATAGACAAAGGCGAAAGAGTTTACCTAAGCAGGGTGTAAGCACAGAATCACAGTTCTTGAAGACAACTGGACGGACCCCATCAGGGTCATATACCTTGTTAGTACTGAGGCCAGTGATGGCAGAAAATACATCAGCTGAAGAAATTCTAATGTAAGCCACGAGGAAGTCAGAGGGGGGAAGTGACGGAGGAACAGCACTGGAATCGTCTAAGGTGGAATTGGAGGAGAAAGTCCAAGTGAAAACTTTTGCTTTATCAGTAGAAGAAATAGCTATAGAACCATCGGAATGGAAAAGAGGAGGAAAGGATGATGCTTCTGTAGAAACGTATTTGGCGAGGTGCCAGAAAGAGCGGGAAGAACTCGAGTCGGAGAGTTCAGAGCACTTAGTACGGATGAAATTATTTTTAACAGAGCGAAGAACAGACATAGCACGATTCCGGGCACAAGCATAAGAATATGAGATTCAGGGGTGGGTTGGCTCTGGCACGTTTTGTAGGCCTTCTCATTGTAGACAGCATTGGAACTAGCGTGATTAAACTAAGGCTTTTTTGCATTAGTCAAAGGATATGAGAAAGGAATGTATGCTTCCATGCCCAACAGAATAACCTCCGTAATGCGCGTGGCACACTCAGATGGCTAACGGTCATGGAAACAATAATCAATCCAGGGAAAATCAAAGAAGTACTGCCTGAGGGCCTCCCAATCAGCAGCTCCAAAATGCCACAACCGACGTTTCTTTGGAGGGTCCACAGGCCGTACTGGAGCAATTGGACAAGTTGAGGTGATAAGGTTGTGATCGGAGGAGCCCAGCGGAGGAGAGATTTACAGTGTAAGCAGAAGGATTAGTTGTAAGGAAGAGGTCAAGTATGTCGGAGCACTCTCCAAGGCGGTCAGGGATACTGGTAGGGTGCTGTACAAGATGCTCTAGGTCATTAAGGACGGAAAAGATGTAGGCTTGTTCACCAGGTGGATCAGTGAATGGAGAGGAGAGCCAGAGATGGTGGTAAACACTGAAGTCTCCTAGAATGGAGATTTCAGAGAAAGGCGAAATGGATATGATGTGTTCCATCGTAGAAGTAAGATGATCGAGGAATTTTTCATAGTCAGTTGAATTACAGTATGGTATACGTAAACAGCACAGATATATTTAGTCAAAGAACGACAGGAGAGCCGAAGTCAGTTGTTATAAAACTATTATCTGATGTTCTCGTAAATGAACACTGCCCCATAATCTGTTCATAAGCTTATCGGTAACTACAAATGTATAACAGTTGGGAATGGGACTCTTTTTAATACAGTATTTATTATTAATATTTGGTTCAATAATATCCTGGTCATGTTTGGCATACTTACCATGATGAACCCTGTAAGTTTGATTGTAGTGTACGTACAGCTGCAGACATAAATATAGATACAGTTCACCATAATTAACAATGGCACCGTGAACACTGACTCTGGAACCCCAGCACTGTGATATTCAGTGATCAACAAACACTTCAGAACTTATGCAATATCTCATAACAGTTCGCCTAAGCAATTGTGGTGTTAGCAGCTGTTCCTTTGTGTTTGAATGGTTTTGTTCCTTGACGTGTGTATGCGTTATGATATACCGGTATGTACAGTATAAGTACAGGTGGCTATGCGTGTGCATGTCGAGTAAGTGTTTGTGTATGAATATCACACGGTGAGCATACATGATCCCTGTTTAGTGAGCTTGAATAAGAGATTTATGCCTGTTGATGTAAAGGTATCAGCAAAGGTATGGCTCTATACAGGCTGGAATTCACATATATATTATTGTTCCTAGTCGTCTGTGTTTCCGCATGAGAGAGAGAGAGAGAGAGAGAGAGCTGCGGGGTGATAAACAATATATATATATATATATATATATATATATATATATATATATATATATATATATATATATATATATATATATATATATCCCATTGGATCCCAGGGGTGCTGGGCGAGGCACTGGACTGGGAGGGCACGAAGCGTACCGGCCTCTGCCTATTGGTTCATAGTCGCCAAGCTCATAGCTCCCTACCCGGGAGTTCCCTACTTTATAAAGACTTGAAAAATCCCAGTTCTGTCCAATACTCCGGACACTGGGCTCCAATGGGATATATATATATATATATATATATATATATATAGAGAGAGAGAGAGAGAGAGAGAGAGAGAGAGAGAGAGAGAGAGAGAAATATAGATATAGATAGATAGATATAGATATAGATAGATAGATAGATAGATATAGATAGATAGATAGACAGATATAGATAGATAGATAAACAGATAGATAGATATATTGTAGCATAGTTATATATCAATACAACTCATTACGATAGATAAAGAGACAGTGATCACTGACTTTCTAATCCCTGTAATATGGTGTTCGTAGCCTGACAGCATTCCAACATAGCTAATGTGTGAATGTCTTGTGGTGGCGATGTTTTTGTCCACAACTTTGTGTAAATGTATTCCACTATCATGGATCTAACTCAAAACACTGAGTATGCAGCACAACGTCAAAATTTGATGAATTATTCACATATCGAAAGAGAATGCCGGTCATGCCCACGTCACCACTTGGTTACTAAGGGTCGTGTGCATGGCGATGTCACATTCATATTTGATGCAATAATACATTGACGGAGTATTTTTAGGACATTTCAGTGATCTGCAAAGAAGTAACGAAAACCTTTACATAAAATGAATTCTTCAGGCTATTCCTTGCAACAGACGGGCTTTCATTTCGAGAGTGTCCTTTGACATTCTTTGTGTGTGCTTTTAATGTCTTTGTGTAAGTGTCCCTGACGTCATGCAAGTGTAAATATTAGTAAGAGTGGTTGTTTGCAGCTGCGATCAATATCTCTTTCCCACCTCGTGAGGTCTGCTCATAAAATAAATCATGCCATTGGTTATAGACGATTAGTACACAAAGGCCTTATTAAATTCTAACGCAGTTTCTGAGCCACTATAAAGGAACGGTTGCAGGGACATATATTTCTGTACTGTAAGCCACATCCACTCCAGGGGCAAAGTCCCAGGATGGCTGCTCTTATTTTACTTACCGGTAACTCAAATCCAAAACTAACATAAACTAAAATAACTTAAACTACCGTAAAGCAACCTAAAATTTCCACGAAAAGAAGTGTCTTAATCAACTACAAAATTAGGAAATATACCACCGTGACTCGACTATACCCTCGATTAAAAATATTATTAATAAAAATCCGGGCGAAATATTCTGCTACCAGACGATGTATATAATGAGGGCTGGTCCTACTCCACATCAGTAGCCCGGCTTTTTCGATGATGCAATGGTGACATTTTCTACTTATCCACTGTAAGCATTTTTGGTATATACACAGTCACCTGTTAAAAAAAAAAAATAAAAAAATCTACCTTGAAAATCACCAGCTATTGAGCATGTAGGGTACAAACTGACATGTTTACTGCGATGGTTTTTTAATCATGTGCAAAGCTGCAAGATGTAATGTTATCCATATTACTTCAATAGCTAAGAACCTCTTAGACGCCCAAGATAATACCACTGGGATTGGAAAGTTGTCATTCACTGTCTCGGTATCTGTGTCTGCCACTGTACAGCTGCGGCCAAGAATGTTGCTCCAGTTTACTGTACTGTCCTACAGTTATGAGTCCCGTATTAAAGATTTACAAAATATTGTTGAGGACTGAAGATCGTATGACTTGGTTTTGAAAGTCATCGTACATTGTGTAGTTGTTGTTGCTTTAATCCACTTTGTCTGACAGAGCAGACCCATCGACCAAAAGTAGGCAACTGCTTCTGTGGGACCGTCCTACATATACAGTATAGTACACACACCGTGCAGAGAACTGGCGTCTCCTTTGTGGTGGACAGCATCCTACCAAGTTCGGATCAAGGTCCTTCCCCACGGCACGGTGCAGGTGCAGTCGCTTAGATTCACCCAGGGTACACAGTGCCACCACATGTAGGCTCCTCTTGGGCACCGTACTGTGTAGTTGTTCACAGCAGTGAGATGGACCGGTATACATGCTGGTGGTGGCTGTGGAATGCAGTGCCGCTCACCTTTATTAGTGCGGTGTTTACACACGTGTGTGGTGGTTTGATCTGCTTTTCTTTTTCAGCTCGATGATTTATAGGCCCTATCTCTATTTTATTCATGCCGCTGCCACTCTAATTTACCCAGCCAAAGGGAAACCTATTGGCAGTGGGTTAATGAAGATTTTACCTACCTCCCTTATTACGAAAAGTCTTTTATAAGCTGAATACAGGCGACTCTTGGCAATATCTGTATAATATACGGTAGTATATGGCATCGCAAAAACTTTTCTTTTTTTGAACATCAAGTTACTGCGCCCTCAAGGGTAACTAAAAGCATCTTTATTTTGTTCGTCCGTGCCTCCTATGAACGTGAGGTCTCCCTAAGCCAGTAGAGTTTCTTGATTTCAAAGGGAGAGAAGGATAACCATTTGCTGCCATGGATGCAGTCAGCTATTTTATTTAGCAATAAAGTCCGAGTCATTTACTTTTTTGACTCGGGCACATCCCAGTGAGTGGCTGTGTCCGCCTGTCTCTAACGATTTTTGGAAGTGAGGTCCTTCACTACAGTAGACTTTAGCGAAAACCACACCACACCACAACACACCACACCACACCACACCTTGGGCTGCGGCTAAGGGGTCGTGCAAACTGTCAGTTTTGGTCACAGATTTCCATGAAATGTTTATCAGTGGCTAGGTAAATATATCGCGCAGTTAACCGCAGATTTTTTTTTCTTTTTTTTTTTACAGCACAGTTTTGGAGAAATAATTGTCAGAAATTGCATTTCTGGCAGGAACATGAAAACTATGCTTTGAGAGAAAGAGAGGGAGAGAGTGTGTGTGTGTGTGTGTGTGTGTGTGTAATGCATATCGGGGCAGAAGGGGCAGGCTGTAGACAAGCTGTCTCCAAGCTTATCGCTCGACAGGTGGGTTGCCAGCTCGCTCTGCACGCTGCAATACAAGCTTAGGGTGCTACTTGTACGCCCATTACTTACCACATTACTTCTGTTTCATTATCTCTTATTGACTTTAGATTTTATGCTATTCTAAACAGTTTTGACCCACGACTGCCTTTCCTGAGGTGATAATATTGCTGGAAGTGTATTACGGAGTTCATTCTTTGGGGTCATTGTTGCTGGTAAAACTTAGCAACTGAGCTCGACAGAGGGTAGGAATGAGAGCCACCGCTTACCCAAATACCCCATAATTATTTTTTTAAACAAGGAAGAAGGAACCAAAGGCCAGAAGCCCACAAACCGTTCCTTCCAAGGAAAAAAAAAAAACAATACAAAAGAGAGCCAAATTTAAGATCCATTCAGTTCGAGATACCTGGACACACTGTGTTTGACAGACTGGAGATCATAGGAAGTAGGAAATACAGAGAGGGAGACAGGTCCATAGTTGACCTGTTGCATAGATGAAAGACTGGGAGTAACGGTTAACTCTTGCATTAGAGAGTTGGACAGAAAAGGCATAAGAGTGTGTTGCTAGATGGGTGCTAAGCGCCAGTCGTAGAGGTGGAGGGATGCAAGCAGACAGTTCAGAGGAACAATGACCATTGAAGTAGCGGTAGAAAAGAGATAAAGATGCAACAGTGCGGTGAAGAGACAGAGGTTGAAGGAAGCCAGTAAGAGGAGGAGAGTTAATGAGATGAAAAGCCTTTAACTCCACCCTATTGAGAAGAGCTGTATGTGGGGAGCCTCCTCACACATAAGAGTTGTACTGTACACGGGCGAATAAAGCCCGTGCATATAGTAAACAACTGTGCAGGGGTAAAGAAGGTATGGAGTCGGCTTAGCACACCTAATCTCTTGGAAGCAGATTTTATAAGAGATGTAATATGGTTTTTCCAAGATAAATCCCGAGTGAATGAAACCCCAAGCATGTTCAATGATGATGCAGGACTGAGGTGGATATTACTGAACGTTAGTGAGTACTCCTGTGAAGGATTTTGTCGGGTTGATAGGTGTAAGAACTGAGTCTTTGATGCATTAAAAACAAGATTACTTTTACTCTAGTCAGAGATACGAGCCAAGTCAGACATTAGGCATGCCATAGCCTCATCCCTTGTCACGCTGATCCTTCCAGAACCTTCGTGGTGCATTGTTGAAATTCTCGCTCATAAGAGGTATCTCGCAGCTTTCCAAGACAACCCCATATGAGGTATGTCGCAGTCCGCAGGTTATGTGAATGGCCCTGAAGCTCCTGGATCTATTACCTTTGTATTCTTTTTTTTTTTTCCTATTTAGGTAAGGAAAAATCCAGCTCTACAAGAGTATTTTTAACCAGTCTTATACCCACTGACAACCAGGCGTTCTTGCAGCTGAACAATGTCACTTTGTGTTCCCGAAGCAGTATACACATCCGCCCACAAAAAGCGGAATATATATATATATATCTATATCTATATATATATATATATATATATATATATATATATATATATATATATATATATATATATATATATATATATATAGTGTGAAAGGGGAAATAGTAGGGGAGTGAAAGATAGGAATAATAGATTGTTGGTGGAGAAGAGAGAGAAATTGAGGAGATGGAAGGAGCACTTTGAGGATTTGTTGAATGTAGAGAGTGAGAGCAGTGTGAGTATAAGTGGTTGGGGAATGGCTGGGAGAAGAAGAGATGAGAGGAGGGAGGAAGAGATCAGTAGGTCGGAAGTAGTGGAAGCGATGAAGAAGATTAAGCTGGGAAAGGCCCCAGGGATTGATGGAGTGTGTGGTGAAATGCTTAGGTATGGGGGTGAGATTGTTGTGGAGTGGATATGGAAGTTGTGTAGATTGGCTTGGGAAGAGGAAAGGGTTCCAGAGGACTGGAAATCAGGTATAATTGTTCCTCTGTACAAAGGAAAAGGGGAGAGAGAAGTATGTGGTAACCATAGGGGTATTTGCCTTCTTAGTGTGACTGGTAAAATATATGGTAGAATACTCATTGATAGGGTTAGGCATATGACAGAGGAGCTAGTTGGAGAAGAACAAGGGGGATTTAGGAAGGGAAAAGGGTGTGTAGATCAGATATTTGTTCTAAGATGTTTAGTGGAGAAGTATCTAGAGAAGGGAAGGAAAGTGTACGCTGCCTTCATGGACTTGGAGAAAGCTTATGACAGAATAGATAGGCAAGGTATGTGGAAGGTATTAAGAATATATGGAGTGGAGGGGAAATTGTTGAGTGCTGTGAAGAGTATGTACGAGGGAGCTAGGGCTACGGTGCGAGTGGATGGTGAGCTGAGTGAGTTCTTTGATCTCAATGTGGGACTGAAACAGGGGTGTGTAATGTTTCCATGGCTGTTTAATATATATATGGATGGGGTCGTAAAGGAGGTACAAGGTAGGGCAGTGGATGTGGGGGTGGCCCTAATGAATGAGGGTGAGATTTGGAAGCTTCCGGTGTTGCAGTTTGCTGATGATACAGTATTGTTGAGTGAAGATGAATGGGAGTTGCAAGGTTTGGTGAATGAATTTGGGACAGTGTGTAGGAGGAGGAAGCTGAAAGTTAATGTAAACAAAAGTAAAGTTATGGTGTTTGAGAGGAATGAAGTCATAGAGTGTGCAGTGAGGTTGGATGGTGAGGATATGGAGAATGTGAGTGCATTCAAGTACTTGGGTAGTGTGATGAGTAAGGATGGAACTTTGGGGGATGAAGTGCGTGAAAGGGTACAGCAGGGAAGGAAGGTTGTTGGCACACTGAAAGCAGTGATGAGAAATAGGGAGGTGAGTATGGAAGTTAAGAAGACACTGCATGATGGTATTGTGATCCCTACCCTGACGTATGGAAGCGAGGCGTGGACCTTGCAAGAGGGGAACAAGTCAAGAGTGAGAGCAGTGGAAATGAGTTACTTGAGAGGAGCATGTGGAGTGACATGGAGGGACAGGTTGACGAATGAAGAAGTGAAGGAACGTTGTGGGGTAGATGTGGATGTGGTTGAAAAGATTAGGAGAAATACACTGAGGTGGTTTGGACATGTGGAGAGGATGGAGAATGAAAGACTGACTAAGAAGGTGTGTGTAGGTGAGGTGGAGGGAGGGAGAAGGAGGGGTAGACCGAGGATGAGGTGGAGGGATGGAGTTGAGAGGTATATGAGGGAGGGGGGGGGAGTTGGGGGGAGGGGAGTCAAATGGTGGGTGACAGAGTGACTTGGAGGCGTTTTGTCTGCGGCCACCCTTTGCGGGATTAGGGCGTCGGGCTATAGATAGATAGATAGATAGTAATCCAGAGAAGTTGTCACCCTCACCAGGACACGTCCAGTGGGGTCACGTGTATGGGTTTCAGTAATGAAAACACCCACCCATACCACTCCACGTCAGCAAACATTTGGTTTGAACGTTACCTTAACATGTACAGATGGGAACGTAAAATTTGTAATATCGAAATTCTAAGAGAGAACTAGAAGCAGTCAACGTTTAACACCGTCAGTCAGTTGACGTATTTTTATACGCTTGCGCGGATACCTGTAACTAGTTCTAAGTTTTATTCAACACAGGCGCGCCCTCGTGTGTGTGTGTGTGTGTGTGTGTGTGTGTGTGTGTGTGTGTGTGTGTGTGTGTGTGTGTGTGTGTGTCCTGGAACTCAAATCTTTTCATCTGATTTTACAATACTTGGTGGGAGAATAAAAGGAAACCCCCAAAGTTGACCTGTTGTTATAGAGAAGAATGGATTGATGGTCAGGGTTGCAGGACTTGGTCAGACTTTCACTTAGCAAGGCAAACTTCATTTTTTTTGTCTTAATTTGCACCTTTGTTTTAGTAATGTTGAGGGTAAGACATGAACAAAGGAATTTTGGTTTCAGAACAACCATTTAAATTTTAAGGTCACATGGGAAGGTCAAAATTTGATCCGTGAATCTGGCTGCCACAGAAATACTGTATATAAGACTATACTGGTCTGCTTTGGACAAACTTGGTTGAAGGGTTGAGGATCATCCAAAGATTTAATCTGTTGTTTTAGAACAATAAAGTACACATTAGGGTCAAATGGAAAGATTAACTTAGTTTTTGTCCGATATATGCTAAACTTTATGGACGGCTTCAGTGTAAGGCAAAAATAAACAGACTTGGATTTGAGGATAATCAGTCAAATACTGTATTACGGCTACAGGGAAAGACCTTATGTCAGCGTCACAGAGCAAGGTCAAGAGAACAGTTCTGATCCGATTTGAACGAATCTTGGTGGAAGTATAAAGGGTCAGGTAAATGTGAAATAATTGGATTTTTCGATCAATCGTTCAAAGGTCAAGGTCACAGGGCCAAGTTCAATGTTTGATATTTGGGTCAATGGCCTTAGGAGTGTATTCCATTCATTGAGTGTTCCTTTTGTTTTAATTTTATAGTTGGTAATTTCAGCATATTTCATTAAGCTTACAGTAGTATTGACATTTCTAACTGGGACAGTTTGGGATAGCGTAGCGTTCATCACCACCTTTCAGTACAAAAGACATTTCCTAAGAAACTCTTCCTCGGATTCAAAGGGTTAACACTCAGGCTCCTGTGACTCACCGACACTAACTGCAATAGATTGGTAGAGTTGTTCGGCCATGAGAGATTTAATAGCAACATGATTAACACTCTGAGGCTGCTATACTCACTCTGCTGACCAGCATCATCTGGCGCTGTGTGGTATAGGATACTTGCGTTAGTCCGATTATGACAAGATTATTGGCGACAATAATGATGTGTACTTACAGCTGAATATAATCGTTTGGCAGTAACTGGAATATAAGGAAAGGCTTAATTAATGAAGCATTAGCTCTCTGGTCCCTATTCTCACTCTTAGCGGAAATAAATCATCTGGCGTTGGTTGGAATATTATACTGAAGTTGTACCGACCAAGAAAGTGTCAAGTGTGCAAATAATACTTGTACTTGCCACATACTTCCAATCACTTCCATTAGCCATGACCTTCAGCAGCAAGATTCCATTCCTGGGCTGTGAGGTAAACAAACGGCCAGACACAAAGGCCGCGGTGCTGCCGCCAATACCACGCAACCATTGCCAGTGAGAAGACCAGGATTTTTCGCTGTACTATAATGACTTTTCTTCTATAAATGCTTTTATAAATGCTTTTGTATTTGCAAAGTGTGTATTGCCGATTCATAACTTCTTCTGATACTGACTATGACATTCTTGTGATTTAGTGATAATCAATTGTAAGGTAAAAATTGCAAAATCATTATAATTATTGTTTTATCTCACAAATAAAACACTTTAATAATGTGGTGCCACAGTTTCCTGCCATACTGGCTTCTATGGTCTGAGAACTTACATAATAATTATTTAATAATTGTGGGTAAAAAGAAAGATAATTCAGAATGAAGATGACTTTTCCTTTACTAGTAAAATGAATCGTGCTACTAACTCATAAATATTTATTGTGCTACTGGAGTATGTATGGGAGTTATTACTTTTTAGTTAATAGCTTTGCCACAGGAAACGACAAAATTCAGAGGACAACTGTAATTTTTAAAGATGGTAATATGACGGGTAGATTACCCTGATGCATCTCAAGAAATTCAGGAAAAAGTTATGATATATATATATATATATATATATATATATATATATATATATATATATATATATATATATATATATATATATATATATATTCAGCATATTCTGCATGATAATGCTGAAATACAATTTCCATTTAAACCAATCCAATTCGAGCAGCTTATTCAGCAAAATAATATTCATACGTATTTTTTCTCCTTTCCTGCCGTGCGTGCTGTCCTCTGCCTTCCTCATCTTTAAGAGGATGACCCAAATCCACGACTTACACTTCCTGCCCTGCAGTGAACCCGAGAAAATGTGTTTGTGTAAGATCCTAAGTGCTTGCATGTTTTCTGTGCCTGTATGTAAAGTTTTATTTATTTTTTTTTTCCCTGTAACTCTCCTGCCCAACACAAAAGACTGGGGAGGGGGACTAGGGGTGAAGGGAGGCTGGTGGTCTATGATGATATTGTGCCTGCTATTGTATGCTAGTGCCCCCCCCTCCTTTGTTTTATTTTATGGAGGCATGAAATGTGGATAGGTGTTGTCCTTCTCTTTTACATACTGGATTCATGAGATGTGGACGCGTTTAGGTGGGAGAGAGGAAGGTAATCTAGGCTAGGCTGGCTTTACTCTTCCCGCATACAACCTTACTTTGCTCTCGCTACCTGCATCCGTATTATTTGGATCGTCTCAACTGTCTTTCCATTTCCCTCACAAGCCTTTAACCCCGCCTCACAACTCTCTCTCTCTCTCTCTCTGCATATATATATATATATATATATATATATATATATATATATATATATATATATATATATATATATATATATATATATATATCATGCTGTAAACTACCCTCTACCTACCTGTTTGTCTATCTGTTTCACATCGGTCTATTTCCTGCCGCTTATTACCGATAAACAGCCTTTTCAACACTGTCCTAGCACATCTCATCTGATATATTTCATTTCCTTAGTCTTCTATAGTCACATCACCTAACTCACTGCACATCATCTCTCATCTCTCATGTTAACATCACTTCGTTCACACATTTCACAATATTCACTTTCCCTATGTAAATATCACCTAATACCACGCATACATCACTTCACTCCATCAGCATGGTTTAAATAATTCATCTCAGATTTCATCACTCACGCCATCCCACTCATTGATCTGTGCACACTAACACTTCCCAATACTATACCAGTCTTAACTCCCATGGGCTTAATCAGTCACTTCATCTTCCTCACACCAAATCCTTCACACAGTCACTTTTTAGCACCTCATTCACATCAACATCACTTTTACACAAGCTGCCTCTTTCACATGAAACAGTGCATGATACTTCATTGAAACCCTCTCAGTTACACCAGCCACCTCACTGTCACTCACACCACCTTAGTTAAACCAGCCACCTGCCTCACTCACATCACCTTACTTACACCAGCCACCTCACTCTCACTCACACCACCTTACTTACACCAGCCATCTCACTCTCACTCACGCCACCTTACACCAGCCACCTGACTCTCCCTCACACCACCTTACTTACACCAGGCACCTACCTCACTCACACCACCTTACTTACACCAGCCACCTCACTCTCCCTCACACCACCTTAACTTACACCAGCCACCTCACTGTCCCTCACACCACCTTACTTACACAAGCCACCTCACTCTCACTCACACCACCTTATTTACACCAGCCACCTCACTCTCACTCACACCACCTCTGTTACACCAGCCACCTCACTCTCACTCACACCACCTTCATCACACCAGTCCTCTCACTCTCATTCATATCACCTCAGTCACATCAGCCACCTCACTCTCACCACTTTAATTACACCAGCCACCTCACTGTCACTCACACCACCAGAATCACACCAGCCACCTCACTCTCACTCGTACCACCACACTCACACCAGTCACCTCATTCTCACTCACACCGCCACAATCACACCAGTCACCTCATTCTCACTCGTACCACCACAATCACACCACCACCTCACTCTCACTCACACCACCACAATCACACCACCACCTCATTCTCACTCACACCACCACAGTCATACCGCCACGTCATTCTCACACCACCACAGTCACGTCAATCACCTCGCTCTCGCTCACGCTACCACAATCACGCCAGCTTCCCCACTCTCACTCAGGCCACTTAACTCACACCACCATCCCCACTGACACCACCTCGCCCACTACCTCGTTTACCGCGCTTTAAATACAAACAGCTGCACATTCACTGAGACTCGCCCAGCATAAATGTCAACTTTATACCTGAACAAGCTTAAAATATCGCATCCACCAGCAATAAAAATGACGTACAGTCAATCCACGCCATTTTAGTGTGCATTACTGCTGAGTCAAATAATGTGGAGTTTGTGCTCTGATGCGTCAGCAGTTACTGTACACTAAATGCATAGTGTCTATTCACCATATTATCATCGCCATGACAGATTCACTACCACCTTGCGTATAACAACTGTCCTCATGTATGTTCCTTATGGCATTTAAATACGACTATAAATATATATATATATATATATATATATATATATATATATATATATATATATATATATATATATATATATATAGATAGATAGATAGATAGATAGATAGTGTTACATAGCCTATGATTTCATCATCCTTTGTATAATTCTAAAGTACAGTATGCCGCATGTTTGATCACGATTCGCCTCGTGGCTTCCATTGTGACCAAGCTTCCGTGTTCTACCTCACTCCCCCCTTCTCCTCCCTTATAGTAGAGTAAGTCGTTCTTTCTGTTGTTCGGAGCAGGAGTGTCAACTCTTTGTCCCCTATGGCTTCATTTCCGCGTCCTTCTTACAAGTTATATCAAGCTCTGCCGGCCCCTATATAATGAGCTCAGTCTCTGCATTAATTGCCATTTAGATCTACTCCTCATTTGGTTCACATCTCTGCCCTCCCCTGTACAGTTGTTATTATTTTTGTGAGAGCTCAGGAGGTCTCCAACCATCTAGCTGCTGTGTAATTTGGGTATAACTGTTATTGCAATTTTTCCTTGAACTGTATAGCACGAGGTGTTGATTCGTGGGCCTGGTGGTTTTTTTGTGATTCATGTGGAGTTTTTGATGTCAGCCATTATTAATTATCTGTAATAATATATCTTGCATTAACTGAGCATTATCCGGTTTTCTCATTTTATCAGGGCTGACTTAGATAAATTTACTCTTGCTAATTTCGTATTAATAGAGGCTATTGCAGTTAACCATATATTTAACCTGTTTTTTGCCATTACATTATCCTTATGAGTCCTGAATGTTTAGTTGTTAGTTTGAGCATTAAACTTTAACTTGTAGTTTTACCTAACTCTTTTGTTTTGAACCTGGAACGTTGCGAAACAGTAGTGATTTTAGTATTCTCACTTGAAGTTTTCATTATCTCTCTCTGTTCCGTAACATAAATTTGGCGACCTCTTATCAGGATATTCAGGATATTATCATAAGGATATTGCTTGATATTTTGTGACTGTGATTTATTCATGATGTCTACTATTACTACGCTTGATGAAGCCAAAGATTTTTTGTCAAATGTGCAAACAGTGTGTCATGTAGAAAATAGAACAAAGAATGAACGTAAGCTTGTTGCTCAACAATTGGGAATTGCTGTTCACTCTCATCATTCTAAAGATCAAATTGTTGACATGATTAATGAAAGCTTGTTTGATGTAACTCCTCCAGATGAGCAAACGCAGATTGAAATAGCTAAGTCACAGCTAGCCCTGCAGGAGGCTCGTGCTAAGGAGGCTGAGTTTCAGGTACGTGTTAAGGAGGCTGAGTCTTAGGCTCGTATTCAGGAGGCACAAATTGAACTTGCTAGGATTCAGGCAGACCATGAGTATCGCATGAAACAAAGTGGAACTGGATCATCTAGCTCTGATGATTCTGATGTGGCTAAAAATGTTAAACTTGTCCCTCCTTTTAATGAATCTGATTTAACAAAGTATTTTCAGTTGTTTGAGAGGGTAGCTACAGGTTTTAATTGGCCCAAAAAGTATTGGCCAGTACTCCTTCAAACTGTTCTCACCGGTAAAGCTCAAGTAACTTATGCATCTTTGCCTCAGGATCAATCTGATAATGATGATGTAGTTAAGAGCTTGCTTCTTAAGGCCTATGAGCTTGTTCCTGAAGCCTATAGAGTAAAATTTAGGACAACTTATAAGCAAGATAAGCAATCCCATGTTGAGTATGCAAAAGTCAAAGAAGATCTGTTAGAGCAGTGGTTAAATTCTAAGAATGTAAATTCTGATTTTGATAAATTTAAGCAGATGATTTTGCTGGAGGACTTCATAAGGTGTATTTATAAAGATGTAAGCCTATATCTTGATGCGAAAAGAATAGATAATTTGTCTGATGCTGTAGTTTTAGCTGATGAATATGTTCTCACTCACAAGAGATATTCTAAAGAAAAAAGGAAAGCTGAGAGTAAGTACGTTGCCTCTACTCAGAGTACAGGTAACAGGAAAGAGAATAAAGATGATGTTTCTCAGGAAGTAAATACCAGCTCCACCTCTAGATTTCAGAAAAGTAAATGTACTTATTGTAGTAAGCTTGGTCACACTACGGAGAAATGTTTCAGGAGACAGCGTGATGTGAACAAAAAGGAGTCTTTAAATATTCAGTCAATTGGTCTAGTGTCCATCCTTGAGAGTTCCCAGAATTCTTTAACTGAGTTAACTGAACCTGCTTTGAGGGGTAAATTAACTTCTCATGATTAAGCTCCTCTTTTGAGCAGTAACGTGGGTGACACTCTCAAGAGTTCATGTGCTAATTTCCTGTCTGATGGTTTTGTCAGTCCTCTGGACAGTAATAACAGGAAATCAGTTAAAGTATATCGTGATACAGGTGCTTACCAATCCCTTATGCTGACCAGTGTTCTAAGCTCTAATGTTAATTCCTCTGATGAAACTAATCTTACAAGGTGTAGGGAATAATGACTTCTCTGTCCCTCTGTGCAGAGTGAATTTAGAGTCTGGTTTTGTTAATGGTTCCGTTATGGTTGGGTTGGTTGAGACACTCCCAATGTCTGGTGTAACTTTCTTACTTGGAAATGATATTGGTGGAAGTCAAGTGTGTCCAGCTCCTCAGTTGTCTAGTGAACCAGTGACTGCGACCCAGGATTGTGATGTCCCTGATGTGTTCTCTGCATGTGCTGTCACTAGGGCTAAGTCTAAATTTACTGGTGACTTAGAGGATAATGATGATGATGATGTTATCCTAGCTGACACTTTTCTTGCTAATTTGGACCACTCACCAGATGAGGCAGTACCCCGTAGTGTTGATAATTTGTCTCGTCAAGAGTTGGTTGAGTTGCAGGTTGCTGACCCTGAGTTGAAAGGTCTAGCTAACTCTGCTTGCAGTGAGGAAGAGTCAGCTGGTGCTTCTACTTGTTATTATATAAAGTCAGGAGTACTTATGAGAAAGTGGAGACCCCCAACAGCATCAGCCGACTGTGAATGGGAGGTTGTACATCAAGTTCTCATCCCTCGTGTTTGTAGGCAGGATATCATTAGAGTGGCTCATGATTCCAGTTTGGCAGGACACCTTGGAGTGAGGAAGACCGTGGCACGCATTTTGAAACACTTCTACTGGCCAGGTATCTTCAGAAATGTTTCCTGGTATTGTAAGTCTTGTCACACGTGTCAAGTTGTGGGGAAATGTAATCAGACCGAAAAGGTTGCACCTCTAGTTCCCATTCCTCCTTTTTAGGCGTCATTCACCCGTGTGTTGGTGGATATTGTGGGCCCTCTTCCTAAGACTTCTTCAAGATTTTCTTATGTGTTGACCCTGATTGATATGGCTACTCGTTATCCTGAAGCCATTCCCCTTAGAAATATCTCAGCAAAGAACGTGGTTAAGGAAATGCTAGGGTTCTTCACCAAGTTTGGTCTGCCCAAGGAGGTACAGTCAGACCGGGGAAGTAATATCATGTCAAATGTTTTCAAGCAGTCTCTGAAAGAGTTGGGCATCACCCAGATCACGTCTTCAGCTTACCATCCCCAGACCCAAGGAGCATTGGAGAGATATCATCAAACACTCAGATCGATCCTCAAGAAATACTGTTTGGAACATCAGAAAGACTGGGATAAAGGTCTTCCATTCGTTGTATTTGCCGCAAGAGAATCTCCAAATGAATCTCTGGGCTTCTCACCCTTTGAACTACTGTTTGGGCATGAAGTAAGAGGACCCCTTAAGCTACTCAAGGAATGCTGGCTGTCGGAGGAAGATGACGTCAACCTGCTGGAGTATGTGATGAAGTTTAAGGAACGGCTGTCCACTGCTTTACAGCTAGCGAGAGAGAATTTAGGAGCTGCTCAGGAGAAGATGAAGACTTGGTATGATAAGAAGTCCAGGTTACGCCACTTTCAGCCAGGAGATCAGGTTTTGATTCTGCTACCGGTGCATGGGCAACCTCTTCAAGCCAAGTTTAGTAATCCTTATTTCATGGAGAAGAAACTCAGTGATGTCAACTATGTCATCGCCACACCAGATCGTAGAAAGAACAAACAACTTTGTCATATCAACATGCTAAAGTTATATCACAGGCGGGACGAAAATAACCCAGTTTGCACTGTAGCTGTTCCACCCGAGTCTGCAAGTGAAGTTCTTCCATGCAGTATGAGCCTGAGTGATAGTTTGGGGAAGAATCCTGATATCATGAATGATCTCCAGACTAAGCTTTCTCATCTAGCTCCCGAGGATAGGAGTTTTCGGCATTGCTGCAGGAGTACCAGCAAGGGTTCCGTGCCACTCCACGAAGAACCACTGTGTTGATGCATGATGTCGATGTTGGAGGTGCAAAGCCAAATAAACTGCCTCCTTACCGTGTGCACCCAGTGAAAGTTCCTCTCATCCAGAAGGAGCTTGGCTACCTGTTGGACCACAAGATGATTGAGCCCTGTCAGAGCGAGTGGAGTTCTCCTGTCACTCTAGTCCCTAAGCCAGGTGGGTCACAGCGGCTTTGCATCGACTACAGACGTGTTAATCAGATAACGAAAACAGACACTTACCCTCTCCCTCGCGTGGAAGATTGCATAGACAAGATCGGAAAGGCTTGGTACATAAGTAAGTTTGATTTGTTAAAGGGATACTGGCAAGTACCTATGACTGAACGTGCTAGGGAGATCTTATGTTTTGTAACACTACAGTAGGAAAGACTTTTGCATGTTCTGTAATGCCACATGGTATGAAGAATGCACCAGCCACATTTCAGAAGCTCATGAATGTTGTAACAGAGGGTTTGGCAGGGTGTGTTGTTTATATTGATGATGTATTAATCTTCAGTGACAACTGGAAAGATCACCTATGCCATGTCAGTAAATTTCTTGAGCGTTTGGTTCAGGCTAATCTTGTAGCTAATTTATCAAAGTGTGAGTTTGGTCAAGCTAAAGTTCAGTACCTTGGGTACGTAATTGGTGATGGACACGTTGCACCAGCAGCAGCTAAGGTTCAGGTTATAAGTGATCTTCCCAGACCTAAAAGTAGGAAAGAGCTACAAAGATTTTTGGGAATGGTAGGTTATTACAGGAGATTTGTTCTTAACTTTTCAATTCTTGTATCACCACTTACAGACCTACTGAAAAAGGGAGTTAAATTTGTCTGGACCGATAACTGTGAATCCTCTTTCAGTAAACTTAGAGCTATCCTATTAAGTCAGCCAGTGCTCGCTACTCCAAATTTTGCTAAGCCTTTTAAAATGGCTGTTGACGCAAGTGATACAGGAGCTGGGGCTGTTTTGCTGCAAGAGGATGATCAGGGTATTGAACACCCTGTATCTTATTACAGTAAGAAGTTCACTCCACCTCAAAAGAACTACTCAGCTATTGAGAAAGAGCTTTTGGCCTTGATTTTGGGTTTACAGCATTTTTCATTTTATTTGTGTTCTGGTTTTGACCCCATAGTCATTTATACCGATCATAACCCACTGAAATTCCCTAGTAAGTTTAAAGATAAAAATCAGAGATTGACAAGATGGAGTCTACTTCTTCAGGAGTATTCATTAGACATACAACATGTCAAGGGGAAAGAAAATGTTATTGCAGATTGCTTATCTAGACTTTAGACAGATTGTTTTAGAGTAATAAGAAATTTCCTTTGTAAATTTCTTTTTCTTTGTGGGGAGGTGTTACATAGCCTATGATTTCATCATCCGTTGTATAATTCTAACGTACAGTATGCTGCATGTTTGATCACGATTCGCCTCATGGCTTCCATAGTGACCAAGCTTCCGTGTTCTACCTCACTCCCCCCTTCTCCTCCCTTATAGTAGAGTAAGTCGTTCTTTCTGTTGTTCAGAGCAGGAGTGTCAACTCTTTGTCCCCTATGGCTTCATTTTCGGTCCTTCTTACAAGTTGTATCAAGCTCTGCCGGCCCCTATATAATGAGCTCAGTCTCTGCTTTAATTGCCACTTAGATCTACTCCTCATTTTGTTCACATCTCTGTCCTCCCCTGTACAGTTGTTATTATATTTGTGAGTGCTCAGGAGGTCTCCAACCATCTAGCTGCTGTGTAATATGGGTATAACTGTTATTGCAATTTTTCCTTGTACTGTATAGCACGAGGTGTTGATTCGTGGGCCTGGTGGGGTTTTTGTGATTCATGTGGAGTTTTTGATAGCCATTATTAATAATATTTTGTATCTGTAACAATATATCTTGCATTAACTGAGCATTATCCGGTTTTCTCATTTTATCAGGGCTGACTTAGATAAATTTACTCCTGCTAATTTCGTGTTAATAGAGGCTATTGCAGTTAACCATATATTTAACCTGTTTTTTGCCATTACGTTATCCTTATGAGTCCTGAATGTTTAGTTGTTAGTTTGAGCATTAAACTTTAACTTGTAATTGTACCTAACTTTTTTGTTTTGAACCTGGAACGTTGCGGGACAGTAGTGATTTAGTATTCTCACTTGAAGTGTTCATTATCTCTCTCTGTTCCGTAACAATAGATATAGATACATTGATAGATAGATAGATAGATAATTAAGATCAATTAATTAATTACTTCCAATGCCAAAATATGATGTTTATGAAAACTTGCTGGAAACAGGAGTCCGGGCCACCGTCTTTCTCGGCTGTTGTCTCATTGGCGTGGCAGACTCCATAGCATATTTGTCTTACAAGCTAATATACTTGCAGTAAAATGCACTCCTATGTTTTTAGATGAGGCAGCATCTCTAGGAGGAGCTTTGCCCCTCTTTCCCTCACTAACGATTTTCAAACGAGGTGTTTCACTCCCACAGACTTTGCCGACTTGTGCATAGACACACCACACCACACCACACCACACCACATCACACCACACCACACCACCATCTCACACCAAGCCACACAAAAATCACCTTTCACACCGCACCATATCAAGGGCATTAATCGAAGGGCGCTGACGTTCTCTAGGCCAGTAGGCCTGCTTGTTTAGGCTACATACTTAATATTTCATTCTGATTGACAAAGTATTTGGAAAATATGAATATCTATGAAAATAACATCTAAACGTAATATGTGAAATATATCACTGAGGTGAGGTGGGTTAGGTTTATCAAGCCAACATGATATTGAAATTCTTGTTGGGTTGGGGTATTTAGCAACACCTCTTCAGCGTTATATTCTGCCCGTTGCAGACTGAAATACTCTCGTACGTCAGTGATGCAGACCATGTTGGGATTAAAATGATGAATGTAAAACACAAGAAGATAAGTGTAATAAGCAGGATAAATCGCTATCGGTATTAAATGGGTACAAATAACACGCCCCCCCCCAAAAAAAAAAAAAAAGTGTTATAAGCAAGACAACACTAAGGAAGAAGCCATTTCTTCCAAAAATAATATGGAATCATGAAGCAACTGTCGCCCTGGTCGATACCTGTTTGTGGGAAGGCTTCACCAGAACCACTGATGGTGTTAGTTCCTCAGTTCAGAGGTCCAAGAATTTCGCCTTCAGGTGCTTAATTATCACGGGTATAAATCAGTTAACTTTCAGGCCTGGGAGTCTGTTGGGGCCCGTGATGGTGCAGTTGTGCTGGGATAATCACGCCACCAAATATGTCATGATCAACCTTCGTCATGGAGGACACATTACCAAGCAGGTCACCTTGAAGTTTTCATCAAGGATACTGGTCCAGAGCTTCAACCCATATTACTTTTTGCCGGGAGGACTTCATCCTAGTTGTGGTTTCCAGCCATCACTATCGTATTTTATGATCCAGACTGATTATCATCTGGAACCAACAAAAACGATAAAATAACAGTGCCGCCCAGTAGCCTTTTTGTGTCGACAGGTCATAGTGATACATTTCTCAAAGTTTTTCGTTACACAGAAGCACATCCTGCTACCTTAGTATTTACATTTCCTCGCTCATTTCACCAACATTCCGTAAGTACTGACGCGAATGATCTTGGCTTGACATGAAGTGTCTCTCATGGTTAAGGCACTTATGGTATTCGGTTACAGAGAATGCTAAATATTTCAGTGAGTCTGAGGCAGAGGAACCTAAATGTTTCAGTACTAATACCGTTAATCCTCTTATGGTTGCGTTGCCGATGGTGGTGTTGACAAAGCTCTTCAGTGGATTTTTATCCCACTAAACAATTTTATGCAGCCTGGGGTGAGTCAGAGGAACCCAGGCACTAAATTAAGCATGTCAAAAAGCAATACGACTATGAGAAACAGGAAACGTTCACTTACAGAGGATTAAAATTCATTCTTTCAGTATATATTGGTGAATTAGTGAAAGTAAATTTCTCACCCAATATGCACCAGTCCAGCAGGGTGTCAGTGTTCCTGGGCAATTACCAAGCGTAATAAGTCTGTGTCCATGTTTAGTGCTAACCTTGCATCTCTGTTTTGACATTCTTCTTATTCACGCCCCCCCCCCCACACACACACACGCAACCCCCCTTTTCATCACTTTCTCTTAGCCGTTTTCATCACTTATCCTACATCCTCTATACCTGTTCTGTCCTCTTTCTCGTTCTGCCCTTCTGAGCCTTTTTTTTTTTTTTCTTTTTTTTTTTTTTGCCTGTCGACCATGGGGGCCGGAGCCCCTAGTCATTAAGGCAAAAAAAAAAAAAAAAATATATATATATATATATATATATATATATATATATATATATATATATATATATATATACATTGACACATATATACATCTATATACGTACACACACACACACACACACACACACACATATATATATATATATATATATATATATATAATTTTTATTTTATTATTTTGTATTTTTATTTTTTATTTTTTTTATATATTTTGCCTTATATTAAAAAAAAAAAAAACTAATCTAAAGACCCTAAAGCTATCACTCTCATCGATTTACTGCTTCGAACTGAGGGTGTGACGGTGAGTTGGCGTGTTAGATGACAGAGGGGAGATTGTAGACAGGTGGAGAGTAAGTGAGATTTGCTTAAGTTAGGTTAGGTCAGGTTGAAGTTGGTTAAGTCAAGTTACTTTGGATTATGTAAAGTGAAGTAATGTGATCAGTTTAGGTTCGGTTATATTAGGATATATTAAGCTAATTTTGGCTTTATTTGATTAGATTAGGTTAGGTTAGGATACAATATATAAAATTGGATTGATTCCGGTAGGTTAGGGTATTCTAGTTTAAGTTAGTTTAGCTAAGTTTAGTTTGGGGTTAGGTTAAGTTGTGAGAGACTAGCTGAAGCAAAGTTAGGAATGCCATATTATTTTGGAAGAGTTTGGCAAGGTCAGGTTATATTACATTGTGATAGATAAGGTTAGATAGGGTTAGGTCAGGCCAGATAAGATAATGCTTTGATAGGTTATGTTAATTTAAGTTCTGGAAGGGAAGGTTACGCTAGATGAGGGCAGTGATTCCCGAAATATGCGCCGCGGCACACCATTGTGCCGCAGTTATATCGTAAGTGTGCCGCAAACATTTACTGGGCCAAAGAAAAACTAAGATTTTGGTACTGAGAGCGAAGTGAGGTACGCGGTAACGGTAAAGCCATTCTTCCCCGCCCTACCTGCCCCTTCCTATCTAAACGCATCCATAAAGTAAAAAAAAAAAAAAAAAAAAGGAGGGGGGGTACACGGGAATTCAATAGCAGGCACAATACCATCATACCCCCACCTCCCTCCAACACCCAGTCCCCCTCCCCGGTCATTTGTGTCGGGCAGGGGAGACAAGGGGGGAATGAAAACTGTACATATTGGCACAGAAAACATGCAAGCGCTTAGGATCCTACACAAACACATTTCCCCGGGTTGGCCTCAATTCAGGAAGTTTAAGTCGTGGATTTGGGTCATCCTATTGAAGATGAGGACGGCAGAGGACAGCATTCTCGGCAGGGAAAGAGAAAAATGCGTGAGAAAAAGTTTGTTGCTAAGTTCCCGGAATGTGATTTGTCTTGATGGAAATTGTTATTCAGTTTTACGATTGAGGGAATATATTTGTTCATAACTATTATATATTTTTTTCTAAAGGTGCACACAGATAATTTATCTGTCATAGAGTATTTTTCATAAACCTCAGTTGCCCTGCACATTTTCCCTTTTGTTTGAGAAGCAGTATTTATTCCTACAGTATTTTTTTTTACCACCTATTAATAAAATCTGAAGATAGTACTAACCAGCATGGCCGGGAATTATCAATTGACATTATTGAAGATTTTTTTTTTATTTCCATGATATAAAGCATTATTCAGAATTCTGTACAGTTATTTGACACAGCTGACCATTTACCGTTAATATCCTAGTATCAGAGGAAATTGTGAATCTACAGAACACAAAGAATGCAAAGGCAGAAGGATTTACGGACGTTTATTAATGGAACGGTATTGTACCGAAAAAATTTGGGTCGTCTCTCTTGCAAGCACCGCCACGGCATTTGTGTCTGATCATGTTTACCACAGCCCAGGAATGGACTCTTGCTGCTGAAGGTAAAGGCTAATGGAACTGCCTTCACGTACGTGGTAAGTACCAACACTGTCAGCACACTTAACACTTTCACGGTCAAAGCAACTTCACTATTCTATTCCAACTAATGGCAAATGATTTTGTTTCGGTGACAGTGGATGTAGGATCCCGAGAGTTAATGCCTTATCAGTTAACTCTTGCATTACATTCCAGCTACCGCCAAACTGTTATATTCAGCCGTGAGTGTGTATACATTGATGCTGTCACCATTATCCCTGTCATGATCGGGAAAACCTCAATAGTCTATACCACATAGCACCAGATGATTTGGTTCAGCAAAGAGTGAGTATAACAAAATTAGTATTGGGGTACCTGTACTATTAACTCTCTCGTTTTCGGGAAACTCTACTAATCAATTACAGTTAGCATCAGTTTAATGAGTCATAGGAATCTGAGAGTGTTAACCTTTTGATTCTGATGAAGTGTGTATTCAACTTAAGAAATGTCTTTTGCGCTTCAAGACGTTAATACAGACTCAGTCAGAAACATCAATACTAAGCTTAATGAATCTGCTGCAAGTACCAACAATCAGATTAAAACAAAAAGAGCACTAAGAGAGTACGTGTACAATAAATTTATCGAACAACTGACCTAAGAACAAGACATTATATTTTGCCAAGCGATCTTGATCTTTGACCAAATGCTCTCAAAATTGAATTACTTTATTCTTACATGTCCCTTAACATTTCCACCAAGTTTGGTCCAGATCTAATGAAAACTGTACTATGGACCTTCCTCTGTCACTCTAACATATGGCCTTTCCCTGCGATTTTAACATTTGACTGATTGTTCTGAATAACTCATTTCTTCCCTTACCATCTACTACCGGTAAGTTTAGTCTAAATTTTATAAAAAATGAGGACTTTGATTTTCTCAGGTAAGCGTTTGATCTGGCCCCGTGACGAGCTTTGATCTGCTTTTCTAAAAAGCAACTGCTTTCCTCACTGTTTGACGTTCAGCTCCTCCGTGAAATTTAGCTGATATCGGATATAAACTGAGTTGGTTTGTTCACACACACACACACACACACACACACACACACACACACACACACACACACACACGTAAAAGGAGAAAATATATATGACAAGGAAAGGAAACAAAAAATGAGGATAAAGACGATGAACGTATCGCAATGGAGGATTAATTTGTAAAGAGGAGAGAGGGAAGAAGGAGTTTAGGGCGAGCCGTAATATGATTACACAGGGAGAGCAAAACTGTGGTAACCAGGAAGTAAAGGCCGGGAGGGAAAATGGAGAGAAGAGAGATGAGAGGAAGTGAGACAGAGCCGGGAACAGGGGAAGTAGAGAGGGGAAAGGAAAGAGGAGGAAGGCAAAGAAGAGTAGGAGAAGTAAATGAGGGAAAACTTAAACTAACACACTAGGAGGAAAGGCAAGAGGAAGGATAAAGAGAACAAAGGATCGAAGAAAGAGAAGAGGAGGAAGGAGAGAGAGAGAGGGGGGGGGGTGACAGCGCAAAGAGAGAAAAGATGGGATTGAATGAGGAAAAGGAAAGAAAAATGAAGTAGAATAAACTGAGTGAAAGAAGGAACGAACAGAATGGAGATAGTTGGGGAAGGAGGAAGAAAAAAAAGTAGAAAGTGAAGCGAAAGGGAGAGAAAGAGAAGACAGTGAGAGATTAATGAAAGAGACAGTACATGAGAGTGAGAGATGAGGGGTGGTCGGAGAAGACATAGAAGCGAAAAATAAGTGGAAGTGAATAAAAGAGAGTCAAAGGGAACATTGGGAAGAAAAGAATGAGAGAAAGCAGGAAGAGAAGAAAATGTTCCTTAAGGAAAGACTGCAAGAAGGAAAGAAGTGTGAGAGACGAGCGAGAACAGAACAGCGGAGAAAATAATAAACACACGCAATGAAATGTAAGGAGGGAGAGGAGGATCATCGAGCAAGAAGTGAGATAGTGATGTAAGAGAAACTGAACGATAGAAGGATAGGAAGCGAAATGAATGTATCATTTCCAGGGAGAGGGATTCTTACCTAGGCTGAGTAAAATCGTCTTGCGGTAGAAAGAATAAAATACTGAAAAGGAGTACGGAATGGAAAAAGAAATTAGACAGAACGACAGTAGGGAAAGAAGTAAAAGAGAAAGATGGATAGAGGGGGTAGAGGATTGAATCCTGAGGGAAAAAATCATTCCACGACCTATTTTAATGCATAACTAATGTCTTATATTGCATTTATGCACTCTGTTTCTTATCAAGTCAGTATCATGCACTCAATTTATATGAAAATGAAAAAGGAAAACTGTATTTTTTCTTCTTCTCCACTTGATGAAAAACATAGCTATCCACGGATTTCGTGCTTGTAGAAGGTGAATAAGAAACTTGAATTTCTGCCTATTTCACTGGGTTAGGGATGGGGTTAACATCGGCACTGTAGGTAATCTGGCAGCAAAGACAACAGCCAAAGGCACGAAACAGCAAATCTGGCTTCCATCTCTTTAGTTCCTCATCCCAAGAGTTATCAAGGGAAAAAAAAAATCTAAATTCCTTCACCCCGCGTGTCGTGCTCCCCTTACTTGCTTTGCTTTTTGTCTATTCTTCTCCTCTGGAAGACTAAATTCAGTTACGTTAAGTCCAAATCAGGTTAGTCAGATTTAATCAAGTTTCATTAGGTAGCGCTGGATAGGTACAAGTGGGGAGCCAGACATAACAACACATCAAGTAATCACAAGTCCATTTAAGGCCGGCGCTACGTGGCAGCGTCTCGTTCCTTATCAAGAGGAAGGGATTCTAGGGTTACTCAAAACTAATTTTCTTTTCTCCGCTTATCTACAAACTATGTACAATTTATACACTAAGTCAAAAGCAACAACTTAATTGGTTCACTCCACGAACTCAAAGTTATGTAACTGTTTTATAGTCTTACTCTACAATAAAACTATTAAATCATGCCACCTTACAATGGTAATCAACAATACAACTAAGTCCCATTAAACAAGTAACAATTCACGAGTACTGTTCACGTAACACTTGAAATGTCACTACGATTATTATTCGTCAACTGAAGATAATACTCTCCTTTACTGAAATAAAACCAAGAGTGTTATTGTTAAATACAAGGTAATACTAAAGGTAATATTCTCCTACACTTAGAGTAATACTAAGGATAATACTCTAGCATACCATCATCTCACCCTAGCATTGTTACTACTAGAACATTAATCACTGTAACATTTTATTCTAGTATCACTTCACCTCAAGTTACTTCAATATATTTCTGCCGAATTAATACCACTCTTTAACACAGTTATCTGCCCTAACTCAATACTTCTCCTTAATAAAGACACTTAACCCTTACGTAATCTTTGTTCTTTTCACCATTGAGCAAATAAGTTAATTTAACAGTCATACACTTTATCTGGCCCGTCCTGTTATACCCTACCACGGCTCTACAGTATACTCTCAATATATTTCACAGTGTATTTCACTTTCTTCTCCTTTCTCTCTTCCCTACTCTCAGTTCCACTTTCCTCTATGTCCTCTAACAAGAATGTCTACTCACTGATACCGTAGAGTACCAAGACATCACCAGTCTCATCTTCGTGGTAGGGTGCTCAGGCGGGCCTCCTAGATAAGATCTTCCTCAAGTTCTCCTGGACTCTTTGCCCTCTCTGCTTCGACTGACTTCCAACCTTCTGCTTCTCCCTCAGGAAAAGTACAGGGGCCGGATGTAGGCGTGTACTCTTCATATCCTTCGTTCACTTCTCTCAGTGTCCTTAGTCGGGTCTGGTCCGCAACATTTTGAAATATTGTCCATTGTATAAAGTTAATTCACGCTAGACATGGTTACCTTTTAGTTTTGAGTCACTTTTCTCTTATCTCGGTCCCGTATATGTAGGATATTACTCTATTAAGCCGTATCTAGCTCTTCCATTTGGGGCACATAAATTCAGTTAAGTGCACACAGTACAGGGCTGTGAGAGTAACTGTGGGCCTCGACACTCCCTCCTATTATTACTCACTTTTCATTCACTTTTCATTATTCATTCTTCACCATTCACTGATCCGCGGCTTCTTCCAGCTTTTCGAGGTGCCGCAGATAACGATATTTGTCGCGTAACGTTTTTCGATATCCTTTATCCCTTACTGAAGTTGGAACACCATGATAATCTTCATGGGTTGGCTGTTCTGGATGACGTGGTTGTGGTATGGGTCGTTGTGGTCGGATGGTGGGTGAGTCAGCCGTAGCCGCCTGTGTTGTGTTCCCACCGAATGCCTGGTGTAAGTCGTCATCACCATCATCAGCGTCGTCAGCATCGTCGTTGTCTTCCGTGTTGCTGTAGTTGTTGCCGCAGCTTGCTGTGCGGTGACACGCGTGCACTCTGTAGGCAGGCGTAGGTTGATTAGGATGACCCATCTCAGTACACTACTTGCCACATACTTATTTAACCCTTTCAAGACAGCAGGAAATCTAGTTTTAATTGGACTTACCCTAGTCGATTATATGCAGCCGAGGGATAACCTAGGAACTGAAGCGTTATTATTGAATTCATCTGTCTTCCAACAGTAGTGTCATCACAAGTATGATAATCAATTGGCCTGACACCAGACGATCTTATTCATTTAGAGGTAAGTCACGGCCCTGAGTGTACAGGTCACGAGTATCTTCCAGTGTATTTTCTGCATCATCAACACACAAGAAGGTTGTCAGCTCCATCTTCCTTCCTTGGCGTCAAGTATGTCCCAGCCGCATCTACTCACACTTCCCCCTTGTTGATTAGACCATCCAGCTGACAGGAAGATACACTGTCATCCTCCACTAATCCTACCCATAACTCAGTATAATATCCTCCAGCCGCACCACCAGATCCATTGCACACAAATGTCTACTCATCCATCACACTTCCCCCCCTCCCTCCCTTTCTCTATCTAGCCGATCTATTTTTCAGCCTGTCTACCTATTTTTCCTTATATATATATATATATATATATATATATATATATATATATATATATATATATATATATATATATATATATATACTGTTACCGAACAGAGAGAGATAATGAACACTTCAAGTGAGAATACTAAAAATCACTACTGTCCCGCAAAGTTCCAGGTTAAAAAAAAAGAGTTAGGTAAAATTACAAGTTAAAGTTTAATGCACAAACTAACAACTAAACATTCAGGACTCATAAGGATAATGTAATGGCAAAAAACAGTTTAAATATATGGTTAACTGCAACAGCCTCTATTAACACGAAATTAGCAAGAGTAAATTTATCTAAGTCAGCCCTGATAAAATGAGAAAACCGGATAATGCTCAGTTAATGCAAGATATATTATTACAGATACAAAATATTATTAACAATGGCTGACATCAAAAACTCCACACGAATCACAAAAACCTCACCAGGCCCACGAATCAACACCTTATGCTATACAGTACAAGATAAAAATGCAACAACATTCATACTCAAACCACACAGCAGCCAGACGGTTGGAGACTTCCTGAGCACTCACAAAAACAATAACAACTGTACAGGGGAGGACAGAGATGTGAACAAAATGAGGAGTAGATCTAAGTGGCAATTAATGCAGAGACTGAGCTCATTATATAGGGGCCGGCAGAGCTTGATACAACTTGTAAGAAGGATGCGCAAATGAAGCCACAGGGGACAAAGAGTTGACACTCCTGCTCTGAACAACAGAAAGAACGACTTACTCTACTATAAGGGAGGAGCAAGGGGGAGGGAGGTAGAACACGGAAACTTGGTCACTATGGAAGCCACGAGGCGAATCGTGATCAAACATGCAGCATACTGTGCGTTAAAATTATACAAAGGATGATGAAATCATAGGCTATGTAACACCTCCCCACAAAAAAAAAAAAGAAATTTATAAAGGAAATTTCTTATTACTCTAAAACAATCTGTCTAAAGTCTAGATAAGCAATCTGCAATAACATTTTCTTTCCCCTTGACATGTTGTATGTCTAATGAACACTCCTGAAGAAGTAGACTCCATCTTGTCAATCTCTGATTTTTATCTTTAAACTTGCTAAGGAATTTCAGTGGGTTATGATCGGTATAAATGACTATGGGGTCAAAAGCAGAACACAAATAAAATGAAAAATGCTGTAAACCCAAAATCAAGGCCAAAACCTCTTTCTCAATAGTTGAATGGTTCTTTTGAGGTGGAGTGAACTTCTTACTGTAATAAGATACAGGGTGTTCAATACCCTGATCATCCTCTTGCAGCAAAACAGCCCCAGCTCCTGTATAACTTGCGTCAACAGCCATCTTAAAAGGCTTAGCAAAATTTGGAGTAGCGAGCACTGGCTGACTTAATAGGATAGCTTTAAGTTTGCTGAAAGAGGATTCACAGTTATCGGTCCAGACAAATTTAACTCCCTTTTTCAGTAGGTCTGTAAGTGGTGATACAAGAATTGAAAGTTAAGAACAAATCTCCTGTAATAACCTACCATTCCCAAAAACCTTTGTAGCTCTTTCCTACTTTTAGGTCTGGGAAGATCACTTATAACCTGAACCTTAGCTGCTGCTGGTGCAACGTGTCCATCACCAATTACGTACCCAAGGTACTGAACTTTAGCTTGACCAAACTCACACTTTGATAAATTAGCTACAAGATTAGCCTGAACCAAACGCTCAAGAAATTTACTGACATGGCATAGGTGATCTTTCCAGTTGTCACTGAAGATTAATACATCATCAATATAAACAACACACCCTGCCAAACCCTCTGTTACAACATTCATGAGCTTCTGAAATGTGGCTGGTGCATTCTTCATACCATATGGCATTACAGAACATGCAAAAGTCTTTCCTAGTGTTACAAAACATGAGATCTCCCTAGCACCTTCAGTCATAGGTACTTGCCAGTATCCCTTTAACAAATCAAACTTACTTATGTACCTAGCCTTTCCGATCTTGTCTATGCAATCTTCCACGCGAGGGAGAGGGTAAGTGTCTGTTTTGGTTATCTGATTAACACGTCTGTAGCCGATGCAAAGCCGCTGTGACCCACCTGGCTTAGGGACTAGAGTGACAGGAGAACTTCACTCGCTCTGACAGCGCTCAATCATCTTGTGGTCCAACAGGTAGCCAAGCTCCTTCTGGATGAGAGGAATCTTCACTGGGTCCACACGGTAAGGAGGCAGTTTATTTGGCTTTGCACCTCCAACATCGACATCATGCATCAACACAGTGGTTCTTTGTGGAGTGGCACGGAACACTTGCGGGTACTCCTGCAGTAATGCCGAAAACTCCTGCCTTTCCTCGGGAGCTAGATAAGTAAGCTTAGTCTGGAGATCATTCCTGATATCAGGATTCTTCCCCAAACTATCACTCAGGCTCATGCTGCATGGGAGAACTTCACTTGCAGACTCGGGTGGAACAGCTACAGTGCAGACAGGGTTATTTTCGTCCCGCCTGTGATAAAACTTTAGCATGTTGATATGACAAAGTTGCTTGTTCTTTCTACGATCTGGTGTGGCGATGACATAGTTGACATCACTGAGTTTCTTCTCCACGAAATAAGGATCACTAAACTTGGCTTGAAGAGGTTGCCCATGCACCGGTAGCAGAATCAAAGCCTGATCTCCTGGCTGAAAGTGGCGTAACCTGGACTTCTTATCATACCAAGTCTTCATCTTCTCCTGAGCAGCTCCTAAATTCTCTTTTGCCAGCTGTAAAGCAGTGGACAGCCGTTCTTTGAACCTCAAGCAGGCTGACGTCATCTTCCTCCGACAGTCAGCATTCCTTGAGTAACTTAAGGGGTCCTCTTACTTCATGGCCAAACAGTATCTCAAAGAGTGAGAAGCCCAGTGATTCATTTGGAGATTCTCTTGCGGCAAATACAACGAATGGAAGACCTTTATCCCAGTCTTTCTGATGTTCCAAACAGTATTTCTTGAGCATCGATCTGAGTGTTTGATGATATCTCTCCAACGCTCCTTGGGTCTGGGGATGGTAAGCTGAAGACGTGATCTGGGTGATGCCCAACTCTTTCAGAGACTGCTTGAAAACATTTGACATGAAATTACTTCCCCGGTCTGACTGTACCTCCTTGGGCAGACCAAACTTGGTGAAGAACCCTAGCATTTCCTTAACCACATTCTTTGCTGAGATATTTCTAAGGGGAATGGCTTCAGGATAACGAGTAGCCATATCAATCAGGGTCAACACATAAGAAAATCTTGAAGAAGCCTTAGGAAGAGGACCCACACTATCCCCCAACACACTGGTGACTGTCGCCTCAAAAGGAGGAATGGGAACTAGAGGTGCAACCTTTCCGGTCTGATTACACTTCCCCACAACTTGACAGGTGTGACAAGACTTACAGTACCAGGAAACATCTCTGAAGATACCTGGCCAGTAGAAGTGTTTCAAAATGCGTGCCACAGTCTTCCTCACTCCAAGGTGTCCTGCCAAACTGGAATCATGAGCCACTCTAATGATATCCTGCCTACAAACACGAGGGATGAGAACTTGATGTACAACCTCCCATTCACAGTCGGCTGATGCTGTTGGGGGTCTCCACTTTCTCATAAGTACTCCTGACTATATATAATAACAAGTAGAAGCACCAGCTGACTCTTTCTCACTGCAAGCAGAGTTAGCTAGACCTTTCAACTCAGGGTCAGCAACCTGCAACTCAACCAACTCTTGACGAGACAAATTATCAACACTACGGGGTACTGCCTCATCTGGTGAGTGGTTCAAATTAGCAAGAAAAGTGTCGGCTAGGATAACATCATCATCATCATTATCCTCTAAGTCACCAGTAAATTTAGACTTAGCCCTAGTGACAGCACATGCAGGGAACACATCAGGGATATCACAATCCTGAGTAGCAGTCACTGGTTCACTAGACAACGGAGGAGCTGGACACACCTGACTTCCACCAATATCATTTCCAAGTAAGAAAGTTACACCTGACATTGGGAGTGTCTCAACCAACCCAACCATAACGGAACCATTAACAAAACCAGACTCTAAATTCTCTCTGCACAGAGGGACGGAGAAGTAATTATTCCCTACGCCTTGTAAGATTACAGTTTCATCAGAGGAATTAACATTAGAGCCTAGAACACTGGTCAGCATAAGGGATTGGTAAGCACCTGTATCACGATATATTTTAGCTGATTTCCTGTCATTACTGTCCAGAGGACTGACAAAATCATCAGACAGGAAATTAGCACATGAACTCTTGAGAGTGTCACCTACGTTACTGCTTAAAAGAGGAGCTCCATCATGAGAATTTAATTTACCTCTCAAAGCAGGATCAGTTAACTCGGTTAAAGAATTCTGGGAACTCTCAAGGGTGGACACTAGACCAATTGACTGAATATTTAAAGACTCCTATTTTGTTCACATCACGCTCTCTCCTGAAACATTTCTTCGTAGTATGACCAAGCTTACTACAATAAGTACATTTACTTTTCTGAAATCTAGAGGTGGAGCTGGTATTTACTTCCTGAGAAACATCATCTTTATTCTCTTTCCTGTTACCTGTACTTTGAATAGAGGCAACGTACTTACTCTCAGCTTTCCTTTTTTCTTTAGAATATCTCTTGTGAGTGAGAACATATTCATCAGCTAAAACTGCAGCATCAGACAAATTAGCTATTCTCTTCTCATCAAGATATAGGCTTACATCTTTATTAATACACCTTTTGAAGTCCTCCAGCAAAATCATCTGCTTAAATTTACCAAAATTAGAATCCACATTCTTAGAATTTAACCACTGCTCTAACAGATCCTCTTTGATTTTTGCATACTCAACATGGGATTGCTTATCTTGCTTATAAGTTGTCCTAAATTTTACTCTATAGGCTTCAGGAACAAGCTCATAGGCCTTAAGAATCAAGCTCTTAACTACATCATAATTATCAGAGTGATCCTGAGGCAAAGATGCATAAGTTACTTGAGCTTTACCGGTGAGAACAGTTTGAAGGAGTACTGGCCAATACTTCTTGGGCCAATTAAAACCTGTAGCTACCCTCTCAAACAACTGAAAATATTTTGTTAAATCAGATTCCTTAAAAGGAGGGACAAGTTTAACATTTTTAGCCACATCAAAATCATCAAAGCTAGATGATCCAGTTCCACCTTGTTTCATGCGATACTCATGGTCTGCCTGAATCCTAGCTAGTTCAATTTGTGCCTGAGCCTGTGCCTGTGCCTCCTGAATACGAGCCTGAAACTCAGCCTCCTTAGCACGAGCCTCCTGCAGGGCTAGTTGTAACTTTGCTATTTCAATCTGCGTTTGCTCATCTGTAGGAGTTACATTAAATAAGCTTTCATTAATCATGTCAACAATTTGATCTTTAGAATGATAAGAGCGAACAGCAATTCCCAATTGTTGAGCAACAAGCTTAAGTTCATTCTTTGTTCTATTTTCTACATCACACACTGTTTGCACATTTGACAAAAAATCTTTGGCTTCATCAAGCGTATTAATAGTAGACATCATAAATAAATCACAGTCACAAAATATCAAGCAATATCCTTATGATAATATCCTGAATATCCTGATAAGAGGTCGCCAAATTTATCTTACAGAACAGAAAGAGATAATGAAAACTTCAAGTGAGAATACTAAAAGTCACTACTGTCCCACAAAGTTTCAGGTTCAAAACAAAGGAGTTAGGTAAAATTACAAGTTAAAGTTTAATGCACAAACTAACAACTAAACATTCAGGACTCATAAGGATAATGTAATGGCAAAAAACAGGTTAAATATATGGTTAACTGCAACAGCCTCTATTAACACGAAATTAGCAAGAGTAAATTTGTCTAAGTCAGCCCTGGTAAAATGAGAAAACCGGATAATGCTCAGTTAATGCAAGATATATTATTACAGATACAAAATATTATTAACAATGGCTGAAATCAAAAACTCCACACGAATCACAAAAACCTCACCAGGCCCACGAATCAACACCTTATGCTATACAGTACAAGAAAAAAATGCAACAACACTCATACTCAAACCACACAGCAGCTAGACGGTTGAAGACTTCCTGAATACTCACAAAAACAATAACAACTGTACAGAGGAGGACAGAGATGTGAACAAAATGAGGAGTAGATCTAAATGGCAATTAATGCAGAGACTGAGCTCATTATATAGGGGCCGGCAGAGCTTGATACAACTTGTAATAAGGACGCACAAATGAAGCCACAGGGGACAAAGAGTTGACACTCCTGCTCTGAACAACAGAAAGAACGACTTACTCTACTATAAGGGAGGAGAAGGGGGGAGTGAGGTAGAACACGGAAACTTGGTCACTATGGAGGCCACGAGGTGAATCGTGATCAAACATGCAGCATACTGTACGTTAGAATTATACAAAGGATGATGAAATCATAGGCTATGTAACAATATATATATATATATATATATATATATATATATATATATATGTAATCATCATCATCATCAGCTATAACTAGTCCACTGCTGAACAAAGGCCTTCCCCAAACTTTTCTATGAATTCCTTGACTGAGCCAATCTTTGCCACGTTTTCCCTGCAAATTTCTCTATCTCATCTCTCCATCTCCTGTCTTGCCTTTTTCTGTTTCGGTTACAATCTCTTGTTGTCAAGTCAGTCAGCCTCTTGCTCCATCGGTTATCCCTTATTCTTGCTATATGGCCTGCCCACCTCCATTTCTGTTCATTTATAACTTCTATAATATCTTTGACTTTAGTCTGCTCTCTCATCCAAGTTGATCTTTTCCTGTCTCCTAAAGATATTCCCAACACTGACCTTTCCATTGCTCTCTGAGAACGGAATAATTTATTTCCATTGACTTTGTCAGTTTCCAGGTCTCACAACCATACGTCATAGATGGAATTACACATTCGTTATATACTTTTTGTTTCATGCAAACTGACAAGCTACTTTTCATAATGTCTGTGTTTACCGAAAGCTTTCCATCCAATTGTAATGCGTCTTTTTATTTCGGTATCATGATCTTTCGTTAATTTTAGTATTTGTCCCAAGTAGTTTTTTTTTTTTTTTTTTTTTTTTTTTTTTTACGTGTCCGACTCTGGGCAAAGGCTCAGGGCCTATTTCTTGGGGGCAGTGGCCTATCCCAAGGCCCAGTAGTCCTCCTACACCTCCACATGTCACCACTTCGGCGCTAAGACCCACCGTCCATATTAAATACATGCTAGGGCTGTCTCATTACAGGACTGGTGTACTGGTATTAGCGGGGGTATTTTTACGACATGTCGGTGGGTCATCTGGTAGATCAGGAAAGTCTGCTTTTTAGGAAATTCAAATCCTTAAATTGTTCCCTGCCCCAGCCGGGATTCAATTCTGAGTCCATTAGGACTGCAAGCCGCCTCTCTACCGATTCAGCCACCGCCTCCTTAACTTCAAGAATTTCATCGCTTATTCTGATGACGCTCTTTGATGTTTGTGGATTAAACATTACTTTAGTTTTATTTCCGTTCATATTCAGTCCTACTTTCAGACTTTCTCTATTCAGGTCATTTAACATTTCTTGCAATGCCTCCGCTGTTTCTGAGATTATTACAATGTCATCAGCAAATCTTAAATGGTTTAGCTTTTCTCCCTCTATGTTCACTCCTTTGTTTTCCCAGTCTAGCTTTCTGAAAATACTTTCTAGGAATGCTGTAAATAATTTTGGTGAAATTGTATCTCGCTGACGCGCGCCCTTCGCAATCTTAATTTTTTCCGAGTCCTTATGTAATTTAACTGTACCGGTTCCCTCTTTATAAATGTTTTCGAGCAGTTTAAAATGTTCTCATTCACTCCTTGTTCTCGCATTGAATTTATAATTGCTATGTGCTCCACTGAATCAAAAGCCTTTTCTTAATCAACAAAACGTAAGCACAGTGGTTTACTATATTCTATAGTTTTCTCAATTAGCTGATTCATTGTATGTAGATGATCAGTGGTCGAATACCCGCTTCGGAATCCTGCCTGTTCACGAGGTTGGTTTTCCTCCAAAATTGTTGTTATTCTGTTCGTCAGGACTTTAGTGGAGAGTTTGTAAATGACTGATAATAAGCTAATGGGTCGATAGTTACTAAGATTTTTTGAGTCACCTTTTTTGTAGGGTAAAATATCTATTGCTTTTCACCATGTTTTGGGAATTTTTTTTCTGTTTTATACAGTGGGTAAATAAGTGAGAAATCCTATTTTGTACTTCTACTCCTGCATCCAACAGTAAATCTGTTACTATTCCATCTTCTCTTGGAGCCTTCCCCTTTTTCATATTTTAAAGACAAATATTTACTTCGTCTGGTATAACCTCAGGAATTTCACTTGTGTCAACTGAAAAGTTAGCTATTGGTACTATATACTGTCTTTGATGCATACAGTTCTTTGTAAAATTCATCAACTCTCTTCACCATCTTATCTCTGCATTTAATGATTTCACCGTTATTTGTTTTCTTCAGTAATACCATTGGTTGCTTTCCTAGTGCCATTTTACTTCGGACCTGTTTCAGATTTATTTCCATTTTTGATGGTTTCTTTGATATGATCCATGTTTCTGTCTCATTTTTTTTTTCTCTGTCTTTTGTTAATAAGCTTATTTAATTCCGCTCGTTCTATTTCGTCTTTCTTTGTTTTACTTTAATTTCCTTTCGTTTTTTCATAAGCTTGAGTGTCTTTTCTGACTATTTCTTGGCTTTGGTTGTATTAGGTTTTCTTACTACCTCCGCTGATTCTCTTAGCACTTTTGTTAGTCTGTCATTCAGCTCATCAGTGTCACACTCAGCATTACTTAGAGCCTGAAATCTGTTCCTTATTTCCAACTGAAAGGCTGTTTTGTTTTCGTTTACTATTATTGGGCATATCTTTATATCTTTAATCATCTTCTTTCTTTCACTTCTGAAATTGAATCTGGCTGTGCAACCCACCATTCTGTGATCACTACCTATATTTACTTTGTTGATAACTGTGACGTTTGTGATCATGTTATTCTTATCTGCTATAATGAAGTCGATTTCATTCTTTGTTTCTCCATTTGGGCTTCTCCAGGTCCACTTTCTCCCTGTTTTTTTTTTGTGGAAGAATGTGTTCAGTATTCTCATATTAACCATTTCCTCAAAATTTACCAGCATTTCTCCTCTTTCATTCCTTTCTCCCACTCCAAATTTTCCCATACATGCTTCTCCATTTTTCGACTTCCCAACTTTTGCATTGAAGTCCCCATGAGTATAGTATATGTTGTCTTTTCTTCTTCCATAATCTGGGAGATGTCATCATAGAGTGTTTCTATTTCTTCATCTGGGCTTTGAGAAGTTGGTGCATATACTTGTATCATTTCCAGGGTATATTTTTTGCACAGTCTAATGACAACAAATGCTGCTCTGTCAGATACACTGCTGAATTTAACAATGTTGTCTGCAAGATTTCTGTTAATTAGAAATCTTACACCACTAACTCTTTCATTATCCCTTCCTCTGTAGTAAAATAGGTGGTTACTGTCATCGAGCTGAATTACTTTTTCTTCTTTTCTGTGGGTCTCACTCAAACCTACAATATCCCAACTAATGTTTTCCAGTTCAGTCATTAGGTTATCAAGTTTGTACTCTTCTGCGAGGCTTCTTACATTGTATGCATAGATCTTCATCGATTTCAATTTGTTTAATATCCAAGAGTTTAGTTTTCCAAAACAGTGCCGACTCACCTTCGGTGGCACACTGCCCGCAAGCACAGGAGGCAGTGCGGTTGGACTTTTAGTATACGATGATCCAACAGGAACGCCCGTCAAATCATTTGCACTATAACTCATGTTTGGTTGTGAGAATTGTGGCATATAATCTCACCTCCCTGCCACATAGTTTCTGGTGAGATGTAATTTTTGTGCCACCTTATTCATTACATTCGGTGGAGCCCTGTATGTTTATAGGGGGTCCCATGGTCCGTGTCATCTAAGACGATACCTCGTATATCTACAAGGCCTTCCCTTATCCGCCACCCGGGGACGTGCCAGGTAGCAGTGGGATCCTGCCCCTGGTATATATATATATATATATATATATATATATATATATAGATATAGATATATATATATATATAAGAACTGAATATATTGAGAGGAAGAAGCACATAACGAGACTAGTGAAGAGGAAAAGGAAGGAAGTAAATGATGATCTTGGAAGAAAATTTAATGCAATTACTCCCAGAATGGGAAGTTTTCTGGAAAGAGGTGCGGAAATGTAGAAGCGACAATGGCAAGAAATGTGAAAGTGTGAAGGACGTCAGTGGTAGATTATTAACCCATGGGGATGAAGTAAGGACCAGATAGAAAGAATATTTTGAATGTGATGAATGGGAATGAAGAGAGCAAAGCGATTGTTATTATGGCTGATTCTTGGGGTGTTCAGAGAAGGAATGCAGTGCCAGGAAACACGACACTCGCAGAGGTGAAGAACGCTGTAAGGAGGCTGAAAAATGGGAAAGAAGCTGGGACTGATGAGATGCATGCAGAGATGATTAAGTGTAGTGGAGAGAGCGAAATGAAGTGCTTGTTGGAGATATGTAAGAAGGCATGGATGAGTGAAACTGTGCCAGTAGAGTAGGAAAAGAGTGATTGTACCCCTGTACAATAATGAAGGTGAGCGAAGCGAGTGCAAGAGTTATCGTGGCATACGGATCTTGACTGTGGTAGGGAAGATATATGGAAGAATTATTACAAAGAAAGTATGAGAAATATCAGAAGTCCTAGTGAGTGACGAACAGAGTGGCTTTAATAGTAGCAGAGGATGTGTGGATCAAATATTTGTAGTGAGACAGATAGTGGAGATGGCTTGAGAGAAGGACTATAAGGTGTTTATGGCATTTATTTTTTTGGAAAAAGCATACGACATAGTAGACAGAAAAGGATTGTGGAAGGTTTTGCACATGTACGGTGTAGATGGTAAGCTGTAAGGTGCTGTGAAGAGTTTTTATGATGGTACTGAGGCATGTGAAAGGGTAAATGGGCATCTAAGCAAATGGTTTACGATCAGTATGGGCGTGCGACAAGGTTGTGTGATGCCCTCATGGTTGCTCAGTATGTTAATATGGATAGGATGATGAGAGAAGTAAAAATACGAGTAATTGAGAGAGGGATGGAAATATTAATGAATGGTGATGGATGGATTATTTCACAATTGTTGTATGCTAATGATGCAATACTACCCGTAAATATCAGACAATAGCTTGGTAGACAAGTCCAGAGTTTTGTAGGTGTCTGTGACCGTCGTGCCTTGAGAGTAAATGTAGGAAGGAGTAAAGTGATGGTTACTGAGAGAGAAAGTGACGCCTAATGTGATGTTAGAGTGAATGGAGAGAGACTGGAATTGGTGAGAGAATTCAGATACCAGGGTACAGTGACAGAAAAGAGAGGAAAATGTGCAAAAGAATGGAAAGTAGAGTGACACAGAGAAGAAAAGTAGCTAGTGCTAAGAAGGCCTTGATAAGAAAGAGGCTTGAGTGTTGCAGCTGCGCGAGGCTTGCATGATGGAGTGTTAGTGCCTGCTTTGACATATGAATGTGAGACTATGGTGTGGCATGAAAATGAAAAGTCAAGAGTGAGAGCAGTGGAGATGCGACTGATGAGGAATGTATGTGGAGTACAGTGAGTGAATAGGATCCGGAATAACGTGATTCGTGAAAGATGTTGAGTGAAGATGTCTGTGGACACCAGAATCGAAGAGAATGTACTGAGATAGTATGGTCATGTGGAGAGAATGGATGACAAGAGAGTGGTGAAAAGGGTATATCTGAGCGATTCTGAAGGAGGAAGGAGTCGAGGTAGGCCAAGAAGGTGGAGATATATGGTGGATGAGTGTGTGAGGAAGACATGTATGGAAGTTGGTGAGGCTAGGGGACTGGCATATATATATATATATATATATATATATATATATATATATATATATATATATATATATATATATATATATATATATATAAACAATAGGTATGTGGCAGGGTCTAATGTTCAGATGTCTGTTGTGCTCCAGTTGTCCAGCTTCTTTCGTATGGTGTGTCAGTGTT
>NC_136980.1:15109879-15417096 GCF_032717465.1 Coenobita brevimanus | reverse complement strand
ATGTAGAAATTAGGGAAAAACGACGATGCAACAACGTTTTATGTGAGAGGTAAATTGGTTAGGTTAATGAGACTGGTATGGTGAGAGATGAGGGAGTGTTTGTAGAGGAGCAGTGCTAGGCAACGTAAATGTCATAGACACTAGACTAGTTAGGTGTGAAACCAGACTAAATGACAGTCACGGTTTCAGTCAAGGGAGGGTGCAAAGCTAAGCTAGGAAACATTGATAAAAGGTTATTAGTAGGAGTATACGAGGTCTCCTCAGAAAGTCATCAGCATATAACTATTACTTAAAATCAAAAACATCTGAATCACTTTCTCAATTTAAAATTGCTAGAAACCATGCAAAAACTGTAATAAATCTTGCTAAATCAAACTTTCTTCAAAATCAAGCATCAAAACTACTTAACAACCCAAATGACAATAGAATATTCTGGTCAACTCTCAGTTCTTTCAATAATAACTTTAACAACTCATCATTCATTCCCCCACTAAAATATCCAGATGGCAACATTACAAATGACCCGCCTGGGAAAGCAGATATCTTTGCCAGTACATTTGCCAGAAATTCTACCTTAGAGGAAGCCAGCCAGAACGTCCCAGCACTAGAACTTAAATCTCCCGAAATTGTTCCACTTAAAATACAGACAAGGTACGTGAAATCCATCCTAGACAATTTACCTACCAACAAAGCTCCAGGCCCAGACGGAATTCCGCCAATTGTTTTGAAAAAGTGTTCCCCAGAACTTGCCTCTGTTCTTGCTAAATTATTCCGAATATGCATCCGTACTTCTTCATCCCCTAATTCATGGAAAGAAGCCAATATCCACCCAATTCCAAAGAAAGGAAGTTCCTTTGACCCCTCTGATTACAGACCAATAGCTGTCACATCTTCTCTTGGTAAGGTTTTTGAAACTGTAATTCATAAGCACATAGTTAAACATCTTGAATCCAACAACTTAATTAGTGATAGACAGTATGGTCTTCGCCAAGAAAGATCCACCATTGACGTACTCAATCTCCTGACTCATACCATCCATCAATCAGTTGACTTACATGGTGAAACTCAAGCTGTAGCCATGGATATTTCTAAAGCTTTCGATAGATTGTGGCGCCATTCCCTGTTGTCCACACTCCCTTGCTATGGACTAAACTCTTTTGTTCCTTTGATTTCCTCATATCTCAGCAACAGAAAAATAAGAGTAAAAGTAGATGATGTATATTCCAATTTCCACTCAATTAACACCGGCGTGCTGCAGGGATCAGTTCTGGCACCAACTCTGTTCTCGCTCACATTAATGATCTCTTATCTGTCACCCACAATCCCATCCATTCATATGCAGATGACTCAACACTTCATAGTTCATTCACACTCAGACATCCATTTACAAAGTCTGATATCTCTAACACTCAACTCAGTACAGCCATCTCTTTAAATCAAGACTTATCCACGATCAGTGAATGGGGACAAAATAACCTTGTCTCATTTAATGCTAGTAAAACTAAATATATACAATTTACCAATAGACAGGTATTGCTAGAAACGTATATTACCTTCAATGCTACAAATATTCCCATTTCCAAAAGTATTGAAATTCTCGGCGTCACGCTTAATAATGCCTCCAGCTGGACCTCTCATGTCAGATCACTTGCTAAAACCGCCTCAGAGAAACTTGGATTATTGTACAGAGTCCGTAACTTCTTCACTGACGAGCAGTTAGCTATAATTTATAAGAGTCATGTGCGTTCTCAGCTTGAATACTGCTCACCCTTGTGGAATGGATGTGGAGAGGTTGCACTAAAACAACTAGACAAAATTCAGAACAAAGCCGTTAGAATTATTAATAACTCTGCTATTACTAACAAACTACCTCCCCTACAAGTAAGAAGGAATGTTGCCTCCCTTACATTATTTTACAGATATTTTTTTGGCAACTGCTCAGACGAAGTTGCGTCCATTGTGCCACCTCTCCATGCCTTCCATCGTGCTACAGGGGCATCTGGCAGCGCTCATGACTGGAATGTCACTCAGCCGTTCTGCAGAACTTCTGCCTATCAGAATGCTTTCATTCCCCGAACTGCATCTCTCTGGAACTCGCTTCCCCAGAGTTGTTTCCCTCCAAACTTCAACCTACAGCTGTTCAAGTCTAACTGTTACAGATAATTTATGAACAGAGGACACCAGTAATCTGGTGCATGGATTTTTTTTTTTTTTTTGTTCATTTGTTTTTCCTTCGTCTGTTATGTTTAAAAAAAAAAAAAAGTATCCGACCGTAGGTTCTAAAAAATTAAATAGCTAACCTGTTGAGCTAGGACACTAATCCCCCCAAAAGTACGCCCCATTCTGACTTGACTCACGTAGCCCGGCGTTTTTTCTACTGCCTGAAACATTTTTCAAAGTCGGTTTTCGGTATCTCATGTAGGTACTTCGTCACATTCGTCATTGATCTCTTCTCTCGGATGAACGTTCTGCAGGACATGTTGGAGTGTGCAAATCGCGATCCATTCTTCCTGAAGACTGTTATCGCTGCAGATGAGACTTCGCTGTACGTGTACGACCCAGCAACCAAAGCACAGCCATCCCAGTGGAAGCATGAAGGTTGCATCGGCCAAAAAAAAGCACGACAGGTCTGCAGCAAGGTGAAATGCACTCGCATGTTATTTTTTTTTCGACTACCATAGTACTGTGCATCAAGAATATGCACTACGAGTAGAAGGTCAGACTCTCAATAAACATTACTACCTCGATGTTATCTGTCGTCTTCATGACTCATTTCGGCGGAAGAGATCAGAACTTTGGAAAGCTGCAAAGTTGGAAGCTGCAGCATGACAACGACCCTGCCAATCCTTCTCAACTGACTCGTGAATTTTTGGCCAAGCACAACATCCCGCAGGTCCAGCAGGCTTGCTACTCACCGGACATGGCTCCGTGCTATTTTTGGTTATGCCCCATGTTCAAAACTCCGGTGAGGGGTTCCCGATTTGAGACGAGAGCGGAGATCTTGACGCATCCGACGAAGCACCTGCAGGAGATACCGAAAACCGACTTTCAAAAAATGTTTCAATCAGTGGAAAGAATGCTGGGCAACGTGTGTCAAGTCAGAAGGGGCCTACTTTGAGGGGGATTAGTCCTTGCTGAAAAGGTAAGCTATTTATTTTTTATAGAGCCTAAGATCTGATACTTTCCGAACAGACTTCGTATTTTGCAGCTACATTTAAACTGTAAGAAATCTGAACAGAAGGGCTTTCACATGCAAGGAGGAACTTGTATAGGATGAATAAAAGAGATGGAAGGAGAGAATAGTGAAGAATTAGCACTAAGCCATTACATGGCTATATGGCACTCTAGGAGTAGAGGGAAGGAAGGAAGAAACATTGAAGAATTTGCACCAAGTCATAATACGGTTATATGGCACTGCGGGAGTAGAGGAAAAATAAAGGCCCGAAGAAACAAGAAAGGCAGGACAGAGGAGCAGAAGAGGACAGGAAGAAAAGAAGGACTGGAGGAAAAAAAAAATTCAATCGCCTCACACGACATAGAGAGATACTTGGTAGGCATTCCGCCCACCCCCTTCATAGGAGGGATAAAAGAGCTGTGCAACGGCTGTGGCTGCAATACTGATGAGAGATGAGGTGTTGGACGCTGTGGTGTGGTGATGATGGTAACTGTAGCTGTGGTAACAATGCCGATAGTGACATGAGGGAGCGGTGATGATTACGGCTGCTGTGGCAGCGACAGTGATGGTAGTTCGGGTGATAGTGACAGCTGTGGTAATGACAGTGATACTCGTAGTTCTGTAGAGACAGCGGTTACTGTGGCCATGATAGTGTTGATTACGGTATTTGTGATAATGATACTGATCATGGTGGCAATGGTAGTGGTGCAGTAGCAATGTTGAAGGCATTGGAAGTGATAGTAATGATCAAGATCGACCACGCGGAATATCTGCCAGGGGTGACAATGGTTTATATAATCTGGCAATACTGGTGATGATGGTATACTACTGTTTTTTACACCTGTGCTTATGATACTAGAGGAGTTGTTATTCCTTCCGACCCACTTGTGTGTGTGTGTGTGTGTGTGTGTGTGTGTGTGTGTGTGTGTGTGTGTGTGTGTGTGTGTGTGTGTGTGTGTGGACGCGTTTCCAAACCACCCAGGAGGTAGCGTCGTGGCTCGTTTTTATTCAAGTGGTGTCCCTGCCCTGACCTGACCTGCCAGGAGGGGTCAGGTCAGGGCAGGCCTAGTCCACCGGGTGCAGGCGGTGTTGCCACTACTGCTACCCAACCTACTCTGACCTAACAAACCTAACATTACCAAATTCAGCTGAAGCTTCTTAACTTAGATTGATGAAGTGACTTTACTGAAGTTGGTTATCTTACCTGACATTATCAGACTTAACTGAGAGTTCTTATCACTGACTAAGTGTTATGGCCGAAATGTGTTATTCCCCTCCCCCCATCTAAGCTAACCTAACTAGAAACCAGAAAATACTTACCTGCCCTTGGGTGATCCTTAGTCCTGTTGTCGTCCGTAAACTGTACTCACCTCCAGTTGTCCCTCTCACAAATCACATCAATTATAGACAACATGGAATTGGAAGTGTGGGCACTGAGAAGAAAGTGAGAGGCAATAGTGGCTAGGACAGCAATGATATTATTGTAGTAGATACTTAACATTTCATCAACAGAAAACTAAGAATAATTGTGGAAGCCAAGTAGCAGTGACGCATGAATAAGGCAATATTACTCTGGTACGCACTTAACGTTGACAATGGACAGTGGGTGACCAGTTAAGATGGCCTGACGGGAGTCAATGGGGGGATAGAGGGCCCGAGCGAGACAAAGCTTCAGATGGAAAGATGCATGTCAAGCCAGATAATCTGGCAAGTGGATGGAGGACACGGCAGACAGAAGACACTGGAGGAGGTGCACAATACCAACCAACCCAGACTGGGAATAAGGCCAAGAAGAATAACACGGAATTAGAAAGCAAACGGTGATAGTGGTGGCTTTGGTAGTGATGGTGAAAGTTGTTGTAGTGGCAGAGATGGTGAAAGTTGTTGTAGTGGCAGAGATGGTGATAATGTTAGCTGTGTTAATGATAATGATAGTGGTTATTGTGATACTGACGATGGTACTCGCTCTGATAGTGATGATAATGGCTATAGTTCTAGTAGTAATGGTGACTATAGTATTCGTTGTGGTGTTGGGTCAGGTAATGTTAGTAACAATGGTAGTCTTGGTAGTGATGGTGACTATAGTATTTGTGGTAATGGTGGATGTGGTAGCTGCGGTAATGATGTTTATAGTAGCATCCGAGGTACTGTTGTGATAGTGGTATTTATGGTACCGTAGTGATGGTGACTATAGTATTTGTGGTAGTGGTTGATATGGTAAGTTTAGTAGCGGTGGTATTATTAGCATCTGAGGTAATGTTAGTGATAGTGGTAGTCTTGATAGTGAATATAGTGACTGTGGCAACTGTGACTGTAGCGGTGATAATGATGCTCATTATGGTGGTAGCGAGAGAGGTGAGCTTGTCTGCTGTAGTATCGATGTTCACTATATTGTGGTGGTAGTAATGATTTACACAGGCCCAGCTGAAGCACTAACAATGATGTTAAAATTATGCAAATATTGTTGTGGCAGGAATGGTGATGAAGGTACTGTGTGTGTGTGTGTGTGTGTGTGTGTGTGTGTGTGTGTGTGTGTGTGTGTGTGTGTGTGTGTGTGTGTGTGTGTGTGTGTGTGTGTGTGTGTGTGTGTGTGTGTGTGGGCGGGTGCTGGGCTGACGTGTGTGACAGTGCTCTGTTAATATGACGGTTTACAGCTAACTCAAGAACCGAGCTGCCGTAGTTATGTAACAGGCAAAGGAAGACCACATAGTGCATACGTACAGGCAAGTAAGAACTTACTAAACTCTGAATATATTGTATAATAACTGAAATCCAGTTTTGTTGGAAAGGCAAGTCTTCAAAGCGTCATCTATCCACACACTTTTGTTTTTACCGCTGTGTCTCGCCCTGACCTCCTTGGTAAACAACCCGAACTTAAGAATTAGTTCAGTATGTCAACACGGTAACATAATTAACACTCTTAGGCTCCGTTATTCACTCTTTGTTGACAAAATATCCAGCGCTATGTGGAACGGAATACTAGAGTTTTCCCGATCATGATGAGTATTATGATGACGATATTAATGTATACAAATTCACAACTGAATATAATCGTACGGCAGTGACTGAAATATTATGAGAGGGTAAGTGGATACGGTATTAACTCTGGCAATCCTATACTCACTCCCACCAGCATTAAACCACCTGGCATCAGTTGCAATAGAATAGTTCAGTTGTTCCATTAGCCATACCATTAGCAGCAAGATTCCATTCCTGGCCTGTGGGGTAAACAAATGACCAGAACCAAATGCCGCGGTGCTTGCCGCCAACATCACAGGAACATTCACCAGAGAAATTACCCGGATTATTCTGGACAATGGTATTTCTATATGAACATTAGGAAAATGCTTCTGTATTTGCATAACCTATGTTCTGTAGATTCATAATTTCCTCTCATACTGAGATATTAATCATACATGGTCGGTTGTGGCAAAAAATGTGCCAAGAAATACTAAAAGTTTTATCCCACGGGTGAAAAATCTTCAATAATGTCAACTCATAAATCTCCGCCATACTGGCTGGTACTGTATTTAAGATTTTATTAATAGTTAGTGCATAACTGTAGTTTGCAAAAATGTAGTTTTCCCAAACAAAAGAAAAATGTACAGAACAATTCTGCTTTGTGAAAAAATTATCCTATGACAAACAAATTTATCTTTATGTATCTTTAGAATTAATATATTCAGCTAAACGTTATAGTGAATAAATATTTAGTCTAAATGGTAATTCTGACCAAAAAAAATCCACTAAGACAAATCAAATTCGGGGAGCATGGCAACAAACTATGTTTCCTCACGTATATTTTCTCCTTTCCTGCCGAGAGTGCTGTCCTCTGCCTTCCTCATCTTAAACAGGATGACTCAAATCTACGACTTACACATCCTGCACCGAGGCCAACTCGGGGGAATGTGTCTGTGTAGGATTCTAAGCTTCTTGCATGTTTTCTGGGCCCCAGTGTAGTTATCATTTTTCCGTTGTATCTCCCCAGCCCTACACAAAGGACTGGGGAGGGGGAAGGGGGGTTGGGTCGGAGTCGATGGGTGTATGATGGTATTACAGTATGTCTGATACTGTATTCCTCTGTACCGCCCTTTCTTTTACTTTGTGAATGCATGAGATGTGGATGCGTTTAGACTGGAAGAGGGAGGTAGGCTTGGTTACGATGACTTTTCCCTTACCGTGTACAACCCCACTTCATTATGTATACCACACTCTATATTTTCTTTGGATCATCATGATCACTCGTCTGCCTGTATAACACAACTTTACCCTCACCTCACAGCGCTTACACTCCCTCTAACAACTTTCTTTCCATCAACCTATCTACCTTTTCACCAATCAGTCAAACAACCGATCAATCTTGTCTGTCTATCCAGCTACCTATTTATCTAGATAGTTATCTATGTATCAGTTTGTCACCTTCAATTGTTCATGAAAAATATTGTTCGAGAACTTAAACTCATAATTTTGTGCCTGGAGAAACGGGTCAGATTTGGCCTCAGTTGTGGTTTCCAACCTTCACTCTCGTAGGTTATGTTGTACTCTGAAATACCTGGAAGAAAACAGACGAAAATTTGCCAGTGTCGCCCATTAGCCTTGTGATAATGAAAGATCCCACTCTTAAGTTCATTCCACAACAGCACACTTTGTAGTAATGATACATATTTTGTCCTAGTTCATTTCATCAACATTACACGTGTACCGCAGATATAATGCTACGTGAGGCCTCTCATACCCACCGTCCTCCAGATTAATACCTGACAACTTCATTCATCTTGGGAGGGACCTGTTAGTAACGGTGTTCTTGAAGCTTATATCTATCCTCTTCAGCTTGGAAGTCCCTCATTAGATGAACAGAATCGTCAGGAGGTAACAAGACTATATAAAAAAGCTATCCTTGTAACTCATCTGGTTATTTCCTTCACCACCATGACGTACTTGTCATATCAGTCTCACTAGCATCAGATTATTCTATTCAACGATTTTGTTGAATTCTACGTCATATATTGCTGATTAAGGCTACTAAACCCCAGCAGTTGGAACTGTGTCTTCTATGTTTAATACAATCGTCTGGTGATGTCGTTATCATGCTGAAACGGTTAATACTGACTTTAAGTTCACTTTCAGGTTGGGACAACTCTTGCATTCTATTCCTAATAATGACACACGATTATATTCAACTAAGCATGAACCGCTGGAAGCTAAGTGTTACTTGTATTAATATCGTTAACCCTGTCATGGTGGCGACAGATCTACATTGGTATTCCAGTCTAGCTGACACGGAAACATTATACTCAGCTGGGGATCAGTCTTAGTACACCGTGAGTATGAAACTAAACATACCTAATTCTATAGAACATACGAAGTACTATTGTGTTCATTTAAAGAGGACTAACACTACTTCTTCCTAAAACCATGGTGGATTTGTGAGTCATGTCATAACCACAATGCATCAGTGCAGTAAAATTTGAATTTTCCAAAGGAATTAGCAGCTCTGATCTGACTCCGCTTATGCTGACTACCGATATCTCCTCTCTCTTTCTCGCATTTCCTATTTTTTGCTTTCTCACTCTCTCTCATACTCAAACACTCTTTTTCTCTTTCCCTCCTTCATCCACTGAAGCCACATCTTCCATTCCCCGCCTCCCACCTATTCCTGGCTCTCCCCGCTGATGTCTCTCACGTCGATTTACTGCTTTTGTTGAGGGTGTGAAGGTGAGTTGGTGTGCTGGGTGAAGGAGAGAATATTGCAGGAGAGGAGAAAGTGGGATTGCTTTAAGTTACGTAACGTTAAGGTTGGCCTGGCTGGGTTAGGTTAGGTTAGGTTAGGTGAAGTTCTATGCTTCAGGTGACGTGAGGTTAGGTTAGGTTAGGTTATGCTGTATTGAGTCTGAAGTGGTTCAATCTGAATTGATTAGGCTAGGTAAGAATATGGCAGATCAGATAAAATTAGGTACGGTATAGGCTGGTTAGAATACATTGAGCTAAAGTGACTTAACATAGCTTAGTATGAGTCAGGGTATGCTAGGTTAGTTTACTTAAGGTAAGGTATTGCTGAAAAGCTTATAATTGTTGGTGAGGTTAGGTTAGATTAGATTATGTTACAGTAGATAACCTTACTTTAAGCCTAAATAATGTTATGAAGGGAAGGGAAAGTTTGGTTATATTTCGATACTGTGGTTTAGAGCAAAGGTTGGTGATGGATACGAGGTTGAGAGGTGCATGTATATTAAGAAAAGGTTACTGTGAGATGGCAAATGAGCAGATGGAAAGAGTGACGCTAACTAAAGGATGACTGGTAATATCACACACATGCACACTGCATCCATATACTCGACACAATCTCTCTCTCTCTCTCTACATACTGTTTGCGATTTTTTCCCACTTTAAATGAATTTATTCCTCCTCCAGTATTTGCTCATTACACTGGACTTTCGTTTTTCTGCTTTATTCTCACCCGTTATCACGTTGTTCTCTTTTTATTGTTCTCATTCTCACGTCTCCATCTTTCTGCTCTCTCTCATCTCTCTGCCTTTTTTTATTTTCGTTCCTCAGCTCACTTATTTCTTTATCTCGTTTTCTCTCGACTCCCTTTTGGTCAGTTTCATTCTCACCTGCTGTTCTTTCTTTCCTACTTTGCGCACATTCGCTCAAAATTTACTCTTACTCAGACAAATCTTGTTATCGTTAGTCTCACTTGTCTTTAAATCTTTCCGTTTAACATTTTTATTTTTCATACCACGTTTCTTTTATCTCACATATTACACTTATCAAGAGATTTTTTTCAAGGTGTTGTATTCAGTTTTTCCTGACGAATGTTTGTCCCGATCCCCTCACGATTTTATTTCTGGACACAAATCCACCAAACACAATATCAACAATCCCAGTAAAGCCCCGTGTTATATTTAGCTCGGAACATTGCTACAGTTGAGCGAGTTCAGTCTGAACATGTCCTTGTAGCCAGTAATGCCTGCACGAGAGAGAGAGAGAGAGAGAGAGAGAGAGAGAGAGAGAGAGAGAGAGAGAGAGAGAGAGAGAGAACAATACTGTGCTTAGCTCATCTGCGAGACAGTATACGGGGACAAACTTTTGGGAATGTCATGCATTTACTCCCGAATATTGCCTCTCTAGTTCTCACCATTTTTGGGGGGTTAGGGATAAGCGGGTGAGGGGCACCTACTTTCTCCCTGGTTTCGTTTTTACCTGCGTGCCTAGATGCAACGCTAAGGAGAGCAATGTCGACTACTTTGTTCTTTTGTTCGAAAGCTTTTAAACAAACCTTTACTGGATTCAGCAGTACCCATTTACATATGTTATGTTCCCATGCCTCCTCCCCATCACCAGCCACAGTTCCAACACATTCCAACCATGATTTTCCTAATGTCCGTGTTCTACCCCAAATGCTTTCATGAGAGAAACGATGCTAGCCCAATCCTCAAATCTTAGAGAATACATGCCTGAGTCAGCTTCAGCTTCTTTTATCTTCCATATCGATTTCTTACATCCCAAGTTCCTTTCCCTCCATCTTACTCCACTTTGTCGTCCTTCATACCAATCTTCTTACAGTCGTTCCCTTAACTCCCTAAGCCTTCTCGCCCTCCTCGCTAGCTTTACCACCCTCTTCACTAGTTTTTCGCCTGCCCGCCTCTCCTGCCAACTCGTTTGTGATTGTCATGGAGAAGTTGATGTACAGTTGTTCCTGTGCATTCAGAGAAAACGTAGAAGCTGCCTACCCAGTCCTGTAGTATGAACACCGATTTGAAAGATCCACAAATTAGTAGAAGAAGTACCGTAGTAGTAGTAGTAGTAGTAGTAGTAGTAGTAGTAGTAGCAGCAGTAGTAGTAGTAAGGTGGAAGTTAACGTATGGGAGCCTAGCACACATATACTAAAGAATCAGAGAGAGATATCTGTCCTCCTTCCACTATTAAATATCATTATAAGCTTTGGAGGTGAGCTGACACCCACTAAAAATAATGGTGGATAATTGTATAAATTCAATAACATTGTCAAGGAACCAAACACATCCATCCATCCATCCATCATCCAATCCTACGTTGCCCCATGAGGAGCGTAGGTGCCCGGGGCTAGGCAGTTGGTCCCGACATTTAAAATGAGTGACCAACCTCACTCATCCCTGAGTGGCACCACGTGAACAATAAACCCCAACCACCCCTTGGATATAAATCTTCACCGGCTGAATCCGATTGGAGCACAATAATTACCCATTAAACCACCAGGCGCCAATATTTGGTTATATGGTTACCACCCAGCGTAGTAAATAGTTTCCTGGTGTACAGGAAACCATTTGGCTTGTCACTCAGTGTAGAGTCACCCATAGGCAGAAGAAAGAGGAAAGAATGAAGGAATGAAAGACAGAAGAGGGAGTAAAGTCACCCGTAGGCAGAAGGAAGAGGAAAGAATGAAGGAAAGAAAGACAGAAGATGGAAGGAAAGAAGGATGGAGGAGAGGACAGGGCAGACACCCGAGAGCAGCACTACACTGAGTGAGTACCGATCTGAAAAGTTTCTTTTAAACCCATGTGCTTAATTTCCCCTATTTCTGATCGTTTCTGTTTTGGGGAGAAAGTTGATCCCCCCATAATCACTGGGGGGTTTACGCTTCCCCCAAAGCAGCATTACAGGTGAGAGTCCATTGTACAGCATGTACTAAGATATCCAAGCTATATGTGCCATCCTTTCACTGTTTTTGGGAATTCTTATTTTGGTGAGGGGGACTCCCCCGCCCCCAAAATTATGGGTAATAAATTGCATATAGTTGATAACCTTCGGAGTAACTAGATGAACTCACCTGGGAAGCTTTATTCTAATCCATGAATAGCCTAGGAGGTGTTCACACACACACACACACACACACACACACACACACACACACACACACACACACACACACACACACACAGCTTGACTTAATTATCCAGGTTTTGATATATTCAAGAAACGAGTAGAAATTCTTGGAAAATATTGGCCAGTTCCTTTTAAAGAGCAATAACGCTTTATAAAAAGCATATTTATATTTTACAATATGTTGTAATTCCTTACTATTATTAAAGCGAAATTAATATGTACTTAATCATGTAAAGATAAATTCGGAAGCTTCAAGAAAATTCTACGAGTTTCTATAGATATATTCACTGAATTACATCACATGTAGCAAAATAAATAAAACACTCTAGAAAGCGACCTTTACATGTATTTTTAGAAGATGCTATTTTTCTTTTTGCGTGTGTGTGTGTGTGTGTGTGTGTGTGTGTGTGTGTGTGTGTGTGTGTGTGTGTGTGTGTGTGTGTGTGTGTAAATCTGAGACTGTCCTTGAATCTTCCCTTCACACCTGCCATCCCCTAGCACCGCACCGACTGCGAACCTCTATCATTAATAATAATAAAAAAAAAAAAAGTCAGGGCAGAAAGCAAACGTATTTTGCACTCCCGTGGACAGAGGCGAAATGATGAGGATCTGAGACAGAAAGGACCGACTGTGATAAACTTGGTAAAAAGGTGAGCCAGAGTGATGGTTGTAAGAAATGAATTCCCCGTGCACACAGGTTTAAGAGGAAGCCTAGACATAGACACCCACAAACACCTCAGTTTTTAATAACTTCCCTTCTGAAAAGTATATTAGAAAAGGGTATATAAAAAGACACGATGGAGGCAATTATATGGTAATTAAATATATATTAATGCTTTCAATACTATGAAGTCTTCATTCTACCTTTCTTGCTTCCACCAGACCATATCTCTCTTAAGAAAATAACTTTGAAGGGCTCAGAATCAGTCTGCGCCAATTACCTTCACCTCACGTTATCTCTTTCAAGCTGCATAATATTGCGTCATGGATTTCATATATTCGGAGTTCAGCAAAATTTCTCACGATACTAAAAATTGACATAAGTATGGAAGGTCTAAAAAAAAAAAAAGAGTAATATTTGACTCTGGGTATGGATCCCCCAAACCTGCCATTGATTGGTTCGGAAATGGCAGCAGGTCAGTCACACTGACAATATTTGAGGACGTAGGGGAGGCACCCTGGTGGACATCAAAATATGAGAATGGGTGAATCGCTTCACTGCGAGGCAGTAATATTACATTTTATTTTGTGGCACCAAATGAGATTGTTCTGCGAAGAGATGACGTCTTTCAGTAAAAGTTAATGATGACTGTATCTTACCCACCCACGTCGAGAAGTGTATCCTAAAGTGAACGAAACCTGGAGATACCAAGATCAATATACGAAACACATCAATTGATAAAGCTGGCTAAATGTACGGGCAATGTGACTTAATTACAAGCACGGTAAAAGCCAGACCCTTTCTCTTTCTCTCCATTTTAGGTGTTGGAGCACTAAGGTGGACTACCATAGTTCACTATTGTGCATCTAAAGTTAGATGATCAGCTTACATCCCTTGGGAACGTTCCATGATAAAAAATCTTCCAGCCACATAAAGGGCATGGAACCTGCGCGCATGGCAAGACCGTTACTCCGAACTGGATCTTCTTACACGTAAATCAACAGATGTCTAACAATTATAACGGATGGGGGAACAGGATCGTGCATGGCATCCTAAGACCCGTAGGCCAGATCTTTTAAGCGGTAAGAGACCCTTCAGCGTCCCTGGTGGCATTATACATGCCACAAAACATTCACCCATTTCCCAGGTTCAGACCATGGCTCGCAGTGAACTTTTCCACCATAAACCGAATACTGATACTACTACAAGCCACTATATCACCCCGACCCCTCTCTGCCCCCTCATGTCTACGGCAGGTTCCCTGTCCACGCAGCACGAGTCGTAAAATATTGTTTACAAAAGCATTCCCAGCTAAAGCCGCTGACCAGGTTGAGAAAGGGCGCGGAATGAAATGCTATTAACCTCTGCCAGTCAATGACTTACCTCATTGTTTGTTATCTCCTGACGTATTCGTTCAGCTTACTTCAGTAGTCATATTACAACTAGAGGTAAAACTGCCTGCCATAACCCCGACACTACTACAGGTCTTTCACAAGCTGAATAAAATTCCATGGAGAGTGTACACACACACACACACACACACACACACACACACACACAATAACTTAACATTTTCAAGGCCGTTTTCCCGCCCGTACGTACGTCATTTATTACTCTGTTTACTCGTAGTCTGTGGTGTGTCACTAACCATATCAGAGCAACATTGCACAGGCTCAGACTTGCCAGCCAGGCCAAAAGTGCCAGAGAGAGAGACAGAGACAGACAGACCGACAGAGACACAGAGACAGAGAATCGCAGATACATGCACATTGATAAAGACACATTTCAAGTGATTGTGGCATGCATATTGAAGCGAGTTTGTGAAGAGTAATAGACAAAAACTGCATTTAAGTTGAATCAAGAACTACGTCAAAGAGGCGAAGGACGCCTGACACATAATGTTGTTGTTGTTCCTGTGGTGGACATCTTTGTATGCTTTGTCAACAAAGGTCTCTCAGCAACACACTTTTCCACCACATACTTATTTCTACACAAAATACACTAACGTCTACAGTCTCTCTCTCTTTCACACACACACACACACACACACAGGGACAAGATAGTTATGCAAACACTGGAAACTTCTTTCCTGGAAACGGTAGATAAAATGTATAAAGATACGATTCACACACACATACACACACACACACACACACGCACACACACACACACACACACAAACGCACACTGCATGTAGTCAGAATAAAATACAATCTAGGACGCGCTCACAGAACGCATACTTCCGCCAGTGCCATTAAAAAGGATCCGGATCCGGATCCGCCACAAAATTTAACAAATTCGTTCTAGGTCCATGGCCCACCTTTCCAGAAAATTCCATTGAAATTAATGGAGAACTTTTGGAGATAATGTGCGGGATACACCGGATCTGACTCTGACCCAAAATTTAATCATTTATTCATTGGCTCAAGGCCCACCCTTCCACTAAATTTCATCAAAATCCGTTCATAGCTTTTTGAGTAATCCGGCTAGCAGACAGACAGAAAGACAAACAGACAAACGCGGGGTAAAACATATACCTTCTGTCGTAGGCAAATTAAGTCACTGGACTGAAAGGGTTAATTTACGGAGGACTTACTGTTCCACGGCCAGTGAAGGAATGGAGGCTGTTTTCCACATTCTTTCAAAATTATTCGCCGTTTCACCAAAGTTTTCCACCATCTGTTTACTCGGTCATCAAAATACAGGTAATTTCATCAAGGTCACCGACATCCCATAATGAATTTATGTTGTGGCTGTGCCGGCCATATAAATACTCGTAATATTGCCAACCGCACACCGCCGGCAAAGGATGGTAGCCGACCCCTGCATTATATCATGTTACTACCTTCATTTACCTGTACCTTTTACCACCGTAATTTTATCTGGTTTGTTGTTTAAACATTTCGTCTAAACATTTCTCGCTATATGTCGCTCTCTCATACTTGTATATTTTTTAAAATCAATCTCTCTTTCCTTTACTGACGCATATTTCATTGTAATCATACGACAATCATACTAGATATTCAATTTTGGAGTCCCCACGTAGAAAGGAAGTTAACGAAAACTATATTCAAACCTGCGGTTGGAAAAGTACACTCTAATGTGCATAAAATCTTTTGCAGATGAAAAAAAAAAAAAAAAAAAAAAAAAAAACAGTAAGCAATGCGCCTTTGGCTTCAAGAAGTTACGTTTACAATAAGTTATAGAAATTTTTCCTGTTGGTGTTCCATTACTTCTTCTACAGCTGATTAGCCACTTTCCACAATACACAGTACCACATGTATCTTAAACGCAGTGAGAGTGAAAAAGAACCTTTGTTGTAATGACATTAAAAATGTAGTTCTATATACTGATATCTTTTCTTGTGTCTAATCAACTTTCATACACCACAGCGTTTCAGGTCTTCCAGGATTTTTTTTTTTTTTTAAATAACAGAACGGAGGAAGGAAAAACAAATGAGTAAAAAAAAAATAATCCATACACCAGATTACTGGTGTCCTCTGATCATAAAATATCTGTAACAGTTAGACTTGAACAGCTGTGGGTTGAAATTTGGAGGGAAACAACTCTGGGGAAGCGAGTTCCAGAGAGATGCAGTTCGGGGAATGAAAGAATTCTGATAGGCAGAAGTTCTGCAATATGGCTGAGTGACATTCCAGTCATGAGCGCTACCAGATCCCCGTGTAGCACAAGGGAAGGCATGGAGAGGTGGTACCATGGACACAACTTCGTCTGAGCATTTGCCAAAAAAATATCTGTAAAATAATGCATGGAAGGCAACATTCGTTCTTACTTCCAGGGGAGGTAGTTTATATGTAACAGCAGGGTTGTTAATAATTCTGACAGCTTTATTCTGAATTTTGTCTAGTTGTCTTAATACAACCTCTCCACAACCATTCCACAAAGGTGAGCAATATTCAAGCTGAAAGCGCACATGACTCATAAATTATAGCTAACTGCTCATCGGCGAAGAAGTTACGGACTCTGTACAATAATCCAAGTTTCCCTTGAGGCGGTTTTAGCAAGTGATCTGACATGAGAGGTCCAGCTGAGGGCACTGTTAAGTGAGACACCAAAAATTTCAATACTTTTGGAGATGGGAATATTAGTAGCACTGAAGGTAATGTACCAATCTAGCAGTATCTGTCTATTAGTAAACTGTATATATTTAATTTTACTAGCATTAAAAGAGACAAGGTTGTTTTGTCCCCATTCACTGATTGTAGATAGATCTTGATTTATGGAGATGGCTGTACTGAGTTGAGAGGTAGAGATATTAGACTTTGTAAATGGATGTCTGAGTGTAAATGAACTATGTAGTGTTGAGTCATCTGCATATGAGTGACTGGGATTGTGGGTGACAGATAAGGGATCATTAATATGAACCAGCAATAGGGTTGGCGCCAGAACTGATCCCTTTGGCACGCCGGCGTTGAGTGGAAATTGGAATATACATCATCTACTTTTACTCTTATTTTCCTGTCACTAAGATATGAAGAAATCAAAGGAACAAAAGACGTTAGTCCATAGAAAGGGAGTTTGGACAGCAGGGAACGGTGCCATACTCTGTCGAAAGCTTTAGAGATATCAAGAGCTACTGCATGAGTTTCTCCAAAAAGATCAATTGATTGATGGATGGTATGAGTTAAGAGATTGAGTATGTCAATGGTGGATCTTTCGTGGCGAAAACCGTATTGTCTATCACTAATTAAGTTGTTGGATTCAAGATGTTTAACAATGTGCTTCTTAATTAAAGTTTCAAATACCTTACCAAGAGATATGACAGCTATTGGTCTGTAATTGGAGGGGTCAGACGAACTTCCTTTCTTCGGAATTGGAGGATATTGGCTTCTTTCCATGAATTTGGGAATAAAGAAGTACGTATGAATAGTCTGAATAATTTAGCTAGGACAGAGGCAAGTTCAGGGGAAAACTTTTTCAAAACAATTGGCGGAATTCCATCTGGGCCTGGAGCTTTGTTGGTAGGTAAATTGTCTAGGATGGATTTTACGTATCTTGTCTGTGTTTTAAGTGGGGCAATTTCGGGAGAAACAAGTTCCAGTACTGGGACATACTGGCTGGTAGGCTATCGTCTATGGTAGAGTTTCTGGCAAAGGTACTGGCAAAGATATCTGCTTTCCCACGTGGGTCATTTGTAATGTTGCTATCTGAAGATTTTAGTGGAGGAATGGAAGATGACTTGTTAAAGTTATTATTGAAAGAATTAAGAGTTGACCAGAATATTCTATTGTCATTAGGGTTGTTAAGTAATTTTGATGCTTGCTTTTGAAGGAAGTTTGATTTAGTCTTTTGTCTTCTGCTCTTGATACCACCAGATAATTATTAACTCACTTTGGCAGAGATTTTCTGAACTGAAGAGGATACATATATCCTACGTGCCAGTGATTTCCTCCAGACTGTACCAAATGGTTAACAACAGAAAATCAACGTAACTGTAGTAAAGGGATTCATAACATCTTTTGTTACACATACCCGTAAACAGATTAATTTATTCATGTTTTACTGTCTCTTTCGTTTTCATTTCATGTCATTCTCCGCCCACTCATACAAAACATTAATTACTTGTTATTGCTCACGTAATGCCACTCAGGGATGAGTGAGGCTGGTCACTCATCTTAAATGTCAGGACCAACTGCCTTGCCCCGGGCTCCTACGCTCCTCGTGGGGCAGCGTAGGATTGGATGATGGATGGATGGAATTTCCTCAAAAAAGTTTTCTCGGAGTCCTCGTGTATAGTTCTCTGGATGTATTTAGGTGAGGGGATCCCGAACTGTCGTACTGCACATGTGTGCTGGTAAGGAACACTGATATTGGGTTTTGCTAGTAATACCATCTGCTTGTAAACTTTTTACCATTTCTCATGTGACAAAGCAGAATAAAAAAGTGGTAAGTAATCTGCACACCAAGTATCATAAACTGGCCAATTTTCTTTCGTTTTAAAACTCCTTCTATCTATATAGTCAGACGCCCTAATCCCGCAAGGGATGGCCACAACCAAATAGTCTCCATGTTGCTTTGTCCCCTGCCATTCCGATGCCCACCCCTCAACTTATACCCCCGTCTCTCATATACCTCTCCGCCCCATCTCTCCAACTCATCCTCGGTCTCCCCCTCCCTTTCCGTCTCCACTTCACACACCTACACGCTCCTCCTTAGTCTCTCACTCTCCATCCTCCCCACATGGCCAAACCACCTCACTGAATTTCTCCTAACGTTTTTTTATCACATCCACATCCACACCACAACGCTGCTTCACTTCCTCATTTGTCAGTCTGGCTCTCTATGTAACTCTACATGTTCTCTCAAATAACTCAGTTTTAAAACTCACTTTAGAGATCTTGGGCAACCATGTTGATATTAATCAGATCATAATCAGATCACAGGTATACGAGAATCACTAAATCACTCACCAACGTAGCTACTTAGTGGCAGGCAAGTTTTTATAAAAATATCGAACATTACACGAGACGACACAAGATGGATCTGCTGATGCAGGACACCATAGCACAGGTGTCAATTCTTATATAAATGCTTCTGTTCTTAAACCATTGCATATATTCCTTTTGTTTTATCATTGCACCAAGAAACAGGAAATCCATAGCCATTTTCAGGGTTTGGACAATTATCTGTGAATTATTTGTGTTGTTAATTTTCTCTTCATTCTTGAATATGGCCACACACAGCCAGCCACAAAACTCTGATCTGACCCATACAATCTGTACCACTGTAATCCCTTCACTACAAGGACCTATTAGTGTACTTTATCTTTGCCGGTTCCAAATACTATTTAATAATAGTAATGCTTGTAATATTAATTATCATTATTATTATTATTATTCATTATTATCACTATTATCATTATTATTATTATTATTATTGTTATTATTATAATTATTGTTATTACTAATGTTATTATTATTATTATTATTATCATCATTATTACAGAATAATATATATAATTGAAATAATAATAATAACAATATAATAATAACAATAATAATAATTATTATTATTATTATGGGCATCTAAGTGAATGGTTCACAATCAGTGTGGGTGTGCGACAAGGTTGTGTGATGTCCCCATGGTTGTTCAATGTATATATGGATGGGGTGATGAGAGAAGTGAAAACACGAGCAATGGAGAGAGGGATGGCATTGGTAATGAATGGTGATGGATGGAATATCTCAAATTTGTTGTATGCTGATGTTGCAGTACTGCTTGCAAGTACCGAACAAGAACTTGGTAGGCTAGTGCAGAGTTTTGCTGATGTCTGTAAGCGTCATTCCTTGACAGTAAATGTAGAAAAGGGTAAAGTGATGGTTACTGAGAGAGAAGGTGACTCCCAGAACAATGTAACAGTGAATGGAGAGAGACTGGAATTGGTGAGAGAGTTCAAATACCTGGGTACAGTGATAGAAAAAGAGACGAAAATGTGCAAAGAAGTAGAAAGTAGAGTGACACAAGGAAGAAAAGTAGCCGGTGCAATGAAGGCCTTGATAAGAAACAGAGGCTTGAGTGTTGCAGCTGCACGAGGCTTACATAAAGGAGTGTTAGTGCCAACTCTAACATTTGGATGTGAGACTATGGTGTGGCATGAAAATGAAAAGTCAAGAGTATGAGCAGTGGAGATGGGACTGCTGAGGAATGTATGTGGAGTAGAGGGTGGATAGGATACGAAATAATGTGATTCGTGAAAGATGCGGAGTGAGGAAGTCGGTGGACACCAGAATTGAAGAGCGTGTACTGATGGTATGGTCATGTGGAGAGAATGGATAACAGTAGAGTGGTGAAGAAGGTATATCTGAGCGAATTCGAAGGAGGAAGGAGGCGAGGTAGGCCAAGGAGAAGGTGGAGAGATATGGTGGATGTGTGAGGAAGAGAGGTTTGGAAGTCGGTGAGGCTAGGGAACTGACAGGAGATCGAGCTGGCTGGATGAATATTGTGAGAAGTGCATGATCAGGGATTTTTGGCACCCCTTTTTAACGTGGCAGCGTCTGGATTGACTCTGTCAGATACGATTATGTGAAGCTACAGAACGTGGTGAATGTTTTTGGCGTATCCGATAAAGCCAGGATTCCGGGGGCTTGAATGATGAGTGAATGGAAGCGTGGCCCATTGGATTGGACAATTTTGGGCTGTCTGGACATTGCTGCTCCTCTTCCTGCCCTTGGCTGGGAAAGGAGGTCCGGATGATGATGATAATTTCCACAAACCGTGATTACTCATTTAACAACTTATATTTACAATTGTAATACAAAGCGTAGATCTGAAGATTATAACCTGTAGATATAAGTGTTAGGGAGTATAATACAAAGATATATAATTGTACAATTATCAATATACTAAATGTCATTCTATTTCAAATTGTTGTTTGTGAATTATTACATAATATTTTACATCATATTTTACTGGTTTATTATTGTTTAGCTATTTTACTGGTTTATTATTGTTTAGCATTATACAGTAAGATTATTGAGGGGTGTTTAATTAAGTGACTGTTAAGTCTAATTCTGAAAGTGTTTAAACTATGTGATTCCTTGACATTTTCTGGCAGATGGTTCCATATCTTTGGCCCTGTTACTGCTAAGGATCTTGCACCTGAGTCGGTATTAACCTTAGGAACGTACAGATTAATTTTTTGTTTAATGATACTTTGTGTCATATTGTGTACCGATGGAAAAGAAAGGAGATAGTCAGGGTAGAGATTAGCTAGATATCTGTGACAGCTGTGTCAAATTTTATATAGCCATTTCAGTTCGTTTAACATTGGAGTGACATGGTCATACTTCCTTGCTTTTCCATCAACAACTTTAGCAGCAAAATTTTGTAGTTTCTGCACACGTGAAAGTTGAGATTTCCCTGCAGTGCCCCATATTACATTGCCGAAGTTTTGGATACTTAGGGCCAGTGCCTGCACTATGATTTTTCGAGTTTCTTTGTCAAATCCATCTTTTATCCTGTTAATATACATTAATATGCCCATTACTTTTTTGTTAAGTTCATTTACGTGCTCATCAAAGGTCATGTAGCAACTCATATATATACCTAAGTTTTTTACATAGGTGCTGGGTTGAGAGAGAGAGAGAGAGAGAGAGAGAGAGAGGGAGAGAGATTGGTCCTTTTTAAGCTAATTACAGTGAACAAAACCATCAAATAAATAGGGATTAATTAATGGGCCTTATATGAGGATACTGAATGGTATCATATACAACAAAGTATATGCAGTATTCATCTTTGTATATGAAAACCATGAGAAAATGAATTACGGTACATAAGAAATATGGTAGAAACAAGAAAAAAAAAAAAAAACAGCTCATACATACATACTTAGAGAGAGAGAGAGAGAGAGAGAGAGAGAGAGAGCATCTGACAGGTGAGGTCTTTCCAGTTTTAGATAATACCCAACACTTTTCACCACATGGACTCCCAGCCACACCTAGCCACGTTCCACGTCACAACCAGCCATCACACGCTGCACGCATTTAGAAGTGGGCTAGGCTTTTCCGCCAATTTTGTTGTTATCAGTATATGCCCTATCCAACTTCATTTCCTTATGTCCTACCTACTTCTCCCTATCCACCCAAACCCTACCTGTTGATCGACCAAGGTGGACGTCCAATTTGGAAAATCTTGGCTAACAGTTTTTCCTATATACTGTACTATTTATAACCTGGGAAAAAAAAAAAAAAAAAAAAAATTTGTCTCATTAAAGTATCTGTTTTTCTGTTGATCTTCTTTGTCCAAATTTGTTTATATTTTTCGACTTTCCATAACACTGAATAAGCGGGAAACAAAAGCAAGAATGGCACATCTCAGGGTAGTTTCATACGCAGATCACGAAAATAACACCCGCTTCTGTGTGTGACCCATTAACTCCTTGTAAATGATTGTGACATGTAGTGTTACTTCCCCCAAATTACTATATATGCAAGTCACGGACTGTTATCTCCACTGTGTCAGTGTTACCGTACTTGCTGTAATGTTGGAACTGGATTAAGATATTCCAAATTATATTTCTTTTTGCAGTTGCCATTAACTTTACTTGAGCAATAATGTCTAGAGGATGCAAGAATTCTCCAGACAGCTTGTTACCTCCGCCAACGAAGTTGGAGGAAGATAAGTATTCACCTAAGTTTGTTTGTCCACACGGTATCTCTAAAAGTTCTCAATGAATTTCAATGAAATATTGTGGAAGGGTGGGCCATGGGCTAAGAAAGAATTGATTAATTTGGGGGGAGATTTGGATCCTGTAATGGCACTGGCGGAGGTATGCGCTCCCTGAATGCTTTATAGTTATGTATGTGGATCACTGACAATGAAGCAGTATAAAAGACGACTGACCCCACATGTGAAGAAACTATATGAATATTGTACTTTGGATGACAAATGGGTGATCAGGACAAAAGATGGGCACCTCATATATGCTGTGTCAGGTGCACATGTTCACTCTCGGTATGGGTCAAGGGCACCGGTCCTGGTCTCACATTTGGTGTGCCAATGGTATGGAGGATCCGATGGACCATTCATCTGCTACTTCTGCTTAACAGATATCACAGGTAAGTTTTCTTCCCTTTTCAGTTACAGATTCTCACAAGGCGTCTCATTTTTGGTCAATAATACTGCATTATATTATCGGTATACTGTGTAATGAAAGGCTAATGTGTACGATGATCTTTTTTTTTTTGTGTGTGTGTCAAACTACAGGTAGCAACCGGAAGAGTTAAGTGGTTATTGTCTAAACAAACCTCCAGTCTGCTCTTCGCCCTGTTGGCCATTCCAGTGATAGAACTGGACCCATTACACCTGCACAACACTTGCATCCAGAAAACATTACACAAACACCTGGACCTGCTCCTTATGCTCCTTCCCTCCACCCATCAACCCCCCTTCCAATCCTACTCCTACTTCCTTCACACCTCGACAGCCAAACCCACCGACCCTTCCCACACCATCTAGTCCCCCAACTCCTCCCATTCCAACCCATCCTAATCCACCTCAACCCTTACCTCCATCACAACCTCCTCCTACCCCTTCCCCTCCACCCACACCATCTCCCCCCCCGTGCTGCAGCAGCCAACACACATCGCACACACAACATAAACATCCTTCAGTTAAACATAGATGGCATAAACACTAAAAAACATGAACTCACACAATTCATCAAACAACAGAACATACACATTGCCATCTTACAAGAAACAATACTACACAGAGCTAAGAAAACACCAACATTTCATAATTTCACCACCACTCGACAAGACCGGGCCGACAGCGGTGGCGGTGGACTCATCACCCTGATACACAAATCCATCAACTTTGCAGATACCAGCGCACACACAAAGTCACTTCTCCCCTCACATGACACCACAATAGAAATACAATCAATTAAAATACGCACTGGTAACAAATCACACATAACAATCGCTAACACATACATTCCCCCCCAATCGTCCCACACAGTATCACACAATTACTCTCCACAGATACACCACATCACTAACATACCCAACATCATCCTCGGTGGTGATTTCAACGCCAAGTCGTCGGCCTGGCATGTCAACAATCCAGACACAGACAGATGGCTGGTACTACAATCCCTGACAGATCATCTTTTCATACTAAACAGTCTAGACCAACATACCCATATCCCATACCAAGCCCTCTTCCTCCAATCATCTCCAGACATCACCTGCTCCCCAAACCTCGCCCCCACTACATCATGGAGAGTGGTCAAAACCCTAGGTTCTTATCACCTCCCAATCATCATCACTACCAAAACCAGAATCACCCCAGCTGGCCATAAACACACATACACTAATTATAAGAGAGCCAACTGGGAGGCCTTTGTAACTGAAACAGAACATCTCGAAACACTAAACAGTACACCCATCACAAACATCAACACCGCTGTGCACACTTTCAATACAATTATACAAAACGCAGACAAAAGACACATCCCTAGAGGCAACAGAAAGAGACACAACCCCAACTTCACACCAGAAATTCAAGGCCTCATCAGACAACGGGACATACTGCGACACTCCCCAACACCCCATACACAAGACACCATACAACAAATACAAGAACTCAACACTGAAATAAACAATAAAATATCAGAACAGCAAACACTAAACTGGAAAAATTACCTCCAAACACTTAACCACAAAACAAACATCAGCAAACTCTACAAAACACTAAACAGCATCACACTTTCCAACAGCAACACCACGCAATCACATCCTGCCATCACAACAAGACACCATACCCTCAAACAAACAACAAGCAAACACTCTCATCAATCACTTATCACAAGTCAGCCATCTAAACCCCCATCCCGAAGACCGACGTATCATCCGACGTAAGAGACAGTTCCCCACAGACCCAGACTATGCATCTTTCACTTACAACCAGACGAAGCACATCATTAACAACCTCAAGCACTCATCTGCCTGTGGACCAGACAACATAAGCAACATTCACCTTAAACACCTAGGACCACAAGGCATACAAGCACTCACCAACATATCAAACTACAGCTACTCACACAACATAATACCCAACATATGGAAGCATGGCAGTATCATCACTATCCCTAAACCCAACAAAGACCCCACGTTACCCTCCTCACATCGCCCCACCACACTCCTCTGCACCCCCTCTAAAGTCACTGAACGACTGGTACTACAACTAGTCACACCTCACATTCCCCTAGCCCAGTCACAACATGATTTTAGGCCACTACACTCCACAAACATCCTTCTTACAGACCTTACACAGAGAGTTTTCGATGGCATGAATTCAGCTAGGCCACCACACAGAACACTCCTAATCACACAAGGCATTAGCAAAGCTTTTGATGCCATCCCCCACCACAACCTCACAAACAAAATACTCAACACAAACATGCACAATAACACAAGAATATGGCTGGCAAACTACTTAGCAGGCAGTTGTGCACACGTAACATTTGCCGGTCAGTCTTCTAACATCAGAGACTTCACAAACGGCATCCCTCAAGGATCTGTTTTGTCCCCTACACTCTTTAACTTATACATGCACGACATACCCACACTCCACACACCACAGATACACATAGCTTCCTATGCAGATGATATAACACTTACATGCACGCACCAAAACGCAAACAGCTGCACACATCATTCAACCTTATCTCAACACACTACACGAATGGTTCACCACAAACAGGCTCAAAATAGCCCCAGCCAAATCTACAGTGACTCTTCTCACAAACTGGACAGTAGAACACAGTCACATCCCACACCTCACCATAAACAACACTCCCCTACCACACACACACACACACCCAAAATCCTTGGTGTAACATACAATACATCAATGTCATTTAAACAACACATCACAAACATTAAAAATAAAATAACACCAAGACTCAATGCTTTGAGGTCACTTGCCCATACAGCATTCGGACACAACAAAGAAACCACGACCTCAGTATACAAACAATACATACGTTCAGTGATGAATTATGCAAGCCCTGCCTGGGCTTCTAACCTCACCAAAACACACTACAACACTCCACAGACCATACAGAACAAGGCCCTAAAAATAATCACAGGCTGTACAGCTACTACACCCACAGACCACCTACATCAAGAAACCAAAGTCCTCAAAGTCAAGGATCACCTAGACATGAGAGGTACCCAGTTTCTTGCTGCAGCCTCCACAAACCCACAACATCCACTACAGTACATGGCAGCACATCCACCCACACCAAGGATCATCAAAACAACACCCAGCACACGATACCATACACAAATACTGTCATCTCTCCCCCCATGCCCACCTGAGACCAGCTTCCAGAAGCATATCCACACTCAGATCACTCGCCGCTCCATTCAGTTACTTAAATACAACACACAGCTGCATGCACGGCCTCCTGACATCCACCCTTCTGAATGTTATCTTCCTCGTGAGGACAGGGTCCACCTGGCCAGGCTGAGATGTGGGCACCATCCAGCTCTCTTAAGTTACCAGAAGAGGCTGGATGACTCCGTCGCTAATGCCTGTCCAGGATGCAACACAGCACCCCATATTATTAACCACATTATGGAAGACTGCACTGCACACAATCACCCACGCCAACAACACAACATACACTCTTTGAGAGCGCTGTGGGAAAGCCAAGTCTCGGCCATGGCCTTCCTAAGGGACTCAGGGCTGTTCGGCCAGACTGCCTAGGGAACAACTACTACCACTACTACTACCAGGCCCTCAGTCTTCATCCGAAATACCAAGCGATGACATGGTCAGCTTTGACGAACCAGAATCACAAGATCCGACGTATGAGCAACAACCTGAATCTGACAAGAAACCGCATCTCATAATCCAGCCTGTACTCAGCGATTTGGTTCATCATCTATCCCTCACTAAAGAACAGAGCGAACTGCAAGCCTCCCGTCTGCAGGAATGTTATCTGTTGGACGAAGATGTACGGATTACAACATCCAGGAAACGCTCATCAGATTTGCAGCAACAGTGCTCAATGGAAAACAACGTTTGTTTTTGAAATATCAGGGTGCTGTTTGATACTCTTCGATTGAGCTATGAACCAAGCCACAAGGTTGGGTATTGATGAATCTCTCTAAAGCATTAACCCTGGATCAGCAACCATGCCCAACTAACGCTATCAGCAACCCCCGGCCACGTGTGGTCAGATTTGGGAATTTAAAAAAAAATACTTATATGCATTGCACATTTATAAAAATTTTATCACATGTAAAGACTAATGAAAATATTGGCACAAAAAAAAAAAAAAAAAATTATTGTACATTTTTTTCTAAAGGCACTAAAAACCTGTCAAAATTACACTTATCGTAACATATTTGGCTATAACTTTGTTTGCAGCCTTCTCAAGGGTTGCCAACAAGGATACGTTGATTCCAGAGAGCCCCCTTGATGGTCATGTTAATGCCTAAAAAAAAAAAAAAAAAAAAAAAAAAATATATATATATATATATATATATATATCATACAAACGTTGTTTGCATCCATGGCCACATATGGCCTTTTTCAATATATTAGAGAAATAAAAAACACGAGCAACCCAGACGCACCTTGAATCGAAAGTACAAGCCAAAAGGGGAAGCTACCTGGATGGTGAGCCGAATTCTCAAAATGGCGCCAAGCTTTTAAACTTTGTCTGGCCAGATGTGGCCGCTGGTTGCTGATCTAGAGTTAAAGGTGTTTTGCTTCACACTGGAAACTTCGTTCTTTCAATTCCAACTGCTCAATCAGTCATTTTAAGACATGCAAATCTTTCTTTTATTCTAGATCGCATTAAAGAGTTGAAAGGAAGGATGGGACTGGAGTGAATTGGTGTTGTGATGAGGAGTTCGTGGAGATGGTTTAGTCATGTGGTGAGGATGGGGAATGAAAATTGGGTGCGGAAAGTGAGAAGTGTGAACGTCGGGGATTGGGTTGCGAGAGGCGGTAAAAAAAAAAGACCTGAGACAAGGTCATAGAGGAATAAGGGATAGAATTGGGAGGCTGCCAGAGATCGAGCAGCGTGGACAGGCGCCATTAGGTGATCAAGGCCAAGGCATGCAAGCATGTTGGAGCCTTTACAAACGATACGAACAATACAAAGAATGGTTTGTTTGTGCAGTGGAATGTTGTTGCCATTGTTAACGGGTTGGAACCTGGCTATACCAAGTTTATGTGCTATGTAAATGGGATAACCGAGGAAAATCAGAACATTACCTACGCTCACCATGACCATAGCGGGATTCACTGACACCCACATTCCACAAAATTATTCACGAACCACCAGTACAGATCATTTTGCAACCACTCCACATAATGAAACAGTTTGCCAGAGCTCTAATGCATCATAAAGCAAGTTTCCAGTACCTCAAGGAAAAATTTCCCGAAATAAGTGATGCTGACATCAAAGAAGGCATATTTGATGGCCCTCAATTTCGTCAACTCGTGGTTGACAAGGATCTCGAACCAATGAGGGATGAAAATGAGTCAGCAGCATGACGTGCATTCAAGAGTGTGTGCAGTGGACAACTGGGAAAGCACAAAGATGACTAACATATAATATTTTAATGGATGAACTTATCAATGCTACCAACGTCTTGGGTGTAAATTGTCACTGAAGCTTCATTTCTACATCCTCATCTGTCCTTTTTCCCAGAGAATGCCTGGGGGGGGGGGGGTATGAACACGAAGTTCCACCACGATATATAAAGAAAGGAGAGTAGATACAAAGGGAAAAGGAGTCCAGTCATGCTAGCCGATCTCTGCTGGAATCTGAAGTGCGACCAGCCAGACCCATCATTCAAACGAAAAACACACACACAAGTACAGAAAATCAAAATTACTTAAGTGTTTATTTTGTGTATCATAATTTGAATAAGAACAACGGAGATCTCTTTCAATTGGCAATGGCAATATCTTTCAGTATTTTCTCGAACTTTATTGTATGAACGCTCAAGAAGAAATTACGAGAACAGGTGACGTGATAGGTGGATATGGTTACCAAATTTAGAATTAGCACAATCGGCCTGATTAAAAAATAGGTAAATAAAATAAGTAAATAAAGTGGACTGCTTCTTGGTCCTGGAATTTATGCAGTAATTAAATTTGTGATTTAATTGCCTTTACACAAAACTGGTCAGATAAAAAAGTACTGCGTTTTAATTTTTCAGTTATTCTTCCTTTTGGCTTTGATTCTCTCTGTGCAAGTGTTAGAAGTATAACCCTGTCAATCCGATGAGGTACTTTAATCTTGCTGTCAGCAGATTATTTTATTCACCTTAGGGACTGCTGCTAACCCCGTCACAACAAACCATTCCTCGAATTTAACACAAGTTGTCTGTAGGTGGCGGGATAATACTGGGGAGAAAATCAGTCCTGTTAAGGATGGCATTTAAAGAGTACGAGTACTGTAAATCCATGTGTCCTTCGTTTTGCTGTTAACGTTCTTCATGCCAGTCTTGCAGGTTAATAGCTTCAGTCAAATGAGATGTTGTTCTAGCTACCATCAAACGATTTTATTAAACTTATGGCATACATCTAATGGTGAAAGGGATAATGAACGCTGTAACTCCTCCAGCTTGAAATACTTCCAAAGCTGAACAAAATTTTCTGGCGGTAACAAATACGTCATCAGACTTACATTTTTTAAACTCAGACTCAGGGTACTAGATATAAAGGCGAACGCCACTTTAGCTCGACTTTTAAAAATTAAAAATTATATATTAAATTACAGAAAACGACATTATGGCTACTCGAGTTATCAGTGTTCTATGATACTGTACAAATACTGTGTTCTGTTAAGTTACTGCCTTATACTGTGTATCACATGGATTTAGCATCTTTTTTTTTTTTTTTACGTGATAGTCGACGGATCGACTTTATGGTTGGTGCATGTGGAGTCCACGTACGTGTGTGTGTGTGTGTGTGTGTGTGTGTGTGTGTGCACTTATGCTTGTGATATAGAGGATTCCGGGGACCTGATTGATGTGGGAATGAGTCTTACCCCATATTATTATGTTGTTACCATCTCTTCCGGGTTTCTGGATCCTTCTTCACTCAATCCTTAGGCTGGAAATCTTGAAAGGTAAGCTGATAGATCTTTCAAACTTGTGTGTGTACAGGAGGGATCTCTGGCTTATGGAGTAAAGTTGAATGTGTTGCCTGGCGGGACGGCGAAGCTCACACTCTGTGTGTGTACAGGAGGGGTCACTGGCTTATGGAGTAAAGTTGAATGTGTTGCCTGGTGGGACGGCGAAGCTCACACTCTGTGTGTGTACAGGAGGAGTCACTGGCTTATGGAGTAAAGTTGAATATGTTGCCTGGCGGGACGGCGAAGCTCACACTCTGAAGCAGTGTTGTGGCGATGATAAACTGCTCCATCCTGACCTGATTCCTTCCCACCCAGTGACGCCGGCCTGGAAAGAGGATAGGATTAGAACTAATATAACTCGTTAACGATGTGGGATAACGAGGTCTGCAGGAGGAGCCAACAGGAAATAAAAAAGGCGTTTTGTGAAAGATGTGAAGTAAGAAAACCTGCTGATAGGGCTGAAGAGAGTTTCGATGGTATGGTTGTATGAGTGAAGGGATGTAGACAGTGGTGAAGAAGGTATACCAGTGAGTCTGAAGGTCGGGTAGAGGCGCGGGATGGCAAGGTGGCATGATCGGTCAAATCATTGTGTAAGAGAGTGGAGCACAGAAGATACTTAGGCTAAATTAACAGACAGAGCAGAGTTGCATGGAGGTGAAGGCCTGGGAGGGTAAGGTGGAATGCTATGATAAAGCGAAGCATAGAAAAATGGCTAGACTAAAGAACAGACACAATTGTATGAATTATGTACGGAGGAGCACCATGACAAGGTTTGGAGACCTATTCCACCTGACAGTCGACGGATTGGCTCTGAAAAGAAATGTGAAGCAAACAACTAAAACATTAAAATAATGCGCAGCTGATTACTCCTCAGGAGAGTGGAGGCTTGCAGAAGTGGAGAAAGCAGTAAAACAGTTAAAGAATAATAAGGCACCAGGGGAGGATGGTTTATTTCCGGAAATGTTTAAAGTGGAGGGGGATAGATTAATAATAATCTTGACCAAGCTATTCAATAAGATATGGGTGACGGGGTTACTACCATCAGTTTGGAAGAATGGTGTAATTGTTAAAGTTCCGAAGAAGGGAGACCTGAGTGAATGTGGTAATTGGAGGGGAATCTCTTTGTCACCGATAGCTTTGAAAGTTTTCAGTAGAGTGTTGTTAAATAGGTTGGAGCCGGTGGTTGAGGGTATTCTGAGGGATGAACAGGCTGGTTTTAGAAAGGGACGTGGTTGCAATGATCAGATCTTTATAGTTAGACATTTGATGCAGCAAGTTAATGAAATGAGAGTACCGTTAAGTCTTTGTTTTGTTGATTTTGAAAAGGCTTTTGATAGTGTTTCGAGAGAGACTATGGGGAAGATCATGAGACATTATGGAATACCAGAGGAGTTTGTGAGGGTCATTATGAACATGCATGAGGACACATTTTGTAAAGTGATGGTTGATGGTTGTCTTAGTGATTCGTTTGAAGTCAAGTCCGGAGTAATTCAAGGTGGTGTTCTATCGCCTTTACTATTTATATTGGTCATTGATTACATTATGAAACGCGTTGAAACAGAAACCGGTGCAGGTATACTTTGGGGAGAGAACAGGAAACTTTTGGATTTAGATTATGCAGATGATATAGTTTTGATTTGTGATGGGCCAGAAGAGATGCAGAGAGTGTTGGACTGTTTGGTGAGTGAAGGTCGCAAGGTGGGTTTGGTTATTAATTGTGGAAAAACTGAAATAATCAATATGAATATGGAAAATGCGCAGGAATGTGTAATTGAAGGTATGGTTGTAAAGCAAGTTGATAGGTTTAAATATTTAGGTACTTATTTAGCCAAGGATGGTTCTTTGAACTTTGAATTCCAGGAAAGGTTAAAGAAGGCTAATCAGGCAATGGGAATGCTTAAAAATATTTGGAATGATAACAATTTCTCTGTGCACACAAAAATCAAAATTTATAAGGTAATGGTTAGGAGTATCTTAATTTATGGACACGAGTCTTGGTACTGCACAGTGACTATGGAAAATAAATTCTTGGTGTTTGAAAACAAAGCACTTAGAAGAATATTAGGAGTTAAGTGGTGGGAAAGGATACCAAATAGTAGAATTAGAGAAATAACGGGAGTGCAACCGATCGATGAATATGTTAGATTCTCACGATGGAAGTGGCTAGGACATGTGTATAGGAGACAGGGAATAGTACGAGGTACACCAGGGTGGGTGGCACTTGGTAGGAGAGGTAGAGGAAGGCCAAAAGAGACGTGGGTGAGGACAATGAGACGGGAAGCTGGAGATGAGTGTTGGGGAGATCTTGAGGAGTTATCACAAGATGGGATGTGGTGGTGTGAGTTCATCGAGGCCCTATGCATCCCCGAGGGTGCCACAGGAAATGATTGATTGATTGATTGATTACTCCTCTGATGCAGAATCAAATTGCTTGGTGCTTGAATGGTGAATGGATGATTGCCTAGCTCTCTTCCCTTTCCATGATTCCTGATCCCTACCTCATTCCATCAGTAAGTGACAATATGAAGTAAGGATGCTGCTGCTGCCGATGTGGCACAGACTCCAGCGACTATTCGGTGGTAATCTTGGCTTCCTTTGGCCCTATCCTTGGCATCACGATATCGAGTATAATTGCAGATGAAAAACCAAACCTAGAGCAGCCTAACCAACATAAAAAAGATGGTCCCTAGTGGTGGATCTTCTCTACCTACTGGTCACTATAACTAGTACCTTTACTCATCAAACTGTCATTAAAAATGGAAAAAAAAAAAAAAAGATGCACAGGTAATGTTACAATAATGGACAAGAGAGACTAGCTAATTCCGGAGGACATTAATGTCCCCCCCTCACCTCTTCAAAAGTACCTTGCCATCCTGATCAGGTCAGCGTTCATCAGCAACTGGCGTGGGTGGTGCCAGTAGCGGAGGTTGTGGTTGATGAAGCGAGAAGCTGGTTAAGATGTTCACTATGGTACACAGTAGGAAGTGAGAACCTGCCAGTGGATGGTGACAAAACCGTACTTAGAATCATCATCAAGAGTTTTTTCCACATAAGGATGGAGTGAAGCAGGATCCCAAAATAATCTAATATCCACTTAAAGAGTATAGTGAGGTGGGATTCAGCTGCTTCAGCAACAGGAGAAAACACGAAGGTAAGAAAAATATCATCACCCCAAATAATTTCCATTCAAGAAAGGTATATTAAGTAACAAACACAAAACACAATGGAAAGAGAACTATCATCATCATCATCATCATTACCCCAACCCTAATTGCCACTAAGATGGGTAAGACTTAGAAACAGAAGAGAGGTAGTACGATTTTCATCATCAACTGGCTATGGAACCTTGCTCTTTATAAACAGGCTCTTTCGTATTCATTCCTTACCAATTCCCTTCTGCATATGGCACGTTGATAGTATGTTATGTATGCAAACTATGTCAGTATCAGTATGGTTTACACAGCAGAGTAAATGGCAACGTGTAATATGCAAAGTAAATTCCTCAGAAACAGGATACGGGACATGCAAAGGCAGGATTCAGAAACAAAAAAAGTATCTACTGTACAAAAATAGGAAATATAATTTTTTTTTCGAAACCACAATAATTAGAATGTTGTGACAGAATAGCAAACTGGAGAAAGCTAACATTTGTATTCTCAACACTCTTCAAGACGATGACGTCCTGGTTAGTTTATTCTTGTCACTAACAGGTGATTTTCTTCAGCTTAGCGCAGACTTCTCGAACTGTAGGAATTATTTGTTGCCTTAATTAACTCACTCACTGCTAGAGGTCCTTCCTAAGTTAAATAAAAGTCTCGTGATAGCCTGATCAGAATGGAAATAATGAAACACGTCATCGCAGCAGCTTAAAACGGTTAAAACCAAAATCGTAAAGAGAAAAATACAACTTTTTACACATAAACAATATGAACGCAAGAAAAGGGAGTCTAAGCATCATTATTTGCAGCGGTTGAATTCATCATGAAAATTGACATTGTCTAAACAAGCACTGCGAATAAGATACATGGCAGGTAGGTTTCTGCTTAAGAGATAGAGTCAAGAATTCTAAGTACTGATATGGTAAGCGAATAACTGTGTGGCCCATTTCACTGGGTACTTGGTAAATGGTTCTACATTTGCTCCTTCTGTTTTCTATTTCGAGATAACATCCCCCCCTCCCCCCAAAAATGAAAATAAATTTTGGTAAAATGGTTTCAGATTATGTACTGTAAACGGTTTCCACATTTATCAGGTTCGAGACTATCATCACGTAGAAACTCACCTCCAGCTATAAAAAGGATAAGGCTGATATCTACAGAGAACATGAAGCACGGATGCCGGCCTTCCTTCCTGTTCTTTGAGCTTATGCATGCCTTCCTTCCTGTTTCTGGAGCATATGGATACCTTCCTTCCTGTTTGCTAAACTTGTGCATCAGCTGCGTGGCCTGTGTGTGCACGGTCACCACCAGCTTAGACTTGCCCACACCCAGGTTCCGCAGCTGCCTCAAGGTGAACCTCCTGTTGCTGTGCCACACCAGACCATTGCTTGCTATTATGCCTGTGAACAATCACTGTGTTAGGGCAAGCTGTTGATGATTCGCCCACTTTCGTACTTAATCTTTCCTTGTTTTTTGGATCCTTACCCTATCCATAGGTGGGGAAATGGCTGTGGTGATGATCTGGAAATTCACGGGGGCGGGGGGTTTGAGTTGGCTGAATGAATTATGCACAAAGGGGAACATAACAAGGGTGTAACACCTCTTCTTTAACTTCACAGTAGGCAGACTGACTATCTGGCAGGTATAAGTGCATGTATAAATAATATTTTGAAAATATATTTATATGGTTAACCGTGGTCTGAGCGGTGTCAATAAGTGACTGGCACATTTTATTTGCATGCTGTTGACGGTACTCCTTACTTCGTGTTTCTACTTCCTTGTTTTCATTGCGGTACCTAATTTCTCCCCATCCTAAGATGGAAAGAGACGTACAGGTTGATGAAGATGAGGCTGACAATAACGATGATGATTCTAATGAAGAAGAAAAAAAAAAAATGGTGATAATGACAAGGAACGTTGTTTGAGGGAAGTGAAGCAAAGGAGTGTCCAAACCCACCCATGGCTTCAGACTGGAGAAACATAAAGGTGTCCCAGGTGGATTTCTCTTGGAACTCCGGCCTGTTGAACATTCCCTGGTGAACTGGTGGTCGTTGAGGAATACCAGGAACTGCACATAGCCTACCCATGCACCCCCTACGGAATAACAGATGAATTAGTTGTGAAGGATTATTAACATCTGAGTACCCATGTGCCACAAACGGAATTAGAGGGGCACTCAGTGGAGGGCATCTCTCCGACAAGGGCAATGTAATTTCCAGATCACCCTTCATAATGGGTTAGGGTTTCTCACCACTGATTTGGGTTTCGCAGAAGGTGTTAGTCGGATCCTGAATCTGCAATACGATCCAGATCGGTCGTAAAAGTTAGTCGATTGTTCCCTGGCACATGGGCTATCTACGCACCAAATCTGATCCAAATCCCTCTCATAGTTTCTGAGTAATCCTGCTACCAAACAAACAAGGGTGAAAACATATTCTCCTTGCATCGAAGAGAATAACAGACACATTATAGTACATTCCACAAACACGAGAGAGAGAGAGAGAGAGAGAGAGAGAGAGAGAGAGAGAGAGAGAGATGAGCTTCGGTTACTCAATGTAACGTAAATGAAATGTATACATAAACCAATTTTGCACATCAACAAACTTATACATTCAGTGGTTATTATAGCAACTATGGCGCGTATCGGTATACTGTAAACAATGGCAGTAGCAGAATCAGTAGACAGGTGGCTGGGGTAGCAGTTCAAGGATTTCAATTACCTGAGAGAGAGAGAGAGAGAGAGAGAGAGAGAGAGAGAGAGAGGAAAAGTACTGTACCCCTTAGTAATACTGATACACCACTCCTGTACGACACAACCCTATCTTATATTCAATATGGATGGTGGTTGTTAGCGCCGAAGTGGTGGGATGTGGCGGTGTAAGACTACTGGGCCACAGGGAAACGGCTCTTTAGTCTATGCTCCCCTCTTTCCCCCCCCCCCCAAAAAAAAAAGAGGCCCATGACGTTGTTTTCATTTTTGGGCAGGCCACCACCAGCCCTTATTAATCATAGGAACTTTGGTAGTGAAGGGGTTCATTAAAGCTGTAAATTAGCTAAGCCATCCACTTAGAAAATACTCCCCCTGGCTGAATGAAATCGTCTCAGTGTAGCAATTAAGGACCAAAATGTCATCGTGGTTAGGTGGTAAATTCAAATTTCTATGCATTATACTTTTCTTTGCTTAAAATCTTTAACTTCCATTCAGTACAAGCCCCAACACTCTGGGGTAAGTTGTCGCTTAAGGTCAAGCAGGAAGGCACATGAGGGCAAAAGGAGTGTCGCATACATGAGGCAAAAAATTATCATACCGAGTACAATTTCAAACACCTTAAGGAAACACGATACAAGAGAAAAAGGTTAATAAATACAACAGAAAAACATACATCGCACACAGTGTTAGAAATATATGCGTACACGTAGTTCATAATAAGCCTCCAACAAATGTTACTCCCTGAAGGAAGGAATAATGAAGAACTAGCACCAAGCCACAATATGACTATATATATAGCACTAAGGCACAAGGGAGCGGGGAAAATAATTAAAGGCTTATCAGATGTATGATGCGAAGAGCTGTATAAGTGACAATACTGAAAACAGAAACAGTTGTAGAGTCACTTAGGAGATCAGTAAGCTGTGGGGGCCGCCATAGTTAGGAATGGAAGGGGAATGCTGAGATGATGTTGAAATGTAAACGAGCAATCAAGAAAAAGGTGACGGATGTAATACCGGACCTGAAGGGATTAATCCCCGGGCTAGACCTCATCAGATCATATAGCCCTGCTGGGGTTACAAGAGCGCTACCCCTGCCAGCACAGCAGCCACCGAGCGGGGCGCGAACTCGCAACGTCACGATTACGAGCCCAACACCCTACCACTGAGCTACCGCGCTCCCCTGTAATACCTGAAACAACAGTGAATATTATGACCTTTTAAATCATTTTCTATGAAGAAGCCTATTTTCTTTCTAGTAAATGGCATACAGCAAATTATCAGGTCTCAAATTGCTGAAATGTACCTATTACGAGTCAGACTGCAAATGTTTGCTACACTTTTTTTACCCTAACCTGGCTCAAATTTTTGTCCCTTCGCGGATTTTTTTCGCGTACTTCGGTTGCAGAAGTGAGCAACACTACAGCTTTATATCATTTTAAAGGACGTTTTCGTGACCAGCATCATGCTGTAGTGTTAGGTCATTGTTCAGCATTCATGTTGGGGCGATGGCGGCGACTTAAGGCCAAGTTTCAGTGAAAAGAGTATAAACTTCTCTAGCCTGTTTCATATCCTCAATTTTTTTTTTTTTTTTTTTTTTTTTTTTTTTTTTTTTTTAAATCAGGCTATCACTAGACGATTTCATACTACTTGCGAAAGATCTCTAATTGAGTGCTAATGAAGGCTGTATCTAACCCTTGAAATTTCGATGTCTCTCCTCAGTTAGATAAAATCGTCTGAAGCTTGAATAAAAAGTACTTCATCGAACTGCAAGTTTGTTATGGCGTCTAGATCGACAGTTACTGTTCTCCCCTTGAAACATATGACGAATTACACAATTTACTGTTCCTGCATGTAGACAGTTTATTGTTTCTTCTGCTCATGACAAGTGTTTATCAAAACACAACAGACTTCCTTTAGTTAACTCGTTCATAATGAGGGGTTTCCTTCAACTGAATTGCCCCTTGGCATTCACTTCCCGCAATAAATAAATTAATAAAAACATCGGTAATCCAAACGTAGTTAACAGGCTACAGATATACTGTAATTCTATAACCCCTATCATGCACTTGGGGTTTGCCACAGTTAAATGAAATCATCTGGTGTTAGAATTATAGTCAGCCTACTGTATACTGTAATGATGACAATAACTAAACGATACTTGTGACACTGTTTATGTCTGAATTTAATGATATGCATACTTCTCAACACTGAAGTTAACTATTTTCACTAAACTAGCCTAACTGAGTTTTGTTACCGTAGTTACTATTAGGAATCTCAATCCTGCTGGTATTATAGTAACGTTCATTTTCGTATCTAGGGGCAACGTTCTTGTCAAAACTTTCTGATGTTTGTTTTTACTTTTTCCCACAATGACATACGGCACAGGTACAAAGTTTGTTTCCTTTTGATGCCACTATGGCCATGGTTATAACGTCCGTTGCCAATTACTGACTTGCTATCTGCGTATAACTTGTGTAACCTACTTAGCCTAGAAGATATTACTAAAATTACAGCATTGTACAGCTTTGATTCGAACCAGTTATAATGAACATTGGATATACTTCAGTAATGACTATACTTTCTGTAGCTAACATTTATATAAATACAACAGTGTTCTGGTTGACGTGTATTACATCCTCTTGAAAAACTGAGTGAATGGATGCACGACTCATTATTTGACTCGGATGAATTTTCTCCTGAATGATTAAATGGATACACGACTCACAGCATTCCGATGAAAGATTCTCCTAAGTAAATGAATACATAATTCATTTCACTGGGAAGCCACTGTGATGAAAGATCCTGCTGAATGAGTAAAGGGATGCATGGACCCACTGCACTGCGATGCCACTGTGATGAAAGTTTCCCCTCACTCAGTGAATGGATGTAACCTACGCCTAGGTGATCATTCTTAAGTTACACTATGGCGTTCTTATTTATTTTTAAATCCTAACCATTCCATTATATTGGGATCATGGTGATGCAGTGCCTGGAATTTTCTGCAGCTTCTCTCCTTGTAGCTTTTCAAACTTTATTCCATGTCACTGGCTGCGCTGCAGCATACTATTACAAGAAAAACAACAATTTGTGTATACAACGATGAATTATTGTGATACATTATATTTGTGGGCACTATAATTAAACCTCTACCTGAAAAGTTATGCCGTGTAACTATCAGGCCTTAAATGCTTCATGAACTTGTTAAGTGCTGTAAATGTAACCTTAATCCATTAATGACTTTTTCACCTGACTGAAAGCCAGTCAAGTAATATTTCAAAACTGGCCTGCAGTTACTAGGACGCCTTGATGATTGGCACCATCCAACCTGTCAACACTGGGAAAAAAAAAAAAAGTATGCTATTGTACCAAAACACTATGCATTGACTTGTCTAGGCTTGAGTGGGTATACCTCGTAGATTCGGCTCACGTAATTACTGCGAGGGGAAAACACTTTTAGTCTGATCCCTAACAGTGAACCTGCTTTTTTTTTTTTTTTTTTTTTTTTTTTTTAATGCAAGGAAGAAGGAACCAAAGGCCAGGAGCCTGCAAACTGTTCCTTCCAAGGGGAAAAAAAAATACAAAAGTGCTAAATTCAAGATCCGTTCGAGATGCCTGGACACACTGGAGATCACTGGAGGTAGGAAATACAGACAGAGGGAGACAGTTCCAAAGTTGACCAGTTGCATAAACGAAGGACTGGGAGTAACGGTTAACTCTTGCATTAGAAAGATGGACAGAAAAGGGATGAGAGTTTCTTGCTAGATGGGTGCTACGCGCCTGGCGTAGAGGAAGAGGGATACAATCAGACAGTGCAGAGTAGCACCTGTCTAGTACAGCCTCACTGATCACTGGGATGCACAAGCTTCTTCACCGCTGCAAGGCAGTGCTCCTTTGAAGAAGGTTCGGACAGCAGGATGTGCTGTTATGGAGCTATCCTAGCAGTCGTAAGGGTTAAAATGTAAATAACAAAACAGTATGGAATGGTTGTTATTGAGGAAGAACTTTAAATAACTAAGTAAAAGTGGTTTTGACAGCCGGATGACTAGACTAACACCTCACTGTTGTGTTCAGCTGATGCGGCCATCCTAGCAGTCATTAGAGTTAAAATGTAAATATTAAAACACTACGGAATGGTTCTTATTGAGGCAGAGCTTTAAATAACTGAGTAAAGGTGGTTTGAACCGCAGGATGACTAGGTTAACACCTCACTGCTGTGTTCAGCTGATGGAGCCATGCTACCAGTCGTAAGGGTTAAAATGTAAACATTAAAACACTATGGAATGGTTCTTATTGAGGAAGAACTTTACGTAACTAAGTAAACGTGGTTCGAACTGCAGGATAACTAGGCCAACCCCTCACTGTTGTGTTCAGCTGATGGAGCCATGCTAGCAGTGGTGTTGGTAACGAAGACAAAATACACCGCAAGTGTTTTCACTGTGATAGAACATCAATCAGCTGACTAAGAGTGGGTCTGACCACTGGGTTAGGGGACAGGGCATCGTTAACCCAGCTATCCAGTCGAGATGGCATCGTCAGCTTGGCTTCGTTGAATAACGTGCGGGCCACAAACGCCACACTGAACGTATCCGAAGCCGACGAGCTGCTTTCCCCAGCCAGCACCTCAGGGGCAACCCAGGGATACTTTTGGGCCTCACGGGGACCCATGGGTTCGTCCAACAGCGGGCTGGAGGCGGTGGTGGCCAGACCGAAGTCGATGACTGTAACTTTTGGTCCAGGAGCAGTCTGCTGCACACATATGTTGGCACACTTCAGGTCGTTGTGGTAAATATCCAGGGAATTGATCTCGTCAACTATTTTGGCCAACTGTTGAAGAACCGTCATCAGCGAATGCTGGTTAATTTTCTGGGTGTCAATAGACCGACCGGCGAATTTTGTCAATAAAGATCGGTTTTCCACACATACTCCTACCAACTGTTGAACACCATTTACATCTTTAATTTTGCTCAAGAACCTTACCTCTGTAGCCATATCCGTTAAACCGCTGTTACTGTAATTCTTAACAACGTAGCTTTTATCTTTTCCGTTCAGAAGACAGCAGGAACCCTGCGCCCCACTCCCCAAGGCCTTAACACTGTACTTTGCACAAATGTCACTAAAATTCTTTGCAGTGACGTTCTTCACTTTAAGGGAAGCACAGAGACTTCGCACGAACTCCTGGTAAGCGTCCATTTTGACAAAGCAAGCAGCACAAATGCTATACGTGTTAACCAGTCGACGCTAACGCTGAAGTGACACGTAAACAACAGATGCCCGCTTTTTATACCCTACGTAATAGCAGGTTATTTTTACCGGTGGTCCTTTATTTCACGTAATTATGGATTCTAGTTGTCGTCTACATTTCAAAAATAACAGCGTGTTCATATAATGCCTAATATTCTAATTAACATTTTATTGTCTTAAATGGTAAAAAAAAAAAAAAAAAGTTATATTGTTGTCCACAAGGTTCATAACCCAGTGAAATTAACGCATGCGAATGTTCGATTAGATTCAAATTTTTTAAATACGAGTGCAACTTTACGTGGAGTTTCTGGCAATCTTACATCCCTTAAAAATCTTACCTAGCGACTATTATTGTGGGTTTTATAGTACAAATCAATTACATTTCAGGATTAATTATTACGGATCCATGTTCACTTACCTACCGGTATGCAAGTTTACATACTTTACCATAAGGGCGCGGCAACTGCAACTCTTAAATTGTCATCTATAGGTAAGTAATTTGATTCTTGTATGCAAGTTATTTGTTTAAACTACAAAAAGTGTACGGTATATACACAATTGAGCTCTACAGAGCTCAGTGATATATACATATTAGAGGGTATTTCAGGAAGCCCCCAGACCTGTTTACCTACTGGACGCAACGATTATACGATCTCGCCGACGGGACGCGTCAGTGCATCAGACGTCCAAATATATTGAAACCTAACGGTCTGGCCTAAAAACAGATCAAAACCAGGCTTATCCTAACAAGGGCTTTGCCCCCTCAGGCCCCCTGATTTTAACCATCTAGAACTGTCACAGTCTTACCTAAAGAGCCCCCATCAGAATCTGAGATCTAACTTATACAATCTAATCTATCCTAACCTAACTTATTCTAACCTACACTACCCTATCCTAATTAGGTAAAATTATCATCATTTAATCCTGTGTCGCACCATGAGGAGCGCAGGAGCCTGGGACTAGGCAAGCTGGTCCTGTCATTTAAGATGAGTGACCAGTCTCTCATCCCTGAGTGGCATTACGTGAGCAATAAACCCCAACCACCCCTTGGATATAAACCTACATCGGCTCAATGAAATTGGAGCGCCTTAATTACCCACTAAACCACTGGATGCCATAATTTGGTTATATAATTACCACCCAGCATGGTAAATGGTTTCCTGATGTACAGGAAACCACTTGGCTTGTCACTCAGTGTAAAGGTACCCATAAGCAGAAGGAAGAGGAAAGAATGAAGGAAAGACAGAAAAGGAAGGAAGGAAAGGAGGAAGGAAGAGAGGAAAGAACAGTCATACGAACGCTGCACTACATGGACTGAGTGGATGGTGAACGCCCCCACCTACCACTCCATATTATCCAAACCTAAAATCTAATTTAGAGGTAGGGGGCTGGAGGGGCTTCCCCGCTATATTCCTTTCATTTTAACTTTCCTAGTCCAGATTTTCGTATCTCCGAAGGTTACTTCATGCACCGTGTTGCCGGAAATTTCAGTTTTGCGGCTTTACACCCTTTCCGTAGCACTTTTACTTGATCAGGACCACATTCTAGCAATACATTGTTTGAATCCAGCACTAGGGTGAATAGCCAGCAATTCTGCATCAAGCTAAGTGAAGAATGTAAGACTATTTAGGAATGCCGTTCTTGTTATAACACTTGAGTGTGTAACTTATCTCGTTAACAGATCATAGAAAGTGATATAGAAGAGAATATGGTTTGTTTACATCATACCGGTGACTTAAGAAGTATTTGCCCACTGAATACCCAATCTGTTGGTATTTACTGCAAGCCATGGAGGACAGTGTTACCCATTTACTTGCATGCTATTTTGACTCTATTCTCGTCAAATTATACAGCTTCCCTGCACCTCCTTCTTGGGTATCTTATCTTGCTTTCCATCTCACTATTCTCGTATAACATTTATATTTAATGTGTAGGGATTTCAGTTCAATGGATTAGAAAAAGCATCAGTTAGTGACAAGAATAGTCCTCGTTTGTGCCATTTTCTGAAGTTCTTTAACTTCATCTAGATGTTTGTCCTTTTGCAGTTTATTTCACTTGGTTGAGTTGCAGATGATGGCAATTTTCTACGGCTCTACATCCCTTCCACAGCACTACCGTACGTGACAAACTCAGCATTCAAGGTGGAGAGATGGCAGCTTTAGTCCAAGTTAAGGTACAGATTAGGGTTACAGCAATGTGTTCTCGTTACCTTAGGGATCTTAACTATTTTCATTTTATTCTACATCGGCCAAAAATAACCATTTCTCCACCGTGAACACTGAGCTGTAACGGATCAACACTATAATATGGCGCTAGTCATGAAAAGTCCTATGGAATGGACGTACAGCAGTGTATATCTTATTTTGTCAAATAAGCTGCAAAAGGGCAATCTAGGGCAGATTAGGTGAAAAGTGTACAGCACCCATTCCTTACCGTACTAGTTTATATCTGTATTTCTTTAGTTAATAATCTCATATATCTAGAGCAAAAAAAAAAAAAAAGAAAAAGAAAAAGGAAAAAGAAAAATAGTACCGGTATCAAAGAGAATGTTGTGGTACGGGCTAAATAAATCGCTGAAAAGCAGTAGAAAGCCTTTTGGTCGTATTTTTACACGTTGCCCTCATCCGATTTTCGACTTTTCGTTAACATTTTGTAGTAGAACTGGTCATTCTAAAAATCTTTTCTTCTATGACATTTCTCTCGCAAATTGATAATAAACGAGTTACACGCGATTTACTTCCACCAATCACAATCACAGACGAGCGGGCGCTCTGTCCGCTCACCCGCTCACATTTGAAAGTTTGTCCCGGAAGACCAAACTTTACACGTACTCATCATTTTTACACGTTGCCCTCATCCGACTTTTTCATGCAACCTTAGTGTTTCCTGTTGTTTTTGGTGTGATTCGATCGATTTTGACCTTCGTTTCTATCGCAAGTCGCTAGTTTTTGTTGAACGCCACTAGCGACTTCCGGTGGAAAGGACCGGTCCAAATCAACAAAAATCACACGAAAAACAGCAGAACACACTCAGGTTGGACGCCTATTATCACGTGAAACGTATTTTTTTGCGGTTCTCCCCCCTCCCCCCAAGAATACTGGGAAACCTGTGGGAAACCGGGGTGTTGGGTGGGGGAAAAACGCAAAAGCGAGTGATTTCCTACTGGAACTGTTATCAAAATCAAACGAAAAACACTATAATCCTTCGGAAGAAAATAATTTTAAGCTTCTTACGGATTTCGTGTTTCCTAACTGGGGGGCTTCGCCCTCCAGACCCCCCAGCCCTGGCCGTTTCCTAACTGGGGGCCTTGGCCCACCAGACCCCCCATGACATTAACCAAACCTCATCAAACCTAACCTAACCGGGTGTAAATAAGAAATAATGCATTTACCTGGCAGTTTACAGTTCCTCGTCTGCATTTGAAGAGTCGTCTGTAGCTGTAATGGCAACTGGTGACGGGCGGCAGTGCAACACTTTCTGATCCTCACGTAAAATGAGACTTTTGCCTTGATTTGGGTACTTTGTTCCTGTTGAAGGTAAAACACCATGCGATCGCACAAAGGCAACAGTTTTATCTTCTTGCTGGTAGAACTGTGAAATAGCAGTGAAGTAATAAATTTCGCAGGCTCCCCAGTCTATGGTTGGAGACGAACTGACTTTCAAATCTTGCGAGCCCTAGCATGGGGCATTTGAAATTCTACTTTGTGATTGGCTGATTCATGTGCTACGCATGCGCTTAATCCACCCACACACACAACACGCACCAACGAACACACACAATTGTCCGACCACGGCAGGGAAAATCCCTCCCATAGAAAATAATAAGTGTAATAAATTGCATAACTCATCAACGGTTAAGACGGAAGTGTCATAGAAGAAAAAATGCTTAGAATTGCGTAAAGTATAAGGTGAGTTAGCCACTTCTGTTGTCAGTGAGTTGGGTGTAAGATTTTTTTTTTTTTTTTTTTTTTTTTTTCTTTTGTGTCCGACTCTGGGCACAGGCTTCACAGCCTGCTATCAAGGCCCAGCAGTCCTCCTACATACCATACACCTCTACATGTTACCACTTCGGCGCTAACACCCACCGTCCATATTGAATACATGCTAGGGCTGTCTCATACAGGACTGGTGTATTGGTATTAGCGGGGGTATTTTTACGACATGTCGGCGGGTCTTCTGGTAGGTCAGTAAAGCGTGATTTAATGAAATTCAAATCCTTAAACTGTTCCCTGCCCCAGCCGGTAATAACACCTATCTGTGATTGTGATTGGCGGAAGTCGCGTGTAACTCGTTTATTATCAATTTGCGAGAGAAATATCATAGAAGAAAAGATTCTTAGAATGATCAATTCTACTAGAAAATGTTAACGAAAAGTCGAAAATCGGATGAGGTCAACGTGTAAAATTTGACCCATTAACCCACGTCTAAGTTAAACAACATGACTTAAGACTTCAAAAGTAAGCAGGCCTATCTCAATATGCGTAACTATACTCAGTTTTTTTTTATCGAGGCGAAGATGCACTTGACAGATTGGTGATGATTGGCTGAATGCAACATTACTTCATAATCTAGCATTATTAACTGACAAGTATCTGAGGGGGAAATTTGGGTTAACAAATATTTTTTGGACATGTTGAATTCAACCAATCATCATCAATCTGTCAAGTGCAACTTCACCTCCATAAAAAAAAAAAAAAAAAAAAAAAAACAGGGTATAGTCATTTTATGACCAGGGGGAACCGGGTCTCTTCAAGTGGTGACCTATTACGGTACTGTCTTTATAGTTTGCCAAATAGGTGTAAATTCGAAATAGCCTACCATGACGGCCACCTACTAAATAACAAAAAGAACGAAGTGTATTGTATATCCACTATTTCAATCCAACTACAACTTTTATGTAATTTGCTACCCTATGTCATGGACCCCTAACGTACGGTACACTATAAAAGCTGAATAGAAACTTGTGGATAGCAAGAACTTCATCAAACTGATGGTATTAAAATATACAGTAACTACTGTATGCGTCGTTGTACTAAAAACAATCGACTGGTGGCAAAAATGACCTAACCCTTTCAATAAGATGACGCCTTTTTTTCAGCTTAGGACTTTCCATTTGGATGCATTACCTCCCACACTTCTAAGGGGTCTTCCTAAGCTGAATAAAGTCGTCTGAAGGCAGCCAGAAAATAACACATCGGAGTGGTTGATATCACACTACTGGACAACCCTCCTGCCTACCGAGTTTTACTGTTCATTGTGTTGGAGAGGTCTGGGCAACTCCACTGCTCCTTATACAAACGCCTTCTCTAGGTCACTGTTATAGTATACTATCTCCCCGAAGAATAGTGGAGGGGAAACTAGCTGCAGAAAGGAAGCTAGCCACCAGTACACTGGACTCATGTTGAACGTAGATGCGCCTGGGCACTGCGGCTACCGTTACTGGTACTATATTGGTTAGAAATAAACGTCGATCTATGCAAAAATAATACAAAATAACATTAATATCTTAAATGTCAGGACCAACTTGCCTAGCCCCGGGCTCCTACGCTCCATATGGGGCAACGTACGATTGGATGTTAGATGGATGAAACATTAATAACGGCGTACCTGAGAATTTCTCTGCCTTCCAACACACCATGTTCTCGAAAAACATCCCAAAGTTGTCTCGTTGGAAATAAATTCATAAATATCATTGGTTTATCTATCACCCACCCTGCGTGACCAAACTAAGACTGAACTTACTGAAGAACAAGGAGTGAAGGCAAAAGGAGAAGGGGTTTAGGGGAAGGAAGGTTGGAACGGGGAGGAGCGAGTTTCAAAATAAGTAAATCATTGGTTGGCCAGTATCATGGGAACTTTTGCAGCGTATGATTGGCTGCTGGGTTGTCACCCCCACCCCCTTCTCTCTCTCTCTCTGATGTAAGGTTTCTAGTTCCCATATTTGCAAAATTTCTTGAGCTTAAATTGTGCATCCTATTCCTTATTTATACTTTTATTTATCATTCATCATCCTGCCGTTTATTTCACCTTAAAACGGGGTGACGTAGAATCTAGAATGAGAGAAAGTAGGAATGGGGGAGAATCATTAAGAATATACCCGAAATGGAGACAGCTAATGTTGAAACCTCTAGAATTCTGTCTCTACCTTATATGCCTAACCATCATCACTAATACCGTGTAGTCACCAGATCTTCCAAACATAACAGAACGAAGCTAAATATTAAATTGGAAAAATGCAAAAAACTACTGTATACGGATCATGATAACTGCCGTGGAGACATCTTGCAAATTCCCTAAGATTCTTTATGAATAGTAGGCTTTCCCACGCGAATGACAGGCTGGGAGTGTTAGAAAGTGCAGTTGCTCACGTCTATTTTAACACACACATACACACACACACACACATTCATCTATTGTTTGAATTTTCAGTACCAAATTCTTCTCTGAAGGTTCACACCAACGATATATTTATCCCTCCAAATTTCACAGTCAGGTCTGTCCAAACCTACCCAGATTAACGAAAATTTACCAAACAGCTAAAATTTTCGAAAAAGTTAATCATCATGAAAAGCACGCATCCTAAAGCATAACTGACGACCACCGAACCAGTTCTGTAATTGAATGTCATTTTAACTCCCTGTATACATTTCCAAGGCTGAACTCCACATTCCCAAAACGTCAATAATTATTTCCTGTCCTACAAAATCATGATCGTGGATGAAGAGGCCTGCAGCATGGATCATAAGCTTGCGTGAGGTGCCAGGTACCGGGATATCTGACCTAAGATATAACTGGTCCTCAGTTGTACAGTAACTCAGTAATTCAGTAACTCAGTTCGTGATACAGGCGTTTCCAGTCTTGTCCCATGGGAGGACCAGGCAATACAACTGTCGATAGCAAATATAAAGGTAAAAAGATATTACTTTGAAGGCGATTGCTTACTTCTGGTATTAACGAGCATATCATAACACAGCCATATAGGTGATGGTATGGTGCTGCCGTGCAGAACAGATGGTGTGAAGGCTGCCAGTGCAGAGGTCTATGACATTGAAATATCCTTTGTGCTAAGAAGATCGCTATCAAGCATTTCTAAAGCCAATAAAATTCGACATCGCTAGCAATGATAAAATATTGTATGTCATGCTGAATGGGTTTATGGACACTTGTGCTAATCAGTTTACAAAGGGAAATCTCCTCAAATTTGTATTTATTTTCTGGCAAAGAAGGGACAGGAATAATGAATGTTCTAGATCGTTCACTACGGCCCTCCAAAGTTTAATAAACTGTGATGAGAACTGGCGAATGTCTATCCACGCAGCAAAGACATGGGTAAAATAGACAAACAGGCCTCGTATATGTTCAATAATTTCATAGTATCGCATATTACAATCACATAGTTTCCACCTTCAGCTGTCACTGAACTTCGCCATCACCACCAGTGGCTGCTTCTATACTGGACGTACCCAGAGCGTCTTGGCTCCTCCACTGGACGTACCCTCAGCACCTTGTCACCGCCATCTGTCCTTGCTGTTCTGGGACCCGTATTCTCGCAGGTCAAGAAAGCACCCTAACACCTCCTCCTAGGCAATTGATTTTGTTTATTGCACTTTGCAGGCCTTCCATTTTATGTTACTCAAATCATTCTAATATCAGCATACTCTGTATAAGTAACATACAAAACGAAATTTGCTATCCGTATCTAAAAACAAATCGATAAGGAAGAGGTGCTGAAAAGTTTCCTTAACTGTCGAGATTATCGCCCTGAGATACGCCTTCAACCATTCACCAACTGTCAGCCATAGCCTCATTCGCTGGATACGCTGTCAGAACCACAATCCTTGAAGAGAAGAGCGAACCTGTATTTTTACACAGGAAAAATCATCAGAGATATTACAAAAATGCCGGAAATCGAACCCGGGACTCACAGGTGAGAGCCAGGCAGCATACCACTACACCACGACCAGGTAAAAGGTAACTTACGTTGTCACAATCTTGTAATCAATGTCCCTCCGCCCCCCACTGTGGGCCTGAAGAGGGTGAGTTAACCCCCTGGCACTCGGGCAAGTAGATGCTTTTAATCTATCTCAAGCACGTACGACTTGCCGTAAGTGCTTGGGATAGATTAAAAGCATCTACTTGCCCGAGTGCCAGGGGGTTAACTCATCCTCTTGATGCCCACAGTGGGGGCGGAGGGACGTTGGTTACAGGATTGTGACAACGTGAGTTAACTTTTACTTGGTCGTGGTGTAGTGGTATGCTGCCTGGCTCTCACCTGAGAGTCCCGGGTTCGATTCCCGGCATATTGGTAATTTCTCTGGTCACACAATCCTTGTCTGCTTTAACTCCCTACTCTGGCCACGTCCTCAGTTTCACTAACAGTCTCAGCTGCTACGTCACTAGCAGTCACATCTGCTGCAGGCGTATCCACAAATCAGAACCACATGTACAGCTGCACACTCGAGAGCCCAGAAGTATGTGTGGTAGGTGGTGCAGCATAACCATAGTAATGACGATGGCGCCAATAGAAAAATTACTTTATGGTACCGTACCGAACAATGAAACCTGAATCGCCCAAACGGATCACAAAACACAAAACATATGTGATTTCAAAACACCAATATCGTGATCAGTGAAACCCATATTTCCCACACTGATCGCAAACATTATCGCAGTTCCTCCCATCTTAAAGACAGTACTATACTGTATTTGACCCAGTACTTCAAGATTCTGAAGACTGAGAAGTCAAGATCCTTTACAGTGAAACCCAAAGCTCCCACACCGACGCCAAACAGATATATCACAGAATGAAATGTTGGGTAGGATACTGAAGAAGGGGACATACCAATGGACAATAATGGGCTGCAGAAGGAAGGAAGAAAACGAAAAGGGGAAATGATAAAAGTTGTGGAGAAGAAAGACGGAGGGGAAAAGAATAAGGGAAAAGGTGAAAGAAAGGAAGTAAGGCGAGAAAAACAGAAGACTCTGAATAAAGATAGAAGAAAGTGATGAAAGAAAGAGGAAGCAGGATTCAGAAAATGGGAAAATGGAAATGAACTAAAAAAATACAGCATTCCACAAAGAAACAGAAGGAAAGGAAGGATGCAGTATGATAAAAAAGAAATATGAAGCAAGGAAGAAATTTTTAGATGCTATCAGAAACAAGGACGCTGTGTAAACATGGGGGATTGTAGGAGTCAGTGCTGGTGTAGATACGAAGCTGGGAAGTTCTGGAGGAAGAAGGAATAACTTGTGCGACGAGTGTGAAAGGGAATGTTGTAAGGGGATGCGAGTTTGGCGAAGGAAAGCACACGGAAACGGGTTGAAGAGTGTTGACAGGAGAGGAAAGTGCGAAGTCAGAGGTGGTGGGAGATAGTCTATCTATCTATCTATATACCTAGGCTGCTTCCCCCAAGGAAAGGGAGGTAGCCGAGACAGGACGACACACTCCCTATTTACTCATCCATTCAAACACGTTCATTCGCATCTTAGCCCCAAAGGGGAGAACGGACAGATCCTCATCGCACCACACCGCACAAGGGTCAACTGCGCAATGCAATCAGTGACATCCACAGCAGGGCCCGACAGCAGAACTGGTTTACCCCTGCCACATCATAACAGACCCATCCCCTTACCCGCACCTGACCTGACTAGCTGATCAGACCAAATGCGGGAGAATATCCCCTCAGGGCTGCGTCATCATTAATTCACTCACAACTTCTCTCCATTTATTTCTGTCACGCACAGCCACTCTTCCTTGCTCAACAGACATCCCTCTAGCATCCAACGCTCTCTTCACGCTGTCCATCCATCCTATTCGTGGTCTTCCTCTCAGCCTTACACCTCTCACATCAGATCTAGTTATCTTTTTCACCAGTCGCTCATTATCCATTCTCTCCATATGCCCAAACCATTGCAACACCCTCTGCTCAACTCTACCAGCCATCTCCCAAACAACTCCAGTTCTCCTTCGCACTTCATCATTTCGCACCCGATCCATACGCGTCACTCCACACATACTCCTCAGACACCTCATCTCCATTATATTCACACTTTTCCTCTCTGCTACACCCATATTCCATGTTTCAGCCCCATATAACGCAGTCGGTACCACAACACCCTCATACAGCCTTCTCTTTACATCCATTCTAAGCGAACGACATTTAAACACTTTTTTCATTCCTCCCAGCACCTTTCCTACTTCATTTATTCTAAACTTCACGTCTGCATCTATTCTTCCATCCACAGCAACATGTGACCCTAGATATTTAAAACAATCTACCTCCTCAAGCAACTCACCATTCAAAACTATATTCATCCCCCTACCATCTATCAACCTCGTACACTTCATCACTTTACTCTTATTCTCATTTACTTTCAATTTCCTCCTTTCACACACCCTTCCAAACTCCTCTACCAACTGTCTCAATCTCTCCTCCGAATCAGTCACCAGCGCAGTATCATCTGCGAACAGCAGCTGCTTCAGATTCCACTCTCCACCATCAACATTCACCAGATTCAGACCTCCACCTAAAACTCTTGCATTCACCTCCCTTACAACACCATCCATGTAAATATTAAACAACCAAGACGACATCACACATCCCTGTCGCAGCCCCACTCTCACGGGAAACCAATCACTCACACCATTTCCCACTCTTACACACGCTTTACTATTTACATAAAAACTTTTCACCCCTTTTAGTAACCTACCATCAAGTCCATACAATCTTAAAACAGTCCACAAGGCCTCCTTATCAATTCTATCATACGCTTTCTCTAAATCCATAAATGCCCAAAACACATCCTTGCCTTTCGCTAAATTCTTTTCACACACTTGTCTCACAGCAAACACCTGATCAACGCATCCCCTCCCTCTCCTAAAGCCACACTGCTCATCACCAATCACTCCCTCTGTACCCTCTCTAACTCTCATAATTAACACTCTACCATACACCTTACCTACAACACTCAACAGACTTATACCCCTAAAGCTAGTACATTCATACTTATCACCCTTGCCTTTATACAACGGGACCACACAAGCACTTGCCCAGTCAATTGGCACCATACCTTTCTCAAAGCACACATTCAACAGTCTTACTAACCAGTCAACGATAGTCACTCCACCACCCTTCAGGCATTCCACAGCACACCCATCCATACCTGCAGCTTTCCCTGTTTTCATCTCCTTTACTGCCTTCTCCACTTCCTCCTTCGTGATCAAAGAATCATTTAACTCTCCCAACACATTTATTCCTTGCACCCTTCCATCCGCCACAATCTCAGCCACCCTTTCCTCCTCTACATTTAACAATCTTTCAAAATACTCTGCCCATCTCTTCCTTACTGCATCCATTTCAATTAACATCCTTCCATCCTCTGATTTTACTCCTTCTTCCTTCCCAGACTCTCCCTTTCGCACCCTTTTCACCTCCTTCCAAAACATTTTCTTATTCTGTTGAAAATTCTCTGTCAGCCGCCTACCCCACCTCTCATCTGCTGCCACTTTAGCATCACGCACAGCCCTTCTCGCTCTATTCCTCTTTTCCTTATACCTTTCATATGACATCTCATCCTTCCTCTGCAGCCACACTTCATATGAACGTCTCTTCTCAGCCACAGCCATACTTACTTCCTCGCACCACCATTCACTTCCTTTTCTTACACCACCACCCACACGTCTCACACCACACACCTCTTCTGCATGCCCCACCACAGCAATCTTAAACAACTGCCATTCCTCCTCCTCGCTGCCATTTTCCCGATCTTTCACTGCGTTCCACTCATCTTTCAATTTCTCCTGATACTCTATCTTTTTCTCTCTTTTATCCAACTCACTCACCTTCAAAACCTCCCTGCCACATCTAACCCTCCTAGCTCTCACCCATCTCTTACCTACTCTTAACTTTCCCTCCACCAAGTAGTGGTCAGACATACCTCCACCCTCTCCTCTCAGAACTCTCACATCCAACAATCTTCCTATTACATTCCTAGACACAACCACATAGTCCATCAAAGCTCTATCAACAACCCTTCCACCCTCCTGTCTCACCCATGTATACTTATAATTATCTTTCTTCTCAAACAGCGTATTCCCAATCACCATCTCTCGCTCAACACACATCGCTATCATTTGTTCCCCATTTTCATTTCTTCCAGGCACACCATGCATACCAACTACGCCTTCAACTGCTACATTTCCCACTCTAGCATTCAGATCTCCCATCATTACCACATTCACATTCGCTCCAAAACTCTGCAGACACTCATCAACATCATTCCAGAAAGACTCCCTCTCTTCTTCATCCCTTTCACTACCAGGCCCATATGCACTCACAAACACCCACAACTCACGTTCAAATTTCGCTTTCACCCACATCAGTCTCGATGACACCTCCTTCCATTCAATCACACACTGCTGTACTTCTGGACTCACTAACAAGGCCACACCTTCTCTTGCCCTTCCTCTATCAACACCTGACAATCTTCCATTCACACTTCCAAACATAGACTCACCCTTCCCTTTCATCTTCGTTTCACTCAAAGCTAACACATCCAACTTTCTTCTCACAAACATTCTCCCAATCTCCTCCCTTTTAGCCTCAATCGTACTACATCCACGCACATTCATAGACCGAATCTTCAGGGTACGGGGATAACTCCATCCCCCATCTCTTTCTCTGGCCTGTCTCTTTTTAGGAACTAAAAAACAGAGGAGGGGGTCCCTAGTCCCCTAACCCAGCCCCTTTTAGTCGCCTTTTACGACACGCAGGGAATACGGTGGCAGTATTCTTCCTAACACAACCTGGCCGCAGAGTAGTAGTACCACCCCATAGTGCGGCCAGGTTGTGTCCCCCCCGCCACAGGGGGGGGGGAAGATAGTAAAATACATATATTTTGGCAAAGTGTGAGAGAAAGAAGCAGGGGTATTTAGAATAAGGGCCTTAAAGTAACATACATTAAACTTCACTGAATCATGGTGCCCCAAACTCTGAGAATACCAAAAACTGAGTCCTCTTCACGTACTACACATTGACGCTGCAAGTTACTTATATTGGAGGCATCCACATTCGTTATCACAAGAGTAGTTTTCTTTATTGTGTGATTTACAAATAATAGAGGCAATAAAAGATACAAAACATATCATAGAAACAGTGGAAAGGTAATGGTGTGGTAAGATGCAGGCCAGACGCCATGGTGGCAGACAGGGACACACCACAGCCAGATCAAGACAACAGAAGTGCTTATCATCATTAATAATAATTCCCATGCAAGTAAATCAGTCTTTCTTCATGATAAAAAGACAGCTAGAAGACCATTCGGTGTCCCCGTTCACACATCATGATGAGATGATTCGTTTATCAGCGGATCGGAGATTGGATAGCCACCACCGACCATCTGGTCTGACTAACCGAATATTTAGCACAGCACGGTTGTGTGTGTGTGTGTGTGTGTGTGTGTGTGTGTGTGTGTGTGTGTGTGTGTGTGTGTGGAACCTTTAACACCGAAACGAACGAAACGAAACGATTTCACCAGGGTAACCACTTTTACTTTATGTGCCAAAAACCCTAACTTAACCTTACTTTAACAGACAAACATCCCCCAGCACAAACTAATTATAGTACCTTCTCGCAGACCAATCTAACAACCTTAGCCCAACCAAACCCAACCTAACGCGTTCTAATTTAACTCTACTGAACCCAGCTTAATCCAGCCTTACCTAAATATACAGGAAAACAAGAAGTGATTCTGTTGATTATAGTGTTAAATGTTTGCTTCCCCCCCACCCTCTTTCTTCCATTCAGACTTCCTCCTTCATTCTTTATTCTTTCCACTACCTCACCCCTTTCATTTCTTCTCGTTTTCTGAAATCAGTTTCTTTCTCCCCCTCTAACTATCCCCATTGGTGAGTCTGTTGTTTCCCATTCTTTTGTTTTCCCATCCAGTGTCTTGCCGGCCACTCTCGTCCTTCCTTCCTGCCCTCAACCACTATTACTCCTTGCATTACCCTAACCTCTGCTCCTTTTTTTCCCCTGAGCCAGTTCGAAGTTTTCCCTTTTTTCTGTGAACATATTTTCTTCCATCCTTTTGCTTCTCCCTGTGCCTTTAAACTGCCCATTGCCATCCCTGCTTCTATATATTTTTTAAAAACTCGTTCCATTCCGTTGCTTCCCTCCCCTCGAGCTCTCGCTCCCTCTTTTGTAAATGTCCCGACTTTAAGCTTGAAATACAGTAACACACACACACACACACACACACACACACACACACACACACACACACACACACACACACACACACACACACACACACACACGGTGCGCGCGCGCGTAGAGAGTAAAACCAATATAGTGACTGATGCCCGGTAAGGGAGCAAAAAATATAAAGAAACAAAAATTATTGTTGTTCCTGTCGTCAGTCTCAGCATTTTCTGAATGTCATATATTTTGCCTCATACTTGAATTGCATTTCATCAACAGACGTCTGAATACTGATAAACTTTTTGTTTCCATGTACCAGTTCACTGGCGATCACGTAATATTATAAAATCATTAGATGCTGTCACGTCTTTAAATTTCACTCTTGTAATATGCAGACGATAATATTCTGCCAGTTAAAAAGGGCTCATAGTTAACTAATGATTACAGGCAGTATCTAACCCGCCCAGTTAGAGATGTTTCCCCAAAGACGATTGAAATTATCTCAAGACAGCACGAACATAAGAAACAGACGTTGCCGTAGAGAGGGATTATACGAGTATGTGGAAACAAACTGTCTGTTGTGAAAAGTGTTTCTTTCTGACTACAGTTGGTTCTTTCTCAGCACAAGTATTTTCATTCACTAAATATGTTCCTACTTACTGTTTAATTTGATCTGTTCGGCGTGAATGGGCGTCATAAATATAATGAAAAGGAGACTGGTCAGTGTTTTTGTTGGTACAGTTCCGATTATAATAATTTCTTTTTAATATAGAATGAATTAGTATTTCCCAGAAAAATAACTCTAATCGCATCCAAAATGCTCGAGAGAGAGAGAGAGAGAGAGAGAGAGAGAGAGAGAGAGAGTCATATTTGCCTGCTTTTGTTAGCTTGACAGAGGTTAGCTTGACGGAGGGTTACTCCTTGCCTGACTTTCAACCCTTCATCTTTGTTTCTCAAAATAGGATGAAAAGTGAGTTATATAGTTAGCAAGCACATACTGAGGTCAAACTTTGACCTTGCTTTGTGACCTTGACCTTTGACTCATTTTTTAAAAATCAAATGACTTCTTTCTTGCCTTACCCTCAACCGTTCCCCAGAGATTGGAATAATCTGAATGAAAACTAAAAGTTGATTTTGCTTGGTCAACGTTTGGCCTAGCCAGGCGACCTTGGCATTTGACATATTGCTCTCAAAAACAATTGGTTTCCTCCTTGGTTGACCGTCAAGCCTTCCACCAAGTTTCGTGCATTCACACACACACACACACACACACACACACACACACACACACACACACACGGGTGTGTGCGTGTGTGAAGGTCACAGCCTTGCCCTTAGATCGGACTATATGAGCTCTCAGCTCCCTTCCGGGAGGGTAAAAGCTGACGATCACGACCATCAAGTGATCCTGCCCGACCCGGTGAATCCGGTGAATTACACACACACACACACTCAGCGCTCAAAATATAATCACTGTAGCTCCGCGACCACGGGTGCAAAGAGGAGGAAAAGATATTGAAATATCAAAAGGAGCTTCGTGAGGACCGGGGTCCAACTGGAGACAACCCTGACAGATTCTCAGGCCGCTCCACCTTACTCCATCTTGGCTCCTACTTCCCTCTTGCTTTATTATTGTAAAATAGTGAAGGAAGAGAGGAAAGAAGCAACTGAACGAGAAAGAATGAGAAAGGCGAAAGAAAAGAAGTAATGTAAAAGATGAGATTAAAGGAGAGACCAAAACGAAAGGACAAAGAGTAAAAGGTTGAAAGGGGATAGAGGACAGTAGGGAAGAAAGAAAGGATAGAAAGACAGAAACCTAGGGAGACAGAAGGAAATATAGCTTGTGATGCTGTAATATAGGAACTGGATCTATGTAGTGGATGATAATGGTGGTTGTGATGATTATGGTGACTGATGGTGATGGTGGTAATGATGATGGTGATGATAGTATAGGTTAGTTTTAATGAGACTAATGATAACTGTATGGATAATGGTGGTGGTAGTAGTGGTGGTGGTGATGGTGGTAATGATGATGGTGATGATAGTATAGGTTAGTTTTAATGAGACTAATGATAACTGTATGGATAATGGTGGTGGTAGTAGTGGTGGTGGTGATGGTGGTAATGATGATGGTGATGATAGTATAGGTTAGTTTTAATGAGACTAATGATAACTGTATGGATAATGGTGGTGGTAGTAGTGGTGGTGGTGATGGTGGTAATGATGATGGTGATGATAGTATAGGTTAGTTTTAATGAGACTAATGATAACTGTATGGATAATGGTGGTGGTAGTAGTGGTGGTGGTGATGGTGGTAATGATGATGGTGATGATAGTATAGGTTAGTTTTAATGAGACTAATGATAACTGTATGGATAATGGTGGTGGTAGTAGTGGTGGTGGTGATGGTGGTAATGATGATGGTGATGATAGTATAGGTTAGTTTTAATGAGACTAATGATAACTGTATGGATAATGGTGGTGGTAGTAGTGGTGGTGGTGATGGTGGTAATGATGATGGTGATGATAGTATAGGTTAGTTTTAATGAGATTAATGATAACTGTGTGGATAATGGTGGTGGTCCAGACAGGTTTGTTAAACTGTCAGGCAGGTCCACCTTCCTTACTTTTTCTGCTGCTTGTCTTGTAGTGTCATTCCTGTATTAGAGAGGAGAACACGGCAGACAGTACCAATGGAAGCAGAAAGAATGTGGTGAATAAGAAAGATAAAGAAGAAACATAAGACTGGAGGAACGAAAAGAAAATGTACGAGAAAATTAAAGAAAGGAAAAAGAAGACAGAACCAAAGTAAGAAGAAAGAAGGAAGGAATGAAGGAAAAAAAAGACTGAATCAAAGATCTATCTATCTATCTATCTATTGCCAGACGCCTCAATCCCGTTTGGGGTGGCCACAAACAAATCTCCTCCAAGTCGCCCTGTCGCCCGCCATTTCACTGCCCTGCTCCCAACTCACACCCCCCTCTCTCATAAACCTCTCCACCCCTTCCCTCCATCTCATCCTCGGCCTCCCCCTCCCTCTTCCCCCCTCCACCTCACTCACATATACTCTCTTTGTCAGTCTTTCACCCTCCATCCTCTCTACATGGCCAAACCACCTCAGTGTGTTCCACATGACGCTTCCTACCACATCCACATCAACACCACAACGCTTCTTTATATCCTCATTCGTCAGACTGTCTCTCCATGTGACTCCACAGGCTCCTCTTAAATAACTCATTTCCACTGCTCTCACTCTTGACTTGTGTCCTTCCAACAACGTCCAAGCTTCACTACCATACGTTAGAGTTGGTATCACAATACTGTCATGTAGTAACTTTTTCACTTCCATGCTCACTTCCCTGTTTCTTATCACTGCTTTCAAAGAACCAGCACCCTTTCTTCCCTGCTGTACCCTTTCAAGCACTTCACCCTCCAAACCTCCATCCTTACTCATCACACTACCCAAGTGCTTAAACGTACTCACATTTTCCAATTCCTCACCACCCAACCTTGCTGTACATTCACTGACTTCACCTCTCTCAAAGACCATCACTTTACTCTTCCCTACATTCATCTTTAGATTCCGTTTCTTACACACTCTCTCAAGCTCATCCACCAAGCCTTGCAGCTCCCCTTCGTCTTCACTCAACAACACAGTATCATCTGCAAACAACAGTACAGGGAGTTTCCAAACACTACCCTCTCTCACCAGGGCCACTCCAACATCCACTACCCTACCTTGTACCTCTTTTATTACCCCATCCATGTATAGATTGAACAACCATGGAGACATGACACATACCTGTTTCAACCCAACTTTCAAAGAGAAAAATTCACTTAGTTCACCATCCACACGCACTGCAGCCTTCGCACCATCGTACATACTCTTCACAGCATTCAACAACTTCCCATCTACTCCATATATTCTTAACACTTTCCACAATCCTTGTCTATCCACTCTGTCATATGCTTTCTCCAAATCCATGAAAGCCGCATACAACTTCTTTCCCTTCTCTAGAAACTTTTCCACTAAAGATCTAAGAATATCTGATCTACACAACCTCTTCCCTTCCTAAAGCCTCCCTGTTCTTCTCCAACTAATTTCTCTGTTCTTTCTCTAACTCTGTCAATAAGTATCCTACCATACACTTTTCCTATTATACTAAGAAGACAAATGCCCCTATGATTACCACACACTTCTTTTTCACCTTTTCCTTTGTACAAGGGAATAATTATACCTGACTTCCAATCCTCCGGGACTCTACCTTCCTCCCAGGCCAATCTGCACATCTTCCACATCCATTCTACTACTATCTCTCCCCCATGCTTCAGCATTTCACCACACACTCCATCAATTCCTGGGGCTTTCCCCGATTGAACTTTCTTCATTGTTTCCACAACTTCTATCCTTCTGATTTCTTCCTGTCTTCTCACCTCCCTCCTTCTCCCAGCCATTCCCCAGCCACTTATACTCGCATTACTTCCATCCTCTATGTTCAACAATTCCTTAAAGTGTTCTCTCCATCTGCTCACTTTTTCTCCCTTCTCCACTAGTAATCTACCATTTTTATCTTTCACTCCCCTGCTAACTTCACTTCCACCCTGTCTTACTCTTTTCACCTCTTTCCAGAACATTTTCTTACAGTCCCTCCATTTTACACTCAAATTCCTTCCAAATTCCTCATCCACTTTCTTCTTACTTTCTCTCACTAATCTTTTCACCTATCTCTTTCTTTCTACATATAACTCTCTCTTCCGCTTCTCAACTTCCACGCCCATATTTCTCATCAATTCATTGTATGCTTTCTTTTGTGCCACAGCCTGTTTCACCTCTTCAGTCCACCACGCTGTTCCTGCACCCCCCTCCGTCTTCTCTTCCTTCCACACACCACATCACATGCTGCACATATTTCTTCTGTAAATATCCTACACACACCTTCCACGTCTCCCATCTGCTCCAATTCATATTTGCCCTTCTCTCTTATACTCTGCCTTTTTCTTATCCTCTTGTAACCTTTCCACTCTCCTTGCAACTACTCCTTCGTCTCGCCTTTCCTTTCTTCTATTCCTCCATCTTACTTGAATTCTAATTCTGGCCACCACCAAGTAGTGGTCAGAAGGTCCACTCCCCCAGCCTCTATAAACTCTTGCATCCATTACACATCTTCGCATCCTTTCATCCACACACACATAATTAATCATTGTCTTCCTTTCATTCAGTTCACCACCCACCCTTCTCATCACTCGCCATGTATACCTGTGGATCATTTTATGCCTGAAGAGGGTATTGGCTATCACCAACCCCCTCCCACCACAAATATCCACTAACACACTCCCATTCTCATCTATCTCAGCAGGCACACCCCACTCACCAACTGTTCCATCCACCTTCACATTCCCAACTTTACCATTCATATCACCAATCAAAAACACTCTCTCATTCCTTCCAAACTTTTCCATGCACACTTCTACAATTTCCAGAACTCTTCTCTCACTCTTCTAGCACGATCTTGCGTTGGCGCATACACACACACAATCGCCCACATTTGTATTCCAACTTTCAACTTTACCCACACAGTCCTTGACCCAACTGATCCATACTGTCTTATGCTCCTCTTCCATCTTTTACTCACAACTATACATACTCCTTCCTTTGCCCTCTCATTCTCACCTACTCCTGCACTTATACCCCATCCATACTCCCATTCTCTCACACTTTCTCCTCTCCATTTTGTTTCAGTTATTCTACATACATCCACTTTCGCACCCTCAAGCACCTGGACAATCTCTCTCTCTTTCACCTCATCATTCGCTCCTCTTACATTCCACGTAGCCATTACCAAGTCCTTTGTCCGGTCCTTGGTCGTCATCGTTTGGTCAGTCCTTGTCCGAGGCTTATTGTTTGTTTTTTTTCAGTTAGTTGTTTTCCGGGGAGGGGCACTAACCCTCCGCCAACCCTTTTAGTCGCCTTTTACGACAAGCAGGGATACTGGGGGAGTATTCTTGAAAAACCCCCCTTCCCCCAGGGGTATGAAAAACCCCCCTACCCCTAGTTATTTATACATTTTATCATAGATAAAATGTATAAATAACTGAAGAAAAATAGGGGACAAAAAGGAGGGATTAAGGATACAATATTTGAACTTGGCACACCTGTAGTAGAGTCCCAGACCGCTCCACCTTACTTCATCTACCCTCCTACCTGTGTTGTAGCTCGTGATGATGTAAAACAGTGGAAAAAAGATAAGAAAACGAGTTAGAGATAAACGAGTAAAATGGAGGAGAAAGGAAGGATAACTGTAAGACACAAACAGCACGAGTGAAAGAAATGGAAACGATAGAAAGGAGAATACATGAAGGAGAAAAAAAATAAGACGAAAGGGAAAAAATATATATTAAAGAATAAAGACGTAAGTAAATCAAAAATACAGAGAGAAAAAGAAATGGGAAGCAAGAAGAGTAACAAAGATAAAGAAATGCGAGAGAGAAGCAGCTTAAGGTCTAGTTGGCAAAGGTTATACAATAATTCTATACACTTGTAGTGAAGTCAAAGGCCGCTTCACCTTCACCACCCTTTGTACCTTTCTTGTAGCTGATGGTGATGTAATGTTGTAGAGAAAGAAAAGAGGAAAAAAATGGAGTGAGAATAAAAAGGGTAAAATAAGGGAAAAGATGAGGACAAACAAATTAGAAGAGAAATATATAGTAAACGAAAGACCACTTTGAAAACTACATATAATTAAAACGAGGGTGATACTCAAAAGTATAATGAATATTATCAAAAAGGAAGAATTAAGAAAAAGAAAAAATGAATGATTAAATAAGGGATAGAGAGAGAATAAGAGAGACATAAGGAGAGAGAGACGTGATGATGATCAGATGAAGGTTTGAACTTGGTACACCTGTTGTAGAGTCCCAGGCCGCCCCACCTTGCTTCATCTGGCATCCTGCCTCTCTTGTAGCTGCTGATGCAGCACCACCACAGACATCATCATAATCACATCCACTACCACCATTAGTTACATTAGATCAAAGTCACAACTATATTACAGCATCGCAAACTACAGTAGAGGTTGGAGGCGAGATGAAGTAAGGTCAGCGGCCTGGCACTCTGATAAAGCTATCCACTTAACGCTGTTACCATTTATACCTTAGCTGCAGTCTTTCTCCTTTTCATTCCTTCTATTATTTCACGTTTCGTTTACTACCTTTACTACCCCTGTTCATTTTCTTCTAAATAACTCTCGATTCTTCTCAGTTAATTTCTTTGTTCTTCCTCGATTCTTTCTCATTCTTTTATTTTTATCCATATAATTTATTCCATGTCTTCATTTTCATCGTCTTCCATCTCTCTCGTATCTTCAGTATATTATATAAAATAAGCTACAAGAGAAGTAGGAGCCAAGCTGAAGCCAGGTGGAGCGGCCTGACACTATCAAAGGTGTCTCCACTTCTATCATGTCAGACTTGCCGGATCATTTCTGTTATTTTCCCTTCCCTTCTGTTTCTTTGAATTTTTGTTGGTTTATTCACCTTCTTTTTCTCGTTCATTCTTTTGTTCTTTCTCTTTTTTATTTCCTCCCTTCTCCATTTCAGTTACTTTAAACTTTTTTTTTTTTTAATCTCCTTTACACTCAATATGCCTTTTTTTTTTTTTTTTTTTTCATTCTGCTTGCTAACTCCTATTCTTTGACATTTTCCATGTGCTCTGTTTTCTTTTCCATTGACAGTTCACTCAATTATTTATTTATTTTTCCTTAATTTCTCTCGTATAATATTTGTCTTTCTCCGTCTTCTTTCTGCATTACATTGCAACATGACAAGATACAAAGGAGGTAAGGGGCGAGATTACGTAAGGTTAACATCAGTACTAACAGCATCATCACCGCCACCACCATCATCATCATCGTTGTCATCACTACCACCACTAACACCAGCACTAAAGTCAAAATCGGCATCATCAGCACCATCAGCAGCTGCATAGTTCAGTGCACTATATTACATCATTACAAGCCATAATAGAGGTAGGAGACAAGGTGAAGTAAGGTGGAGTGGCCTGGCACTCTACTACACCTGTACCCAGTTCAAATCTTCACCAGCATGACCCCCTTTCTCCTTTTCTCACCATTTCTCATCGGCTGAATTTCTTGCATCATTCATTCATTCTTTCTTTCTTTCTAGATGTGTTTTTCCTTTACCTTTTGTATTTTCACCTCCTCCCATTGTCTCATGTATCGTTTTTAATTTACGAGTATGTCAAACTTCTCTTACTTTCTTGATGTTCGTTTCATTTATTGTTGTTTCTTCTTTTTTCCTTTTTCTTTGATTCCAAATTATTTTCTATCTCCTTTCCTTCTCTCTTAATATGTGTCTTTTCTTTCTTTTATCTTCCTCTTCTGTTTTGTCTTTTTATTTTTCTCCACTATATTACAGCATCCCAGCAACAACAGAGGGAAGATGCTCGGTAAAGGAAGTTTTCATCGTCTGTACTCTTCTGTATTTTAGTTTAAACTGTAGTGGATTTACGTGTATGCATAGTTTTATGGTGTGTTGTTGACGATTTAATGAGTATATCGGAGCTGGATTACTATATATATATATATATATATATATATATATATATATATATATATATATATATATATATAGCCTCTGTGGTACAGTGGTACAGTGTGCGTTTCGCACGCTGGTGAGCGGGGGTTCGCCTCCCGCCAGAGTTGTAAAAGCTTTGGGAAGCGTTCACCAAGCCACTTGCTACTTTGGCGGACACAAGGGGTGCTGTGGTTGAACCAGTGTCGCATACTAGTATGCTTGCACCCAGTCGGCTTAAGGCGGGCCGATTACACTTGGTTCACAGACTACACACACATCCAAAGCCACTACAGTCACACTCACAAGCACTTCTCACCTTACATACAGTCTCTACCAGACAGCCTAAGCCACTTGGTAGAGATACATTGGCTGCATCGTCCCTGCTTCGGGAGGGATAGGCCGGTCCTGCAGTGGACCTCAACGGCTGATGATGATATATATATATATATGTACAGTATGTATAGTGTATTATTAATCATGCTCTTCTTTCACTCCTTTGGTGAAGGGGCATTAACCTCTGTTGTTAAGCAACCATATATATAGAGAGAGAGAGTGAGTCAATCAATCAACTATCAGGACCGCCATAATTATACATAGTTATCGTTATCAGCTATAGATGACGTAAATCACCGGCATCATCATCATCGTCATCAGCATCATCAGCATCACAATTACTTCATCACATCCAAGTCACACATATATATTGCAGCATCACAAGCTACACTAGAGACGGGAGACAAGACGAAGTAAGGTGGAGCGGTCTAGGACTCTACTGCAGGTGTCCTTATTTAACACCTTTTATTATATCCATTGCCTCCTTATACTTCTCAGCTTTCTTCTTTTCTGTCTTTCCTTTTCCCTTTCCCCTTTTCATTAATTTTTCCCCTTCATTATTCTTTGTCGTTTCCATTCTCTTTTCCGTTCTTTTTTCTTTCATTCTCCTCATTCCTCTTCTCACTTTTTTTTTTTTTTAACTCTTACGTATCATCGTTTTACTTTCTCAGTTATTTCTTAACTACATTAGAACAAAAAATTTCGAGAGGTGTAGGAGCCAAGGTGAGGTAAGGTGGAGAGGACTGAGATTATAACAAAGGTGTTAAGTTACACAGTCAATCTTTAGTCTCCTGTTCATTTTTATTTTATATATTTGTTTCTCGTTCTTTCGTTTCCAGATATTCTTGTTTGGTTACTTTTTCCGTTTTGTCGTTTTCGTCTTCAGCGTTCCCCCATTCCCTCTTGTTAACTGATTTTTATTTCTTTCTCCATTCTGTCTCTTCATCCCATTTATAAGTTTTTTTTTGTCTCATTTTTTTCACCTTTGTTTGCCGTCCATTTTTTCTCCTGTAATTTTTGTTTACTTTTATCTTTTCTTTAATATTTGCATTTTCATTTTTATCCATTTTTTTTCTTCTCTCTTCTTCTTTGCTTTCTCCATTATATAACATCATCACAAGCATCAAAAGCTAACGTCAGGTTATCCTGGTCATTACTAACCTGCATCACCACCACCACCAACGGCACCATCATTATCCATACAGTCATAATTAGGTTCATTAATAACCTACACTAGTGTCACCATCAACATCATCATTACCACCGTCATCAGGAGGACTGTCATCATCACTACCACCATCACCATTTATGTTCTCCGCCCAGCCCTACCCACCACCATCCCAGCTTTATTGATTTTATTTACACCCACCTTGACCTCTAAGCTTTTATCGCCATAATTTAATGACTTGTGTCTCTGATGGTGCTGATTTAGTACTAAAAATTAGATGCCATTGCCTGCAATAGTTTTGGCACAATGTTGCCAAGAGTGTGACAGACAAACCAAGCCAGCCAGTAACATAACCTCCTTGTCGTAGGTAATAATGCCATTGTAACCCCTTCAGCCGGAGGATGTATTTTGTATTTTGTTATTGCTATCTCCAGACGATCTCACCAGCTTAGGAGAGACTCTTGCAAGTGAAGGCGTTAAATACAGCCTTCATTAACCCCTTCAGTACAACACCTGCCTCACAACTCCAACAAAATCATCTGCACCTACCAAGAATACACTCCAAGCAGCCATCATCCTACTTGTTGGTGTTGTTGGTGTGGATGGTGATTGATGGATAATGGAACATGATAATGCTGCTGCTGCTACTATTCCTGATAATGATGATGATGATGATGATGATGAGGTGGAGGAGGAGGACGACGGCGTCTACGACGATGACGAGGACGGTGATGAGAGTTTTGTTGTTAGTGGTGGTGATGGTGATGTACAGGGGATGAAAAAAGTATGGCGGATGATGAGTACGATGATATGGGAACTGATCATCATAACTTGTGAAGTTGCCAGAACACTGATGTGTTATGGTATAAATATACAAACAATAACACTAGCGACTATAAAACGCCACAAGCCAGCGATATATGGCATCCTTATGTCAGCAGGTTTACCAAGGTGGGCAAAAATCCTGAAGCCTTTTCCAACAGGCAACGTGCGTGGTGTGCAACTGTTTGGCGGCAAGTGTGCACCGATACTTTGTTGATCCAGTGTACAGTAGGTTAGTAGTGATGGTAAATACATCCCTTCAACTACCCCAATGCCTCTCTTGTACCTGATGATGCCGTTATGTAAGACACAAAGGATGGAGGAGAAGGTGGAGGAATATTAGGACGAAGAGGAAGATAATGAGAAAGAAATAAAGGACAAAACAAATATATAAAAAGAGAAAAAAAGTTGAAGGAATTAAAAAATATTAATAAAAGAGGACGAAAAGGAGGAAGTGAAGAAAATGGGATCGTCGTGAGAAACGAGAAAGAACAAAATAAGGAAATGAGTATAAAAGAAGAAAAAAACAGTAATGCAGTAAACACGCCAGTGCCAATACAATGTATGATTTGCTGCTGCAGTTCCTCTTTCCCACCAGGCAGTCTCATAGTCACTTAATTCTACGGTCTTAGTCTGCTTAGTCTGTTAACCGATTTAAATCAGCGCCTACCTCAGCGGGTGCCAATACATTTATAATTTCCTGCATCGGAATCCGGATCCACCGCAAAATCTAATCAACTCTTCCTCTACCCACTGCCCACCTGTACACCATATAGTTCTTCAGTGAAACCCACTAACAATTATTAAAAAAAAAAAAAAAAGTTTTGTGCTCAGACAAACAAGGAAACAGGCATGGGCAGACACAACTTCCCCCAACTTGGTTGCGGAAGTAATGAGAACGAAGAAATGGCAAAAAACAAAGAAAAATACAAGAAAGGAAGAAAAAGGACAGAAAGTGATGACAAGAAAAAGAACAAAAAATTAGTCAGATCGAGAAAAGAGTCGAACGCGACACCTTACTTCACCCTGGCGCCTGCTGAACTTGTAGTTGTGTTGCAGTAATACAGAGCAGGAAGAAGAGAGAGAGAGAGAGAGAGAGAGAGAGAGAGAGAGAGAGAGAGAGGGTGGTGGGGTGAGGCGCAGAGAGCGAAAAGAGGAATAAAAAGTCAGAAGTAATGAAGAGGAAAAAGAATGAGAAAAAAAAAATGAAAAGGGCATAGGGACAAAGGTAGAAAGAGAAAGGAATGAAATTTCAAGAAGAAAATATAGGGGACAATATGAAGGAAACCGAGGCATAATGGATAACGAAAAACAGAAAAAAAAAAAAAACTAATTTATAATATGTAAAAGTGTCATCTTGGTTTGCCTGTGCCAGGTACCTTTACCTTATTTCATCTCACATCCTACCTCTCTTGTACCTGATGATGTGTTGTAGTAGAGAAAGACAGAACAAATAAAGGAAGAAAGAATAGAAAGTGAGAAGGGAGGAAAGAAGAAATAAGGGAAAGAAAGAGTACCGGGTATGATGAGGAACAAGAACAGAAAGCGATGAGGGTAGACGGAAAAAGCAAGGTGCGAGAATGGAGGTAGAAACATAAAATAAGCGATAGAAAACCAAGAGGAATGAAGGATGAGAGAGAAAAAGTGGAAAGGGAAAGAGACCATGAAAAAAAAATAAATAAAATAAAAGGAAGGCATTAGGGAGAACGGACGAAGGATTGAACTTGATACACCTGTAGTACAGTCCCCGTCCGTTCCATCTCATATACCTTCCTGGCTCTCTTATAGACTGTGATACTGTAATATGGTGGAGAAAGGACAAAGGAAAAAAGACTGGAAAGATGACACTCTGAAGGAAAGAAAATAACTAATGGAAAAAAGAAAAAAAAAACAGCTAGAAAGAAAACGAGATGAGAAAGGGTGTATTAATGTGGAGCAGGTCACACTCAGTACACCTGAGGCCGTTCCACCTGACCTCATCCCGCCTCCTGCTTCTCATGTACACCTTGTGATGTAGTATAGTGGAGAAAGAAAGAGGAAACAAACAAAGAAAGGAATGCCTGAGGAGAAAGCAAGAAAAGAAAGACATGAGGAGAGAAAGACAGGAGGTGAAAAGAAATATAGGAGGGACTATCAGGGTAAAACGAAAAGAAAGAAATGATTGACAAGAAAGTCGAGAAAGAAGAGGCGACAGAGATTAAGATAGAAAATGAGATAAAGAAAGGAGAGAAAATATTGGAGGGAATAACAGGGTAAAACGAAGAGAGAAAAGTGACAGAGAAGAAAACTGAGAAAGAAGTGGCTGACAGAGAAATGAAATGAGAAAAAGGAAGAAACGAAAAAATGAGAACGAAAGAAAATATAGAGGAGAAGGAAGGAGGAGAAAAAGGAACAAAGAAATAAAATATAATGGGCAAGAAAACAGGAGGAAAAAAGAACGGCGTAAAAGGGAGAACATGACGAGAAGGTGAAGGTATGAACTTAGTACACCTGTAGTCATGGCCGCTCCACCTTACTTCCTCTTGTGTCCTGCCTCTACTAATAATGTAAAATAGTGCTTAGAACTATGTAGCTGATGATGATGGTGGCAATGATGATCATGACGATGATGATGGCAGTACTGTAGTGATGGTGGTGCTGGTAATAGGGGTGGTTGTAACAGGGATGATGACAGCGATGGTGATGATGGTAGTGATAGAGATGGTGAGGGTCATTGATACCGATTTTAGTGATATATCAGAATAAATGCATGATTGATGTTGATGCCGCTTGTGGTGGTAATTATAATGGTAATGATGATAGTGATGATGATGATGATGATGATAGTGGTGGTGGTGATAGTGATAATAATGTAATATAGTTTTGTGCAAACTGCAGTGATGATTAATGAACCTATCTGAACATCGGATACAAAGGTTTGTGCACGTATGGTTTGGTGTTTGGACCCATTAATCCCTTGTGAAGGAAAAGGCTGTCTGGGCGTATTGTGCCAAGGAACAAGTGTACCAAGTCTGAAGCGGCCTGGTGACGGAATCAAGGAATGACACCAAGTTGAAAAGTTTTTGGAAGAAGGAAAGAAACTGAGGGAATGCAGATGAACTGTAAACTATTAAGCCAAGAAGAATGACAGCAACACTGAAGTATGTTATCAGCTATAAAGGTATAATATGTATATGTACAAAAGGAGCAGTGATTAGAATGTGGCGGGAGTCGAACTGAGCTCCATTTGTCTAGTTCACACACTGCCAGTTTGACTGTAACTTCTCCTTACATATGAACAAAAATTACATTGCTTAGGTTTTTCATTGCAGGGAAATATGGGAGAAGGAAGAACAATTTTCAAAGTTAAATAGGTCATTATATGCAGGCTGAAATGTAATATACTGGAGATAATCGAATTCGCTTGTATTTTTATCCAGCTTCTCTCTCTCTCTCTCTCTCTCTCTCTCTCTCTCTCTCTCTCTCTCTCTCTCTTTGTGTCCAGAGAAAGAGAGAGAGAGAGGATAAACAAATCTCCATATCAGAATGCTGTTAAGAGAAAGGGTCTCTCTGTCCAGAGTGAGAGAGAGAGGATAAACAAATCTCTATGGCAGAATGTTGTTAAGAGAAATGGTTTGATGTTTTTTCCCCATTCTTGATAACTGAGAGATAATTGAGAGTGGGTGTAGGAGGCTGAGAGTGTTTTCCCTCTCGGCACTAACAGACATAAGTTGCCTCCATCCATGGCCAAGCCCTTGGCACACCCTTCCCCAGCGTCTGGGCTTGGGGCCTCCCCCTCCCCCGCCCCCAGGCACTGCCGCGCACAAACTGTTTCTTCGTCCGCCTACAGTTTTGCGTCTACCTCCACACTGCTTTATCCCCAATCCTCCTCATTAGTTACACTTCCTGTGGATGGTGTAAAGAAGACTAGCTGAGGAAAAATGAATTGTTATTTAACTAAATCTTCTCTTCACTTCACTTTATGCGATAGAAATATACTTGTTTTGCGTTAGTATGCTGAGAATAAGTTACACATAATTTATACCCTTACTCATTGATAAAAACAGTAGCTGTAGCTTAAGCAGGACCAATGTTATGAAGGTAGATGGTAGGCTACTAGGCCTCGGAGCTAATCCTCGAGGCGAAGAAAAAAAGTTTATAAGCTATAAATTTTACCCCCATAATGTTTGCTATCCATACATACTTCCTCTTCCTCAGTACTCCTGAGCAGTTGTATTATGTTGAGGGTGTAAACAAGACTACTAAAAGCTTCTATAAAAGTATTATATCGACCATTCTCTTCGTTGGAAGCAACCTGCATCTTCTGGTGTTGGGTCTTGGTTGGACGTTGACTGTTCTAAGGTAACGAACGGTTGGAATTTGTGTCAACTCCTCGGTCACGAAAGGGTTTATGGACACTTACTACCCCTTGTCCAGTGAGAACTAATATACTACAGAGAAAACTATCATCATCATCATCTTGACCTTTTCCAGGCATAAAGATGTGAAAAGTTACAACCTAGAGATAGGAAAAGAATAAGTACGAATCTGAGAGAACTTGCATCATCATCATCACCACCATCATCATCATCATCATCATCGTCATTAGCAGCACCTTCATCGCCAGCCTCATTATCTTGAACGCCGTCATCATCACTTCATCGTCAGTCATCACCAACACAACCATTAACATAATCGCAATCATCAATATCTTGAATACCATCATCATCATCACGAAAAATATTAAGATTAAAAAATATATATATTCCCCAGTCCTTACTGTGAGAGTGTAAGGGTGGTGCCTATAAACCCCGGCTGCCTGTACTGTACCCGTGTGTCTCTTGTTACTGCTGGGATATAAACTTTCTCAGGCTCCTATGACTCACCCGCTTCTGAATAAAAACGTGTTGCATTGGCAGTAACAGAGTACTAGATCTGCCCACCATGACAGGGTTAATGTTAAAAGTATTATTTTTATCAGGCTGCTATGACTCACGCTTATCTGAATACTGTCATCTACCGTTACCTTTCATACAATACTACACTTGTTACCACCAGCACATTGGTAACCAATTTACACCAGAAGTATTACCAAGACAACAAATTGCCATTATCAAAAAGCATTATATTTATCTTATCATTCACTTTAAGCTTCCATAAGACGGAGCAACACGCATTTTATTCCAGTCAATGGCACACGTGTTTATAGATCTGATAATAATTCACTGGAACCTGAGAGTGTTTATACTGTTCCCATTAACTCACTCACAATCGGGTCAGCTCTAGTACTCTATTCCAATTAACGCCAGACGTTTTTATTTAGGTAAGAGTGAACTGTAGGAGCCTGTGATTATTATTAATATTGTTACCATTAACGCTGTCACGGTCATGACAAATCTACTGCTCTATTCCATCTAACTCTACACGATTGTAGTTAGCCAAAAGAGACGCTATATAAACAGTGTGTCCTTCCTGTTTTAACTTAGGGAAACATGCAGCCTTACAAAATCCTTGGAACGTAAACTTGGCAGTGTTGAGAGTGAAATGGAAAGGATTATGTTAGGTGTCACATGGAGAGATAAAAAGACAGCTTCCTGGATAAGACAACAGGCGAAAGTAGAGGATATAATCACTACAGTCAAAAAGCATAAATGGATGTGGGCAGGTTACGTCCTTCGTTGAACAGATAACAGATGGACAGCCAGGTAACTGAGTGGCAGCCCAGAGATGGAATGAGAGGAAGAGGCAGACAGAGGACTTGATGGCGAGATGAGATTCGGAGATTCATTGGGACTGCATGGGACAGGCTAACAGCCAATCGGTCAGAAGGAAAAAAGATGGTATAGGCGTTTGTCCTGCAGTGGACTGACTCAGGACAATAATGATGATGATGATTTTGCGTCTACATGTCTTCTTTTCTTTTATTTACATTTCTACAGTAGTTTCCTTTTTCATTATTTTCCTTCTATTCCTATTTTTTTCCTCTTCCATGTTTCTCCTCTTTTGTTTCTTTACTTCATTTCTTTTCTTCTACTGAAAAACTTTCTTAGTTTATTTTCCGTTTCTCTCTTCACCATACAGCAGCAATAAAACCACAAGAAAAACAGGAGCCAAGGTGCAGCAAGGTGGAGCGCCTGAGATTCTAACAAAGGAGTCTCCTGTTCCACTACCCTTCGTGCTGGATCCTCTCTCTCTCTCTCTCTCTCTTTCTCTCTCTCTTTCTGATCTTTGCTCATCTTTCATTCTCCTTTTTTTTCCTTCTTTAATCTCCTTATGTTGTTTCCCCTCACCTTACCATCTTTCTTGGTCCTCTTATATTTTATTATTTCTTTCTTTCTTTTCTTTTACTTTTTTTCTTTTAACTTTTCTTGTTTGTTTCCCACTTGCCAGGTTTGATTAAATATAAAATTTCTAACGTGTTATTCCTTTTTACGTTTTTTCTTTATGTTCTTTCTTTTTCCACATATTTTTATCGTCTTATCTTTTTTCAATTACTTTGCAACATCTCATGCATCAGGAAAGGTGAAGGATGGTTATCATAATCATCTGTACATCACCATCATCACATCCATCACTAACCCATTATCATCACCATCATCATAATTATCAAAATAACTACTGGATATCACAATCATCAGCAGCACCATCATTCGTACCGTTATCATTATTATTATCTAAGCAATCCTAAATGACTATCACCATGATCACAAGCATCACCATCACCTCCATCACGACGTCTACCATCAATACTACCACCACGTCATTATTACCATCACCGCCTCCGTCAGCGTCAGCTACAGTGTTGTATGCACTGTATTACAACATTACAACTATAACAGAAGTAGGAGCCAAAGTGAAGTAAGATGGAGTGGCAGGCCACTAGAATATGTGTAAAGAGTTCCATCCTGAAAACCAGTTGTCCTTTTCTGTTTTGCTCTCCCCTCCTGATACTTTCTTTCACGCATTGTTTAATTTTTTTCTCTTTCTCTACATATTCCATTTTCTTTCTCTCATTTTCTTTTTTTCTCCCTGTCATTCCTTTTCCTTTCATTGTTTTCACTATATTACATAAACACAAGGTACAAGAGTGGTGGGAGGCGAGAGGAAGTAAGATACAACGGCCTGGGACTCAACTACAGGTTTACCGAGTGTGTACCTTTACCTGCTGTGTTGGTACTTCCGTACCTGCTCTATTTCTCCTATTGAATTTCTCCATCTGTTGAATTATCATTTCCTTTTTTTTTTTCTTTTTCTTTTTCTCAAATTTCTCCTCTTCTTCCATTCTGCCTTATTTTTGGTCAATTTCTCATCAGCATTATCTTTCATTCAATATTTTTTCATTCTTTTCATTCATTCCATCGTATTTCTTATTTCCTTACCTTATAACATTTAACATTTATACTGTATTCTCTTTATTTTTCTTCTTCTTTCCTCATTCTTTATTTCATGTTTCATTTCTTATCGTACGCCTTTTCGTCTACTCTCCAAGTTCCTTCGTTTCTCAACTTCTCTCTTTCTCTCTCTCTCTCTCTCTCTTAATCCTTTTCATTCCATGTCTCCTTTTTTCCTTTCTCTGGTTGCTCTTTCGTGTTCATTTTGTCCTTTCCATAAAACAGCACAAGTAGGGGCCAAGGTACAGTAGGCTGCAGCGGCCTTGGATTCTACCAAAGGTGTCTTCCACCCGCCATGCAGGGAGGTCTACTTTTTTTTTGTTTTGTCTTTATCGATTCCTTCCTTTCTTTTTCTCTTGATATTTTCCGTTTATTCTCATTCTGTTATTGTGGTTTTCTTTTATCTTTCCTTTTGTTATTATTTATTCGTTTCTTGTTTGTTGTTTTTATACTCATCCCTTTTTCCATTATCCATCTACCGTTTTTTGTCATTGTCTTTATTTTTATTTCTCTTTGTATTTCCTTGTTCGTTTTATAACTTTATTCATTTATTTCATTTCCTCTCCTCTTTATGGTCCTTTCCTTTCCCTAATGTTTCATAAATACAAGAAAGCTATGAGGCGAGATGAAGTGAGTTATATAGATAGATAGATAGATAGAAAGATATAGATATACATATATAAATGTCCCACATCACTATCATCATCATCACAACCATTATTACCATCATCGTCTAAATAACAATCACGTTTATCATCAGTATGCAAATAATGATCAGTATTTTCATCAAAACTACCCAATATTGTTGTTAAATTCATCATCATCGTCATCATCATTATCATCATCATCAACAGCTACATTAGGTCTAGATCTCACTGTATATTGCAGTATCACAAGCTACAAGATAGGTCTATCTAACTATCTACTGCCAGACTCCTTAATCCCGTAAGGGGTGGCCACAAACATATCGAACTGTTCCCTGCCATTTCACTGCCCTGCTCCCAACTCACACCCCCCTCTAGCATACACCTCTCTACTCCATCCATCCATCTCATCCATGGCTTTCCCCTCCCTCTCTCCCCTTCCACCACACTCACATACACTCTCCTCGTCAGTCTCTCACTCTCCATCCTCTCCACATGGCCAAACCACCTCAGTGTGTTTCTCCTAATGCCTCCTATCACATCCACATCTACACCACAACGCTCCTTCACTTCCTCATTTGTCAGTCTGTCTCTCTATGTGACTCAACATGTTCCTTTCAAGTAATTCATTGCCACTGCTCTCACTCATGGCTTGTGTCCCTCCAACAAGGTCCAAGCTTCACTTCCATACGTTAGAGTTGGTATCACAGTACTGTCACAAAGTAACTTTTTCACTTCCATGCTCACTTCCCCGTCTTATCGCTGCTTTCAAGGAACCAGCAACCTTTTTTCCTTGTTGTACCCTTTCAAGCACTTCACCCTCTAAACTTCAATCCTTACTTATCACACTACCCAAGTACTTGAACGCACTCACATTTTCCATTTCCTCTTCATCCAAACCCACTGTACATTCACTTATTTCATTTCTCTCGAAGACCATAACTTTACTCTTCCCTACTTTCACCTTTAGATTCCGTTTCTTACACACTCTGACAAACTCATCCACCAAGCCTTGCAGCTCCCCTTCGTTTTCACTTAACAACACAGTATCATCTGCAAACAACAGTACAGGAAGTTTCCAAACACTATCCTCTCTCACCAGGGCCACTCCAACATCCACTACCCTACCTTGTATTATAACCCCATCCATATACAGGTTGAACAACCATGGAGACATGACACATCCCTGTTTCAATTCAACCTTCAGACAGAAAAATTCACTCAGTTCACTATCCACACGCACTGCAGCCTTAGAATCCTCATACATACTCTTCACGGCATTCAATAGAGCTTCCCATTTACTCTATATAAACTTAATGCTTTCCACAATCCTTGTCTATCCACCCTGTCATATTCTTTCTCTAAATCCATGAAGGCTGCATACAACTTCTTTCCCTTCTCTAGAAACTTTTCCACTAAAGATCAAAGAATGAATATCTGATCTACATAACCTCTTCCATTCCTAAAACCTCCCTATTCTTCTCCAACTAATTCTTCTGTTATTTCCCTAACTCTGTCAATAAGTATCCTACCATGTACTTTTCCTATTACACTAAGAAGACAAATACCCCTATGATTACCACATATTTTTCCCTTTTTTTCTTTGTACATGGGAATAATTATACCTGACTTCCATTCCTCTGGGACTCTACCTTCCTCCCACGCCGATCTGCACATCTTCCACATCCATTCTACTACTATCTCTCCCCCATGCCATCACACACTCCATCTAGTCCTGGGGATATCCCCATTTTGACTTTTCTTCATTGTTTCCACAACTTCTATCCTACTGATTTCTTCCTACCTTCTATCCTCCCACCATACTCCCAGCCATTCCTCAGCCACTTACACTCTCATTACTTTCATTCTCTATGTTTAACAATTCCTTAAAGTGTTCTCTCCATCTGCTCATTTTTTCTTCCTTTTCCACTAGTAATCTACCATTTTTATCTTTCACTCCCCGACTAACTTGACACCCTGTTTAACTCTCTTTACGTCTTTTCAGACCTTTTTCTTACATTCCCTCCACTTTACACTCAATTCCATCCAAATTCCCCATCCACTCTCTTCTTACTCTCTCTTACTAATCTTTTCACCTCTCTCTTCCTCTCTACATATAACTCTTTCTTCCATCTCTCAACTTCTTCCACACCCCTCTTTCTCATTCACTCACTATATGCTTTCTTCTTCCGTGCCATAGCCTGTCTCACCTCTTCATTCCACCACGCTGTTCCTTGCACCCCCTTTCGTCCTCTCTTCACCCCACACACCACCTCACATGTTGCACAGATTTCTTTTGTGAATATCTTGCACACACCTTCCACGTCCTCTATCTGCTCCAATCCATATTTACCCAATCGCTCCTCCACTTTCCTCGTATATTCTGCTTTTTTTTCCCCATCCTCTTGTAAGCTGGCGGAGGTAATGAGATATAAATGACACAGGTGTTAACTCAGTACACCTGCAGTAAAGTCCCAGGCCGCTCCACCTTACTTCATCTCACCTCCTACTTCTCTTACAGATTGTGCTGCTGCGTGGAGAAAGAAACAAGAAAGAAAAATAAAGGAAGGAATAAATAGAAAGACTATTAGGAAAACTAATGGAAGAAGATACAAAGAGAAGAGAAATGAGACAAATCGACCCAAAATGAGGTCGGAATGATAAACACCAAATCAAAGAGGATAAAATAAGATAGGAATGAGAAAGGAACACACACAAAAAGGAGAAATGAGAGATGAAAAAGAGAGACGACAATTGGAAGAGAACAATTAAAATGAGATTAAAAAGAAAACATAAAGATAGCAACAGGAAATGAGAACAAGGAACAAAAAAGGAACCAAAGGAAGGTGAAGGGTTGAACTGGAGACACCTTTGTCAGAAAGCTAGGCCGCCCCACCTTACTGCACCTTGGCTCCTACATCTTTTTTTTTTTTTTTTAACTGTTATAAGTGTAATATAATGGACAGAGAGAGAGAGAGAGAGAGAGAGAGAGAGAGAGAGAGAGCAGCTAAATAGAAAAGAGAGAAAGGAGATGCAAGAAATGAAAAGGAGAGAAAAGGGACAAAGATGAATTAATAAAATGTCAGAAAATGGGTGGAAAGATGAAATATTTGGAAGCAAAGGAGATAACGAAGGAAAGAATAAAGTAAGTCATAAATCAGAGGGAGGAGGAAAGCAATGAGGAAATAGAGGTGAAAGAAGGGGAATGAATTATGGATGGTAAAAATAATAACTGGGAACACCTGCAGTAGAGTCCCAGGCCGCTCCACCTTACTTCATCTCCCCACCCACCTTTACAACCTTGTGATGTGCTAATACAGTGGACAGAGAAAGACAGATACAAAGCAAGAAAGAAAAAAGAAAGGCCTGAGAAGAAAGAAAGGTAGAATAATGTGAAGGAAATATAAATATATAAACAGAGGAACATAAAGACAATCTAGGCAGGGAAAAAAGTAAAAAAAAAATGGAGATAGAAGAAAGATAGCAAACAAAAAATCAAGAAAAAGGGAAATAAAATGAGATGGAAAGAAGTAAACAGTACATAAACGGAAATTAAAATATAAAAGAAGGAGACAAAAGGAAAGAAGGTACTAACAGTGCAGGTTTGAACTGGGAGCAGGAGTAGTAGAGTAGCAGGCCGGTGCACCTTACTTCATCTACCCTCCTACCTCTCCTGTAGCTTGTGATGCTGTAATATACCTACCTATCTTGGTGTTTATGACTGAATACTCTGCACACTTTAACTTGGCCTATAATTGCCATCTATCCATCTTGAATGCTGAGCCGTAACAGGATATTAACACTAGGATATGCTGCTATATTCTGCCTACTTCAGCTTGACTTAAAATTGACATCTTTACATTAATACTAGACTATGGTATTAATTATGTAAGTGTTATGAAAATTTGGAAGGAATTTGTGTGTAAAGTGGAGGGACTGTAAGAAAATGTTCTGGAATGAGGTGAAAAGAGTAAGAGAGAGTGGAAGTGAAGTTAGCAGGGGAGTGAAAGATAAAAATGGTAGATTACTAGTGGAGAAGGAAGAAAAAGTGAGCAGATGGAGAGAACACTTTAAGGAATTGTTGAATGTAGAGGATGGAAGTAATGCGAGTATAAGTGGCTGGGGAATGGCTGGGAGAAGGAGGGAGGTGAGAAGACAGGAAGAAATCAATAGGATAGAAGTTGTGGAAGCAATGAAGAAAGTTAAATCGGGGAAAGCCCCAGGAATTGATGGAGTGTGTGGTGAAATGCTGAAGCATGGGGGAGAGATAGTAGTAGAATGGATGTGGAAGATGTGCAGATTGGCCTGGGAGGAAGGTAGAGTCCCGGAGGATTGGAAGTCAGGTATAATTATTCCCTTGTACAAAGGAAAAGGGGAAAAAGAAGTGTGTGGTAATCATAGGGGCATTTGTCTTCTTAGTATAATAGGAAAAGTGTATGGCAGGATACTTATAGACAGAGTTAGAGAAAGAACAGAGAAATTAGTTGGAGAAGAACAGGGAGGCTTTAGGAAGGGAAGAGGTTGTGTAGATCAGATATTCATTCTTAGATCTTTAGTGGAAAAGTTTCTAGAGAAGGGAAAGAAGTTGTATGCGGCTTTCATGGATTTGGAGAAAGCATATGACAGGGTGGATAGACAAGGATTGTGGAAAGTGTTAAGAATATATGGAGTAGATGGGAAGTTGTTGAATGCTGTGAAGAGTATGTACGATGGTGCGAAGGCTGCAGTGCATGTGGATGGTGAACTAAGTGAATTTTTCTCTTTGAAAGTTGGTTTGAAACAGGGATGTGTCATGTCTCCATGGTTGTTCAATCTGTACATGGATGGGGTAATAAAAGAGGTACAAGGTAGGGTAGTGGATGTTGGAGTGACCCTGGTGAGAGAGGATACTGTTTGGAAACTACCTGTACTGTTGTTTGCAGATGATACTGTGTTGTTGAGTGAAGATGAAGGGGAGCTGCAAGGCTTGGTGGATGAGTTTGGGAGAGTGTGTAAGAAACGGAATCTAAAGGTGAATGTAGGGAAGAGTAAAGTGATGGTCTTTGAGAGAGGTGAAGTTAGTGAATGTACAGCGAGGTTGGATGGTGAGGAATTGGAAAATGTGAGTACGTTTAAGTACTTGGGTAGTGTGATGAGTAAGGATGGAGGTTTGGAGGGTGAAGTGCTTGAAAGGGTACAGCAGGGAAGAAAGGTTGCTGGTTCTTTGAAAGCAGTGATAAGAAACAGGGAAGTGAGCATGGAAGTGAAAAAGTTACTACATGACAGTATTGTGATACCAACTCTAACGTACGGAAGTGAAGCTTGGACATTGTTGGAAGGACACAAGTCAAGAGTGAGAGCAGTGGAAATGAGTTATTTAAGAGGAGCCTGTGGAGTCACGTGGAGAGACAGGCTGACGAATGAAGATATAAAGGAGCGTTGTGGTGTGGATGTGGATGTGATAGGAAGCGTTATGAGAAACACACTGAGGTGGTTTGGCCATGTGGAGAGGATGGAGGGTGAAAGACTGAAGAAGAGAGTGTATGTGAGTGAGGTGGAGGGGGGAAGAGGGAGGGGGAGGCCGAGGATGAGATGGAGGGATGGGGTGGAGAGGTATATGAGAGAGGGGGGTGTGAGTTGGGAGCAGGGCAGTGAAATGGCGGGGGACAGGGCGACTTGGAGGCGATTTGTTTGTGGCCACCCCAAACGGGATTGAGGCGTCTGGCAATAGATAGATAGATAGATAGTTATGAAAATTATGTAGAGCGGTAATATTGTTTGGCTTCCATCGAGCTACGGAAAAAGGGACCAAAAAGAAGATCTGCGCCAGGTTGTTGTGGACGAACTACGAGTATAGTGGTGGCCTAGATCTGATGTGGCGAAAATTATCATGACATACGTAATTTTTTATGATAAAAATAAATCTGCAAATAGTTATGATAATGATTGCAAGGTTCCTGACGATGATGATGATGATAATGATGGTAGTGTTGGTGGTTGTGGTCATGGTGCTGGTGGTGCTACTGCTGGATGATAGTGATGGTAATGGTGGTTGGGATGTCGATGATGTCCAGCAGTCATTACTGATAGTTATGTAACTCATCTCTTCTATACATAATTAGCTTTTGATGTTGTAGTGCAATAGAGAAAAAATGAAGGAGGAATGAAAAGAAAAGAAGAGAAAGTAAAACAGGAACATTTGGAAAACAAAATAATGCAATGGTAACCAGGCTCATACACGGGGGGAGAGGGGCAAAAAGGTCGGAGGTCCCCCCATATACCTAAAGGTTCTTTTTCTCACGATTTGGTTTTTAATATCAGCGCAAAGAGAGTCCCTCTCCGTTGTTCAGATGTTTTGTGCTGCTTCTCAACGTCGCTTATGCATACACCCAGACCCCCACAGCAAGCATGCAGCACACCTCTGACCAGCCATGCATACACCCAGACCCCCACAGCAAGCATGCAGCACACCTCTGACCAGCCATGCATACACCCACACCCCCACAGCAAGCATGCAGCACACCTTTGACCAGCCATGCATACACCCACACCCCCACAGCAAGCATGCAGCACACCTCTGACCAGCCATGCATACACCCACACCCCACAGCAAGCATGCAGCACACCTTTGACCAGCCATGCATACACCCACACCCCCACAGCAAGCATGCAGCACACCTTTGACCAGCCATGCATACACCCACACCCCCACAGCAAGCATGAAGCACACCTTTGACCAGCCATGCATACACCCACACCCCCACAGCAAGCATGCAGCACACCTTTGACCAGCCATGCATACACCCACACCCCCACAGCAAGCATGCAGCACACCTTTGACCAGCCATGCATACACCCACACCCCCACAGCAAGCATGCAGCACACCTTTGACCAGCCATGCATACACCCACACCCCCACAGCAAGCATGCAGCACACCTCTGACCAGCCATGCATACACCCACACCCCCACAGCAAGCATGCAGCACACCTTTGACCAGCCATGTATACACCCACACCCCCACAGCAAGCATGCAGCACACCTCTGACCAGCCATGCATACACCCAGACCCCCACAGCAAGCATGCAGCACACCTCTGACCAGCCATGCAAACACCCACACCCCCACAGCAAGCATGCAGCACACCTCTGACCAGCCATGCATACACCCACACCCCCACAGCAAGCATGCAGCACACCTCTGACCAGCCATGCATACACCCACACCCCCACAGCAAGCATGCAGCACACCTCTGACCAGCCATGCATACACCCACACCCCCACAGCAAGCATGCAGCACACCTCTGACCAGCCATGCATACACCCACACCCCCACAGCAAGCATGCAGCACACCTTTGACCAGCCATGCATACACCCACACCCCCACAGCAAGCATGCAGCACACCTCTGACCAGCCATGCATACACCCACACCCCCACAGCAAGCATGCAGCACACCTCTGACCAGCCATGCATACACCCACACCCCCACAGCAAGCATGCAGCACACCTCTGACCAGCCATGCATACACCCACACCCCCACAGCAAGCATGCAGCACACCTCTGACCAGCCATGCATACACCCACACCCCCACAGCAAGCATGCAGCACACCTCTGACCAGCCATGCATACACCCACACCCCCACAGCAAGCATGCAGCACACCTTTGACCAGCCATGCATACACCCACACCCCCACAGCAAGCATGCAGCACACCTTTGACCAGCCATGCATACACCCACACCCCCACAGCAAGCATGCAGCACACTTTTGACCAGCCATGCATACACCCACACCCCCACAGCAAGCATGCAGCACACCTCTGACCAGCCATGCATACACCCACACCCCCACAGCAAGCATGCAGCACACCTTTGACCAGCCATGCATACACCCACACCCCCACAGCAAGCATGCAGCACACTTTTGACTAGATGGCTGCTATGCAAGTCTAGATTCAGCAGAAAAGACCCCTCCTCCCGCCTTCGATAAGTCTGGCTACGGGCCTGGTAAATATAATAATAGCCTATACGCATGAAAAAATTATTACACAAAATGACAAAGAAATGGAGAGAAATAAAAAAGTATGAAAATATAATGAAAATGAAAAAAATAAATAGGGGAAAAAGAGAAAGCATTGCAAGGAGAAAAGACGAAAGAAGAACGAAACAAAATGAAACTAAAAGAAAAGAAAACTAGACGAAAATAAAAATTAAAGGGGGGGGGGACAAAATTATACGTGAGACGCGAGACACCTTTGTTAGAATGTCAGGCCAGTCCACCTTACTTCAGCTTGGCTGTAACTTCTGTTATAAATGTACTGCTGTAAAAAAGTGAAGAAAGAGAGCAGTGGGAAACCAAAAAAGGAGACAAAGAAGGAACAAGGAAAGAAAGATTACAACGGACAGTATAAAAGAGAGAATGAAAGGAGAAAAAGAAATAAAAGAGCAAACAAGGCCGAAGGAAAGAGAAGAGAAAAAAAAGACAAAGAAAATACAAAGAAAAATGGAAGGGAAATAAAATCCAGCATGTAAAGGAAACCAAGAAATACTGTAAAGGGAACGGACAGGGGACACAGAGAACTGAGAAAATTAAAGTACAAAGAACAGAGAAGGAAAGAGGAAAGCAAGGAGAAACTATAAAACACACACACACACACACACACACACACACACACACACACACACACACACACACACACACACACACACAGAGGAAAAGTTAATGGGACGAAGGTACTGAGAAAAAGAGAAGACGAAGAGGAGGACAAGAAGGAAGTATAACATGAAATAAATAATGATGGAATAAAGGTATAAATAAAGCCAATGAAGGATAACTGGTAAATGTTGTCATTGGGTACAGGTGTAGTAGTGTCCGAGGCCGCTGCACCTTATTGCATCTCGCCTCCTGCCTCTCTTGCAGCTTGTGATGCTGTATTATAGTGCTTACATCTATGCAGTCGCTGATGCTGCTGGCAGTTATGATGATGATGATGATAGTAGTGGTGATGTTGATGGATGTGATGGCGATGATGAAGATGGTGGTGTTAATAATGATGATAATGTTGATGATGATGATGGTGGGTGTTGATGGTGATGATGATAATGTTGATGATGATGATAACAGAGGTTATGGTGTGAAGATGAAGGTAGTGTGGATGATGAAAATGTTGGTGGTGGTCTTGATGATGATACTAATGATGATGGTGGCGATGATGATGATGATGATGATGATAGTGATGCTATCTAGCTTTGAAGAGAACATGAAAATTGTACTTAAAATAACACTGATGATGATGACCTTACTGATAAACATAACGGTGGTGATGGTAATGATGAAGTAGGTTATACTGCAGATGATAAGCTTTCATCATCTCGCTTCCTGTCTCTTGCAGCTTGATGTTATGTAACTAAGAAAAATGGAGGAAGGAAAGGGGAGAAGGAAGAAGAGCAAAGAAGCAAATAACTGGAATTTAATTCAGTTAAAAAAAAAAGAGACTAATAAAAATTAGCCCGTTAAAAATAAAAGGAAACAACTGAAAATGAATATGGGACGAAAGGAAACGAGAAAACAGGATGAGGAAGGAAATGAAGAAACAATGCATGGAGAAATGAGGCGTAACTAAACATATATATAAAAACAAAGAAAGGTAGTAGAAGTAAATTGGAAAGAAACAAGAAAAGGAACCCTCCTACTAGGTTGGGTTGAACTGGAGACACCTTTGTTAGAATCTCGGGTCGCTCCACCTTACTTCATCTTGGCTCCTACTGTTGTTGTTTAAATGTTGTAATATAGCGACGAAAGAAATGAGAATCGGTGAGAATGCAAAGGAAGAAGACGAAAATAAAGAAAACGGAAAGAAAGGGAATGAAAATGAGAAAGAAACCGAAGACTATCTATCAATCTATTGCCAGACGCCTTAATCCCATCCGGGGTGGCCACAAACAAATCGTCGCCCGCCATTACACTGCCCTGCTCCCAACTCACACCCCCATCTCTCATATACCTCTCCATTCCATCCCTCCATCTCATCTTCGGCCAACACAATCAGAAAAAAAAAAGAGACGAAAGAATGAACAAGGAAGTATGGGTATAGAAAGGAAAAAACGACAATAACAAGAAGGAAAGAATGGTAGATACAAAGCAGTAAAATCTGGTATAAATAGTAAAGGTGTTAACTCATTACACCTGTAGTACAGTGTCAGGCCGCTCCACCTTACCTCATCTCCCCTCATACCTCTAGTGTAGCTTTTGTTGCTGTAATATAGTGAACAAAGAAAATGAGCAAGATAGAGTGAAAAGAAAATGAGAAACGTAAAGAGACAGTGACAAAATAGGAAGAAAAAGAAAGACAGAAAAGGAGGCCCAACCCAGCCACTTTTGAACTTGGTAAAGGTGTAGTAGAGTCCCTGGCCGCTACGCCTTACTTCATCTTGATCAATATCTCTCTTGTAGCTGACGATAATGTAATATAGGGTGTAGATCAATGTAGCTGACGATAATGTAATATAGGGTGTAGATCAATGTAGCTGACGATAATGTAATATAGGGCGTAGATCAATGTAGCTGACGATAATGTAATATAGGGTGTAGATCAATGTAGCTGACGATAATGTAATATAGGGTGTAGATCAATGTAGCTGACGATAATGTAATATACGGTGTAGATCAATGTAGCTGACGATAATGTAATATAGGGTGTAGATCAATGTAGCTGACGATAATGTAATATAGGGTGTAGATCAATGTAGCTGACGATAATGTAATATAGGGTGTAGATCAATGTAACTGACGATAATGTAATATAGGGTGTAGATCAATGTAGCTGACGATAATGTAATATAGGGTGTAGATCAATGTAGCGGATGATAATGTAATATAGGGTGTAGATCAACGTAGCTGACGATAATGTAATATAGGGTGTAGATCAACGTAGCTGACGATAATGTAATATAGGGTGTAGATCAACGTAGCTGACGATAATGTAATATAGGGTGTAGATCAACGTAGCTGACGATAATGTAATATAGGGTGTAGATCAACGTTGCTGACAATAATGTAATATAGGGTGTAGATCAACGTAGCTGACGATAATGTAATATAGGGTGTAGATCAACGTAGCTGACGATAATGTAATATAGGGTGTAGATCAATGTAGCTGACGATAATGTAATATAGGGTGTAGATCAATGTAGCTGACGATAATGTAATATAGGGTGTAGATCAATGTAGCTGACGATAATGTAATATAGGGTGTAGATCAATGTAGCTGACGATAATGTAATATAGGGTGTAGATCAATGTAGCTGACGATAATGTAATATAGGGTGTAGATCAATGTAGCTGACGATAATGTAATATAGGGTGTAGATCAATGTAGCTGACGATAATGTAATATAGGGTGTAGATCAATGTAGCTGACGATAATGTAATATAGGGTGTAGATCAATGTAGCTGACGATAATGTAATATAGGGTGTAGATCAATGTAGCTGACGATAATGTAATATAGGGTGTAGATCAATGTGTATTACTTTATAAATCTGACCACTTGCACAATTTAGCTGGAATAACAAGTGTTTCAGTTGCCTTTGCCATGTGACCTTGACTTTTGACCTTTCCCTGTGACCTTGACTTTTGACCTTTCCCTGTGACCTTGACTTTTGACCTTTCCCTGTGACCTTGACCTTTGAATGGCTGTTGTCAAAATCGAATCTGTGTATTACATTACAAACCTGACCACTTGCACAAAGTGTAATCTACATGGAATAACAGGTGTTTAAGTTGCCTTTGCCATGTGACTTTGACCTTTGACTATTGTTGTCAAAAGCAAGGAGTCAACCTCTTGGGTGATCCTCTACTCATCCACCAAGTTTGATCCAATTCAGATCAAAACTGTTTAGTTATTATCCCCACACACAAACACACGGGTCCTACTTTGACCTTGCCCTGTGACCCTGACCTTTGACTGATTGTTCTCAAGACTGAATCCCTTGGTTTAACCCTTCCATCAAGTTTTATTCAAATCACATCAAAACTATTGGAGTTGACCTTTCCTTGTAAAGTTGGCTTTTGACCTTTGCCCATGACCTTGATCTTTGAGTTTTCAAATCATTAGGTACATTCCTTGGCTGACCCTCAAACTCTCCACCAAGTTTGATTACAATTGGATCAAAACTGTGTGGTATTTTGTTAACAGACACACATATGGATCCAACTTTGACCTTGCCCTGTGACCTTGATCTTTGATTTGGTTCAATATTGAGCCATGTCTTTTTTGCCGTAACTTGAAGCTTTGCCCCATGTTTGGTCAAACTGGATGAACTGACTTTATGCTGATTTCCGCATGCCGTCGTTTGAACTAGCCTGACCTAGATCTCCGGCTTAATGTTCTCCAAAGCTTTTTTTCTTTTTCTTTTTTTTCTTTTTTGAGTTAACCTTTAAAACATTCACCAAGTTTAGCTAAAAATCGAAATGAAACGTTTTTAGCTAGTGTTAACACACACACACACACACACACACACACACACACACACACACACACACACACACACACACTAAAACGTAATACCAGCTCTCGCTTTCCAAGTCCCGAGTGTAATAAAAAGAGGGAGGTCAGACTAATGAAGGTTTGAAGAAAGAGAGGATTAATTCAGTGGATGGAGAAAAAAGGAAGGACAATATCAAAACAAGTAAAAAGAAAGGAAAATAGAAGAAATTTAACGGCAAGTGAAATAAAGCGGGAACAGAAGTACTGGTAAACACAGCAGGTAAAGGTACACACTCGGTAAACCTGTAGTTGAGTCCCAGGCCGTTGTATCTTACTGCCTCTCGCCTCCCACCACTCTTGTACCTTGTGTTTATGTAATAGAGAGAAAACAATGAATGGAAAAAGGAAGGACAAGGAGAAAGAAAGAAAATGAGAGACAAAGAAAATGGACAATGTAGAGGGATAAAAAAATGAAATAGTTCTTGAAAGAAAGTATCAGAAGAGGAGAGAAAAACAGAAAAGGAGACATCTATATTGCAGGATGGAACTCCGTACACGTACACTAGTTCCCTGCCACTCCATCTTACGTCACTTTGTCTCCTACCTCTGTTATAGTTGTAATGCTGCAATACAGTGCATACAACTATGTAGCTGATTTTGATGGTGGCGGTGATGATAATAATGACGAGGTGGTAGTATTGATGGTAGACTGGTGGTGGTAGTGGTGGTGGCAGTGATGGTGGTGGTTGTTCATGGTGATAATCATTTAGGATTGCTTAGATGATACCAATGATAACAGTATGGATGTTGGTGTTGATGATGACTGTGATGCCCAGTAGTTATTCTGATGATTATGTTGATGGTGATAATAATAGTGTTGATGGTGGTTGTAACAATGTTGATGATGTGCAGATGGTTATTATTGATTCCGATAACCTTCCTTCATCTAGCTTCCCATCTATCTTGAAGCTTGTGATGCTGCAAAGATTGGAAAAAAAGATAAGAGGATATAAGGAAGTGGAAAAACAAATAACATACGTAAAAATAAATGTAAAAAGGAATACAAGGATAGAAATATTAGATTTAATAAAACATGGCAAATTGGGAGACAAACTGGAAGAATTAAAAAGGAAAAGAAGTAACAGAAAAGAAAGTAATAAAATATAACAGGACCTAGAGTGGTGGAAAAGCGAGGGGAAAGAACATGAGGAGTTAAAAAAAGAAAAGGGAAGAGTGAAAGAGAAACAAAGATCAGAGAATCGAGTGAAGGAGAAACAAAGAATAATAGGATCCAGTGTGAGGGGGAGTGGAACACGAAATTCCATTGTTTTCAGGCGCTCCACCTTACTACACCTTGGTTCCTATTTCTCTTGTGGTTTTATTGATTTAATACAGTGAAAAGAGAATGAAGAATTAACCTAGGAGAGTTTTTCAGTTGAACAAAAGAAAGGAGTAAAGAAACAGAGGAGGAGAAACATGGAACAGGAAAATAATATAGAAAGAAAAAAGGGGAACTAGAAGTGTTAAAAAAATGAAGACTATGCAGGTGCATTATCATCATTTTCATCACCATCATCATCGTCATCATTAATGGTCTGAGTCATTCCACCATTGAATGATTGACTGTTGGCCTGTCCCATCCACTCCCAGAGAATCTCTGAATCTCATCTCGCCATCACGTCCTCTTTCTGCCTCTTCCTCCCATTCCATATCTGGGTTGCCACTCAGCTGCCTGGCTTATCCTTGATTAAGACGAAAGGACACAATGATGATGATGATGATGATGATGATGATGATGATGATGATGACGATGATGATGATGACGGTGATGATGATATTATTCTTTGCCTGTGTCACGTGCGCCAAATTCGAGCAAAATCGCGGCACTTGAGAACTCTCTGTATATGGATAACACATGCACAATGTTATTCATGCAGGAAATACCCATTACACAGAGAAGAAACACGAACTCCAGCCCGGATCACCTCATTACATAAACATACACCAAGTTTGAGCTTCTCCACGGTGCTTGGGTGGATGTAAATGAAAACACGCCACTGCAGTGAGACATTTACACATTTATACTTCCCTGCTTGTATTTTGTTGCTGGCGAACTGAAAATCAGATATACAAATAACTGACACAACTAAAGGATCCATGTACAAATTACTGTTATGTTGCTGAGAATGCACACTGCGACTGACGCATGTGATGTAAGTGCAGCGCGACCCTCCAGCGTGAAATTACCCACTGCATAACACTGGACCCTGCTAGCGGCAGGGACCAGCCCACCAATACATTAAGTCACTCGTTGTAACAAGGAGAGTCACCCCTTGTTACCAAGAGAGTCATTTGTTGCTACTAGGAGAGTCACTCGATATTACCAGGAGAGCCACTCGTTGTTATCAAGAGTCACTCGTTGTTACCAATAGAGTCACTCGTTGTTCCAAAGGCGGTCACTTGTTGTTACCAGGAGAGGCAATCCTTGTAACCAGGAGAGAACCGAGCTAGGCTAGACCCCCAGGCCGGCTCCAGCAATCTTCCCTGTACTTAACTGCGTGCTGGGAGATGTTTCTCAGGGATCTCAGTCATATTTACCAAGATTTTTAAGCTGGCAATTTTTATTGGTATGCTCTGATTCTTTCGATACGAAGTCATATTCATAAAATAACCTCTGTAGGGTCATCATAGGCAATAAACACCTTGCCTGTTCTAGTTATTCCAGATTATGACGGAATTCCAATAACTTTTGTTAATCGTTGTGCTCACAGTGTACAACAATTATTATATGAAAGGTAACCCCTCTCCTACAAAATATGATATTCTGTCTTATATCAAATATTTCCAGAAAATTTCACTGAACTTAGGATGGAACTCAAGGACTGAAGGGCATAGAAACAATGGCCATTAACCCTGTCAACACGATGCAACGTCAAATAATACCAATTTTATCGAGCTTTTCACGGATTTTATCATATACTTTTTAGTTTGGGCAACGGTAATCGGCTTATTTCAGTTTATTAATGACATCCAGGGCTGTATTGGTTTCACTTCATTAAGCCACGAGAGATAATGTTGATTTCTGCAACGTTGTAAAGAGTTAATTACGACGCATTTCCTTTATTGGTGTATGGGAAAACAATAATGCAGTGGTCTTAAATCGCAGCCACAATTTGGTGGGCTTGCAGCCGACCGACTCCTGTATAATGAGATAACTGGGAAAACAATTAACCTTTCAACATGGGACACTCATTAACAAAGGGATTATGTGTAGATATGATGGCATAAGTCAGGCCTGGGTCTAATACCGGTAAAACCGCTCGTGTATTTGGACAAGTCAACAAGACGGGTGAGATGGTTCCTGGGGAGTGTATAGATGTTTGGGGGTCTAAGTTACACTGAGTATGTACAGCATAAGCAAACTGTTTTGTATTCTTATCATGTCATTAGCAATATGTAAGAATGCAATTTTACTACTAATGAGGAATTTTGAAAATTTATAGTATAGCTTTCCGTTGTCCAAAAAGGTCAATAATTGGAAGAGGGAAAGCGGAGTCTAGTTTGACATGTGTGCTCTGTGAGTTAATTATCATAACTGAAACACTGATAGGGGTGAACTCCTTCACTACTCTGACGTACTTTTATTTGTACTTCAGCCCAATTAATTTTCAAACTGTTCTACAAAAGGATATCATTACGGATTAATCTGACCCCCCATTTCGAACAACCTCCCCTAATCTGAGTCAGACCGTGTGAGGGTAGCAAGAATTAATGTATAAAATATGTCATTGGATGAAAGGGTGTGTCAGCAATGAGAACAAATGTGTCACTGATTATATCATCTTGTCATCGTTTATTCTGGCGTAAACCAACAGACTTACCATCGTTATAAACATGCAAAAAATTAATACATGTACATTATATTCAAGTCAGAAACGAGCAAATGATTACAGCACAGATCTATCTATCTATCTATTGCCAGACGCCTTAATCCTGTAAAGGGTGGCCACAAACAAATCGCCTCCATGTCCCCCTGTCCCCCGCCATTCTATTGCCTGCTCCCACCTCACACTCCTCTCTCTCATATACCTCTCCACTCCATCCCTTCATCTCATCCTTGGTCTCCCACTCCCTCTCCTCCCCTCCACCTCACTCACATACACTCTCTTCGTCAGTGTCTCACTCTCCATCCTCTCCACATGGCCAAACCACCTCAGTGTGTTTCTGCTTCCTATCACATGCACATCCACACCACAAAGCTCCTTCACTTCCTCATTTGTCAGTCTGTCTCTCCGTGTGACTCCACAGGCTCCTTTCAAATAACTCAAATAACTGCACAGATAATTTTAATAATTCTTCCTTCCTTCAGTACTCATCTCTTAGCACATTTCTTCCTGATCCACTGACATTTACATTAATAGTCCTTGTTTTATGACAAGGAAATAAATGGATGTACAAGACTGGTATTCTATCTGTTTGTCTACTACCAGGCGCCTTAATCTCATGAGGAGTGGCCACAGACAACTCACTTCCACTTTTCTCTATTTTCTGATATTTGTTTTCCCTCCTCCCATCCTATACCCTTCCCCCTCAGTTATCTCTCAACTCCATCCCTCAGTTTCATCCTTGGTCTCCCACTCTCTTCCCTTGCACTTCACTCACACACACTTTTCTCGTCAGTCTCTCATTCTTCATCGTCTCCACATGGCCAAACCTTCTCAAAGCATTTCTCTTAACATCATCAGTCACATCCACATCAGCACCGTAAGGCCCATTTACTCTCTGAGTTGTCTGTCTGCTTCTTCATGTAACACACATATTCCTCTAAAATAATTCATTTCCGCTCCTCTCTCTCTCTTGATTTCTGTCATTCCAACATGGTTAAAGTTTCACTTCCATTCGCTAGAGTGGGGACCACATTACTGTCATGCAGCGACTTCCTCAAAGTCCATTCCCTTATTCTTAATCACTACTTTCAATGGATCTGCAACCTTTCTACACAGTTTACCCATAAAAAACACTTCATCTTCTATATTTCCATCCTTACTCATCGCACACCTACGTACTTGAATGCGCTCACATTCATGATTTCATCATCATCCAGTCACACCGTGCATGCTGTGACTTCATTTCTCTCAATGGCCATGACTTTACCATTATGTAATATACAGTAGATTCAGTTTACTAAATACAGTCCCAGACTCATTCACTTAGCCTTCATCTTACATTCATCTTCATTAAGCTACACAGCATCATCACCAAACAGCAGGACAGGAAGTTTCCACACCCCACCTTCTGCCATTAGAGACGTTTCAATATCCACTGCCCTACTTAGTATCTTTTTTTCATATAACCTAGTATAAACCAAGTGAACAGCCAGGGAGAGAGGACATAAGCCTGCTTCAGTCCAACACTCAGATCAAAGAACCCAGTTCATACTGAAGCCGTAGCACCATCATACATACTCTTGCCAGCATTCAACAAGTTCCCATCTACTTTATACATATTTTAAGTGCTGTACCTTCCGACTTCCATGTCAGTTCACTTTCTCGTATGGTTTTCTTTATCCATGAAGGCAGCATACATCTTCTTTCCCTTCTCTACATAATCTTCTACTAAGTAACTTAGAACGAATATCTGATCTAGGCAGACTGTACTCTTGTCAGAACCCCCATTCTCTTCTCCAATATAGTCCTCTTTTTTTTTTTTTTTTACTCTAACTCTCGCGAAGGTATCCTACAATACATTTTTCTTGTTACAGTGAGAAGACAAAAACCACTATGGTTGTCACACACTTCTCTTGCCGGTTTTCCTTTGTATAGGGGATCAGTTATGCCTAACTTTCAGTCCTTAGGCACTCTACCATGATATTCTACGGTGTGATAATGGATAATTATAAATGAGAGTAAATGTAGATGAGAGGAAAGAGAGAGAAGATAACTCCAGGTGTAATGTTCTTGTTAATGTAGAGAATCCTGAATTGTGAAAGTTTCAATACCTGCGTGCACTGAGAGAAATGAGAGGTAAATGTGCAAAAGAAATGGAAAGTAGAGCGGCACAGGGAAGGGAAGTGGCTGATGCCTTGAATGCCTTGATAAGAGAGGTCTGAGCACGGCAGCTGCAAGAGGATTGCATGAATGAGTAATAATACTTACACAGACACGCGGCTGTGAGATTGGTGTGGCGTGAACACCAAACGTCAAGAGTTAAAGAGGTGGATAAGGGGTTTCTTAGAAAACGTGTGGATTGTACAGAATGGATAGGCTAAGGAAGTATTGTGATTCGTGAAACATGTGGAGGAAGGAAGTCTGTGGACAGCAGATTTGAAATACATCATCCTTAGAAGGTATGGGCATATAGTAAGATGAGGGTGGTGAAATTCGAATACGTGAGTGAGTCTGAAGGTGGGAAGAGCTGTAGTAGGCCAAGAAAAAGGTTCAAAGATGTGATAAATGAGCATGAGACAGAGAAGAATGGAGGCTGACGAGGCTAGGAAACTGTAAAGGAACCCAAGTGGTTGGATGAGTTTTTACGGTGGAGTGCGTAACTCTGGCTTGGCACAGGATTTTATAATTGATTCGGATTCACTTTGTCTGGTAGGTATTTATGAAGCTACTTATAGAAAAAGTGTCCCTTTGAGTTGGAACCATGATTCCCTGGACTTGAATGGTGAATGGATGGTTGTATACACCATTACTTTACGAAGACTGATGATAAGTTCTACCAGGATCATATTCTTTCCTACTTCCTGCTTGTTGAACCCAACCTCAATCCACATCCAAGTGGAAAATAGAGGAGGAATAATAATACTATTTACAGTGATGACAACTACATCCACAACAACAATAGCATATATATATATATATATATATATATATATATATATATATATATATATATATATATATATATATATATATATATATATATATATATGCAGAGACTTCACCGTGAAGATATGTATGCAAACTAACCACAGGAGAAATGAAAGGAGCGACAGTGAGTAATTTCGTATATTACATCTTCAGACAGAGTGAGACAGAAACTTAAAGGGTAGAGGTCTTTTTTACCCGCAGCAGGTAGTGGCACACAGAACAATGGATGACCTGAATTTTTACCTGCGGCTTAACTTATGGTCACCTGCAGCAGGGAGTGGAACACAACAAAGGATGACCTGAATCTAAAAATGCACGTGACAAAGGAGGAGGGGATAGAAGGGAAGGAAGGGAGTGGGAGGGAGGAGGAAGGGGGAGGGGAGGAGGGGAAGGGGGAAAGGGAGAGGGGGGAGGGAGGAGGGGATAAATACTGCTGCTTAACTTAAGACCTAGAGGATTAATGCTTGGTGTGTCCCACACAGGCGTGACTACACCACCAGGAGATGACAGGGAACAATCACGTGTTAGTCTGGGGGATACTGCTTTAAAATTCAGTTAACAATTTATCACACTTAAAATGACCATAGCTCATGTTTACATTCTTTTCATATGTGCCAGAAATTAGACAAGATTCTATTACATTTATCTATAAACAAAGTGACAGGACACCAAGTGTTCCATTTTCAGAAAATCGACCCAACTAAATCAACTGGCCAGATCAGATATATCCTCTCATACTGTGTGTATTTGAATGACAGTTAGCCTTTCCAAAAACTAAAACATTCAATAGGTGTACAGGAAGATGCAGCAACTGCACTCAGAAATCATTATTACCATGTTTGGATAGATGCATCAATACTTGCAAAATTAAGAACAAAAGTTCAACCAATAGTGTAGATACATCCACTCAGGCACCTCAAATTGAGCAGGCGATGATAGATGATAGAACAAGCGATGATAGAAGGGCGATAAGCGATAGTACAAAAAATTGTTATATTAGTAAAGTAAAGAGTTTCCCAGTTAGTAATAAAATAAATAACAGTAAATGCCAAGGTAAAGGCATAACTACTCGTAATAATCTGAAAGTGTACTACACAAACAGCCGGAGTTTACGTAATAAAATGGATGAACTGAGGGCTTTAATTTGTACAGAGAAAATAGACATTGCCGTTATTAGTGAAACTTGGATGAATACAGACACTCGAGAATTTTTAGCAGAATATCAGATAAAAGGCTATAATATTTTTCTGTCAAACCGTCAGGGAAGAAAGGGGGGAGGGGTTGCTATTTATGTAAAGGATTCATTAAACTGTTACAATAAAGCAGACATTAAAGTAAATAGGGACACAGAAAGTGTCTGGGTTGAAATTAGTAACAATAGGGAGAAATTAGTCTTAGGAGCAATTTACAGATCTCCAAAATTAAGTAGAGCTGATAGTAAATACCTCTGGGAGGAAATTAGGAAAGCATCACAGTCCAGCTTAGTAATAATTGTTGGGGACCTTAATCTGCCAAGGATAGATTGGAGAAATCAGACAGGAGATGCAGAGTCAGAGGAATTTCTAGAGGTAGTACAGGATAATTTCCTTTATCAGTATATCAGGGAGCCCACCAGAGGTAATAATATACTAGATTTGGTTTTAGCTAATAAAGAAAATATCATTAGCGATATAGAGGTTGGTGGACGACTTGGTAATAGCGATCATGAAGAAATTAAGTTCAAATTTATTTGGGATGTCTGTTCCACTGAAAATACCTCCACCGTTCCTAATTTTCGTCTAGGAGATTTCGATGGCTTAAAAGCTTATTTTCGAACGGTATTCCACAGGGAGATTAGCTATTTGAGGGAATGACAGGTCAGTGGTGATCCCCAGTTCATAGGTCAGGCACAGGAAGCACGTGGGGATGTCCGTCAGGTGTCTGTGAGGGGGGAGGTGGTAGATAGGAATGTAGTCCAGGTGACGGAAATTAACTCAGCTCCAGTACCAAACAGACGTTCAACCAGTAAGAAGTATAACGAGTTAATAAATATAATACACGGAGGCCAAGATAGATATATTCCTTCAAAACCGTTTAGAACTAACAGTTCAGAACCAAGATGGTTAAACAACAGATTAAAATCTCTCATAGGCCAAAGGAAAGGAATATATAGAAAAATAAAACGTGGAGAGGAACACTTACGTAACCGGTACACGATTTTAAATAGAGAAGTAAAGAGGGAGATAAGAAAAGCAAAGAGAAGTTATGAAATTAAGGTTGCAAGTGAATCAAAAGAAAACCCCAAGGGTTTTTATCAAACGTACCGAACGAAAAATAAAGATAGGATAGGACCACTCAGAACAGAATCAGGTGACATTACCAGTGAAGATAAAGAAATGTGCTCCATCCTAAATAATTATTTCATATCAGTATTCACCAAGGAAAATCTAAGCCTGGTCCCTCAAGCAGCAAATATTTACCATGAGAATACGGAAAATATTCTTAGTAAAATAACCATTAGTAAGAAGGACGTTTTCATTCATTCATTCATTGCCTGACGCCAGGTATCCCAAACGGGGTGGCCAAGGGCTTAGAGTTAATTGTTTTACAGGGAGGGGCACTAATCCTCCACCAACCCCACTTGACACGTAGGGATGCCAACAGCATCTGGTGTTCCCCGGCGGTCACCCATCCAAGTACTAACCAGACCCAACGTTGCTTAACTTCGCTGATCGGACGGGAAGCGGTGTACTCAACTGAAAGAAATTAACAAGTTAAAACCTCAAAAATCGCCAGGTCCGGACGATATATATGCAAAAATTATAAAAGAAACCAAAGAAGAATTATAACAGCCACTTTTAACGTTATTTAATGACTCTTTAAGTTCAGGAGAAGTTCCAGAGGCGTGGAAAACCGCAAACGTAGTGCCCATCTTTAAAAAGGGTGATAAATCAGCTGCGTCGAATTATCGTCCGATAAGTCTAACGTCAATAGTAGGAAAAATGTTAGAGTCAAGTTTGGCAAATAAGATTAGAGAACACTTAGAAAGATTTAATCTTATAAACGAACGTCAGCACGGATTCAGGCAAGGACGATCCTGCCTCACAAATTTGTTGTCATTCTACTCGGAGGTCTATGAGGCAGTAGATAGCGATAAAGCTTACGATGTTATTTATCTGGACTTTAGTAAAGCTTTTGATAGAGTCCCACACGAAAGGTTAGTTAGAAAGGTTCGAGCACACGGTATAGACGGCGATATCTTAAAATGGATAGAATCCTGGCTGAAAGGACGAAAGCAGAGAGTATTAATAAATGGAACTAAGTCGGACTGGGGATTAGTAACTAGCGGTGTACCACAGGGTTCAGTACTCGGTCCCTTATTATTTATCATATATATAAATGATCTAGACTTAGGAGTCAATAGCAGAATCAGCAAATTTGCCGACGATACAAAAATAGGGCGTATCATTAACTCGACTGACGATTGCCATAACTTACAAAAAGACCTCGATACATTGTCCAAATGGTCTAAAACTTGGCAAATGGAATTTAACGTTGAAAAATGTAAAGTACTTAACGTAGGCAAGACCATTGGAGATACTAAATACAACTTAGATAACAAAGAAATGAGCAAATCGGAATGCGAGAGTGATCTAGGAGTTATGATTAGTAACGACCTTAAACCAAGGCAACAGTGTATTAATGCGAGAAATAAAGCAAATAGGGTCCTAGGATTTATTTCGAGAAGCGTGAGCAATAGATCATCTAAAGTAATATTGAAACTTTATCTAGCATTAGTAAGGCCACATTTAGACTACGCAGTACAGTTTTGGTGTCCTTACTATAGAATGGATATTAATTCGTTAGAAAATGTACAGAGAAGAATGACTAAAATGATACATGACGTCCGGAACCTGTCATATGAAGACAGACTGAAAAGACTAAGTCTGCATTCGCTAGAGAGGCGTAGAGTAAGGGGAGACTTAATTGAGGTGTTTAAGTGGATGAATGGTATAAATAAGGGAGATATTAGCAAGGTACTTAAAGTGAGCATACAGGATAGAACTAGAAATAATGGTTTCAAACTAGAAAAATTCCGTTTCAGAAAAGAAATCGGTAGAAATTGGTTTGGTAATAGAGTAGTAGACGAATGGAATAAGCTACCTAGTAAAGTAGTTGCTGCCTCTTCCATTGAGAGTTTCAAGCATAGGCTAGATAAGCATATGACAAAGAAGGGGTGGATATAGAATAAAGAAAATCTTATAACCAATACTAATTCAAAAAAAATTTCTTTTCAGGTTACACTATGATAGTCTCTATTCTCCTTTCACACTTTCCTGTAAAATGTCCACGCCAGTTTTTCTATACGGCGTGGTGTTCTTTCTGACTTTTTCTTGCCGGCTTCGGCTGGAGGGTTTAAGAGGGCGGGGGAGAGCCTTCTTCTTTGCTATCCTTATCTAATTCTAGTAGTTCAGTTACTCTTCTAGGAGCTGCCTAGCATGGGCCAGCCGGCCTACTGCAGTTGTCCTCTCTTCTTATGTTCTTATGTTCTTAATAAATCATTAACTGAATATAAAGCACCTAATCAATGGAAACTTGAAAATAAATCACCGATCTTTGAAAAGGATGCTAAAAAAAGCGTCACAAACTACCGCCCTATAAACCTAACGTCAGTACTATGATATATTTTGGAAAAAATATTTGAGGGAAAATTACCGTGTTCCTTAATAAGCATAGCATTATAACATAACAAGAAGCGGTGCCAAGGCACAACAAACCCGTGCTCTGCAGTCATTTTAGTGCTGACGAATAAACACAACAGGATATCTGGTCAAAGATGTCACATATCAAATTTGGAGTAAATTGGGTGAAAATTGACGATTTTGTGCCCTTTTGACATTTTAGGCCTTACCCACCTGACATTAACCCCCCCACCCTACCGCTAACTGGGGAGTGACCCCCCTGATGTAATGAGGCATGTTATAAGGTGTCGATTTGAAAGATGCACCTTTAGGTTTTGGTTTCTTATCGATATTACGAATGTGAAAAGAGTTATGGCGAAAAAAAAAAAAACATTTTTTTCGACATTTTTTCGGCCTGCAGCTTGGACCCTGGCCCAATTTCTCCAAAAATTTTAATCGGGTGATCAGAAGGTCACTGCCAATCATCCCAGTAATAATAATTAAAATCGCACCAGTAGATCTCACGTAAAATCGTTAAAAGATAGACAGACAGACCGGTAAACAAACAGATAAACCTAGTGAAAACAATACCCGTCCCTGAAGGGGCTCCACCATCTAAAAACTGAACACAACCTGTGTAAATAAACTAAAAGAAAAAGTACATACAGAAATAAATCAAGATCACTCAACAAACAAACAAAAATTAGTGAAACTGTTGCTACAAATGCCACAATACAGCATTTACATGATTTAGGTGTCAATTTAAACGCCTATAAGTGAAACAACGAGCAAAGTTATTGTTCTCCAAGAGCCAGTTTGTAATGCACATCATCACTATCATCGACCTCAGCTTGACTGCATTAGCTAATCAATATATATATTTTTTTCGGTAGGTAACAATGAGGGGACTTATACCATGGATTCTCATCTACATAGCAAGAGGATCACCTCACTTAGACCCTCAACAAATTGTAAGGCAAGGATGCCTAGTAGCCCCAACGGCCTCGACAGCAATTGTGAAAGATATCATGAGTTACTGAATTTAGTTTGGACAACTTATATGAATTACCGGTATTATTGGAAAACACTGCCAAGCCACTGAGGACACTGGAAGCTATGATAAGAAGGTCTGCTTCAGAAGCTCATAACACAAATGAAGTGACCGAATTCATGAAGTTAGCATAATAGAAATTAGAACAAGCAAAAACTAGCATGCTCATCATGATCCAAGATATCCCATCTCGTGGAACGGAGGCACTTAGGGACATTAACAACATCACACATACACGTGAGAGGTGCGGTTTCTTCGAACATAAGAACATAAGAACATAAGAAGAGAGGATAACTGCAGTAGGCCGGTTGGCCCATGCTAGGCAGCTCCTAGAAGAGTAACTGAACTACTAGAATTAGATAAGGATAGCAAAGAAGAAGGCTCTCCCCCGCCCTCCAAACCCTCCAGCCGAAGCCGGCAGGAAAAAGTCAGAAAGAACACCACGCCGTATAGAAAAACTGGCGTGGACATTTTACAGGAAAGTGTGAAAGGAGAATAGAGACTATCATAGTGTAACCTGAAAAGAAATTTTTTTGAATTAGTATTGGTTATAAGATTTTCTTTATTCTATATCCACCCCTTATTTGTCATATGCTTATCTAGCCTATGCTTGAAACTCTCAATGGAAGAGGCAGCAACTACTTTACTAGGTAGCTTATTCCATTCGTCTACTACTCTATTACCAAACCAATTTCTACCGATTTCCTTTCTGAAACGGAATTTTTCTAGTTTGAAACCATTATTTCTAGTTCTATCCTGTATGCTCACTTTAAGTACCTTGCTAATATCTCCCTTATTTATACCATTCATCCACTTAAACACCTCAATTAAGTCTCCCCTTACTCTACGCCTCTCCAGCGAATGCAGACTTAGTCTTTTCAGTCTGTCTTCATATGACAGGTTCCGGACGTCATGTATCATTTTAGTCATTCTTCTCTGTACATTTTCTAACGAATTAATATCCATTCTATAGTAAGGACACCAAAATTGTACTGCGTAGTCTAAATGTGGCCTTACTAATTCTAGATAAAGTTTCAGTATTACTTTAGATGATCTATTGCTCACGCTTCTCGAAATAAATCCTAGGACCCTATTTGCTTTATTTCTCGCATTAATACACTGTTGCCTTGGTTTAAGGTCGTTACTAATCATAACTCCTAGATCTCTCTCGCATTCCGATTTGCTAATTTCTTTGTTATCTAAGCTGTATTTAGTATCTCCAATGGTCTTGCCTACGTTAAGTACTTTACATTTTTCAACGTTAAATTCCATTTGCCAAGTTTTAGACCATTTGGACAATGTATCGAGGTCTTTTTGTAAGTTATGGCAATTGTCAGTCGAGTTAATGATACGCCCTATTTTTGTATCGTCGGCAAATTTGCTGATTCTGCTATTGACTCCTAAGTCTAGATCATTTATATATATGATAAATAATAAGGGACCGAGTACTGAACCCTGTGGTACACCGCTAGTTACTAATCCCCAGTCCGACTTAGTTCCATTTATTAATACTCTCTGCTTTCGTCCTTTCAGCCAGGATTCTATCCATTTTAAGATATCGCCGTCTATACCGTGTGCTCGAACCTTTCTAACTAACCTTTCGTGTGGGACTCTATCAAAAGCTTTACTAAAGTCCAGATAAATAACATCGTAAGCTTTATTGCTATCTACTGCCTCATAGACCTCCGAGTAGAATGACAACAAATTTGTGAGGCAGGATCGTCCTTGCCTGAATCCGTGCTGACTTTCGTTTATAAGATTAAATCTTTCTAAGTGTTCTCTAATCTTATTTGCCAAAATTGACTCTAACATTTTTCCTACTATTGACGTTAGACTTATCGGACGATAATTCGACGCAGCTGATTTATCACCCTTTTTAAAGATGGGCACTACGTTTGCGGTTTTCCACGCCTCTGGAACTTCTCCTGAACTTAAAGAGTCATTAAATAACGTTAAAAGTGGCTGACATAATTCTTCTTTGGTTTCTTTTATAATTTTTGCATATATATCGTCCGGACCCCTGGCGATTTTTGAGGTTTTAACTTGTTAATTTCTTTCAATACGTCCTCCTTACTAATGGTTATTTTACTAAGAATATTTTCCGTATTCTCATGGTAAATATTTGCTGCTTGAGGGACCAGGCTTAGATTTTCCTTGGTGAATACTGATATGAAATAATTATTTAGGATGGAGCACATTTCTTTATCTTCACTGGTAATGTCACCTGATTCTGTTCTGAGTGGTCCTATCCTATCTTTATTTTTCGTTCGGTACATTTGATAAAAACCCTTGGGGTTTTCTTTTGATTCACTTGCAACCTTAATTTCATAACTTCTCTTTGCTTTTCTTATCTCCCTCTTTACTTCTCTATTTAAAATCGTGTACCGGTTACGTAAGTGTTCCTCTCCACGTTTTATTTTTCTATATATTCCTTTCCTTTGGCCTATGAGAGATTTTAATCTGTTGTTTAACCATCTTGGTTCTGAATTGTTAGTTCTAAACGGTTTTGAAGGAATATATCTATCTTGGCCTCCGTGTAATATATTTATTAACTCGTTATACTTCTCACTGATTGAACGTCTGTTTGGTACTGGAGCCGTGTTAATTTCCGTCACCTGGACTACATTCCTATCTACCACCTCCCCCCTCACAGACACCTGACGGACATCCCCACGTGCTTCCTGCGCCTGACCTATGACCTGGGGATCCCCACTGACCTGGCATTCCCTCAAATAGCTAATCTCCCTGTGGAATACCGTTCGAAAATAAGCTTTTAAGCCATCGAAATCTCCTTGACGAAAATTAGGAACGGTGGAGGTATTTTCAGTGGAACAGACATCCCAAATAAATTTGAACTTAATTTCTTCATGATGGCTATTACCAAGTCGTCCACTAACCTCTATATCGCTAATGATATTTTCTTTATTAGCTAAAATCAAATCTAGTATATTATTACCTCTGGTGGGCTCCCTGATATACTGATAAAGGAAATTATCCTGTACTACCTCTAGAAATTCCTCTGACTCTGCATCTCCTGTCTGATTTCTCCAATCTATCCTTGGCAGATTAAGGTCCCCTACAATTATTACTAAGCTGGACTGTGATGCTTTCCTAATTTCCTCCCAGAGGTATTTACTATCAGCTCTACTTAATTTAGGAGATCTGTAAATTGCTCCTAAGACTAATTTCTCCCTATTGTTACTAATTTCAACCCAGACACTTTCTGTGTCCCTATTTACTTTAATGTCTGCTTTATTGTAACAGTTTAATGAATCCTTTACATAAACAGCAACCCCTCCCCCCTTTCTTCCCTGACGGTTTGACACAAAAATATTATAGCCTTTTATCTGATATTCTGCTAAAAATTCTCGAGTGTCTGTATTCATCCAAGTTTCACTAATAACGGCAATGTCTATTTTCTCTGTACAAATTAAAGCCCTCAGTTCATCCATTTTATTACGTAAACTCCGGCTGTTTGTGTAGTACACTTTCAGATTATTACGAGTAGTTATGCCTTTACCTTGGCATTTACTGTTATTTATTTTATTACTAACTGGGAAACTCTTTACTTTACTAATATAACAATTTTTTGTGCTATCGCTTATCGCCCTTCTATCATCGCTTGTTCTATCATCTGTCATCGCCTGCTCAATTTGAGGTGCCTGAGTGGATGTATCTACACTATTGGTTGATCTTTTGTTCTTAATTTTGCAAGTATTGATGCATCTATCCAAAGATGGTAATATTGATTTCTGAGTGTAGTTGCTGCATCTTCCTGTACACCTACTTCTCAATCTCGAAAAAATCCCTCCAACTCCCTATCTATCATTCCAGCTAAAACAGTAACTCCCTGCCTGCTAAGATGAGTCCCATCCCAACTATACAAGGCACTCCGTCCATAAAACCGGTCCCAGCTGTCTATGAAAGGTATTGCATTATCTTTGCAATACCTTTCAAGGCGGCAATTAAACCCTATTGCCCTGCTCAACCATTCCCTTCCAACCCGCCACCTTGGTAAAACACCAAGCACTACAGGGGTTCCTCCCCTCTCCCTAACCTTTTCTAACATCAACTTGTACCTTTTCCACAGTACCTCACTCTTACGGCTACTAATATCATTGCCTCCTACACTGAGGCACACAGTGGGTTTGTCACCACTTTCCTTTACGATATTTGAAATTTTTTCTACCACATTAGCCACCCTGGCCCCTGGAAGACACACATGTTTAGCGAGTGGAGTATACATGGCCCTGTTCAGATATCTCACCTGGGAGTCTCCAACAACAACAACATTTTTCTTACCTTTCTTGTTCTGATTATACTTACCTGTACTGGAAGTTCTCTCACCTTCCTTCTCCTCTACTTCCCTCTCTGACTTCCCTTCACATTCGTCCCGTAGTGCGTCGAATGCATTAGTTGTCTTAACTTCCGTTTGCTTTTTAAGAGTGAACTTTGTTGCACCCTTGTTAACCAGTGTCCAACCTTCAGCCTTTTTCTCTTTCTCTTCCAACATCTCCTCCAACAATTCCCTCATCTGTGCCTTCTCCTGCCTGAGAATTTGTACCTCCCGCTTCAGTTCGAGAAGTTCCTCCTTTAATTCAAGGTAGTCCTTTTCAGTACCTGCAGTGGGGACACAGCTCTCTGCCGAGGAAGCCATTACGCACTAGTTCACACAAGGTAGCACACACTATCACGGGTCACTACGGGTCACCACAACACACACTCTCACGGATCACTAGCACAGCACTATCGCTGATCACTACAACACACTAACACAACCACTATCACAGATCACTAAAGCACACTAGCACAACACTACCACAGGTCTCAGGGACGTCTGAGCTGACTGACCTCACGAGAGCGACTGACTGACCTCACGAGAGCGACTGACTGACCTCACGAGAGCGACTGACTGACCTCACGAGAGCGACGTGGGTGGTGCAATTCTAGGGAATATTTTTGGACTGGTCACGGAAAAAGATCTTCGAGAAATAAACAACAAATTTAATAAGATTGCTCAGGTATTAACATATCAACAGAAGCTAGTAGACAAAACACAGCAATGATGACGATTGTGAAAAATCTCAGAAAGGCAGAAAGGATAACTCACCAGAGTGTGGACAAAATAAATACAGTGTAAGGAAACATAAAATTTTTCATCACTTCTCAGTAGTCATGGAACATTGACACAATAATACTCCAGTTAGACAACACCAGGGCTTGTTATCAGGCTTTGGTGAAAGGTATTGCAAATGCTGGTAATGGCAATATCACCATTGACTTACTTCCAGTTCACGATGTACGTCAAATAATCAGCCAAGGCAAACATAAACTTGGTTTGAAGCCTTTATTTCAGGAAAGGAATCTCATGCTATAATATCGTAGTTAGAAGTGACTCTAACACCAACATCAGGAATAGTTCATGTACCTTTCATAACAGATAATCTGTTCACAGTCTATCAGATATACCCTTTTCTTACTAAGAAGAATGACATCTTGGGACAGAAATAGACAGCTATGCAGTAAAATAACAAGAAACCACTACAGCCAACGAAGTTAGATAACTGGGTCGGTTTAGTGAGGCCCGGGTTCGAACCATTCCAGGTGCGTTGGTTTCTTTTTCGTATTTTAAGTCACTGTTCTTTAGTTTTGCCAAATTTTGTTCTTACTGTGTCTATGCTTGTTTTGTGTATAATTTCTCCTCTCTCTCTCTCTCTCTCTCTCTCTCTCTCTCTGACAGGAATAACCCCTTCACAACAATTATTTTCTTTGTCATTGTATTCTTGCTACTGCCAGATAACTTTATTCAGCTGAGGAGAGACATTTCCAGCTGGAGGAGTTAGATACGGCCTTAATCAACTCCTTCACTACTCCACTCCAATGAAATCCTGGAATAAAATCCTCTGGTAACAGCAAGACTAAAATTAAAACCACGTCATCGTACTGAAGGGCACAGGAACCGGAACCCTGACTGAGAACCAGATATCAATCCCCATTCCTGAATAATATTGGCTTTGTTTATAAGTTAACCCTCTCATGGTTGGAAGAACTCACTGATTTATTCCAGGTAACGCCAGACGATTTTATTCACCTGAGAGTAATCCCTAGGAGCTTGAGCGTGTAAATATTAGTCATTAACCCTCTCATCGTGGGAACAACTCTAGTGTTCTATTCCAACTGACACCAGCTAATTATAATCAGGTGAGAGTGAGCCATAGAAGCCAAATATTTATCTTTCTCTCAGTGGCAGCATTAATCCTGTCCCGGTGGGGACAACTCTATTACATTATTGCAGGTAACGGCAGCCGGTTTGACTGAACTGAGTGAATCCTACGAGCCTGAGAGAGTTTACAGTATATTTCATTACTGTGTTACTGATTCACTGACTTCATTTATTGACACTCTCAGCCTTTTAGACTTGCTCCTTGATGAATACAATCGTCTGGTGTTAGTTGCAATACAAAGCTAGAGTTATCCTGATCGTGAAAAGGTTAATGGTGTTATTACCTCTCTCAAGCTGTTATGATTCGCTCTACTGAATAAAATCTTCTGGCTTTAGCTGAAATAAAATAGTTGGGGTTGTGAAATGAAAGAGTTATTATTCCTATCAATTTATCAAGGCTTTACTAATGGCTATAATGAATATGTGGTGGTCACTTTGTATAACAGATTTATTGAAAGACAGAAGGACAGCTCGACAGATAAATGAACAGATAGATAGATGGTAATAGAGACGAGTCTGATATGTAAACGGGTATATGCACAGATGCAAAGATTAATAAACCGACCGATCGAATGAAGAAATAACAAGTAGATATGAAAAAAACGAAGGAAGGTGGAGATTTATACTAAAAACAGAACACATACAGACAGACAGGTGGATTGATAGTGAGTCAGATGAATAGTGAAAGAGAAAGAATAGCAGTTTGATTGATAAGATGCCAGACTAATAATCTGGTTAGTAAACTGATGAACTACATGAAGTGATATACAGAAAGACAGATGGATAGATTTTCCTAACATACGACGGACAGAAGCCACAGCAGCCAACACTGGTAGATAACTGGCACTGTTTACTGAGCACCCGCCACCAAACCCAGCTTTATCACGGGGCTTCTGTTTTCCTTCGCATGCTTTTGTATTTATTTATTTATTTTTTGTACCTGCATTTTCTGTTTATGTGTCACTATTTCAGACCCATAGACGGAGGCGGGGAGGGGAGTTGAGAGGGATGGAATATCTCCTCTCCCCCAACCTGCCAAAACGTTCACTTTTGTCACGGTCTATTGTTTTAATATCATTGCTAAAAAGGGTCACTCTCGGTTGTTCAGAAATTTTGTGCTGCTTCTCAGCGTCGTTTATGCATACACCTAGACCTCTATAGCAATAATGGAGTAGGCATTTGACCAGACTGCTGCTGTGCAAGTCCAGATTGAAGAGAAAAGACCCCCCCCCTCCCCCTTCGAAAGGTTGGCTTCAGGCCTGCACACACACATACACAATGTACAGACATGCACAAACATACATGCACACCCTTACACATTTTCACACATACACAGATTCACACACATTCACACTTAAACACACACGCACATACACATATACACATACACACTCAAACAAACAAACAAACAACAATACCCTCCACACGCACCTTCACACACATTTAAAAAACTCACAAACATCGCACTTACATCTACTTTCCGATAATACAGTTACCTCGTTCTCAGATTTCCTCTCCTCTTTGTGCAATAAATAACCATCACAGGAACCCGGGAGAAAGTTGGCAGAGATCTGTCACGGAATGAAAGAATAGTTGTGATGATTATGATGATGATGATGATGGCATATAATAACAGGGTGACGAAATGGGTGAGAAATAGACAGCTAGGCAGGCAGACAGGTAGAAACCACTACAGCAAATACAATTAGATAACTGGGTCTGGACAGTGAGGCCCGGGATCGATCCAGTATACGGGTTGGGTTTCTTTTACCTACTTCAAGTTACAGGTCATCACCTTGGCCCATTTTTTTTTTTTTTTTTTATCGTTTGAATTCTGATAATTCTCTCTCTCTCTCTCTCTCTCTCTCTCCCTCTCTCTCTCTCTCCTTCCACCAAGCTGTTTCCATACTCAGTCTGTCTCTGCATTTTCTCCATCCTATATATTCTGTAATTACCAGGTGTACTTTTAACAGTGTCAGCGTCCTGTGATATGCTCTCAGCTGAATAAAATCCCCTGGTATTACGTGGAATGGAATACTAGAGCTTCACCGTCATGAAAGGGTTAATGGCGACAGTATTAAAATCTCTCTGGCTAAGATCGCATAACAAACAAACAAAAACAGGTGCAACTGTTGCTACAAATGCCACAATACAGCATTTACATGATCTAGGTATCGATTTAAACTCCTGTAAGTGAAACAACGCGCAAAGTTATGGTTCTCCAAGAGCCAGTTTGTAATGCACATCATCACTAGCATCGACCTTAGCATGACTGGATTAGCTAATTAGTGGATTTTTTTTTTCGGTAGGTAACGATGAGGGGACTTATACCATGGATTCTCATCTATATAGCAAGGGATCAGCCCACTTAGATCCTCAGCATACTGTATAATAAGGCAAGGATGCCTCATTTTCTCAACTGCCTTGACAGCAATCGTGAAAGATATCATGAGTATTGAAATTAGTTTGGACATCTTATATGAATTACCGGAATTGTTGGAAAACCTTGCCAAGCCACTGAGGACACTGGAAGCTATGATAAGAAGTTCTGTTACAGCTCATAACACAAAGGAAGTGACTGAATTCATGAAGTTGGCAAAATGGGAATTAGATCAAGCAGAAGCTACCATGCTCATCATGATCCAAGATATCCCATCTCGTGGAACGGAGGCACTTAGCGACATGAACAACATCACACATACACGTGAGAGGCGCGGTTTGTTCGACCTGGGTGGTGCAATTCTAGGGAATATTTTTGGACTGGCTACGGAAAAAGATATTCAAAAAATAAACAACTACTTTAATAAGATAGCTCAGGGAGTAACATATCATCAGAAGCTAGTTGACAGTCAAAATACAACAATGATGACGATTGTGAAAAATCTCAGAAAGGCAGAAAGGATAAGTCACCGGAGTGTGGACAAAATAAATGCAATGGAAGGAAACATGACACTTTTTCAACACTTCTCAGTAATCACAGAACATAATGAAATAATAATACTCTAGTTAGACAACACTAGAGCTCCTTATCAAGCTTTGATGAAAGGTATTGCTAATGCTGGTAATGCCAAGATCGCCATTAAGTTACTTCCAATTCACGATCTACGTCAAATAATCAGTTAAGGGACACATAAACATGGTTTGAAGCCTTTGTTTCAGGACAGGAATCTCATGCTATATTATCCATACTTACAAGCGACTCTAACACCAACATCAGGAATAGTTCATGTACCATTCATAACAGATAATCTGTCCACAGTCTATCAAATCAAGCCTTTTCCTTCTAAGAACAATGACACCTTGGTCATCATCAACATCAGCACCAACAGCGAACTCATCATGGTCTCCAGGAAACAGGACACTGTCACTTTCGCTAGATAATCAACGATTGAATGAAAGTGTTGTACATCCTTACATGCTGTTCACCTTTGTTCTGCGTACATTTTCACGTTTCAGCCAACTGGAACAGTCCCTTGTGAAATGGCCATCACAAGAAGTCATGACATTCATCAGCACTGCAGCTTCACATTTGCTCCAGATAAACACACCCACCAACAGCGTGTCGGGCATTCACAATTTTTCTATTTCACTCATAACACTTCAGCATCAGGATTATACAATGCACATTACTATTGTGCTGTACTTGCACCATCTTTGTCCACCTTAACTACAAACAATCACCATGCCATCCTTAATCACACACACAAATACTTCCAACCACTGCCTGAGATGTATTTAAACATGGGCACAAATATTAAGCTGACCTCACCTAAGTTTGAAATTATGCAATTAGTCGATCAAACAATGAAGTCTTGGGAAGAAATGAGTATAAGCATGTTCAATCCATATTATGTGTATAACACAGCTCCAGTTGTCTTTATAATCTTCTCCATTGTATTTAGTATATTATTATTGGCGATGCACAGAATGCATGCAAGGATTGCAAACTTGGAGTCAGTATTTACGGGAGGAGGAGTAAACATTCAAGTGAAACCCCCTGAGTGAAATGTGTATAATATGTAAATATTGTTAATTATAAATACAAAGAAAAAAATAAAAATGAAGGAAAATTATGGGGTAACATATTATATAACATTAATCTAATCATGCATGAATGATAAACTGATATACATGTATCCATTTCATATAACAATACATACATATATATATATATATATATATATATATATATATATATATATATATATATATATATATATATATATATATATATATATATATATATATATATATATAAAGAACAGGTACATTACACATGACTGATCCTGTAGTTTTGGCATGGTACTACCATTATATTACCATTGCATAAATATATGCGTATGTCTGTTGTACATACACATTTGTATCAATATATTACAATATGTTATACAATATTGTACAGTATATTCAGTTTTACTACAATGTATTTATTCATTACATATATTATACATACAATACTTGAGGTAGGTGGAGGCGCTCACCATCCACTCACTGGATGTAGTGCTGCTGTCGGGTGTCTGCCCTTTCCTCTCCTCCATCCTTCTGTCCTTTCATCCTCTTCTGTCTTCCTTCCTTCAGTCTTTCCTCTTCCTTCTGCCTGTGGGTGACTCTACACAGAGTGATACGGCAAATGGATTCTTGTACACCACGAAACCATTTACTACGCTTGGTGGTGACCATATAACCAGATTTTGGCGCCTGGTGGTTTAGCGGGTAATTACGGAGCTCCAATCGGATTGAGCCAGTGAAGGTTTATATCCAAGGGGTGTCTGGGGTTTATTGCTCACGTAATGTCACTCAGGGATGAGTGAGGCTGGTCACTCTCATGTTTAAAGTCAGGACCATCTTGCCTAGCCCCGGGCTCCTACGCTTCTCATGGTGTAACGTAGGACTGGATGATGGATGGATGGATATATTACTACTATGTGTTATGTTTCTACAGTATTATTGTGTCTCTACAATATTGTGATGTATTAACAGTTTATGACAGAATATGTAATTTCTCTACATGCTGTGGTAGGTATGCCAGCTAGGCATGACCGAGCGACATCAGGACACTAAAATATCATAACAACATTACATAATAGCTAATAATGTATATAATGTTAATATGTAATAGAGAGCATAGAAGAAAGGTGTGCCTAAGCATGAGGGCTAGAGGAAATAACGCTGCACATGATGTAGTTAGGAATTTCACACACAGCACAGTGTGATGCCTGATGGAAACTCCCCAGGCTTGGAAAGTTTTACACACACACGTGCCCGTTCGCTTGACACAACCTGTCATATACAGGGAAAGTGGGGCAGACAGGGCAGAAGGGGTTAGGAGAGAGAGAGAGAGAGAGAGAGAGAGAGAGAGAGAGAGAGAGAGAGAGAGAGTGGGGAGAGGCAGGAACAGAGCACGTGGAGTTAGCAAGCATAAAACCGCTCTCGCCTTAGTACTGCTCTTGTGAGATACTCCTTCTGAAGAAGTAAACTGCAGTCAAACCCCACACTCATCTTTATCTTTATCCTGCCTTGCACGACAAGCACAACGAACATTCTCTCCTTAAAATCCCTACAATCTAACACACTTTTGGAAAAGTTCGGCGACGGCTTCGATATTATATATATTGCAATTTTAATGTCCAATTACTGTGGAGATGATATCACTGAATTTGGCTGTTGCAGTCTCATCATGGTCTGTAATCCCAAAGCTTGAAGCTCAAGAGCTGATTTTGTCTTTCCAAATTAATATCCATATCAGCAATTTCTCCTTTGTTGCCTACCACATATGTGTGTGTGAAGGGATGTGTCAGTGTCATAGTATATGCAAGCTTGTCCTCATCTCTACAACATATGCATTGGTGAAGGGGATTTGTCATTGTCAGGGAGAACGCTAGCCTGACCACATCACTGTCACAGATGCATGGGTTGAGGAGATGTGTCAGTGCCAAAGCAAAAGCTAGCCTGGCCATATCTCTGCTACATATGCGTGGGTTGAGGGAATGTCTCATAGTCAAGCCACATCTCTACCAAATTTGCATGGTGTTATGGGGGTATATATTACGGTGCACTCTATACCCTTAATTAATCACGAAAAGGGATAAGGTAAAGCTCACAAGAAAACTTACTTTACTTTACACTATAACATACACGCACCAAAGAAGAAACCAAGATTCATTTTACAAAGAGGAATTCACACAGGCTTCAGAATAGAAATATAAAATAAGTTATTTCTTATCAAACCAGATTACAAGCAGTGGAGGCTATGTACGCACAGAGCGCGAGAAAGTAGGAGAACTTGTTGATGATATAATCCAGATATAAATCACACACTGGTGTTTAATGGAGTAGTGAACCAAAAATGGGAAATGGTGCACAAACAGTGTGTATTGTAATTAAAGTAACGTGTTTAGTAATGTGTGAAAATATGTGGAAAAGTGCAGCAAAAAGTGACAAAAAGTGTAACGTGACAAAGGGTGACAAAATGTGTGACCAAATGTGTGACCAAAAAAGTGACAAAAAAGTGTGTGTCTCACATGGTCCTCGAGCTTAGAAAGTAGACTTACTCCGCCTCTCCCAGCTAACTAGCCACTAGGCTGTCTTAAGAGTAATCTTCAGTCATACACAAAGAATGGAGGCACCTGCTACCAATAGAGGCCTTACACATCTCACACATAACCATTAGCATGCCGTCAAGAAAGCCAAGAAAGCATTTTTTAGACTCCTATTGGCAAGTATTCTCATTTTGCTCCTCCCAAACTACGAGTCACACCCACTTATGGCCAAGGACATAATTTCTGGGCAAACGACAAGCGTTATCTGCCCAGAAGCAGAGAAACTGAACGCTAAGCAACACAGCGAAGATAGGGTTATACCATTACAGGCGGCAAAACTGATAACACAAAAGAATTACTGTTCTTGACATTATCTTTTCAACTTGTATTTCACCCATTCACTACTGGGATATCTACGCCAGTGGCAATGGGTGAAGGGACATGTCTGGGCTAAATCACGTGCTAATCTGGCCATATCTCTGCCACATATGCATAGATGAGGGAAAGTGATAGTGACTGGTGACATCTCTGTCACATACAAGTTCATGGGTTACCGTAGTAATGCACATACGAATTTCAGAAGACTTAAGCTCAAAAGGACAGAGGACATACTCATGTGCTGATTCAGTTTGCTCCATGTCCTACTTTTGGTGGCAGTAGGCACAGTAGGTTGCCCGTGAATGTGCGTTTATGCATGCACACACCCTTGCACACACACACACACACACACACACACACACACACACACACATAAACACACACACACACACCAGGCATGGATTCTGGGGTAGGAGGGGCATGGAGGGCGTATGTCTCCGTATTTTCGGCAGACCAATGAGCGTTTATAATAAATGAACAATAACACCAAAATTTTATGTATTAAGTATCTTACATAAATGTTTTTATGGATTTTTTTTCGATGAAAAAAGGGATTTGGTGATAAATTGTGGAGGGTCTGACAATGAGTTATCAACAGTTCATATTTGCAAATCCATAAATAATCATGCCACCGTTTTTCAGAGTGTTACATCCAGCTCTAACCAGCCTCCCCCTTCCTATCCATTCATCCCACCTCCGACACCCAGACATAGGCCTCCCCCCTCACACACACACACACACACACACACACACACACACACACACACACACACACACACACACACACACACAATATCCACGCATGTTTCTTTGCAGTAGTATGATGCTTTTCACTGCTGCTCAGTTTTCGTTGCTTTCTGCATCTGAAACCCCATCCTCTGGTTAGTGGAGGTTGGACCCATATGTTCGTTGCACATGTATTAAGACTTCACACCCTCTAGTACGATGACGCCTAATTATTTTGTTTGCTCATTATTAATATGGTTTTAATGGTAGACTTATTATTGGTGTGTTCGATAACAGTACTGAATAAACTCTTGCTATCTTGAGGTCATTCGCAATTAATATAAGATTGCCTGGTGGTGGTCAGATAAATATTATCACGTAATCATGATGAAGGGGAACTGTTATTTTGTGGAACGTTCTGTCAAACATATGAGACTGGATGTCGGTTAGGGTAACCACTGCCTTTGTATGTGGTGGTCTTTGGGTATTGAACCCATGACCTGGTCTCTGTATAGTTATTATTGTATCAAAAACCAGAAGCATTGACACTTCTGTCGTCATTAAAATACGTGGTGCCTATGACTTCTCATCTGCCAGCTGAATCGTACCACGTGTGGTAACGACTTGCCACATAACGAAAAATTACTTCACTTTTCTTTTCTTTTTTCCAAAATATTTCTACTCAGTGGTGATGGAAGGTTACCTTGTTAGACTTTTCTCTCATATTGTACTACCATCCATTATGATGAAAAGATTCTTAGACTGTGGTGCATGATATACGCCGAGAAAGCCTCCCTGTCAATCCAAGTTGGTAACGTGACATTAAATTTTTATACCTAGCGTCAAAGGTTAGGCTACGGGATGAAAGTTATATAAATCACTGCAACGGAATGCTTTGAACTGTGTGGGGAATGGTTGGAAATCACTGGCAGATACACCGTAATTGTTTCTGTGCATCCACTCATGTTTTATTGTGAATAATAGATGCTACATTATGAAAGTGTGCAACGTTAGATTATCTACTGAGGTCAAAGGATTTGCCGCATGCACCAAGATCCGATGATTTAACTTACAAAGCAATATTATGAAGAGCCTTTTCGCACACGGCATAGTGACAGTAGTTCATCAGGAAGTGAAACAAATTCAAATCGGGGTTGACTCAGGCAAGGTATCTCAAAGCCCAACTCGAATGGCCTGAAGTAAAGGTTACAGTGTTACCACACGAAACGCGGAGGGGTTGGCTAGCGAGGTACCACTTCTTTCATGAGTGACTGTACTTTACCTCCCATTACTTCCCATTATTGGACAATGTTTACGACGGAGTTTTGTACAGTATTAGCAGCCATATTACCACAGAGGCCAACATTTTGTCCACCTCCCCCCCCCCTTTCTCTCTCCCTCTCTCTCCCTTTCTCTCTCTCTCTCTCTCTCTCTCTCTCTCTCTCTCTCTCTCTCTCTCTCACACACACACACACACACACACACATAATGGTGCTAGATCACTCCACTAATTCAAAGTTCACGCTACACCCTCCTCCTTCTTTTATGCACACACACACACACAGACAAGAGCGCGCATGTTCAAGCGCTAACGAACACACACACACACACACACACACACACACACACACACACACATAGATTGGCCTTGTGACAATGTGAGGCTGTCAGTGCGGTAGGATAGTGTGAGTGTGAACAGTGGCAATGGCAGCGTCAGCAGACACCACCACCACCACACCGTCATGCACCCTCGCAGGCAGAATCGCTCTCGTCACAGGTAACATTGTATGCACTTTATCATATACAGCAGCTTGACTTCATCTGTTGAAAGAAGTGTTTGTTAATTTGTGTTTGCTACTTTTCTAAGGTACTGGAGAGGGATGCCTTCTTGTGGTGACACTGACATAGCCAGTCGGCTAAACGACCTAGTTATACAAACGTTCCTCAGCTACATCCCTATCCCCCGATAGTGGGATTGTGAACTGTCTGAGGACAGTTTCAGCCTTCAGTCCACCAGGTTCACGTTACCGATAAACTCAGGGGCTACGAGGACTACAACTAATACTGCTGCTGCCTCAAGAGGATTATTGTTAATATGGGAGGGAGTCCCCTATAGTGATGGATAATGAAGGTTACATCTTACTCCACCATTTCGAAAACTTTCCTAAACTACGCAGGAAGATCTGAAGGAGAGAGAATATCAGGGAAAAACACGTTACCGGTGTGCACTGGGTAATTCCTCTGGCTCATACTACAATAATTTTCAGTAAGAAATTTAAATTTAACGATCGCCGTACGCAGAAAATTGGGCGAAATTTATGGTAAGTACTTCAGTACGAGAAGTCTCCCCTTATGTGAATAAAATCGTCCGTCAGCTGCAAGAATAGCGTACAAAAATCCCAGCGGATTGAAAGGTTAATGACAATGATAAAAATTTTCATTTACATAGGTATTTTTGTAAGCAATGCCAATATTTTACATTTACAAGACAGATAACATCCAACATCATATTAATCCTTTCACGATGATAACGTATCACTACATGTGGTCTTGGTAACTCTCGATAATTTATATCATTTAGGAAAGAAGTTTTGACATGAGGGAATTTCTGAAGGTTTAATTTAATCGATATAGTGCGAAAGACCTCGTCTATGAAATTCATTTAGAAATATCAAAAATAATATGTAAAAATGGGTATAAAGTATGTTAAGGTTTAACACGAACAATAAAATGGTAAGGAAGATGGGGCAGAGAGTGGTGATGCTTAATCCAGAGCTACAAATACCACTAAACTTGCACTCACAAACCGCTAGAATGACACACACACACAAAAAATAAATAAAAAATAAATCCAGAATATCGTTAGACAAGCCCATATAATCTCTGCAATGTCGCAAAAATTTTGAAGAAATGTCTTGTGATACAGCTAGATTTCGTTAATAACTCTAGATCTAGATTAAAAACACTAAATTGGCAACACTATTAGAGATGCTGTTCAGCTGACAACAACACAAGCACATTTCCCTAACCAACTTGCCAGTCACCATGATGGCTTACTACCGCCGCTTGGCGACTGAGTGGCGTACCCTGCGGCAGGTGACTCAGGGGCCCGTATTCTCGTTGGTTGAAGAACCTCCCTAACACCTCCTCCTAAGCGATTTATTCTGTTTTTTACACGTTACTGTCCTCTTCTGTCTTATATAAATACTTCCAATATCACCATGCTATCCATAAATAATGTACATATAGATATTAACCATCCATATTCAAAAATACGTCGCAAAAGGAAGAGGTGTTGGGAAACTTCAAAGGTGTTAGGAATCTCCCTTAGCCGACGAGAATACGAACCCAGGTCAGTCGTGTACAGATGATAACACAGCAAGTCTCTTAGCCGCCACTGCAGGACAAGTTGTTTGTAGTGTATTCTTGCTGTTGCCACACGATTTCATTCCACCTGGGAGAGCGCCCTAACACTGAAGGAGTTAAGGAATGATACAGCACACCGTCTCTTATCGTGGGCACAATTTTGAGATAAGAAAAGCATAAATTCCTTACTCGGATTGAAAGGGGCTGATGATGATGCCCGTTTGATATATCATTCTAGCTACAGCCAGACGATTTTATACGGCTTAGGGTGATTGTAGGTGATGAATATTCAAATAATGAGCTGCTTGTCTTGTCAGTTTTCTTGTAGCTGGTATTTATTGTAAAAACTTTCAGATAATTTCATGATGACAGTACCAGCCGAAGACGTTAATAAACCTGGTGAGAATGTAGCTTACCAATTAATGTCTTTTATGGTTAGACCTCTGGACCGGTATTTATTAAAGCTCGTAAGTCCTTAGGATGACTCAAAAATCCATATGAGTGCCCCTGAACGTTGGAGAAATCCCAAGAGCTATTTATGAAAGCACGTAAGTGCTGTGACCTCTCATATCTCGGGGCCCAGTTAGGAATGGTGGGCAGCTGTCACCAGGACTTAAAGAGTTTCTCACAAGCGATAAAGGAGACAAGATGGCCGACCAACAAACACACAAAAAGCGAAGCCCACACCATTTACACCCTCGCAGACAATTGTGATGTGTAGAATGATGGTTCACACACACACACACACACACACACACACACACACACACACACACACACACACAGATTGGCCTTGTACCAATGTGAGGCCGTCATTGCGGTAGGATAGCGTGAGTGACAACAGTAGTAATGGCAGAGTCAGCAGACACCACCACCATACCGTCATACATCCTCGCAGGCAGAATCGCTCTCGTCACAGGTGACATTGTGTGCACTTTATCAGATATAGCATCTTGACTTAATCTATTGAAAAAAGCATTTGTTAGTTTGTGTTTGCTACTTTTCCAAGGTACTGGATAGGGATGCTTTCATGTGGTGACACCAATATAACCTCGGCTAAACTACCTATAGTAGGACTCGCGCACGTTTGCGGCTGTGGTGTGGCCCGCACCTGTGTACAGTGTTGCCACGTTTTCTATACCGTTATCTCTCTCTCTCTCTCTCTCTCTCTCCTGGCGGGAAATGTGAGCCACCCTGAGTACTTTTGATTCTTTTATAAGTTATTTATAATTGTGCTTTCATTTGTTAATTTGGTTTTGTTATATTTAGTGATGCCGACAATGCATTCAATGCATGCCCCTCTCCTGCCTCTCTCTCCCTCTCTCTCTCTCTCTCTCTCTCTCTCTGTAGGGAAGCTATCTGTCAAGGCCACCGACTGGGTGTGGAAGTGTTGCCGCTCGCGAGTGAATAGTTTTTTTTTTTTTTTACTTCGGTATTGGCATATGCCTACTATTTTGTCCTACATATTAGCTTATGATTATAAATGTGATTATTCCTCGCCCTTAAAATTATGGTAAAAGCCAGTAAATGTGAGCATTTTTCCCAAGCAACACCTGTACAAGCTATGGTTGGGTCTACGGAGGTACGTACTTTATTTAAGGTCAGATTGGGTGTGTAAGTGTTGCCACTCACAAGAAATTACATGAATTATTTCTTTTACTTTGGATAATGGCATATTTCTTCTTTTTTCAGGCTCATTATCTTATATCCATAACTGTGATATTATTACCCACCCTAAAACTACGCTAAAAACCATTAAAAGTGACTACAATATCTTTTAGCAACACTGTACAATATGTATGCCATGTTTCTGTGTTACTGTATAAATATTTTATGCATAATAAGATTACTGTTGATTCATCCATCAAAATACACAAGTGTAAGTTTTATTCATCTGAATTTATCGAATTTGTGATGCCTTGTACATAAATAGCTTCCGTCTCACATCGCAAGTTGGGGAAACGTGGCACCATTGTACACAGGTGCGGGCCACACCACAGCCGCAAACGGGCGCGAGTCCGACTATAGTTATACAAATGTCCCTCAGCTATATCCCTATCCCCTGAAAGTAGGATTTTTTTGTGTGTGTAATATTTATCCCAGGAATACTGGGACACGGGCAAACTGAGAGCCCGTCAGAGATGCGCATGGCTGACACAAGCTGTAAGTAACGAGGGGGAGGGTAACTCCTAACTGGACAGAGAAGGATGTGATGGGTGTGATAGCAGCAAAGTCCACAGCGTCAGTGAGTCGTTCCCCGACCGAGTGGGTCAGTGGGGGGTAAGCTGATCATGATTAGTCTGAGAGGTTCCGTGTGAGACTGTTAAAAAGCTGCAAATTCCTTGACATGCCGAGTTGGGAATGCTGGGTCCACTCGAAGGTCTTCAGTGTCTCGTCAATGAATTTGTCAGCGTTATCCTCGAAGAGTGTGGCGATGTCAGTTCTGGAAGGGTGCTTGGTCTTGGGCCCAAGGTTGGTGGAGAGCTCATCGAGACCAGGTGGTGAGATGGGGATGGTGTTCTGGGTGATGATAGGTGGAGGAACTGGTGCAGTCTCAGGCAGAGAGGGAGAGGTAGGAGTCTTAGCAGCTGGTGTGATGCCCACCAAACTCCCAGCAGCAGATGTAGAAACCGAGGAGGGAGGGCCTTCAACGTCCAGTTGGACTGCTGGGACAGGAGAGGCAGCCCATCCCCCCTCGGCTGCTGACGGAGGAGGGTGGACTTCAATGATGGTTGAGCCAATTTCCATATCCATGTCCATAGACAGTGCCGGGTCGATGATCGTGGTGCCAGTCGCCCTGTTGCGGGAAGCATCCAGCTTCAGCTGTTTCCGTGGTGTACTGTGGGGTCGTGGTGGCTGCAGTCGCCGGGCCTGGTGCTCCTGATGAGGGGCGGAACATGCATTGCCGGCAAAGCTCCGAGGAATGGCAGGGCGTGGCAGCCCGTTCTCCTCAAAATTTTGAGGGAGGAGAATGCACATAACCGCCTTGTCATCCTCACAAAAAGCTTCTGTCGTCACGATGCACATCGCAACGATGGTGTTTATCTCCTTAAAGCACGCAAGACCCCTAGGCTGGCGTCTCCAGGTTGCGGGGCACCATTGTGCATGGGCAGAGCCTGCACGGCATCACCCTCTGGCCCATTGACAGCCTGAGAGTCAGGACTCTTGGGTGACTGATTGAGATGAAACTCCACCGTCTCACCCTCGCCTACAGAGCACTGGAGGTGCCGGGAATTCAGGGTAAGGATCCCAAGGCTGCAGATGAACATCAGCACCAGTGTCCTGGGGTTTGATGAAACCGTGTCCAGCCTTCACGTTGAACCAAATCACGGTCCCCACGATCTTTCCGGCTCTCGGCAGCTCCGATCTGCTACAGAATGCCCCCCTCAGCAGGTTGAAGACATGAGCAGAAGTGGTGGTGGTCGCTTGCTGGTAGGGCATTGTGGCAACTGGCATGGCCAAACAATGGACTGGCAATGTAGGATGGTGAATTGTCTGAGAAGGGCAAAATCAGCCTGCAGTCTACCAGGCTCACGTTTCACATGAACCAGGGATTACAAGGACTACTGCTAATACTGCTGCTGCTACCTCAAGATGATTATATTGTTGAAATGGGAGTGCGTCCCTATAGTGATGGATAATGAAGGTTTCATCTTTCTCTACCATTATGAAAATTCTCCCATATTACATAGGAAGGTCTGTAAGTACCGAGAATATATAAGAGAAAAATACTGTTATGAAGGGGGGATTTGCCAGTTAGGAAGCCGAGATCTTTCGAGACGTTTCTAGTATCGTAAGTTTCGGTACGAGTCAGAGTTGCCAGTTTGCCTGCTGTTTGTGAGTATAGTTATTTCGTAAGTTATGCATTAATTTAATGTGCTTTTTCTTTATAATGTTTTATTTAAGTAATTGCTTGTTAAATTATGTAATTTAAGTTGGTATGGTTAATGATTTAGAGTTTAGGTAATGTAAGACAACTCTAGCATGTTTTGATGTCTCGTAGTTGGTAACTGTTGTTGCTAGGGGCTGTTGCAAGACAGTATGTCCTAGAATGTTGAAGAAGTGGACGTTTCTAGAACAATGCAAGCTTATAAAAGATGGGGTATTGATTATTACGAGTCGAGTCGGGTGTCAAGTCAGTTTGGAGTTTAGTCGGGTTTCAGGTCAGTTTGTGTGAAGTGCAGTCGGTGTCAGTGAAGGCTGTATATTTTTGGTACTTGTGAAAACAGTGGCAAACAGTGACGGGTTATTGAAGTTTGTATATCAGTGGAACTTGAGAAGATAGTGAAGTGTATTTAATGTAATTACTGTCAGTGAAGATTATTTTCAGTACTTGTATAATAAGTGAAGTGTTAGCAAGCATTAAGTGTACTAACTGTGAAGTGTTGTTAAACATTAAGTGTAACTGCAATCTATAAAGTGTGTATAGCTCCAGTGTTTGTGAGAACAGTGAAGTTGGAAAGAATTAAGTGGAATTATTTGGAAAATACAGTGAACTTTAAGAAGCCAGTGTTTATTTTCGCCTCAGCTGGTCTTGTGTACTGCACACCTAAAGGCTGACCATAAGAAGAACAACTCACTGGGCAACGTCCTTCCTATACTGTAGTACTGCTGTTGGAGCCTGTGGCAGTGTGGGACGGGGACGTAACAATACGTTATCCGTGTGGACTGGGTAATCCTTCTGGCTCAAACTACAATAGATTTCAGTAAGATATTTTAATTAAACAAATGCCTTACGCTGAAAATGGTGCGAAAGTTATGGTAAGTTATTCAGTACGAGAATCTCCCCTTAAGTGTATAAAATCGTACATGAGCTGCAAGAACAGTGTACAAAAAACGCCAGCAGATTGAAAGCTTAATAAAAAGGAAGAAAGGTTTTCATTTACATAGTTATTATTGCAAGTAATATCAGTATTTTACATCTATTAGACATAACATGCAACATGATATTAATCCCATCACCATGATGACGTATCAGTACATGTACTCTCGGTAACTCTTGATAATTTAATTCATTTAGGATAGAACTTTTGACATGAAGGGATTAATGAGGGTTTTATTTCATCGATATAGTGGGAAAGACCTCATAAAAGAAATTCAACTAGTAATAACAAAAATATAATGAAAAATGAGTAAAAAGTATGTTAAGGTGTAACACGAACAACAAAATGGTAGGCTAAGGGTGATGGGGCAGAGAGTGGTGATGCTAAATCCAGGGCTACAAATACCGCTAAGCTTGCACTTACAAACCGCTAGAATGACACAAAATAAAAAATAAATCCAGAATATCGTTCCACAAGAGCCAATAATCTCTGCAATGTCGCAAAAATTTGTACAAATGTCTTATGATACAGCTAGATTTCGTTAATATCTCAAGATCTAGATTAAAAACGCTAAATTGGCAACACTATTAGAGATGCTGCTCAGCTGACGACAACACAAGCACATTTCCCTAACCAACTTGCCAGTCACCGTGATGGCTTACTACCGCCGCTTGGCGACTGAGTGGCGTACCCTGCGGCAGGTGACTCAGGGGCCCGTATTCTCGTTGATTGAGGAACCTCCCTAACACCTTCTCCTAAGCCATTTATTTTGTTTTTTACGCGTTACTGTCCTCTTCTGTCTTATTTAAATACTTCCAATATCACCATACTATCCATAAATAATGTACATATAGATATTAACCATCCATATTCAAAAATACGTCGCAAAAGGAAGAGGTGTTGGGAAACTTCAAAGGTGTTAGGAATCTCCCTTAGCCGACGAGAATACGAACCCAGGTCAGTCGTGTACAGATGATAACACAGCAAGTCTCTTAGCCGCCACTGCAGGACAAGTTGTTTGTAGTGTATTCTTGCTGTTGCCACACGATTTCATTCCACCTGGGAGAGCGCCCTAACACTGAAGGAGTTAAGGAATGATACAACACACCCTCCGAAGCGAAGACTTTCTCTTATCGTGGGCACAATTTTGAGATAAGAAAAGCATAAATTCCTTACTCGGATTGAAAGGGGCTGATGATGATGCCCGTTTGATATTTCATTCTAGCTACAGCCAGACGATTTTATACGGCTTAGGGTGATTGAAGGTGATGAATATTCAAATAATGAGCTGCTTGTCTTGTCAGTTTTCTTGTAGCTGGTATTTATTGTAAAAACTTTCAGATAATTTCATGATGACAGTACCAGCCGAAGACGTTAATAAACCTGGTGAGAATGTAGCTTACCAATTAATGTCTTTTATGGTTAGACCTCTGGACCGGTATTTATTAAAGCTCGTAAGTCCTTAGGATGACTCAAAAATCCATATGAGTGCCCCTGAACGTTGGAGAAATCCTAAGAGCTATTTATGAAAGCACGTAAGTGCTGTGACCTCTCATATCTCGGGGCCCAGTTAGGAATGGTGGGCAGCTGTCACCAGGACTTAAAGAGTTTCTCACAAGCGATAAAGGAGACAAGATGGCCGACCAACAAACACACAAAAAGCGAAGCCCACACCATTTACACCCTCGCAGACAATTGTGATGTGTAGAATGATGGTTCACACACACACACACACACACACACACACACACACACACACACACAGATTGGCCTTGTACCAATGTGAGGCCGTCATTGCGGTAGGATAGCGTGAGTGACAACAGTAGTAATGGCAGAGTCAGCAGACACCACCACCACACCGTCATGCATCCTCGCAGGCAGAATCGCTCTCGTCACAGGTGACATTGTGTGCACTTTATCAGATATAGCATCTTGACTTAATCTATTGAAAAAAGCATTTGTTAGTTTGTGTTTGCTACTTTTCCAAGGTACTGGATAGGGATGCTTTCATGTGGTGACACCAATATAACCTCGGCTAAACTACCTATAGTAGGACTCGCGCACGTTTGCGGCTGTGGTGTGGCCCGCACCTGTGTACAGTGTTGCCACGTTTTCTATACCGTTATCTCTCTCTCTCTCTCTCTCTCTCTCTCTCCTGGCGGGAAATGTGAGCCACCCTGAGTACTTTTGATTCTTTTATAAGTTATTTATAATTGTGCTTTCATTTGTTAATTTGGTTTTGTTATATTTAGTGATACCGACAATGCATTCAATGCATGCCCCTCTCCTGCCTCTCTCTCCCTCTCTCTCTCTCTCTCTCTCTCTCTCTCTGTAGGGAAGCTATCTGTCAAGGCCACTGACTGGGTGTGGAAGTGTTGCCGCTCGCGAGTGAATAGTTTTTTTTTTTTTTACTTCGGTATTGGCATATGCCTACTATTTTGTCCTACATATTAGCTTATGATTATAAATGTGATTATTCCTAGCCCTTAAAATTATGGTAAAAGCCAGTAAATGTGAGCATTTTTCCCAAGCAACACCTGTACAAGCTATGGTTGGGTCTACGGAGGTACGTACTTTATTTTAGGTCAGATTGGGTGTGTAAGTGTTGCCACTCACAAGAAATTACATGAATTATTTCTTTTACTTTGGATAATGGCATATTTCTTCTTTTTTCAGGCTCATTATCTTATATCCATAACTGTGATATTATTACCCACCCTAAAACTACGCTAAAATCCATTAAAAGTGACTACAATATCTTTTAGCAACACTGTACAATATGTATGCCATGTTTCTGTGTTACTGTATAAATATTTTATGCATAATAAGATTACTGTTGATTCATCCATCAAAATACACAAGTGTAAGTTTTATTCATCTGAATTTATCGAATTTGTGATGCCTTGTACATAAATAGCTTCCGTCTCACATCGCAAGTTGGGGAAACGTGGCACCATTGTACACAGGTGCGGGCCACACCACAGCCGCAAACGGGCGCGAGTCCGACTATAGTTATACAAATGTCCCTCAGCTATATCCCTATCCCTTGAAAGTAGGATTTTTTTGTGTGTAATATTTATCCCAGGAATACTGGGACACGAGCAAACTGAGAGCCCGTCAGAGATGCGCATGGCTGACACAAGCTGTAAGTAACGAGGGGAGGGTAACTCCTAACTGGACAGAGAAGGATGTGATGGGTGTGATAGCAGCAAAGTCCACAGCGTCAGTGAGTCGTTCCCCGACCGAGTGGGTCAGTGGGGGTAAGCTGATCATGATTAGTCTGAGAGGTTCCGTGTGAGACTGTTAAAAAGCTGCAAATTCCTTGACATGCCGAGTTGGGAATGCTGGGTCCACTCGAAGGTCTTCAGTGTCTCGTCAATGAATTTGTCAGCGTTATCCTCGAAGAGTGTGGCGATGTCAGTTCTGGAAGGGTGCTTGGTCTTGGGCCCAAGGTTGGTGGAGAGCTCATCGAGACCAGGTGGTGAGATGGGGATGGTGTTCTGGGTGATGATAGGTGGAGAAACTGGTGCAGTCTCAGGCAGAGAGGGAGAGGTAGGAGTCTTAGCAGCTGGTGTGATGCCCACCAAACTCCCAGCAGCAGATGTAGAAACCGAGGAGGGAGGGCCTTCAACGTCCAGTTGGACTGCTGGGACAGGAGAGGCAGCCCATCCCCCCTCGGCTGCTGACGGAGGAGGGTGGACTTCAATGATGGTTGAGCCAATTTCCATATCCATGTCCATAGACAGTGCCGGGTCGATGATCGTGGTGCCAGTCGCCCTGTTGCGGGAAGCATCCAGCTTCAGCTGTTTCCGTGGTGTACTGTGGGGTCGTGGTGGCTGCAGTCGCCGGGCCTGGTGCTCCTGATGAGGGGCGGAACATGCATTGCCGGCAAAGCTCCGAGGAATGGCAGGGCGTGGCAGCCCGTTCTCCTCAAAATTTTGAGGGAGGAGAATGCACATAACCGCCTTGTCATCCTCACAAAAAGCTTCTGTCGTCACGATGCACATCGCAACGATGGTGTTTATCTCCTTAAAGCACGCAAGACCCCTAGGCTGGCGTCTCCAGGTTGCGGGGCACCATTGTGCATGGGCAGAGCCTGCACGGCATCACCCTCTGGCCCATTGACAGCCTGAGAGTCAGGACTCTTGGGTGACTGATTGAGATGAAACTCCACCGTCTCACCCTCGCCTACAGAGCACTGGAGGTGCCGGGAATTCAGGGTAAGGATCCCAAGGCTGCAGATGAACATCAGCACCAGTGTCCTGGGGTTTGATGAAACCGTGTCCAGCCTTCACGTTGAACCAAATCACGGTCCCCACGATCTTTCCGGCTCTCGGCAGCTCCGATCTGCTACAGAATGTCCCCTCAGCAGGTTGAAGACATGAGCAGAAGTGGTGGTGGTCGCTTGCTGGTAGGGCATTGTGGCAACTGGCATGGCCAAACAATGGACTGGCAATGTAGGATGGTGAATTGTCTGAGAAGGGCAAAATCAGCCTGCAGTCTACCAGGCTCACGTTTCACATGAACCAGGGATTACAAGGACTACTGCTAATACTGCTGCTGTTACCTCAAGATGATTATATTGTTGAAATGGGAGTGCGTCCCTATAGTGATGGATAATGAAGGTTTCATCTTTCTCTACCATTATGAAAATTCTCCCATATTACATAGGAAGGTCTGTAAGTACCGAGAATATATAAGAGAAAAATACTGTTATGAAGGGGGATTTGCCAGTTAGGAAGCCGAGATCTTTCGAGACGTTTCTAGTATCGTAAGTTTCGGTACGAGTCAGAGTTGCCAGTTTGCCTGCTGTTTGTGAGTATAGTTATTTCGTAAGTTATGCATTAATTTAATGTGCTTTTTCTTTATAATGTTTTATTTAAGTAATTGCTTGTTAAATTATGTAATTTAAGTTGGTATGGTTAATGATTTAGAGTTTAGGTAATGTAAGACAACTCTAGCATGTTTTGATGTCTCGTAGTTGGTAACTGTTGTTGCTAGGGGCTGTTGCAAGACAGTATGTCCTAGAATGTTGAAGAAGTGGACGTTTCTAGAACAATGCAAGCTTATAAAAGATGGGGTATTGATTATTACGAGTCGAGTCGGGTGTCAAGTCAGTTTGGAGTTTAGTCGGGTTTCAGGTCAGTTTGTGTGAAGTGCAGTCGGTGTCAGTGAAGGCTGTATATTTTTGGTACTTGTGAAAACAGTGGCAAACAGTGACGGGTTATTGAAGTTTGTATATCAGTGGAACTTGAGAAGATAGTGAAGTGTATTTAATGTAATTACTGTCAGTGAAGATTATTTTCAGTACTTGTGTAATAAGTGAAGTGTTAGCAAGCATTAAGTGTACTAACTGTGAAGTGTTGTTAAACATTAAGTGTAACTGCAATCTATAAAGTGTGTATAGCTCCAGTGTTTGTGAGAACAGTGAAGTTGGAAAGAATTAAGTGGAATTATTTGGAAAATACAGTGAACTTTAAGAAGCCAGTGTTTATTTTCGCCTCAGCTGGTCTTGTGTACTGCACACCTAAAGGCTGACCATAAGAAGAACAACTCACTGGGCAACGTCCTTCCTATACTGTAGTACTGCTGTTGGAGCCTGTGGCAGTGTGGGACGGGGACGTAACAATACGTTATCCGTGTGGACTGGGTAATCCTTCTGGCTCAAACTACAATAGATTTCAGTAAGATATTTTAATTAAACAAATGCCTTACGCTGAAAATGGTGCGAAAGTTATGGTAAGTTATTCAGTACGAGAATCTCCCCTTAAGTGTATAAAATCGTACATGAGCTGCAAGAACAGTGTACAAAAAACGCCAGCAGATTGAAAGCTTAATAAAAAGGAAGAAAGGTTTTCATTTACATAGTTATTATTGCAAGTAATATCAGTATTTTACATCTATTAGACATAACATGCAACATGATATTAATCCCATCACCATGATGACGTATCAGTACATGTACTCTCGGTAACTCTTGATAAATTAATTCATTTAGGATAGAACTTTTGACATGAAGGGATTAATGAGGGTTTTATTTCATCGATATAGTGGGAAAGACCTCATAAAAGAAATTCAACTAGTAATAACAAAAATATAATGAAAAATGAGTAAAAAGTATTTTAAGGTGTAACACGAACAACAAAATGGTAGGCTAAGGGTGATGGGGCAGAGAGTGGTGATGCTAAATCCAGGGCTACAAATACCGCTAAGCTTGCACTTACAAACCGCTAGAATGACACAAAATAAAAAATAAATCCAGAATATCGTTCCACAAGAGCCAATAATCTCTGCAATGTCGCAAAAATTTGTACAAATGTCTTATGATACAGCTAGATTTCGTTAATATCTCAAGATCTAGATTAAAAACGCTAAATTGGCAACACTATTAGAGATGCTGCTCAGCTGACGACAACACAAGCACATTTCCCTAACCAACTTGCCAGTCACCGTGATGGCTTACTACCGCCGCTTGGCGACTGAGTGGCGTACCCTGCGGCAGGTGACTCAGGGGCCCGTATTCTCGTTGATTGAGGAACCTCCCTAACACCTTCTCCTAAGCCATTTATTTTGTTTTTTACGCGTTACTGTCCTCTTCTGTCTTATTTAAATACTTCCAATATCACCATACTATCCATAAATAATGTACATATAGATATTAACCATCCATATTCAAAAATACGTCGCAAAAGGAAGAGGTGTTGGGAAACTTCAAAGGTGTTAGGAATCTCCCTTAGCCGACGAGAATACGAACCCAGGTCAGTCGTGTACAGATGATAACACAGCAAGTCTCTTAGCCGCCACTGCAGGACAAGTTGTTTGTAGTGTATTCTTGCTGTTGCCACACGATTTCATTCCACCTGGGAGAGCGCCCTAACACTGAAGGAGTTAAGGAATGATACAGCACACCGTCTCTTATCGTGGGCACAATTTTGAGATAAGAAAAGCATAAATTCCTTACTCGGATTGAAAGGGGCTGATGATGATGCCCGTTTGATATTTCATTCTAGCTACAGCCAGACGATTTTATACGGCTTAGGGTGATTGAAGGTGATGAATATTCAAATAATGAGCTGCTTGTCTTGTCAGTTTTCTTGTAGCTGGTATTTATTGTAAAAACTTTCAGATAATTTCATGATGACAGTACCAGCCGAAGACGTTAATAAACCTGGTGAGAATGTAGCTTACCAATTAATGTCTTTTATGGTTAGACCTCTGGACCGGTATTTATTAAAGCTCGTAAGTCCTTAGGATGACTCAAAAATCCATATGAGTGCCCCTGAACGTTGGAGAAATCCTAAGAGCTATTTATGAAAGCACGTAAGTGCTGTGACCTCTCATATCTCGGGGCCCAGTTAGGAATGGTGGGCAGCTGTCACCAGGACTTAAAGAGTTTCTCACAAGCGATAAAGGAGACAAGATGGCCGACCAACAAACACACAAAAAGCGAAGCCCACACCATTTACACCCTCGCAGACAATTGTGATGTGTAGAATGATGGTTCACACACACACACACACACACACACACACACACACACACACACAGATTGGCCTTGTACCAATGTGAAGCCGTCATTGCGGTAGGATAGCGTGAGTGACAACAGTAGTAATGGCAGAGTCAGCAGACACCACCACCACACCGTCATGCATCCTCGCAGGCAGAATCGCTCTCGTCACAGGTGACATTGTGTGCACTTTATCAGATATAGCATCTTGACTTAATCTATTGAAAAAAGCATTTGTTAGTTTGTGTTTGCTACTTTTCCAAGGTACTGGATAGGGATGCTTTCATGTGGTGACACCAATATAACCTCGGCTAAACTACCTATAGTAGGACTCGCGCACGTTTGCGGCTGTGGTGTGGCCCGCACCTGTGTACAGTGTTGCCACGTTTTCTATACCGTTATCTCTCTCTCTCTCTCTCTCTCTCTCTCTCTCCTGGCGGGAAATGTGAGCCACCCTGAGTACTTTTGATTCTTTTATAAGTTATTTATAATTGTGCTTTCATTTGTTAATTTGGTTTTGTTATATTTAGTGATGCCGACAATGCATTCAATGCATGCCCCTCTCCTGCCTCTCTCTCCCTCTCTCTCTCTCTCTCTCTCTCTCTCTGTAGGGAAGCTATCTGTCAAGGCCACTGACTGGGTGTGGAAGTGTTGCCGCTCGCGAGTGAATAGTTTTTTTTTTTTTTTACTTCGGTATTGGCATATGCCTACTATTTTGTCCTACATATTAGCTTATGATTATAAATGTGATTATTCCTCGCCCTTAAAATTATGGTAAAAGCCAGTAAATGTGAGCATTTTTCCCAAGCAACACCTGTACAAGCTATGGTTGGGTCTACGGAGGTACGTACTTTATTTTAGGTCAGATTGGGTGTGTAAGTGTTGCCACTCACAAGAAATTACATGAATTATTTCTTTTACTTTGGATAATGGCATATTTCTTCTTTTTTCAGGCTCATTATCTTATATCCATAACTGTGATATTATTACCCACCCTAAAACTACGCTAAAAACCATTAAAAGTGACTACAATATCTTTTAGCAACACTGTACAATATGTATGCCATGTTTCTGTGTTACTGTATAAATATTTTATGCATAATAAGATTACTGTTGATTCATCCATCAAAATACACAAGTGTAAGTTTTATTCATCTGAATTTATCGAATTTGTGATGCCTTGTACATAAATAGCTTCCGTCTCACATCGCAAGTTGGGGAAACGTGGCACCATTGTACACAGGTGCGGGCCACACCACAGCCGCAAACGGGCGCGAGTCCGACTATAGTTATACAAATGTCCCTCAGCTATATCCCTATCCCTTGAAAGTAGGATTTTTGTGTGTGTAATATTTATCCCAGGAATACTGGGACACGAGCAAACTGAGAGCCCGTCAGAGATGCGCATGGCTGACACAAGCTGTAAGTAACGAGGGGAGGGTAACTCCTAACTGGACAGAGAAGGATGTGATGGGTGTGATAGCAGCAAAGTCCACAGCGTCAGTGAGTCGTTCCCCGACCGAGTGGGTCAGTGGGGGGTAAGCTGATCATGATTAGTCTGAGAGGTTCCGTGTGAGACTGTTAAAAAGCTGCAAATTCCTTGACATGCCGAGTTGGGAATGCTGGGTCCACTCGAAGGTCTTCAGTGTCTCGTCAATGAATTTGTCAGCGTTATCCTCGAAGAGTGTGGCGATGTCAGTTCTGGAAGGGTGCTTGGTCTTGGGCCCAAGGTTGGTGGAGAGCTCATCGAGACCAGGTGGTGAGATGGGGATGGTGTTCTGGGTGATGATAGGTGGAGGAACTGGTGCAGTCTCAGGCAGAGAGGGAGAGGTAGGAGTCTTAGCAGCTGGTGTGATGCCCACCAAACTCCCAGCAGCAGATGTAGAAACCGAGGAGGGAGGGCCTTCAACGTCCAGTTGGACTGCTGGGACAGGAGAGGCAGCCCATCCCCCCTCGGCTGCTGACGGAGGAGGGTGGACTTCAATGATGGTTGAGCCAATTTCCATATCCATGTCCATAGACAGTGCCGGGTCGATGATCGTGGTGCCAGTCGCCCTGTTGCGGGAAGCATCCAGCTTCAGCTGTTTCCGTGGTGTACTGTGGGGTCGTGGTGGCTGCAGTCGCCGGGCCTGGTGCTCCTGATGAGGGGCGGAACATGCATTGCCGGCAAAGCTCCGAGGAATGGCAGGGCGTGGCAGCCCGTTCTCCTCAAAATTTTGAGGGAGGAGAATGCACATAACCGCCTTGTCATCCTCACAAAAAGCTTCTGTCGTCACGATGCACATCGCAACGATGGTGTTTATCTCCTTAAAGCACGCAAGACCCCTAGGCTGGCGTCTCCAGGTTGCGGGGCACCATTGTGCATGGGCAGAGCCTGCACGGCATCACCCTCTGGCCCATTGACAGCCTGAGAGTCAGGACTCTTGGGTGACTGATTGAGATGAAACTCCACCGTCTCACCCTCGCCTACAGAGCACTGGAGGTGCCGGGAATTCAGGGTAAGGATCCCAAGGCTGCAGATGAACATCAGCACCAGTGTCCTGGGGTTTGATGAAACCGTGTCCAGCCTTCACGTTGAACCAAATCACGGTCCCCACGATCTTTCCGGCTCTCGGCAGCTCCGATCTGCTACAGAATGTCCCCTCAGCAGGTTGAAGACATGAGCAGAAGTGGTGGTGGTCGCTTGCTGGTAGGGCATTGTGGCAACTGGCATGGCCAAACAATGGACTGGCAATGTAGGATGGTGAATTGTCTGAGAAGGGCAAAATCAGCCTGCAGTCTACCAGGCTCACGTTTCACATGAACCAGGGATTACAAGGACTACTGCTAATACTGCTGCTGTTACCTCAAGATGATTATATTGTTGAAATGGGAGTGCGTCCCTATAGTGATGGATAATGAAGGTTTCATCTTTCTCTACCATTATGAAAATTCTCCCATATTACATAGGAAGGTCTGTAAGTACCGAGAATATATAAGAGAAAAATACTGTTATGAAGGGGGGATTTGCCAGTTAGGAAGCCGAGATCTTTCGAGACGTTTCTAGTATCGTAAGTTTCGGTACGAGTCAGAGTTGCCAGTTTGCCTGCTGTTTGTGAGTATAGTTATTTCGTAAGTTATGCATTAATTTAATGTGCTTTTTCTTTATAATGTTTTATTTAAGTAATTGCTTGTTAAATTATGTAATTTAAGTTGGTATGGTTAATGATTTAGAGTTTAGGTAATGTAAGACAACTCTAGCATGTTTTGATGTCTCGTAGTTGGTAACTGTTGTTGCTAGGGGCTGTTGCAAGACAGTATGTCCTAGAATGTTGAAGAAGTGGACGTTTCTAGAACAATGCAAGCTTATAAAAGATGGGGTATTGATTATTACGAGTCGAGTCGGGTGTCAAGTCAGTTTGGAGTTTAGTCGGGTTTCAGGTCAGTTTGTGTGAAGTGCAGTCGGTGTCAGTGAAGGCTGTATATTTTTGGTACTTGTGAAAACAGTGGCAAACAGTGACGGGTTATTGAAGTTTGTATATCAGTGGAACTTGAGAAGATAGTGAAGTGTATTTAATGTAATTACTGTCAGTGAAGATTATTTTCAGTACTTGTGTAATAAGTGAAGTGTTAGCAAGCATTAAGTGTACTAACTGTGAAGTGTTGTTAAACATTAAGTGTAACTGCAATCTATAAAGTGTGTATAGCTCCAGTGTTTGTGAGAACAGTGAAGTTGGAAAGAATTAAGTGGAATTATTTGGAAAATACAGTGAACTTTAAGAAGCCAGTGTTTATTTTCGCCTCAGCTGGTCTTGTGTACTGCACACCTAAAGGCTGACCATAAGAAGAACAACTCACTGGGCAACGTCCTTCCTATACTGTAGTACTGCTGTTGGAGCCTGTGGCAGTGTGGGACGGGGACGTAACAATACGTTATCCGTGTGGACTGGGTAATCCTTCTGGCTCAAACTACAATAGATTTCAGTAAGATATTTTAATTAAACAAATGCCTTACGCTGAAAATGGTGCGAAAGTTATGGTAAGTTATTCAGTACGAGAATCTCCCCTTAAGTGTATAAAATCGTACATGAGCTGCAAGAACAGTGTACAAAAAACGCCAGCAGATTGAAAGCTTAATAAAAAGGAAGAAAGGTTTTCATTTACATAGTTATTATTGCAAGTAATATCAGTATTTTACATCTATTAGACATAACATGCAACATGATATTAATCCCATCACCATGATGACGTATCAGTACATGTACTCTCGGTAACTCTTGATAATTTAATTCATTTAGGATAGAACTTTTGACATGAAGGGATTAATGAGGGTTTTATTTCATCGATATAGTGGGAAAGACCTTATAAAAGAAATTCAACTAGTAATAACAAAAATATAATGAAAAATGAGTAAAAAGTATGTTAAGGTGTAACACGAACAACAAAATGGTAGGCTAAGGGTGATGGGGCAGAGAGTGGTGATGCTAAATCCAGGGCTACAAATACCGCTAAGCTTGCACTTACAAACCGCTAGAATGACACAAAATAAAAAATAAATCCAGAATATCGTTCCACAAGAGCCAATAATCTCTGCAATGTCGCAAAAATTTGTACAAATGTCTTATGATACAGCTAGATTTCGTTAATATCTCAAGATCTAGATTAAAAACGCTAAATTGGCAACACTATTAGAGATGCTGCTCAGCTGACGACAACACAAGCACATTTCCCTAACCAACTTGCCAGTCACCATGATGGCTTACTACCGCCGCTTGGCGACTGAGTGGCGTACCCTGCGGCAGGTGACTCAGGGGCCCGTATTCTCGTTGATTGAGGAACCTCCCTAACACCTTCTCCTAAGCCATTTATTTTGTTTTTTACGCGTTACTGTCCTCTTCTGTCTTATTTAAATACTTCCAATATCACCATACTATCCATAAATAATGTACATATAGATATTAACCATCCATATTCAAAAATACGTCGCAAAAGGAAGAGGTGTTGGGAAACTTCAAAGGTGTTAGGAATCTCCCTTAGCCGACGAGAATACGAACCCAGGTCAGTCGTGTACAGATGATAACACAGCAAGTCTCTTAGCCGCCACTGCAGGACAAGTTGTTTGTAGTGTATTCTTGCTGTTGCCACACGATTTCATTCCACCTGGGAGAGCGCCCTAACACTGAAGGAGTTAAGGAATGATACAGCACACCGTCTCTTATCGTGGGCACAATTTTGAGATAAGAAAAGCATAAATTCCTTACTCGGATTGAAAGGGGCTGATGATGATGCCCGTTTGATATTTCATTCTAGCTACAGCCAGACGATTTTATACGGCTTAGGGTGATTGAAGGTGATGAATATTCAAATAATGAGCTGCTTGTCTTGTCAGTTTTCTTGTAGCTGGTATTTATTGTAAAAACTTTCAGATAATTTCATGATGACAGTACCAGCCGAAGACGTTAATAAACCTGGTGAGAATGTAGCTTACCAATTAATGTCTTTTATGGTTAGACCTCTGGACCGGTATTTATTAAAGCTCGTAAGTCCTTAGGATGACTCAAAAATCCATATGAGTGCCCCTGAACGTTGGAGAAATCCTAAGAGCTATTTATGAAAGCACGTAAGTGCTGTGACCTCTCATATCTCGGGGCCCAGTTAGGAATGGTGGGCAGCTGTCACCAGGACTTAAAGAGTTTCTCACAAGCGATAAAGGAGACAAGATGGCCGACCAACAAACACACAAAAAGCGAAGCCCACACCATTTACACCCTCGCAGACAATTGTGATGTGTAGAATGATGGTTCACACACACACACACACACACACACACACACACACACACACAGATTGGCCTTGTACCAATGTGAGGCCGTCATTGCGGTAGGATAGCGTGAGTGACAACAGTAGTAATGGCAGAGTAAGCAGACACCACCACCACACCGTCATGCATCCTCGCAGGCAGAATCGCTCTCGTCACAGGTGACATTGTGTGCACTTTATCAGATATAGCATCTTGACTTAATCTATTGAAAAAAGCATTTGTTAGTTTGTGTTTGCTACTTTTCCAAGGTACTGGATAGGGATGCTTTCATGTGGTGACACCAATATAACCTCGGCTAAACTACCTATAGTAGGACTCGCGCACGTTTGCGGCTGTGGTGTGGCCCGCACCTGTGTACAGTGTTGCCACGTTTTCTATACCGTTATCTCTCTCTCTCTCTCTCTCTCTCTCTCTCCTGGCGGGAAATGTGAGCCACCCTGAGTACTTTTGATTCTTTTATAAGTTATTTATAATTGTGCTTTCATTTGTTAATTTGGTTTTGTTATATTTAGTGATGCCGACAATGCATTCAATGCATGCCCCTCTCCTGCCTCTCTCTCCCTCTCTCTCTCTCTCTCTCTCTCTCTCTCTCTCTGTAGGGAAGCTATCTGTCAAGGCCACTGACTGGGTGTGGAAGTGTTGCCGCTCGCGAGTGAATAGTTTTTTTTTTTTTTTACTTCGGTATTGGCATATGCCTACTATTTTGTCCTACATATTAGCTTATGATTATAAATGTGATTATTCCTCGCCCTTAAAATTATGGTAAAAGCCAGTAAATGTGAGCATTTTTCCCAAGCAACACCTGTACAAGCTATGGTTGGGTCTACGGAGGTACGTACTTTATTTTAGGTCAGATTGGGTGTGTAAATGTTGCCACTCACAAGAAATTACATGAATTATTTCTTTTACTTTGGATAATGGCATATTTCTTCTTTTTTCAGGCTCATTATCTTATATCCATAACTGTGATATTATTACCCACCCTAAAACTACGCTAAAAACCATTAAAAGTGACTACAATATCTTTTAGCAACACTGTACAATATGTATGCCATGTTTCTGTGTTACTGTATAAATATTTTATGCATAATAAGATTACTGTTGATTCATCCATCAAAATACACAAGTGTAAGTTTTATTCATCTGAATTTATCGAATTTGTGATGCCTTGTACATAAATAGCTTCCGTCTCACATCGCAAGTTGGGGAAACGTGGCACCATTGTACACAGGTGCGGGCCACACCACAGCCGCAAACGGGCGCGAGTCCGACTATAGTTATACAAATGTCCCTCAGCTATATCCCTATCCCTTGAAAGTAGGATTTTTTTGTGTGTGTAATATTTATCCCAGGAATACTGGGACACGAGCAAACTGAGAGCCCATCAGAGATGCGCATGGCTGACACAAGCTGTAAGTAACGAGGGGGAGGGTAACTCCTAACTGGACAGAGAAGGATGTCATGGGTGTGATAGCAGCAAAGTCCACAGCGTCAGTGAGTCGTTCCCCGACCGAGTGGGTCAGTGGGGGGTAAGCTGATCATGATTAGTCTGAGAGGTTCCGTGTGAGACTGTTAAAAAGCTGCAAATTCCTTGACATGCCGAGTTGGGAATGCTGGGTCCACTCGAAGGTCTTCAGTGTCTCGTCAATGAATTTGTCAGCGTTATCCTCGAAGAGTGTGGCGATGTCAGTTCTGGAAGGGTGCTTGGTCTTGGGCCCAAGGTTGGTGGAGAGCTCATCAAGACCAGGTGGTGAGATGGGGATGGTGTTCTGGGTGATGATAGGTGGAGGAACTGGTGCAGTCTCAGGCAGAGAGGGAGAGGTAGGAGTCTTAGCAGCTGGTGTGATGCCCACCAAACTCCCAGCAGCAGATGTAGAAACCGAGGAGGGAGGGCCTTCAACGTCCAGTTGGACTGCTGGGACAGGAGAGGCAGCCCATCCCCCCTCGGCTGCTGACGGAGGAGGGTGGACTTCAATGATGGTTGAGCCAATTTCCATATCCATGTCCATAGACAGTGCCGGGTCGATGATCGTGGTGCCAGTCGCCCTGTTGCGGGAAGCATCCAGCTTCAGCTGTTTCCGTGGTGTACTGTGGGGTCGTGGTGGCTGCAGTCGCCGGGCCTGGTGCTCCTGATGAGGGGCGGAACATGCATTGCCGGCAAAGCTCCGAGGAATGGCAGGGCGTGGCAGCCCGTTCTCCTCAAAATTTTGAGGGAGGAGAATGCACATAACCGCCTTGTCATCCTCACAAAAAGCTTCTGTCGTCACGATGCACATCGCAACGATGGTGTTTATCTCCTTAAAGCACGCAAGACCCCTAGGCTGGCGTCTCCAGGTTGCGGGGCACCATTGTGCATGGGCAGAGCCTGCACGGCATCACCCTCTGGCCCATTGACAGCCTGAGAGTCAGGACTCTTGGGTGACTGATTGAGATGAAACTCCACCGTCTCACCCTCGCCTACAGAGCACTGGAGGTGCCGGGAATTCAGGGTAAGGATCCCAAGGCTGCAGATGAACATCAGCACCAGTGTCCTGGGGTTTGATGAAACCGTGTCCAGCCTTCACGTTGAACCAAATCACGGTCCCCACGATCTTTCCGGCTCTCGGCAGCTCCGATCTGCTACAGAATGCCCCCCTCAGCAGGTTGAAGACATGAGCAGAAGTGGTGGTGGTCGCTTGCTGGTAGGGCATTGTGGCAACTGGCATGGCCAAACAATGGACTGGCAATGTAGGATGGTGAATTGTCTGAGAAGGGCAAAATCAGCCTGCAGTCTACCAGGCTCACGTTTCACATGAACCAGGGATTACAAGGACTACTGCTAATACTGCTGCTGCTACCTCAAGATGATTATATTGTTGAAATGGGAGTGCGTCCCTATAGTGATGGATAATGAAGGTTTCATCTTTCTCTACCATTATGAAAATTCTCCCATATTACATAGGAAGGTCTGTAAGTACCGAGAATATATAAGAGAAAAATACTGTTATGAAGGGGGGATTTGCCAGTTAGGAAGCCGAGATCTTTCGAGACGTTTCTAGTATCGTAAGTTTCGGTACGAGTCAGAGTTGCCAGTTTGCCTGCTGTTTGTGAGTATAGTTATTTCGTAAGTTATGCATTAATTTAATGCGCTTTTTCTTTATAATGTTTTATTTAAGTAATTGCTTGTTAAATTATGTAATTTAAGTTGGTATGGTTAATGATTTAGAGTTTAGGTAATGTAAGACAACTCTAGCATGTTTTGATGTCTCGTAGTTGGTAACTGTTGTTGCTAGGGGCTGTTGCAAGACAGTATGTCCCAGAATGTTGAAGAAGTGGACGTTTCTAGAACAATGCAAGCTTATAAAAGATGGGGTATTGATTATTACGAGTCGAGTCGGGTGTCAAGTCAGTTTGGAGTTTAGTCGGGTTTCAGGTCAGTTTGTGTGAAGTGCAGTCGGTGTCAGTGAAGGCTGTATATTTTTGGTACTTGTGAAAACAGTGGCAAACAGTGACGGGTTATTGAAGTTTGTATATCAGTGGAACTTGAGAAGATAGTGAAGTGTATTTAATGTAATTACTGTCAGTGAAGATTATTTTCAGTACTTGTGTAATAAGTGAAGTGTTAGCAAGCATTAAGTGTACTAACTGTGAAGTGTTGTTAAACATTAAGTGTAACTGCAATCTATAAAGTGTGTATAGCTCCAGTGTTTGTGAGAACAGTGAAGTTGGAAAGAATTAAGTGGAATTATTTGGAAAATACAGTGAACTTTAAGAAGCCAGTGTTTATTTTCGCCTCAGCTGGTCTTGTGTACTGCACACCTAAAGGCTGACCATAAGAAGAACAACTCACTGGGCAACGTCCTTCCTATACTGTAGTACTGCTGTTGGAGCCTGTGGCAGTGTGGGACGGGGACGTAACAATACGTTATCCGTGTGGACTGGGTAATCCTTCTGGCTCAAACTACAATAGATTTCAGTAAGATATTTTAATTAAACAAATGCCTTACGCTGAAAATGGTGCGAAAGTTATGGTAAGTTATTCAGTACGAGAATCTCCCCTTAAGTGTAAAAATCGTACATGAGCTGCAAGAACAGTGTACAAAAAACGCCAGCAGATTGAAAGCTTAATAAAAAGGAAGAAAGGTTTTCATTTACATAGTTATTATTGCAAGTAATATCAGTATTTTACATCTATTAGACATAACATGCAACATGATATTAATCCCATCACCATGATGACGTATCAGTACATGTACTCTCGGTAACTCTTGATAATTTAATTCATTTAGGATAGAACTTTTGACATGAAGGGATTAATGAGGGTTTTATTTCATCGATATAGTGGGAAAGACCTCATAAAAGAAATTCAACTAGTAATAACAAAAATATAATGAAAAATGAGTAAAAAGTATGTTAAGGTGTAACACGAACAACAAAATGGTAGGCTAAGGGTGATGGGGCAGAGAGTGGTGATGCTAAATCCAGGGCTACAAATACCGCTAAGCTTGCACTTACAAACCGCTAGAATGACACAAAATAAAAAATAAATCCAGAATATCGTTCCACAAGAGCCAATAATCTCTGCAATGTCGCAAAAATTTGTACAAATGTCTTATGATACAGCTAGATTTCGTTAATATCTCAAGATCTAGATTAAAAACGCTAAATTGGCAACACTATTAGAGATGCTGCTCAGCTGACGACAACACAAGCACATTTCCCTAACCAACTTGCCAGTCACCATGATGGCTTACTACCGCCGCTTGGCGACTGAGTGGCGTACCCTGCGGCAGGTGACTCAGGGGCCCGTATTCTCGTTGATTGAGGAACCTCCCTAACACCTTCTCCTAAGCCATTTATTTTGTTTTTTACGCGTTACTGTCCTCTTCTGTCTTATTTAAATACTTCCAATATCACCATGCTATCCATAAATAATGTACATATAGATATTAACCATCCATATTCAAAAATACGTCGCAAAAGGAAGAGGTGTTGGGAAACTTCAAAGGTGTTAGGAATCTCCCTTAGCCGACGAGAATACGAGCCCAGGTCAGTCGTGTACAGATGATAACACAGCAAGTCTCTTAGCCGCCACTGCAGGACAAGTTGTTTGTAGTGTATTCTTGCTGTTGCCACACGATTTCATTCCACCTGGGAGAGCGCCCTAACACTGAAGGAGTTAAGGAATGATACAGCACACCGTCTCTTATCGTGGGCACAATTTTGAGATAAGAAAAGCATAAATTCCTTACTCGGATTGAAAGGGGCTGATGATGATGCCCGTTTGATATTTCATTCTAGCTACAGCCAGACGATTTTATACGGCTTAGGGTGATTGAAGGTGATGAATATTCAAATAATGAGCTGCTTGTCTTGTCAGTTTTCTTGTAGCTGGTATTTATTGTAAAAACTTTCAGATAATTTCATGATGACAGTACCAGCCGAAGACGTTAATAAACCTGGTGAGAATGTAGCTTACCAATTAATGTCTTTTATGGTTAGACCTCTGGACCGGTATTTATTAAAGCTCGTAAGTCCTTAGGATGACTCAAAAATCCATATGAGTGCCCCTGAACGTTGGAGAAATCCCAAAAGCTATTTATGAAAGCACGTAAGTGCTGTGACCTCTCATATCTCGGGGCCCAGTTAGGAATGGTGGGCAGCTGTCACCAGGACTTAAAGAGTTTCTCACAAGCGATAAAGGAGACAAGATGGCCGACCAACAAACACACAAAAAGCGAAGCCCACACCATTTACACCCTCGCAGACAATTGTGATGTGTAGAATGATGGTTCACACACACACACACACACACACACACACACACACACAGATTGGCCTTGTACCAATGTGAGGCCGTCATTGCGGTAGGATAGCGTGAGTGACAACAGTAGTAATGGCAGAGTCAGCAGACACCACCACCACACCGTCATGCATCCTCGCAGGCAGAATCGCTCTCGTCACAGGTGACATTGTGTGCACTTTATCAGATATAGCATCTTGACTTAATCTATTGAAAAAAGCATTTGTTAGTTTGTGTTTGCTACTTTTCCAAGGTACTGGATAGGGATGCTTTCATGTGGTGACACCAATATAACCTTGGCTAAACTACCTATAGTAGGACTCGCGCACGTTTGCGGCTGTGGTGTGGCCCGCACCTGTGTACAGTGTTGCCACGTTTTCTATACCGTTATCTCTCTCTCTCTCTCTCTCTCTCTCTCTCTCTCTCTCTCTCCTGGCGGGAAATGTGAGCCACCCTGAGTACTTTTGATTCTTTTATAAGTTATTTATAATTGTGCTTTCATTTGTTAATTTGGTTTTGTTATATTTAGTGATGCCGACAATGCATTCAATGCATGCCCCTCTCCTGCCTCTCTCTCCCTCTCTCTCTCTCTCTCTCTCTCTCTCTCTGTAGGGAAGCTATCTGTCAAGGCCACTGACTGGGTGTGGAAGTGTTGCCGCTCGCGAGTGAATAGTTTTTTTTTTTTTTACTTCGGTATTGGCATATGCCTACTATTTTGTCCTACATATTAGCTTATGATTATAAATGTGATTATTCCTCGCCCTTAAAATTATGGTAAAAGCCAGTAAATGTGAGCATTTTTCCCAAGCAACACCTGTACAAGCTATGGTTGGGTCTACGGAGGTACGTACTTTATTTTAGGTCAGATTGGGTGTGTAAGTGTTGCCACTCACAAGAAATTACATGAATTATTTCTTTTACTTTGGATAATGGCATATTTCTTCTTTTTTCAGGCTCATTATCTTATATCCATAACTGTGATATTATTACCCACCCTAAAACTACGCTAAAATCCATTAAAAGTGACTACAATATCTTTTAGCAACACTGTACAATATGTATGCCATGTTTCTGTGTTACTGTATAAATATTTTATGCATAATAAGATTACTGTTGATTCATCCATCAAAATACACAAGTGTAAGTTTTATTCATCTGAATTTATCAATTTGTGATGCCTTGTACATAAATAGCTTCCGTCTCACATCGCAAGTTGGGGAAACGTGGCACCATTGTACACAGGTGCGGGCCACACCACAGCCGCAAACGGGCGCGAGTCCGACTATAGTTATACAAATGTCCCTCAGCTATATCCCTATCCCCTGAAAGTAGGATTTTTTTGTGTGTGTAATATTTATCCCAGGAATACTGGGACACGGGCAAACTGAGAGCCCGTCAGAGATGCGCATGGCTGACACAAGCTGTAAGTAACGAGGGGAGGGTAACTCCTAACTGGACAGAGAAGGATGTGATGGGTGTGATAGCAGCAAAGTCCACAGCGTCAGTGAGTCGTTCCCCGACCGAGTGGGTCAGTGGGGGGTAAGCTGATCATGATTAGTCTGAGAGGTTCCGTGTGAGACTGTTAAAAAGCTGCAAATTCCTTGACATGCCGAGTTGGGAATGCTGGGTCCACTCGAAGGTCTTCAGTGTCTCGTCAATGAATTTGTCAGCGTTATCCTCGAAGAGTGTGGCGATGTCAGTTCTGGAAGGGTGCTTGGTCTTGGGCCCAAGGTTGGTGGAGAGCTCATCGAGACCAGGTGGTGAGATGGGGATGGTGTTCTGGGTGATGATAGGTGGAGAAACTGGTGCAGTCTCAGGCAGAGAGGGAGAGGTAGGAGTCTTAGCAGCTGGTGTGATGCCCATCAAACTCCCAGCAGCAGATGTAGAAACCGAGGAGGGAGGGCCTTCAACGTCCAGTTGGACTGCTGGGACAGGAGAGGCAGCCCATCCCCCCTCGGCTGCTGACGGAGGAGGGTGGACTTCAATGATGGTTGAGCCAATTTCCATATCCATGTCCATAGACAGTGCCGGGTCGATGATCGTGGTGCCAGTCGCCCTGTTGCGGGAAGCATCCAGCTTCAGCTGTTTCCGTGGTGTACTGTGGGGTCGTGGTGGCTGCAGTCGCCGGGCCTGGTGCTCCTGATGAGGGGCGGAACATGCATTGCCGGCAAAGCTCCGAGGAATGGCAGGGCGTGGCAGCCCGTTCTCCTCAAAATTTTGAGGGAGGAGAATGCACATAACCGCCTTGTCATCCTCACAAAAAGCTTCTGTCGTCACGATGCACATCGCAACGATGGTGTTTATCTCCTTAAAGCACGCAAGACCCCTAGGCTGGCGTCTCCAGGTTGCGGGGCACCATTGTGCATGGGCAGAGCCTGCACGGCATCACCCTCTGGCCCATTGACAGCCTGAGAGTCAGGACTCTTGGGTGACTGATTGAGATGAAACTCCACCGTCTCACCCTCGCCTACAGAGCACTGGAGGTGCCGGGAATTCAGGGTAAGGATCCCAAGGCTGCAGATGAACATCAGCACCAGTGTCCTGGGGTTTGATGAAACCGTGTCCAGCCTTCACGTTGAACCAAATCACGGTCCCCACGATCTTTCCGGCTCTCGGCAGCTCCGATCTGCTACAGAATGCCCCCTCAGCAGGTTGAAGACATGAGCAGAAGTGGTGGTGGTCGCTTGCTGGTAGGGCATTGTGGCAACTGGCATGGCCAAACAATGGACTGGCAATGTAGGATGGTGAATTGTCTGAGAAGGGCAAAATCAGCCTGCAGTCTACCAGGCTCACGTTTCACATGAACCAGGGATTACAAGGACTACTGCTAATACTGCTGCTGCTACCTCAAGATGATTATATTGTTGAAATGGGAGTGCGTCCCTATAGTGATGGATAATGAAGGTTTCATCTTTCTCTACCATTATGAAAATTCTCCCATATTACATAGGAAGGTCTGTAAGTACCGAGAATATATAAGAGAAAAATACTGTTATGAAGGGGGGATTTGCCAGTTAGGAAGCCGAGATCTTTCGAGACGTTTCTAGTATCGTAAGTTTCGGTACGAGTCAGAGTTGCCAGTTTGCCTGCTGTTTGTGAGTATAGTTATTTCGTAAGTTATGCATTAATTTAATGCGCTTTTTCTTTATAATGTTTTATTTAAGTAATTGCTTGTTAAATTATGTAATTTAAGTTGGTATGGTTAATGATTTAGAGTTTAGGTAATGTAAGACAACTCTAGCATGTTTTGATGTCTCGTAGTTGGTAACTGTTGTTGCTAGGGGCTGTTGCAAGACAGTATGTCCTAGAATGTTGAAGAAGTGGACGTTTCTAGAACAATGCAAGCTTATAAAAGATGGGGTATTGATTATTACGAGTCGAGTCGGGTGTCAAGTCAGTTTGGAGTTTAGTCGGGTTTCAGGTCAGTTTGTGTGAAGTGCAGTCGGTGTCAGTGAAGGCTGTATATTTTTGGTACTTGTGAAAACAGTGGCAAACAGTGACGGGTTATTGAAGTTTGTATATCAGTGGAACTTGAGAAGATAGTGAAGTGTATTTAATGTAATTACTGTCAGTGAAGATTATTTTCAGTACTTGTGTAATAAGTGAAGTGTTAGCAAGCATTAAGTGTACTAACTGTGAAGTGTTGTTAAACATTAAGTGTAACTGCAATCTATAAAGTGTGTATAGCTCCAGTGTTTGTGAGAACAGTGAAGTTGGAAAGAATTAAGTGGAATTATTTGGAAAATACAGTGAACTTTAAGAAGCCAGTGTTTATTTTCGCCTCAGCTGGTCTTGTGTACTGCACACCTAAAGGCTGACCATAAGAAGAACAACTCACTGGGCAACGTCCTTCCTATACTGTAGTACTGCTGTTGGAGCCTGTGGCAGTGTGGGACGGGGACGTAACAATACGTTATCCGTGTGGACTGGGTAATCCTTCTGGCTCAAACTACAATAGATTTCAGTAAGATATTTTAATTAAACAAATGCCTTACGCTGAAAATGGTGCGAAAGTTATGGTAAGTTATTCAGTACGAGAATCTCCCCTTAAGTGTATAAAATCGTACATGAGCTGCAAGAACAGTGTACAAAAAACGCCAGCAGATTGAAAGCTTAATAAAAAGGAAGAAAGGTTTTCATTTACATAGTTATTATTGCAAGTAATATCAGTATTTTACATCTATTAGACATAACATGCAACATGATATTAATCCCATCACCATGATGACGTATCAGTACATGTACTCTCGGTAACTCTTGATAATTTAATTCATTTAGGATAGAACTTTTGACATGAAGGGATTAATGAGGGTTTTATTTCATCGATATAGTGGGAAAGACCTCATAAAAGAAATTCAACTAGTAATAACAAAAATATAATGAAAAATGAGTAAAAAGTATGTTAAGGTGTAACACGAACAACAAAATGGTAGGCTAAGGGTGATGGGGCAGAGAGTGGTGATGCTAAATCCAGGGCTACAAATACCGCTAAGCTTGCACTTACAAACCGCTAGAATGACACAAAATAAAAAATAAATCCAGAATATCGTTCCACAAGAGCCAATAATCTCTGCAATGTCGCAAAAATTTGTACAAATGTCTTATGATACAGCTAGATTTCGTTAATATCTCAAGATCTAGATTAAAAACGCTAAATTGGCAACACTATTAGAGATGCTGCTCAGCTGACGACAACACAAGCACATTTCCCTAACCAACTTGCCAGTCACCATGATGGCTTACTACCGCCGCTTGGCGACTGAGTGGCATACCCTGCGGCAGGTGACTCAGGGGCCCGTATTCTCGTTGATTGAGGAACCTCCCTAACACCTTCTCCTAAGCCATTTATTTTGTTTTTTACGCGTTACTGTCCTCTTCTGTCTTATTTAAATACTTCCAATATCACCATGCTATCCATAAATAATGTACATATAGATATTGACCATCCATATTCAAAAATACGTCGCAAAAGGAAGAGGTGTTGGGAAACTTCAGAGGTGTTAGGAATCTCCCTTAGCCGACGAGAATACGAGCCCAGGTCAGTCGTGTACAGATGATAACACAGCAAGTCTCTTAGCCGCCACTGCAGGACAAGTTGTTTGTAGTGTATTCTTGCTGTTGCCACACGATTTCATTCCACCTGGGAGAGCGCCCTAACACTGAAGGAGTTAAGGAATGATACAGCACACCCTCCGAAGCGAAGACTTTCTCTTAAGCTGAGTACTGTTTTGAGATATCGAAAGCTTAAATTCCTTACTCGGACTGAAGGGGCTAATGATGTTGCCCGTTTGATATTTTATTCTAGTTACAGTCAGACGATTTTATATGGCTTAGGGTGATTGAAGGTGATGAATATTCAAAAATGTGCTGCTTGTCTTCTCAGTTTTCTTGTAGCTGTTATTATTTATTGTAAAATTTTCAGATATTTTTATGATGAAATTACCAGCTAAAGATGTACCATTTTATATCTTCAGTTATTAGACCTTTGGACCGGTGTTTATTAAAGCTCTAAAGTCCTTAGGAGGACTCGAAAATCCTTATGAGTGTCCTAAACACAGGAGAAATCCCAAGATTACGTGTTTTGAAAGCACGTAAGCGCTGTGACCTCTCACATCTCGGGGCCCAGTTTTTTTTTTTTTTTTTTTTTATGCGAGGAAGAAGGAACCAAAGGCCATGGCCCGCAGTAACAGTTCCCTCCAAGAGAAAAACAAAATACAAGAGAGAGTCAAATTCAAGATCCGATCATTTTGAGATGCCTGGACACACTGCGTTTGAAAGACTGGAGATCATAGGCAGCAGGAAATACAGACAGAGGGAGACAGTTCCAGAGCTGACCTGTTGCATAAATGAAAGACTGGGAGTAACGGTTAACTCTTGCATTAGAGAGTTGGACAGAAAAGGGATGAGAGTTTGCTGCCAGACGGGTGCTACGCGCCCGTCGTAGAGGTGGAGGAATGCAAGCAGACAGTTCAGCGGAGCAGTGACCATTAAAGTAGCGATAGAAAAGAGATAAAGATGCAACAGTGCGGCGAAGAGACAGAGGTTGAAGGGAGTCAGTAAGAGGAGGAGAGTTAATGAGACGAAAAGCCTTTGACTCCACCCTATTGAGAAGAGCTGCATGTGGGAGCCTCCCCACACATGAGAGTTGCACTCCACACAGGGGCGGATAAAACCTCTGTATAGAGTCAACAATTGTGCAGGGGTAAAGAAAGAGCGGAGTCGGCTTAGCACACCCAATCTCTTGGAAGCAGATTTTACAAGAGATGTAATATGGTCTTTCCAAGATAAGTCCCGAGTAAATGAAACCCCAAGCATGTTCAAGGATGATGCAGGATTAAGCTGAATATTATTAAACATTAATGGGTATACCTGTGGAAGATTTTGTCGGGTTGATAGGTGTAAGAACTGAGTCTTAGATGCATTAAAGACAACCATATTATTTTTACCCCAGTCAGTGATACGAGCCAAGTCAGACATTAGGTGTGCCATAGCCTCATCCCTTGTTTCTTGAAGTAACTGTTGAGATGGGCGTTGCGGGAACCGAATGGAAAGGTGAAGGGTGGAGTCATCAGCGTATGAGTGGATAGGGTTAGATGTACAGCTTAGAAGATCATTGATGAATAAAAGGAAGAGAGTTGGTGATAGGACAGAGCCCTGAGGAACACCACTGTTGATAGATCTAGGAGAAGAACGATGGCCGTCTACAACAGCGGCTATAGAACGACCAGAAAGGAAGCTAGCGATGAAGGCACAGATAGAAGGATAGAAACCGTAGGAGGGCAGTTTGGAAATTAAAGATTTATGCCAGACTCGATCGAAAGCCTTTGAGATGTCAAGTGCAATGGCAAAGCTTTCGCCAAAGTCCCGAAAGGAGGATGACCAGGAGTCTGAAAGGTAGGTGAGAAGATCGCCAGTGGAGCGTCCCTGACGGAACCCATACTGACGATCGGAAAGAAGGTTGTGATAGGAAAGGTGCCTTAAAATTTTTCTATTAAGAATTGACTCGAAAACTTTTGAAATACAGGACGTTAAAGCAATTGGACGATAGTTGGAGGGTTGGGAGTGGTCACCCTTCTTTGGGACTGGCTGAATGAGAGCAAACTTCCAGCAAGAAGGAAAGGTACAAGTTGACAGACAAAGGCGAAAGAGTTTGCCTAGGCAGGGTGTAAGCACAGAAGCACAGTTCTTGAGAACAACAGGAGGGACCCCATCAGGCCCATATGCCTTGTTAGTGCTGAGGCCAGTGATGGCAGAAAATACATCAACTGAAGAAATTTTAATGTCAGCCATGAGGAAGTCAGAGGGGAGAAGTGATGGAGGAACAGCACCGGAATCGTCTAAGGTGGAATTGGAGGAGAAAGTCTGTGCAAAGAGATCTGCTTTAACAGTAGAAGAAATAGCTACAGAACCATCAGAGTAGAAAAAGAGGAGGGAAGGATGATGAGGTAAAGTTGTTAGAAAGATTTTTGGCAAGGTGCCAGAAGGAGCGGGAAGAATTCGAGTTGGAGAGTTGAGAGCATTTAGTATGGATGAAATTATTTTTAGTAGAGCGAAGAACAGACTTAGCACGATTCCGGGCAGAAACGTAAAGATGATGTGATTCAGGGGTGGGTTGGCTCCGGTACCTTTTGTAGGCCTTCTCCTTGTTGCGGACAGCATTAGAACAAGCGTGGTTAAACCAAGGCTTTCTTGCGTTAGTCAAAGGATATGAGAAAGGAATGTATGCTTCCATGCCTGAGAGAATAACCTCCGTAATGCGCAAGGCACACTCAGATGGCTCACGGCCATGGAAGCAATAATCATTCCAGGGAAAATCAAAGAAGTACTGCCTGAGGGCCTCCCAGTTCGCGGCTCCAAAATGCCACAGACGACGTTTCCCTGGAGGGTCCACAGGCCGTACCGGAGTGATAGGACAGGTTAAGGTAATAAGGTTGTGATCGGAGGAGCCCAACGGAGAGAAAAGATTAACAGAGTAAGCAGAAGGATTAGTTGTGAGGAAGAGGTCAAGTATGTTGGAGCTCTCTCCAAGGCGGTCAGGGATACGGGTAGGGTGCTGTACAAGTTGCTCTAGGTCATTAAGGATAGAAAAGATGTAGGCTTGTTCACCAGGTGGATCCGTGAAAGGAGAGGAGAGCCAAAGGTGGTGGTGAACATTGAAATCTCCAAGAATGGAGATTTCAGAGAAAGGAGAAATGGACAGAATGTGTTCCATCGTAGAAGTAAGATAGTCGAAGAATTTTTGAAAGTCAGTAGAATTAGGGGATAAGTAAACAGCACAGATATATTTAGTCAGAGAATGACAGGAAAGCCGAAGCCAGAGTGTGGAGAATTCAGAAGAATCAAGTTCAGGAACACGAGAGCAAGATAAGTCGTTGCGTATGTATACACAACAGCCACCTTTGGCTTTGAAATGAGTATAGAGAAAGTAGGAGGATACAGAAAAGGGTTTGCTGTCGGTTGCCTCAGACAGCTGAGTCTCCGTCAGAAAAAGAAGGTGAGGTTTAGAGGAGGAGAGGTGGTGCTCAACAGAGCGAAAGTTAGATGAAAGGCCGCGAATGTTGCAGAAATGAAGAAGAAGAGAGTTAGGAATGGTGGGCAGCTGTCACCAGGACTTAAAGAGTTTCTCACATGCGATACAGGTGGCAAGATGGCCGACCGACACATACCCCAAATGTGTAGTCCACACCATTTTCGCCCTCGCAGACATTTGTGATGTGTACGATGATGGTTCACACACACACACACACACACTCACACACACACACACACACACACACACACACACACACACACACACACACACACACAAGGTATGTTGTACTGTAGACTGGATCGGGTTGGCCTCGTGTATACAACTGATTTGCATTGGCACGTGAGTGACAACCACAGTGAAAGTAGTCAAACTGTAACTGCAGAGATGGAAGTGGCATTAGACTGAAATAATTAGGTACCGGGAAAATCAGTAGAGCAATACTGGAAAGAGCACATGCTGATTATGGTGCTGAATAACTTCACTAATCCAAAGTTCACGTTCCTCCCTCCTTCCATACACACACACACACGCAATACTGGAAAGAGCACATGCTGATTATGGTGCTGAAAAACTTCACTAATCCAAAGTTCACACTACTCCCTCCTCCTTCCTTACACACACACACACACACACACACACACACACACATACAGTTTGCAGGTGGTCTACTGTCTTGAGGCAATGATGTTTAAATTCCTTGAGAATATCTTGTACATAGTTTCCAATACTCCTCATCCAAAGGCAGTCGCTAGTTGGCGTCCATACACCCAATGAAGTCAGCAAAGCTACTGGTGGGTATACCGTATCTACTCTTTTGATCTCGGGTAAAGCTAAATGTTGTCTGAACAAGAAACATTAGAAGAGAGAGTGGCAAAAAGGGTAATAAAAGGAAAAATAATGACAAAAAATAAAGAAGAAATTTGTGAAGACATGAGAAAAGGGAGTAAGACAAAGGAATCAGTTGAACAAGAAATAGGCCTACAGAGATACCTAGAGGAAATAGAGTTTGAAAGCGCAAAGATAATATTTTTGATGCGAACCAAAATGTTAGAAGTGAAGGAAAATTATACGAAAAACTATGAGCCTAGCCTAATATGTGACATGTGTCAAGAAGAGAATGAAAATCAGCATCATTTATTCATATGTGAAGCATATGAAGATTTAACAAGAGAAATTAAAGGAAAAGAATCAATAACAGAAATACTAAAACAAAATGAATTACAGGTTGTAGCAAATACAGTGGACAAAATAATGAAACGAAGAGAAGTAATTTTGAATATAAGGAGCAACATAGAAATGAATAATAGAGACTGAAAAAAGAATAATATTAATAATAAATAAATAAAGCCATCTTGTTTGAAGACAAGAACTCCTGGATGGGAGTGGGCGCCAGCAACAACAACAACAACTTAACTATTATTATCGCCGTAACTCACTAGCTACTGTATGGCACCTACGGATGGTATAATTATACTCCTTTTGAATCTGGTAACCATTTGTAGTGCTGGTGAAATTTTCTTATGAAAATTTTGATGAGGCCAATGTAATGCAATGATGGTTACTGGGCGCTGAACAAATACTTGAGATGCAACAGGCAGTCACAGTGATGACGGCAAAACACTGTCTAGTCCAGGATAACACTTATTGCGTGGTGATAACTCTTCATCAACACTTACTTGACTGGCATATATAGGTCATAGTCGAAGTGGCTAGGGAGAATTCATAAGTCATCTTCCTTAGTAATACATTATATCTCGGTATTCTCTTGCTTGTTACTGTTATCAGATGTGGCGATATTAAAACGTTATACTTAACATTCAAGATAAAGTAAGTGGTCATTAAGCAAACACTTCGACTATGGCGTTAAATCCCAGGACACATGAACAGTTTGGCGAGACGACACCGCCTTTGTTGACTGTACGGCAGCCTAAGTCTTTGGTAACCAAGCAGTGTGTAGTTGTGTAAAATTATGCTGGTCAGTAAGATTTCTCAAGACCACACCGTCATACTGTTAGTTTCCCTGTTATCATCAGATTGGAGAAGTGCTCACCGGTTCTGTATTATCACTAATCCTTTCAGTCCGATGTAATACTGTTAATATTATATTTGCTACCCCCAGGCGATATCAGTCAGCTTAGACGAATTGGAAAGGTTTAATACAGCACTGATTAATCCCTTGATACATAATGTCTCGCCCAGTTTGAATAAGTTGATATGAATCTAACAAGAAGATGAATGAATACTCTGAATGAATGGATGAAAATGTGCTCTTGTGTGTCTGGTCCTGTGGTATCAGGTGGTCTCATGGAGCTTGTATACACAGCAGTGATATATGGATGCTGGGACAATTACAGAAATAATTACCGAGTTACTTTATTATCATCAGTACCGGGATTGTGGGCAATGACTTTCAAAACCCAGTGATGCGATCGCTGGAACTTATGAGTCTTCTCAGGATATTGCGTGAGAGTTTGATAATTGTTCTGTTAAAAAAGCAGAGTCATAATTATAACTATCCGCCATTGTACATTAAACTGTAATATCAACAGTAAAACTATTTCTCAAGAAGCACTGAGTACTGACTGACAGTACTGTGCAGCAAGCGAAGGGTACTGAGCACTGACTGATTGAGAAAGAGAGAGAGAGAGAGAGAGAGAGAGAGAGAGAGAGCACCGGGTACTGACTGAGAAAATTGTTCACTGAGATAGCAGAGCACTCACTAGATATAATGCTAGATATTTAAAGAGTAAATTTTACTGTGAACTGATTACTGCCTGTCACTTCAGGCGGCGGGAGCGGCATTGGGCGTGCATGCTGTCAGGCGCTGGCCAGGGAGGGCGCCCAAGTGGTGGTCGCTGATATCAACCTTCAGGCGGCCAAACACACCCTCACTCTCCTGCCTGGTGAGTCACTTGAGTCACTTTCTTGCCTGGTGAGTCACTCTCCTGCCTGGTGAGTCACTCTCCTGCCTGGTGAGTCACTCTCCTGCCTGATGAGTCACTCTCCTGCCTGGTGAGTCACTCTCCTGCCTGGTGAGTCACTCTCCTGCCTGGTGAGTCACTCTCCTGCCTGGTGAGTCACTCCCATGCCTGGTGAGTCACTCCCATGCCTGGTGAGTCACTCCCATGCCTGGTGAGTCACTCTTCTGCCTGGTGAGTCACTCCCATGCCTGGTGAGTCACTCTCCTGCCTGGTGAGTCACTCTCCTGCCTGGTGAGTCACTCCCATGCCTGGTGAGTCACTCCTATGCCTGGTGAGTCACACTCCTGCCTGGTGAGTCACTCTCCTGCCTGGTGAGTCACTCTCCTGCCTGGTGAGTCACTCTCCTGCCTGGTGAGTCACTCTCCTGCCTGGTGAGCCACTTCTGCCTGGTGGGTCACCCTCCTGCTTAGTAAGTCACTCTCCTGTCAGGTGAGTCACACTCCTGCCTGATGAGTCGCTCCTGCCTGGTGAGTCACACCTGCCTGGTGAGTCACTCTCCTGCCTGATTAGTCACTCTCCTGCCTGGTGAGTCACTCTCCTGCCTGGTGAGTCACTCCTGCCTGGTGAGTCACTCCTGCCTGGTGAGTCACTCTCCTGCCTGGTGAGTCACTCTCCTGTCCATTGCGTCACAGACTAGCCAGAGGTAAAGTTATGTTTGCATGATGCGCCGTTGTGTTCAGTGTAATACTATGGAGAAAATGGTCAACATAAGCAACAGTCTGCTGACAACTCTCTCTCTCTCTCTCTCTCTCTCTCTCTCTCTCTCAAAACCTTAGCATGATTTAAGTTAACCTATCAATAAATACATGGTTTTCACCTTACAATGCCAGTTCACTTTCTTTAACTAAGGGCATTCTGACAACAGCGTGATTATAAATATCAGGTTGTTAACTTTCTGGCCATTGGAGTGGCATAATATGGCAATTATTCAGCACCAGTAAAGTTGTCTGTTACTGTCATGGGTGATGTTTACATGTCCTCTCTAGTTCCTTCACCTTGACTTGGCCCAAATTTTCGACCTTTGGCAGCTTATGTAGCTCAGTGATAGAAGACAGTGCTACGCCTTTATGTCCTTTCCATAGTAATTCCTCGTGACTAGCAACATATTCCAGTGTAAATCTAGTGTTGTTCCAACTTTATATTTAAGAGGGACTTGACATGTTTAGGCCAAGTTAGAGTAAAAAGAGTATAGTTTCCCTAACAGCATCTCACTCCCTAACTCTTGGCTAGAGATGTCATTTACTCATTTGAATGACAGTTCATTAAATAATCACATTCACAGACATAAGTATGTTATTGTTTATTTTGTATAAGTTTCATAAATAAAGTAAAGCTGTTATGAACTATCTTAAACAGAGTTAACCACAAATCCCATATCAAGAACTGCTTCGTGAATAGTCCATGGTGTGGGTTGCCAGGCCATTAAGTTCTTAGAATTAAAGCATTCCATAACCACAGACTGAGGAATATAAATAATATCAGCTAATTCTTCTTAATCGTATGTTATAATTTACAAAATATTTACAGCCTTATAACCCACAGTACCGTGTTAGGTGCAGTAGCATATAAGTTCCCAGGTTCATTAGACAATCAGTCATGCGTCACAAATCAACAACTTTTTCACCGACTTTACAAAATGCTCGAAATTAAAACCTTTGATCTGTGACACCTCCTCTGCACTGACACCAGTGACAATATACTCAGCTAGAAAAAAAAAAATCAGTACAGTAAACATCGCCGGCCTGTTCATTGCATCAAACAATACATCAGTCGTTACAGATGAATAATGAGGCAAATTCTTTGCATTTTGATATATCTTGTTTATTGGTACTTAATCTTCCACTCCATGGCTTTTAGTACAGCTATGGAGAAATTTGGATCGTACCAGATAACTTTTATTTATTTATTTTTTTTAATACTCAAAGTGTACATTGTTGGTGTTCTGTTACGACATATTTTCAGCTTATAGTTTTCTTGCATTTCCATAGTTATTGAGCTATTGAGAGACGAAGGTTTTGACATTAATCTTTTCTTTCGTCTGGAGTCCAGAAAGCCCCCATTATGATAAAGGGGGTGGGGGAGGGAGAGAAAAGCTGGAAAACAGTGAAACTATGGAAGAAAGAAAAAGCTGCGGTATAATCCTGGAGTATGCGACCACCCTGCACATCATACTCTGCTCGTTGAAATTAGATCATTTTCTCATAGTAGAAGAGTGTTAGCAGACGTTCGAAACTTCACATACCAATATATACTTGCTGTGTGAATAGGAAAACTGATAGAGAAGTTTTGAAAAAGAAAAAAGTTAGTGTTCATCATTATCGTCATACGAACCTCCTTTGCCACCCTCGGCCAGGGTGTGGGCTACCAACGTCCAGACAGCCCAAATTTGCCCAATCCAATGGGCAATGCTTCCATTCACTCACCATTCAAGTCCCCGGAATCCTGGCTGTATCTGATACGCCAAAAACATTCACCACTTACTGCAGCTTCACATAAACGTATCCGATAGAGTCAGTCCAGACGCTGGCACGTTAAAAAGGAGTGCCAAATCCCTAATCATGAGCTCCTTCGCACAACATTCATCCAGCCAGCTCGATCTCTTGTCACTCCCCTAGCCTCACCAACTTCCACACCTCACACCCTCATCCACCATATACCTCGCCTCCTCCCTGCTTCAAATTCGCTCAGATATCTCGTTTTCACCACTCTATTGTTATCCATTCTCACCACAAGACCATATCATCTCAGTTAACTCTATTCGATTCTGGTGTCCACAGACCTCCTCACTCCACATCTTTCACGAATCTCATTATTTAGTATCCTATCCATACTCTGCACTCCACATGCATTCCTCAGCAGTCCCATCTGCACTGCTCTTACTCTTGACTCTTCATTGTCATGCCACACCATAGTCTTGCATCCATATGTTAATGTTGGCGCTAACACTCCTTCATGTAAGCTTCGTGCAGCTGCACACTCAAGCCTCTGTTTCTTATCAAGGCCTTCATTGATCCTTCCTTGTGTCACTCTGCTTTCCACTTCTTTTGCACATTGTCCTCTCTTTTCCGTCACTGTACCCAGATATTTGAACTCTCATCAATTTCAGTCTCTCTCCATTCACTGTAACATCACACCAGGGCCAGCTTTTGGCATAGACCATATAGGCTTTCGCCTAGGGCGCCACCATCTGGAAGGGGGCACCCTCAAAGGAAAAAAATACATATATAATGTAAATAAGTAAAAATTCGCCGGTGGGCGCCCTTCCACATTATCCACAATGAGGTGACGTCAGTCTGCCACTATCAAGTTTAAATTATTTGTACAACACACACACACACACACACACACACACACACACACACACACACACACACACATTATCTGTTTATCTATCTGTCTATCTATAAAATCTATCTATCTATCTATCTATAGCCTGACGCCCTAATCCCGCAAAGGGTGGCCGCAGACAAAATGCCTCCAAGTCGCTCTGTCACCCACCATTTGACTACCCTCCCCCCAACTCACCCCCCCCTCCCTCATATACCTCTCAACTCCATCCCTCCACCTCATCCTCGGTCTATCCCTCCCTCTCCCTCCCTCCACCTCACCTACATACACCCTCTTAGTCAGTCTTTCATTCTCCATTCTCTCCACATGTCCAACCCACCTCAGTGTATTTCTCCTAATCTTCTCAACCACATCCACATCTACCCCACAACGTTCCTTCACTTCTTCATTCGTCAACCTGTCCCTCCACGTCACTCCACATGCTCCTCTCAAGTAACTCATTTCCACTGCTCTCACTCTTGACTTGTTCCCCTCTTGCAAGGTCCACGCCTCTCTTCCATACGTCAGGGTAGGGATCACAATACTATCATGCAGTGACTTCTTAACTTCCATACTCACCTCCCTATTTCTCATCACTGCTTTCAGTGTACCAACAACCTTCCTTCCCTGCTGTACCCTTTCACGTACTTCATCCCCCAAAGTTCCATCCTTACTCATCACACTACCCAAGTACTTGAATGCACTCACATTCTCCATATCCTCACCATCCAACCTCACTGCACACTCTGTGACTTCATTCCTCTCAGACACCATAACTTTACTTTTGTTTACATTAACTTTCAGCTTCCTCCTCCTACACACTGTCCCAAATTCATTCACCAAACCTTGCAACTCCCATTCATCTTCACTCAACAATACTGTATCATCAGCAAACAGCAACACCGGAAGCTTCCAAATCTCACCCTCATTCATTAGGGCCAGCCCCACATCCACTGCCCTACCTTGCACCTCCTTTACAACCCCATCCATATATATATTAAACAGCCATGGAGACATCACACACCCCTGTTTCAGTCCCACATTGAGATCAAAGAACTCACTCAGCTCACCATCCACTCGCACCGTAGCCCTAGCTCCCTCGTACATACTCTTCACAGCACTCAACAATTTCCCCTCCACTCCATATATTCTTAATACCTTCCACATACCTTGCTTATCTATTCTGTCATAAGCTTTCTCCAAGTCCATGAAGGCAGCATACACTTTCCTTCCCTTCTCTAGATACTTCTCCACTAAACATCTTAGAACAAATATCTGATCTACACACCCTTTTCCCTTCCTAAATCCCCCTTGTTCTTCTCCAACTAGCTCCTCTGTCATATGCCTAACCCTATCATTGAGAATTCTACCATATATTTTACCAGTCACACTAAGAAGGCAAATACCCCTATGGTTACCACATACTTCTCTCTGTACAGAGGAACAATTATACCTGATTTCCAGTCCTCTGGAACCCTTCCCTCTTCCCAAGCCAATCTACACAACTTCCATATCCACTCCACAACAATCTCACCCCCATACCTAAGCATTTCACCACACACTCCATCAATTCCTGGGGCCTTTCCCAGCTTAATCTTTTTCATCGCTTCCACTACTTCTGCCCTACTGATCTCTTCCTCCTCCTCTCATCTCTTCTTCTCCCAGCCATTCCCCAACCACTTATACTCACACTGCTCTCACTCTCTACATTCAACAAATCCTCAAAGTGCTCCTTCCATCTCCTCAATTTCTCTCTCTTCTCCACCAACAATCTATTATTCCTATCTTTCACTCCCCTATTATTTCCCCTTTCACACTGCCTTACTTTCTTTTCCTCCTTCCAAAACAATTTCTTACTCTCCCTCCATTTCACACTCAGATTCCTCCCAAACTCTTCATCCACTTTCTTCTTACTCTCCTTCACCAGTCTCTTAACCTCCCTTCTCCTGCTCACATATACCTCTCTCTTCTCTCTCTCATCTTCTTCCCTACCTCTACTCGCCAACCATTCACCATATGCCTTCTTCTTTTGTTCCACAGCTCGTTTCACCTCATCATTCCACCATGCTGTCCCTTGTACACCCTTGCATCTCCTCCTCACTCCACAAACCGCCTCACACGCTGCGCCTATCTCTTCCGTGAATATCTTACATATGTCTTCCATCCCTTCCATCTGCTCTAGCTCATACCTTCCCAATCTTTCTTCCACTATGCTCTTATACTCAGAAAACCACCTACACAACCCCCTACTGGACATGCACAGCACCTATTTAAGATCCTATTCACACAAATAAGGGACAGAATGCATGAAACAAATGATTGAGTGATTATTCATTATATTTAAATGTTATACCCCACAGATATATACATGCACAGCGATGCACAATAAAGCTATCACAGATCATAAAATGAATCAATTTATCACTGTTTATCACTATCTTGCAATTTCTCCACTCTTCTCACAGGAGCTGCTTCCTCCTGTCTTCCCCTTCGCCTCCTCAACCACTTTCTTTGCATCTTTACCTTGGCCATCACTAAGTGATGGTCCGAGACTCCATTCCCCCACCCTCTCCACACTCTTGCATCCAACACTTGTCTTCTCATTCGCTCATCCACACACACGTAGTCTATCATTGCCTTTCTTTCAACAAGTTCACCATCCATCCACCTCATTACTCTCCATGTATACCGGTGGATCATCTTATGACGAAAGTAGGTGTTGGCTATTGCCAACCCCTTACAAGCACAGATGTCCACCAAAGCACTACCATTCCCATCTACTTCAGCTGGCACACCCCACTGGCCAACCACTCCATCCACGCATACATTCCCAACTTTGCCATTCATGTCTCCAATTAACAGCACTCTCTTGCTCCTCTCAAACTTGTCCATACACACTTCTACACTCGCCCAAAACTCATCTTTCACTCTTGCCACTCGATCCTCTGTTGGAGTATACACACATACAATCGCCCATGCTTGTATACCTACTTTCATCCTCACCCATACAATCCTTGCACCCATTGTTCCATACTCTCTTATATTCTCCTTCCACTTCTTGCTTATCATCAGACATACTCCCTCTCTTGCCCTCTCATTCTCACTGACTCCCGCACATATACCTACACCATATTCCCATTCTCTCACCCTTTCACATTACCATTTAGTTTCAGTCAATCCACATATATTCACTTTTGCATCCTCAAGCACCTGAACAATCTCTCTCTCTTTCACTTCATCATTCACTCCTCCCACATTCCAAGTTCCCACCCTAAGAATGTCCTTTGTCCGTTCCTTAGTCGTCAACGTATGGTCCGTCCGGGTCCGAGGCGCTTTATTCGCTTTTTTAGTTAGTTCTTTTTACGGGGTGGGGCTCTAACCCACCACCAACCCTTTTAGTCGCCTCGTACGACAAGCAGGGATACTGGGGGAGTATTCTCGAAACCCCCCTACCCCCAGGGTAATACATATTTTTGTTCTGGAGATAAAGAATAAGGAAGTAATACGGGTAAATGAAGATGGAATAATTAAAATAAATTGAATTTGGCTTGGAATATTTACACAGAGGAGTCTGGTTCATTAACTCTCCAATTATGAGGTATTTATTTCACTCCCCAGGTAGGTTAGGCTAAAATTAATACAGGAGTGTTACGAGTGTATAGTTAGTGGAGTATGAATAATATATTGTATGTATTGCCATATTGGGTTGTCTTGTTCTTGTGTTATATTAGGTACTTTGCACCCATCTGGCTGTTCCTCACAATTTTTAATCTCCTCGAGCATTTCTAATCAGTGCAATGAAAGTGGGGACTGGGGAATAAGTTACCGTTTAATGGCCAACGCCACTAACTCTAGAATTGTGAGTGATCGCCAGCTAGTTCAGTATGGAAGTTGTTCTAACCCTGCTGAGTCGCATATTTTCTAAAATCTCTCCCGCGATAGTTATTGATACACTGTACTTAAGCTTTTCATGATATTATTATTCAGTAGTTATTTTAATTTCCTAGATATGCTTAAGTGCGATAAATGTAGTAAAACAGTTATTAGAAATTATAAAAGCACACTGGGGTATGTCAGCGTTAATCACTCATATACAAGCATGGAGGTAAAGTGGATGGAGTCGGCATGAGGTCACGTGACTTGAAGCCAGCGCGCTGCAGTCCCTCGCCCCCCTTTGACTCAAAACAAACGTCAGCTGAGAGTGGAACTCTTCATTATTTTTTGTGTAACCACTCAATATGCCTGCTTGTTATGCTCTTGGGTGAACGCAGAGGGATCGACGGGACTCTGTAACATTCCACAGGTAAAACTACTAGGTTAAATAAAGAAATGATTTCTTAGAAATGGGCATAAAACTGTGTCACGTTAGGTTCTTTTCCACTCATTTTCTTTGATCATATATGGTGTAGTGATTCGATACTGATGTTTTTTTACGACTTTAGCAACCTCCAATAATCTATATTCAGTTTAGACACCGGTGCTGATACTAAATATTCCAAATCCGGGAGGGGGAAAGTAAAGAATACCGGCAAAGTGCTTGCGCGATGTGGCCGGTCGGCCAATAATTAGGCTAGGCTTAGGATATACTGCTGTCTCAAACACCTAACCTAACCCACATAGCCTATCCTAAATTAGCCTTTATAACCTAAGCAACCTAGCCTAACCTAACCTAATCACCTAACCCAGCTTAAAGTAATTTAACCTAACCCACCTAGCCCAGCCTGGCCTAGCTTATCTTAACCAGGCACTAAATTAACTCACCTAACTTTACTTACCCCAAGCCAGTTTAACCCAGCTCATCCTAACTCAACCTTACCTAACCCAATTCACCTAATCTGATCTAATCTTAGCCTAAGCTATTTATCTTCAGCTCATCCACTTGATTTAAAATATATGTAATGTCTAATAATGACCAACTTTTTCATATTATGAGTTACTTTATATCAGTCACTGGTTTAATATTGAAAAAAAAAAAAAAAAAAAAAAACTAACAAGGGTTTCTGTCTTGGCTATCCTTCATCAGTGGTATGCCGGGGGTAAGGGGGATTACAACCTTGAGTGAACTTAATTGAGGTGGAAGATAAATATATGTAGCCTAGGTAATTTGAAATTTAACTATGGTGAATTTAATTGAACTGGAATCAATAAATTTTCTCTTGCAAATGAATTAGAACTTGATAACTTAATTTCCCTCTGGAATTGGATTTGACTTGGAGCAAAGACATCTGAATTGACCCCACATTTGGTACTCTCTTGACAAAAAACTTATTTGTTTGTATTTTATCTTGTAGGTTCCCAAGAGCTGAAAAATTTTCGCAGGAAGTGGATAGAGGCAACACGTAGGAAGGAATTTAATCCTTCAAAATCAACAGTTCTTTGTTCTCAACATTTTAAGGAAGAGGATTTTGACAGGACCACACCGAACTATGTTAAGGGAAGGTGTGATACCAAGTGTGTTAGTTGCTTTTCCATCATATTTACAGCAGAAAACTAAATTGCCCAGGAAAAGCCCAGACAAACGGGAGGTACCAGCAGCACAGTCTGTTAAACTGGATTCTGTTAACAGCAGTACAATTGGTAGTGTTGATACCAGTACTTGTACTTCAGAAGGCACCAGTGATTGTTCCTTTCCTATGGATAGGCCTATAGGTGAAGCCTTAAGCTCTCCTATGGTTCCCGCTGTGGGTCCTGAAAAGGCTAAATTGAAGAGAAAGTTAGCTGGAAATGAAGAAAAACTTGTAGCTTCCAAGAAAAATTAAAACTTTACTACAGCCAAAACGATGGCTCGTAAGGAAAAATGCACACTTACAGAATGTTATAGATGACTTCAGAAAAAATAATCCACTCACGAACAGTTTAGGTGTATTGGAAGACTATACTGGGGGAGTAGCTGATCTTTTGAGAAGACAATTGGCAAAAAAAGGAAATATTGCAAGTCAATCCCTTTCCATCGCTGATGAAAACCTGAATTATTAAATAATACTACTATTTGTGATTATTATTGGCCTGCATGACTGATTCTTTTTTTTTCTATAGTCACTACAGTATGATATGATGTCAATACAACACGTTGTTAGCGTTTCTAATATGGAAAATAATTGATTATCTGTGGAGTGAACAAATCAAGAACTTTACATTTTCTAAGTATAGTGTGGTGCCTGGTGGGTCTTTCAGGGATCTGTATCATTGACAAGAATGACTTTATATTTACCTTGCATATCATATACTATTTCTCCAAATTTGTGTGTGTGGTGAACACCTTAACCTGTCCTATCACTCCAGTACAGCTAGTGGACCCTCCAAAGAAAAGTCATCTGTAGCACTTTGTAGCTGCAGATTGGGAGGCTCTCAGGCAGTACTTATTTGATTTTTCCTGAAATGATAATTGCTTCCATCGCCGGGAGCCATCTGAGTGTGCCTTACGCATTAAGGAGGTTATTCTTTCGGGCATGGAAGCATACATTCCGTTCTCGTATCGTTTGTCTAACGCAAGAAAGCCTTGGTTTAATCGCACTTGTTCTAATGCTGTCCACAACAAAGAGAGGGCCTTTAAAAGGTACCGGAGCCAACCCACCCCTGAATCACATCATCTTTACATTTCTGCCCGGAATCGTACTAAGTCTGTTCTTCGCTCTGCTAAAAATAATTTCATCTGTACTAAATGCTCTCAACTCTCCAACTCGAATTCTTCCCGCTCCTTCTGGCACCTTGCCAAAAACCTTTCTAACAACATTACTTCATCACCCTTCCCTCCTATTTTCTACTCTGATGGTTCTGTAGCTATTTCTTCTACTGATAAAGCAGATCTGTTCGCTCAGACTTTCTCCTCCAATTCCACCTTAGATGATTCCAGTGCTGTTCCTCCATCACTTCCCCCCTCTGACTTCCTTATGGCTGACATTAAAATTTCTTCAGCTGATGTATTTTCTCCCGTCAGTGGCCTCAATACTAACAAGGCATATGGGCCTGATGGAGTCCCTCCTGAAGTTCTCAAGAACTGTGCTTCTGTGCTTACACGCTGCCTAGGTAAACTCTTCCACCTTTGTCTATCAACTTGTACCTTTCCTTCTTGCTGGAAGTTTGCTCTCATTCAGCCAGTCCCAAAGAAGGGTGACTATTCGCAACCCTCTAACTATCGTCCAATTGCTTTAACATCCTGTATTTCAAAAGTTTTTGAGTTAATTCTTAACAGAAAAATTTTAAGGTATTTTTCCTATAACAACCTTCTTTCTGACCGTCAGCACGGGTTCCGTCAGGGACGCTTCACTGGCGATCTTCTCACCTACCTTTCAGACTCCTGGTCATCCTCCTTTCGGGACTTTGGCGAAAGCTTTGCCATTGCACTTGACATCTCAAAGGCTTTCGATCGAGTCTGGCATAAATCTTTAATTTCCAAACTGCCCTCTTACAGTTTCTATCCTTTAATCTGTGCCTTCATCACTAGCTTCCTTTCTGGTCGTATTATTGCCACTGTTGTAGACAGCCATCGTTCTTCTCCTAGATATATCAACAGTGGTGTTCCTCAGGGCTCTGTTCTATCACCAACTCTCTTCCTTTTATTCATCAATGACCTTCTAAGCTGTGCTTCTAACCCTATTCACTCATATGCTGATGATTCCACCCTTCACCTTTCCATTCGATTCCCGCAACACCCATCTCAGCAGTTACTTCAACAAACAAGGGATAAGGCTATGGCACACCTAATGTCTGACTTGGCTTGTATCTCTGACTGGGGTAAAAATAATCTGGTTGTTTTTAATGCATCTAAGACTCAGTTTTTACACCTGTCAACCTGACAAAATCTTCCACAGGTATACCCACTAATTTTTAATAATATTCGGCTTAATCCTGCATCATCCCTGAACATGTTTGGGGTTTCATTTAGTCAGGACTTATCTTGGAAAGATCATTTTACATCTCTTGTGAAATCTGCTTCCAAGAGATTAGATGTGCTAAGCCGACTCCATTCTTTCTTTACCTCTGCACAATTGTTGACTATATACAGGGGTTTTATCCGCTCCTGTGTGAAGTACAACTCTGATGTGTGGGGAGGCTCCCCACATACAGCTCTTCTCAATAGGGTTGAGTCAAAGCCTTTTCGTCTCATTAACTCTCCTCGTGTTACTGACTCCCTTCAACCTCTGTCTCTTCGCTGCACTGTTGCCTCTTTATCTCTTTTCTATCACTACTTCAATGGTCACAGCTCCTCTGAACTGTCTGCATGCATTCCGTCACCTCTACGACGGGCGCGTAACACCCATGTAGCAGCAAACTCTCATCCCTTTTCTGTCCAACTCTCTAATGCAAGAGTTAAGCGTTACTCCCAGTCCTTCATTTATACAACAGGTCAACTCTGGAACTGTTTCTCTCTGTCTGTATTTCCTGCTTCCTATGATCTCCAGTCTTTCAAACGCAGTGTGTCCAGGCATCTCGAAATGATCAGATCTTTAATTTGGCTTTCTCTTGTATTTTGTTTTTCTCTTGGAGGGAACTGTTATTGCGGGCTCATGGTCTTTGGTTCCTTCTTCCTTGTATAAAAAAAAAATAAGGCGCCTTGCTAAACTGCAGCGTTTTGAGTCAATCTCCCCTACCCCCCCAGGTCACTAAGCCCCACCCATTGGCTTCACTCTCGCGGATAGAGGAAGACTGACATGCCGCCACCTCCCTATTATATCTCCATGTGTACAAGCCTCTACCTGCAGCATTGGTTGAAACCCATTATTATTTAAGTTTCTAGGAAACAATGGTTCATCTGGAAAATTCTGAAGAAAAATTGTAAAGTTTTTTTCATATGAAAATTTTACATCGCTTAATGCCGACATCATCAGGAGATGAGACAGCTTTCACCCCTCCGAATGCTCCAAAGTAACATACAACAGGTTCGGCGAGGTAGATGACACACGGGGACATACGATCTTGAGCTTCGCCCTGCTAATATTTTTTAGCGAAGAATTGTTACTTTTTTTTTTTTTTTAACAGAACGGAGGAAGGAAAAACAAATGGGGGAAAAAAAAAATAATCCATACACCAGACTACTGGTGTCCTCCATTCATAAAATATCTGTAACAGTTAGACTTGAACAGTTGTGGGTTAAAATTTGGAGGAAAACAACTCTGGGGAAGCGAGTTCCAGAGAGATGCAGTTCGGGGAATGAAAGAATTCTGATAGGCAGAAGTTCTGCAATATGGCTGAGTGACATTCCAGTCATGAGCACTACCAGATGCCCGTGTAGCACGAGGGAAGGCATGGAGAGGCGGCACCATGGACGCAACCTCGTCTGAGCACTTGCCAAAAAAATATCTGTAAAATAATGCAAGGAAGGGAACATTCCTTCTTACTTGCAGGGGAGGTAGTTTATATGTAATGGCAGGGTTGTTAATGATTCTAACAGCTTTATTCTGAATTTTGTCCAGTTGTCTCAATGCAATCTCTCCACAACCATTCCACAAGGGTGAGCAATATTCAAGCTGAGAGCGCACATGACTCTTATAAATTATAGCTAACTACTCATCGGTGAAGAAGTTACGGACTCTGTACAATAATCCAAGTTTCTTTGAGGCGGCCTTAGCAAGTGATCTGACATGAGAGGTCCAGCTGAGGGCACTGTTAAGTGGGACACCAAGAATTTCAATACTTTTGGAGATGGGAACATTAGTAGCACTGAAGGTAATGTACGAATCTGGCAATATCTGTCTATTAGTAAACTGTAAATATTTAGTTTTACTAGCATTAAAAGAGACAAGGTTGTTTTGTCCCCATTCACTGATTGTAGCTAGATCTTGATTTATGGAGATGTCTGTAATGAGTTGAGAGGTAGAGATATTAGACTTTGTAAATGGATGTCTGAGTGTGAATGAACTATGTAGTGTTGAGTCATCTGCATATGAGTGAACGGGATTGTGAGTGACAGATAAGAGATCATTAATATGAACCAGAAATAGGGTTGGCGCCAGAACTGATCCCTGCAGCACGCTGGCGTTAATTGAGTAGAAATTCGAATATACATCATCTACTTTTACTCTTATTTTCCTGTCACTAAGATATGAAGAAATCAAAGGAACAAAAGACGTTAGTCAATAGCAAGGGAGTTTGGACAGCAGGGAACGGTGCCATACTCTGTCGAAAGCTTTAGAGATATCAAGAGCTACTGCATGAGTTTCTCCAAAAAGATCAATTGATTGGTGGATGGTATGAGTTAAGAGATTGAGTATGTCAATGGTGGATCTTTCGTGGCGAAAACCGTATTGTCTATCACTAATTAAGTTGTTGGATTCAAGATGTTTAACAATATGCTTATTAATTAAAGTTTCAAATACCTTACCAAGAGAAGATGTGACAGCTATTGGTCTGTAATTAGAGGGGTCAGATGAACTTCATTTCTTCGGAACTGGGTGGATATTGGCTTCTTTCCATGAATTTGGGAATAAAGAAGTACGTATGCATAGTCTGAATAATTTAGCTAGGACAGAGGCAAGTTCAGGGGAACACTTTTTCAAAACAATTGGAGGAATTCCATCTGGGCCTGGAGCTTTGTTGGTAGGTAAATTGTCTAGGATGGATTTTTCGAATCTTGTCTGTATTTTAAGTGGGGCAATTTCGGGAGAATCAAGTTCCAGTACTGAGACATTCTGGCTGGTATCATCTATGGTAGAGTTTCTTGCAAAGGTACTAGCAAAGATACTGCCTATTGCCCTGATTATTTTATTTTTGGTGGACAAATACATGAAATGGAGGAGAAATAAGGCATATCGATACTTAAGAAAGGAAAGAATAATATTCGTCCCTAATACAGAGATAGTAGCCTCACCATTATTTTATAATACTATAATTTATTACAGCCTCTTCCTTTGAGCAGTGAGTGAAATGATGATATAATTTCTGCCTCTCTTATACTAACACAGAGGGCACATAGAAAGAACGGGGTTTGGTTAACCAACTTTGATGTCGAAAATTAAATAAATTGGTAATGATAAACAGTTATTCCTCGATTCGTGACATTGGCCATTTGCACTGCGCTCCGGCATCATAGACAGGTCTTGTACATGTTCCATAGACTGCTAGTTTGTCGTACTGATGCCATCTAGAGAAAACAGCAAGAAGCTAGAACTTTTATTTTACTTTACAATGAAAAAGTCCAAGGTGCATGAGGAAGGAAATGGAGAAATGAAGAGGAGGAAAAGAAAGCCCAGTAAAGTGGTATGCCGAGTTGTGTTGGCATTAAAATGTAGTTATACATTAATGGTCAAGCCAGACAGTCAGACTAGCTAGGTATCTGTGTATTTACATTCGGACGGGTATATTTGACTTTTACTTTTACCATAATGATTATTGAAATACCTGCTCAGCGGGGCAAGCTGGACACCACCACCCCAGGAGGAGGGTACAGGGAGGTGACCCCCACCCCACAAGAAGATGACAGGGAGGCTATCTCACCCGCCAAGCCTTCCCAGCAAGAGCGACATACGCGTATATCCCCTGTGACCCGATGCTCCTCTTCCCCGCAGCCAGACTACCAGGCAGTACGCAGGTTGAGTGCACTACACTCCGGTGGAGGAAGCACTCGCCAGAATTGGGGTGGGACTTACAACCCTCAAGTCCCAAGCAAGTCCTAGGATGCTGTATCCACCGGATTGGCCCTCACAAGAGGATAGGATTCCACTGGAGCCTCTAGCCTTGCTTTACCCCAGGGGAGCAGCGGCACAGTAGAGTCCGCCGGACCTACTGTGAGTGGAGTGACGGCCAGTTCTCCATCCACTGTCACCCACCTTCGGGAGCCAGCACCTCGGCACCTCCTACTGACGACCTTCTCTGGTTCTCCCCAGGAGGGAGGTGGGCCTGGAGGAAGTCTCCGCCGGAACTACCTAAGTGGGACAGACTGCCAGCTGTCTCCCGAGCTGCCCCAGCCCCGACGACAGGAGGCCAGAATCCGCCGGACCTGTGGCATTGGCCAGGAGTGCCCAATGGGCCTCCCCTCCACGTCATCTCTGGGACAGGTGCCCCCACCTTAGCGGCAGAGGGACAGAGTCCACCAGACCTGTGGTATTCGCCTGGAGAGCCCACTGGGCCTCTCCCTCTCACTTTCCTTTGGCTCAGCACCCAAGGGAGTGTCCTCCGAACCTCCTCTCTCCTCCTTCTCTAACAGGAATCCAGGCAGTGCTTGCCAGGTCTGCCTGGATGAAGAAGCACCCACTGAGGCACCCTCTCGCGCCCCAGTCTGGAGTTCCAGCAGGGACTGCCAGGTTCACCAAAAAGGAGAGGAAACTGCCAGTCGCTCCCCCTCCCCAACCCTCAAGGTTCGTACAGAGGGTGACGCCCCTTGTTCAGTCTGCCCCTCCTGTGGTGGAGCGAGATGCCCCTCTCCCTGCCCCTCTCCCCCAAAGAGTGGGAACTGCTCCCCTGCAGGCATTCCACCCAAGATCAGCCAGGGCGAGACTACGCTGAGGCCAGGCATCCTGTCGCCGTGACTCCACCACTGCCCCTGGCAGGCGCTGATGGACTCCTCCAGAGTGAGCAGCCACAGATCACCCCTGACAGCCTCTTCCCCCAGGCGAGACTGCAGCCCCCAGAGGAGGTGGACAACCCTTACCACCCACCACCACCGCCGGACCCCTCGTGACAAAGGCGGCCGCAGTCCACCCCTGATGGCCACCCCTTCCTGGCGGACCACGGCCCCGGAGGGGCGCCGCCTCACCCGCAGCCGATCCTAGGCCCGAGCCTACCCAGGTTCGCCCCTAGGACTCCTACTACGAAAAAGGGCCTGCGCAACTCCTGGCCCTATTCGGCCCTAGTCCAGAGGGCCCCTGCTCATCCAGGGCTGCTACAAAGAGAAGGCTGGCCACCACTCTGCCCACCAGCTCCCATAGGACCCATGGCGAACCTGACAGTGACCAACCCCGAGGGCACACCCCTGACGGCCAGCCCCCTACGCCCAGCTGCTGCCTGCAACTTCCTGTTTAGTGGGTCCCATGCCATGTCCTGGTGCCCCTCTCCACCTGTGTCCATGAGTAAAAGACTCTAAGGTTACAATTCCGTCCCCTGGTGGTGTTATTGTTTAAATGCAGACCCTCTCCACTGCCCCCAGTGTTGCCCCCCCTTCCCCTTACTTGGCTCAGTGGATTTGCGACCCCAGGACGAAACTCACGTTGACAACCAATGGGGGCACGAGACAGGAGGCCCTGATTGTTTCCCCCTAGTGTGACTCCCCCACTCTTTGCAGTACATGATGAATTACCTTATATTGTGTCCCTGTCCCTGTGTCATCATAAACCCTCCCCCCGTTGGACTTATTCTCTATATACCGAATGTATGTAACGTGCTCTCAGTGACTGACCTGTATGAGAATTGTGTGTAATCATAGCATTCTTCATCTTTGTCACGCAGGTTGACTATAAGTGGTACATTCCCTCATCCTATGTCACGCGTGTGTAACATAAGTCAGCCCGGATTCCGTCTATGTCAAGCGGATGAGTCACAGGTAGCATAAGGTTCTGTCTATGTCATGCGTATGGTTGTGAAAAGGGAATGTGCTTCCGTCTCTGTTACACGGTGTGTATATTAAGGTAAATTGTATTAGGAGTGTTATATGTATACAGCACCAGGAGATACCTGAACTATTCTATGAGTTATACAGTCACTGTAAAGTGAGACAAATCTTTGTAAGTGGATATAATATACTCTTGTGTTGGTCAGTATTCTGAATGAACTAGGTGGAGATATTTAGTGTAAGGCATATTGTTCTGTGTTAGCTGATATTATGTATTTATTAGGTTTGGTCGTGAACTGTAGCGTATGATAGATTGTAACTCCACTTAGTGTTAATATATGTGTGCCTTTGTTCAAGCAGTGTTTGGACTTCCCCCTCCTTGTCTGTGTAGGCTGACCCGGTCGTGAACAAAGAACCCATAGCTGGTTCCGAGAAGTCGGAGCCCAGACTACGCTGCATAACACTAGTGTCTAGCAATGGTTCTTGATCCGGCAGTAGACCAACAAGGAAGGAGGAAAAATTGCAAACATGGCTGCCAGACCACATGTACAACTCTCCAAGTTCGACACCAAATTTTATGATAAACACACTTACATGTCCATGATCAAAGCTATATTGGACATAAGCTTTGAAAATGACCGAGGAAAAATAGCCATCACACTCCCCCACCTAGGAAAAATCGTGTGCAGGATCGCCACGAAAATAGTCCCAGAGCTGAAATGGGAACAATTTCACCAAATTTTGACGCAGGCTGTCACACTCTCACTCAAGAAAGTCGTCGTCTTATCCCAGTTAGATGCCCTGACATATACTGGGAACCTAGACGACACCCTTATACAGGGGTTTTATCTGCCCCTGTGTGGAGTACAACTCTAATGTGTGGAGAGGCTCCCCACATTCAGCTCTTCTCAATAGGGTGGAATCAAAGGCTTTTCGTCTCGCTGACTCTCCTCCTCTTACTGACTTTCTCCATCCTCTGTCTCTTCGTCGCACTGTTGCATTTTTATCTCTTTTCTATCACTACTTTAATGGCCACTGCTCCTCTGAACGGTCTTCATGCATTCCTCCACGTCTACGACAGGCGCGTAGAACCCATCTAGCAGCAAACTCTCATCCCTTTTCTGTCCAACTCTCTAATGCAAGAGTTAACTGTTGCTCCCAGTCCTTCATTTATGCAACAGGTCAGCTCTGGAACTGTTTCTCTCTGTCTGTATTTCCTGCTTCCTATGACCTCCAGTATTTCAAATGCAGTGTGTCCGGACATCTCAAAATGATCGGATCTTGAATTTGGCTCTCTCTTGTATTTTGTTTTTCTTGGCCTTTGGTTCCTTCTTCCTTGCATAAAAAAAAAAAATGCGACAACTCATTGCCACCGCCTACCTGGAGGCGGACATAAATACCCAGGACCAGCATGTGTTCAGCGCCCTTCTAAGGATTCTCCCCAGTGTTGTGAGAGAACATTTCACTATCTATGACCCAGCTGGGGACGTCAACAAAGATATCCAGCTGGTGAGGTGCCTACTCGCCACCTGCACCACCCCTCAACAAATCGAGGAGGTAAGCTGAGTCCCCACCCTCAAGCCTCCCCCCACTAAGCCACGGATGCCTCCCAGAAGCACACTGCCCCCGGAACCTCCTACCCTCCCAAGGGCTGTCCTCACTAAGAAACACCACAGCTCCAGAGATACCACCAACCTCATCTCCATTAACCCTTTGGAGTTTTCGGCATGCAGCCACCGCTGCCCCATACATGACATCCGGGGGCAGTTGAAAGCTGCTAGACGTAAAGCAATTAAGAAGGGGCGCCACAAAGTATCGGCCATCGTCGATGACCGAACCGACGACACAACACCCCCAGTGATGACCCAGACACCAAAGAGACAGAATTAGGGGGTGAGGGAGAAGACGCCTCACCCCAGCTGGATTTTTAGGACCGTCTCCGCACCTCCCCATGGTGGCAGGGGCCACCTCACACAAATATAGCCCCCCAGTCTACGATAAGGTAAGGCTGAATGGGGTGAAGGCTTGACTGCTCGTTGACACGGGAGCAGCCAGATCGTGTCTATACCACCACTTTTACTCCCGCCACTCCACAGCCTTTGGCCCTCTACTCCCCACCTCAGCCCACCTCGTAGACACGGGGGATGGCCCCCTGCCTATTCGTGGGGAGACGCGGGCCCTCCGTGTCGATATGCACCAACAAGCAACCTCACGACACTGATTCATCATATTCCACTCTACCTGCCGTGCCTACAATGGCTACCTTGGGCTGGATCTACTACAGAAGCTTCATGCTAACACTGATTGCCACCGGCGGCAGCTGCAGTTTGACAAGCCACCAGATCCAGCCCCTCCAAACGTCATCACCCCCCCACCCCCCAGTGAAATCCCACCCCTCCTCGCTTCTGCATTGGCCCACAGCTTCCCCCACTCCCATCACCTCCACCACCAATATCCCCCCCACCACGAGGCATGGCTCCCCTTGCATTGACCTGTGGGGAACTATGTAGTGTTTTCCCCGACCCCTCTGATGGGTGCCACCACCTAGTGCCTCCCTTCTCCCACTTTCCTCCCCCCCCCACGTCGCATCAGTCCGTGTGGCCAACCTCTCCACCTCTTCCCTCACGCTCTCTAAGAGACTGATGGTAGGAGAAATGGAGGAGGCTGAGCCCTAAGCCTCCCCCCCTCTGAGCCACCCATCCTTACCCCCCCTGCCCGACCACCTCTCACCCCAACAATCAGATGGCCTCAAACACCTCCTCCTGGACTTTCAAGACATCTTCTTGTCGGGACCCACGGACATAGGTCACACCACCTTCCTGTCCCATGAGATCCACATGACAGGGCCACCCATCTGCCAACCTTCGCGGAGGAAAAATCCAACCCAATGGGCTGAGGAAGACTGGCAGGTCCAGGACATGTTAGATGCTAGTGTAATATCACCCTCTACCAGCCTATGGTCCTTCAGCATCATCCTATTAAAGAACAAAGATGGGACACTCAGCTTTTGCGTAGATTACCGTCACCTCAACAATGTGACAATCAGATGCCACCTCCCTGCCCAAGATCAATGACTCCCTTAACTCCCTGTACGGGGCATCCCGGTTCTCCACCCTCGATCTCCAATCAAGATACTGGCAAGTCCCCGTCCACCCTGAAGACCGAGGAAAAACGGCATTCTCCACCAGCAACAGCACTACGAGTTCAATGTGCATCTTTTTGGCCTCTGCAACGCCCCTGCCATGTTCTCCTGAATAATGGTGTCCGTGCTAAGCGGCCTCACTTGGGAGATATGCCTTGCCTACCTACTTCGGGCTCATGGCCTTTGGTTCCTTCTTCCTTGCATAAAAAAAAAAAGAAAATGATGATGTCATTATTTTCAGCTAAACCTAGGCCGACCATCTCCATTGCCTATGACAAGTTTTCTCCAGGATAAGACAAGCCGGGCTTAAACTCTGCCCCTCCAAATGTGTCCTGGCACAACACTCAGTCTCGTTTCTGAGCCACATCATATCTAGGGAAGGCATAGCCCCCGACCCAGAGAAACTAAAGGCCATAGCCGAACTCCCCCTGCCCTGGAACGTGCACAAGGTCTGTACCTTCATAGGCCTCGCCTCGTACTACCTGCACTTTGTGAAAGGGTTCGCAACCATCGCCAAGCCACTACACGACGTTATGAAAAAGGGCAAACCCTTTACATGGACCAAAGACTACCTCCAGGCCCTCCATGCCCTCAAGGACAAATTGATCACGGCCCCTATAGTGGCGTTTCCCGATTATACTCTCTTCTTCTACTTATACACAGACGTGTCACTAGTTACAGTTGGCGCCTTCCTGGCCCAAGTACAAGACGGCCGGGAACATATCACCTGCACCAGATGCACCCTGAATCAGGTTGAGTGAAACTATGCCAGTACCAAGCGGGAATGCTTGGGCATCACATGGGTGCTCGAGTGTTTCCGAGCCTACCTAGTGGGGACCCACATCACCATCATCACAGATCATCAATCCTTCCAATGGCTGTGCCAGTCAGACACCAAAAATGCACAAATGATCTGCTGAAGACTCTCCAAGAATTCAATTTTGACATACCTACCGGCCCGGCAAACTCCACAGTAATGCAGATGGTCTCTCCCACCTCCCCATCAATGCTGTCCAGACTGGCCTACCCTCGTGCAATGCTGTTAAGCCTGAGACCGCCCTGATTGGATGCCCACCCAGCTTTTCTCAAAGGTACAGTGCCATGGTTACCACCTATACACCCATTCTGGCCGCATTGCCCTAGACCCCAACACCACCCTTGACACCCTCACACACCTCCATGGTGATAACGGGATCCACCTTGTTGCCAAAAACTCCTCCAGATTTTTGATGACGTCTTTTGGACACTGAACCCCTCCAAACTCGCGCTGCAAGTCATGCAATCCTGCCAAGCATGTGCCCTTGGAAAAGACACCACTAGGACACTGGGCCCATCTGGACACATCCTAGCCAGCAAGCCTTGGTCACTTCTATCCATGGATGTTGTCGGCCCTCACCCACCTAAATCGGGTTACAAATACATAATCACATTCGTCGACAGATATTACAAGTTCTTGATCACATGTCCATGGAAGGAACATTATGCCCAAGCCGTCACAGATGCCTGACTCGCCATGTGTTCCCATATTTCAGCTTCCCCCAGGCCCTCCACTCTAACAATGCCCCGGAATACACAGGAAAAATCTGGGCCGAACTATCCACCCTCTTCGAGTACAATATTTCACACTCCTCACCATACTGGCCCCAAGGAAATGGTATATGTGAATGGAGCCACCGCACCCTACTCAACCAAGTGCGGACAAGGCTCCAAGACATGCAGAGCAATGACTGGCCTGCCCATGTCAAAATAGTGCAGAGGGTTTGAACACCTGCCCCACGAATGGGTATACTGCGAGGCCCCTCTGCTCCTGCCCCTCCGACACCACTTGTAAGCACCCGCCAACCCCACCTCCTCCGACCCCTTTCACCACCTCAAGCGCAAACTTCATCACCTACAATCTACCAAGGACCTAACCCCAGACACCACAACTACCAACCCCTACAAGCCAGGCGAACTCATTCTAGTCGCCACCCTCGAAACACCACATAAATTAGCCCTTCACTAAACAGGACCCTGTGAAATTGTGACCATCCCCAACCCATACCAGGTCACGGTTCAATACCACAACACCACCCGCACCTACAGGAATCGCCATGTGTGACGCTTCCAGGCCCCTCCCACACCACCTACACCCCCTGCGTATGCCTCCCCTCACCTCCCCGCCCCTACCACCTCCACCACCCCTACCCCAGAGACCTCCCCCCCTCTCTCACACCTCGCTCACCTGCATCCTTCCACCCTACCGCCACCTTTAAGCCCAGCACCGCACAGCCACCCAACTTCCCTGCCCCCACACTCTTCCTCCATGCCCAGCTCCCCCTCACCCATTCCTCTTGCTGCCACCCCCACCCATGCCCATGACTAGCCACCCACAAACAGCGCCTACCCCAACATCAACCACCCCTGCAGCCAGAGCCAACACTAGAACCCCCAGCATCCTGCCACCATGCCCACCCACATCTCTGCCTCCGTGCACCATCACACCACCCATGCGTCTAACCACTTCCTCCCCATCACCGCCTACATCTGTACTCACCACCACCACGTACCAGCTCCGGTCGTTTGTCACGCCCCCCCAGCTAGATACACCCACACCCCCTCCCCACCATCAACCCCTTCCCCTAACACAACTCCCCACACCCTCAAACTCCACCATGCCCCATGGGACATCCCAATTGCCCATCCCACTAAGCCTCTTAACCAGGGGCGACCATTTAAAAGCAAGTCGGCCTCTCCTATCTCGAGTCTACAACTAGACACTGTCCATCACACCTTTCCACCTCTGCCACCCGAGATGATAAAACAGGTTTTCTGTGCCCTGAGCATTGGCTGCAAGTGTCGCATCAGTGGCACTGTACAGTTTCTCCATCTCCTGCGGTGCGTGCCTCTACCATCCACCCTCACTGTGGTCTACTCCCTGCATCAGCAGCCCAACCAACAATGCTTCACTGGACGACCCTCCTACACCACCTCACACCCTCGCACCACACCCCCACCGTCAAATTTTACCAACTCCAGTCACGGGGACGTGACTTCCACCCCCGCGAACAGTGGTGAAATACCTGCTCAGCAGACCGAGCCGGACACCACCACCCCATGAGGAGGGTACAGGGAGGTGACCCCCACCCCACAAGGGATGATAGGGAGGCTATCTCACCTGCCGAGCCTTCTCAGCAAGAGCAACATATATCCCCCGTGACCCAATGCCCCTCTTCCCCGCAGCCAGACCACCTGGCAGTGCACAGGTTGAGTGCACTACAATCCGGTGGAGGAAGCACTCGCCAGAATTGGGGTGGGACTTACAACCCTCAAGTCCCAAGTAAGCCCTCGGATGCTGTATACCCCAGATCAGCCTTCACAAGAGGAGAGGATTCCATTGGAGCCTCTAGCCTTGCTTTACCCCAGGGGAGCAGCAGCACTGTAGAGTGTGCCGGACCTATTGTGGGTGGAGTGACTGCCGGTTCTCCATCCTCTGCCACCCACCTTCGGGAGCCAGCATGTCAGCATGTCCTATAGACGACCTTTGCTGGTTCTCCCCAGGAGGGAGATGGACCTGGAGGTAGTCTCTGCCGGAGCTACCTAAGTGGGACAGACTGCCGGTCGTCTCCCGAGCTGCCCCAGCCCCGACGACAGGAGGCCAGAGACCATCGGACCTATGGCTTTCTTATTTTAATGCAAGGAAGAGGGAACCAAAGGCTGACCTCGCATGAACACTCCTTCCAAGAAAATACAAGAACAATACAAAGAAGAGCCAAATTCAAGATCTACTCAATCCGAGATGCCTGGACACACTGCATTTCAAAGACTGCAGATCATAGGAAGTAGGAAATATAGACAGAGGGAGACAGTTCCAGAGTTAACTTGTTGCATAAATGAAAGACTGGGAGTAACGGTTAACTCTTGGATTAGGGACTTGGACAGAAAAGAGATGAGAGTTTGTTGCTAGATGGGTGCTACGCGCCTGTCATAGAGGTGGAGGGATGGAAGCAGACATGCAAGTAGACAGTTCAGAGCAGCATGACCATTGAAGTAGCGATAGAAAAGAGATAAAGAGGCAACTGTGAGGCAAAAAGACTGAGGTTGAAGGGAGCCAGTAAGAGAAGGAGAGTTGATGAGACGGATAGCCTTTGACTCCACCCTACTGAGAAGAGCTGTATGTGGGAAGCCTCCCCAGACATGAGAGTTGTACTCTAAACAGGGGTGAATAAAACCCATGTATAAAGTCAACAACTGTGCAGGGGTAAAGAAGGCATGGAGTCAGCTTAGCACACCTAATCTCTTGGAAGCAGATTTTACAAGAGATGCAATATGATCTCTACAAGATAGGTCCCGTGTGAATGTAACCCCAAGCATGTTCAAGGATGATGCAGGATTGAGCTGAATATTATTCAACGTTAGTGGGTACTCCTGTGGAAGATTTTGGCGAGTTGATAGGTGTAAAAACTGAGTCTTTGATGCATTAAAAACAACAAGATCATTTTTACCCCAGTCAGAGATAAGAGCTAAGTCAGACATTAGGTGTGCCATAGCCTCATCCCTTGTTTGTTAAAGTAACTGCTGAGATGGACGTTGGATAAGCCGAATGGAAAGATGAAGGATGGAATCATCAGCGTACGAGTGGATAGGATTAGATGTAAATCTTAGATGATCAATGATGAATAAAAGAAAGAGAGTTGGTGATACGAATGAGCCCTGAGGAACACCACTGTTGATAGATCTAGGAGAAGAACGATGGCCGTCTACAACAGCAGCTATAAAACGACCAGAAAGGAAGCTAGAGATGAAGGCACAGATAGAAGGATAGAAACTGTAAGAGAGCAGTTTGGAAATTAAAGATTTATGCAAGACCCGATCGAAAGCCTTTGAGATGTCAAGTGCAATGGCAAAGCTTTCGCCAAAGTTCCAGGAGGAGGATGACCAGGAGTCTGAAAGGTAGGTAGGTGAGAAGATCGCCAGTGGAGCGTCCCTGATAGAGTCCAAACTGACAATCAGAAAGAAGGTTGTGATAGGAAAGATGCTTTAAAATTTTTCTGTTAAGAATAGACTCGAAAATTTTTGAGACACAGGATGTTAAAGCAATTGGACGATAGTTAAAGGTTTGGGAATGGTTATCCTTCCTTGGGACTGGCTGAATGAGAGCAAACTTCCAGCAAGAAGGTAAGGTACAAGTTGATAGACAAAGGTGAAAGAGTTTACCTAGGCAGGGTGAAAGAACAGAAGCACAGGTCTTCAGGACTCCATCAGTCCCATATGCCTTTTAGTACTGAGGCCAGTGATGGCAGGAAATACATCAGCTGAAGAAATTTTAATGTCAGTCATGAGGAAGTCAGAGGGGGGAAATGAAGGAGGAGCAGCACCGGAACCATCTAAAGTGAAATTGGAGGAGAAAGTCTGAGCAAACAGATCTGCTTTTTCAGCAGAAGAATAGCTACAGAGTCATCAGAATAGAAAAGAGGATGGAAGGATGATGAGGTAAAGTTGTTAGAAAGGTTTTTGACAAGGTGCCAGGAGCGGGAAGAATTCAAGTTGGAGAGTTGAGAGCTCTTAGTATGGATGAAATTATTTTTAGCAGAGGGAAGAACAGACCTAGCATGATTTTTGGCAGAAACATAAAAAAGATGTGATTCAGGGGTGGGTTGGCTCCGGTACCTTTTATAGGCCCTCTCCTTGTTTCAGATAGCATTAGAACAAGCGTGAGTAAATCAAGGCTTTCTTGCATTAGTCAAAGGATATGAGAAAGGAATGTATGCTTCCATGCCTGAGAGAATAGCCTCTGTAATGCACAAGGCACACTCAGATGGCTCCTGGCCATGGAAGCAATAATCATTCCAGGGATAATCAAAAAAGTACTGCCTGAGGGCCTTCCAATCTGCAGCTCCAAAGTACCACAGACGACATCTCTTTGGAGGGTCCACAGGCCATACCGGAGTGATAGGACAGGTTAAAGTAACAAGGTTATGATCGAAGGAGCCCAACGGAGAAAAAAGATTAACAGTGTAAAGAGAAGGATTAGTTGTAAGGATGAGGTCAAGTATGTTGGAGCTCTCTCCAAGGTGGTCAGGGATACGGGTAGGGTGCTGTACAAGCTGCTCTAGGTCGTTTAGGATGGAAAAGATGAAGGCTTGTTCACCAGGTGGATCAGTGAAAGGAGAGTAGAGCCAAATGTGGTGGTGAACATTGAAATCTCCTAGAATGGAGATTTCAGAGAAAGGAGAAATGGATAGAATGTGTTCCATTGTAGAAGTAAGACAGTCAAAGAATTTTTAATAGTCAGTAGAATTAGGAGATAAGTAAATAACACAGATATAATTAGTCATAGAATGACAGGAGAGCCGAAACCAGAGAGTAGAGAATTCAGAAGAATTAATTTCAGGAACACGAGAACAAGATAGGTCGTTGCGTACATATACGCAACATCCATCTTTCGCTTTGAAATGAGTATATAGAAAGTAGGAGGATACAGAAAAGGGTTTGCTGTCAGTTGCCTCAGACAGCTAAGTCTCAGTAAGGAAAAGAAGGTGAGGTTTAGAGGAGGAGAGGTGGTGTTCGACAGAGAGAAAGTTGGAGGAAAGGCCACGAATGTTGCAGAAATGAGGAAGAGGGGAGTCAGACAGTGGATCCAGCAGCTCAAAGAGTCGTCACTGGGAGAGAGGCGGATGATGGGGGGATTGATGGTCCCCTCCCCTGGGGACTCCAAGGCCTGATTTGTTGCAGTCATGGTTCTTTTTGAATTTTGAAAAGGAAGTGTAATGTGTACTGTGCATGTAGTTTGGTGTTGACAGTTAGAGAAACATGTATTGGAAAGCATGCTGGCCTACTCTTTGTGCTAGTGAAACACTGAGAAAGTTCAGTAAAGGGGGATCGTCAGAAACTAGTACTAAGGGCTGATGAAACGGGAGCTCCAGCTCTCCCTGTCATCAGCTTTCCATCCACCTCGGGAGTACTGCCCAGCTCTACTGGTGCTACTGCTCTGGCCAGGGGTACCCACCGGGCCTCCCGGGACAGGTGCCTTAGCCCCAGCAGCAGAGGGACAGAGTCCACCAGACCTGTGGCAAACGCCAGGAGTGCCCGCCCGGCCTCTCCCTCTCACCTTCCTCAGGCTTAGCACCCGAGGGAGTGTCCTCTGGATCTCCTCTCGCCTCCATCCCTAACAGGAACCTAGGCAGTGCCCACTGGGTCTGCCTGGCCAAAGGAGAGTCTGCTGAGTCTCCATCTCATGCCCTGGTCCGGAGTTCTGGTAGGGACCGTGAGGTCCGCTATGTAGGAGAGAAGGACTCCGGTCGCTCCCCCTCCCTGACCCTCGAGGTTGCTACAGACGGTGATGCCCCTCGCTTAGTGTCTGCCCCTCCTTTGGTGGAGCGAGACTCCCCTCTCCCCCGAAGAGTGAGAACTGCTCCCCCACAGGCATTCCATCCGAGACCAGCAAGGGCGAGACCATGCCGTGGCCAGGCGTCCTGTCACTGTGACTATACCATTGCCCACAGCAGGAGTTGACAAACTCCTCCAGAGTGAGCGGCTGCAGATCACGCCTGATGGCCTCTTCCCCCAGGCGAGACTGCAGCCCCCTACTGCCCACAACCACCGACGGACCCCTCCTGACAAAGGCAGCTGCAGTCCACCCCTGACTGCCACCCCTCCTGGGTGAGACCACGGCCCCTGAAGGGCACTGCCTCACCCACAGCTGATCCATGGTCCGAGACTACCCCGGTCCACCCCCAGGACTCCTACTAAGAAAGAAGGGCCAGCGCTGAGCTGCGTGCATCTTGGCCCTATTCAGCCAATGTCCAGAGGGCCCCTCCTCACCTAGGGCTCCTACAAAGAGGAGGCTGCCCACCACTCCGCCCACCAGCTCCCGTAGGACCTGCGGTGAACCTGACGGTGACCGACCCCTGGAGCAAACACCTGATGGCCCGCCCCCTACGCCTGGCTGCCACCTGCGACTTCCTGTCTAGTGTGTCCCGCACCATGCCCTGGTGCCCATCTCAGCCTGTGTCCATGAGTAAAAGACTAAGGATATAGTTCCATCCCTTGGTGGTGTTATTGTTTAAAAGCAGACCCTCCCCACTGCCCCCAGTGTTGTCCCCCCTACCCCCTTACTTGACTCAGTGGATTTGCAACCCCAGGAAGAAACTCATGTTGAAAACCAATGCGGGCATGAGACAGGAGGCCCTGATCATTTCCCCCTAGTGTGACTCCCCCCTCTCTTTGCAATACACGACGAACTACCTTTACGTACAAGTATTGTGTCCCTGTCCCTGTGTTGTCATACTTCACCCCCGTTGGACTTATTCTCTATATACCGAGTGTATGTAACATGGGTTTACTCTCTGACTGACGTATATGAGAATTCTATGTTATCATAGCATCTTGTGTCTCTGTCACGTGAGTAGATTATAAATGGTATATTCCCTCATCCTATGTCAAGCGTGTAAAACATAAGTCAGCCCAGACTCCCTCTATGTCACGCGGATGAGTCACAGGTAGCATGAGGTTCCGTCTATGTCACGCGAATGGTTGTGAAAAGGGAATGTGCTTCCATCTCTGTTACACGCTGTGTATATTGAGGTAAATTGTATTAGCAGTGTTATACTATACAGCAGCAGGAGATACCTGAACTATTCTATGAGTTATACATGCACTGTAAAGTGAGACTACTCTTTGTAAGTGGATATATGTACTTCTCGTGTTGGTCGATACTCTGAATGAACTAGGCGGAGATATTCAGTGTAAGGCATATTGTTCCATGTTAGCTGATATTCTGTATTTATTAGGTTTGGTCATGGACTGTAGTGTATGATAGAATGTAATCCCACTTAGTGTTAATATATGTGTGCCCTTGTTCAGGCAGTGTTTGGACTTCCCCCTCCTTGTCTGTGTAGGCTGACCCGGTCGTGAACAAAGAACCCAAGGCCCGCACCGTAGCTGGTTCCGAGAAGTCCGAGCCCAGACTACACTGCGTATCAATTATTATGTATGTGTCATATAATATACGTATATATTATATGCAGTTCATATTCAAATATAAACTATGAAATATGTACTAAGCCTCAGAATGTTTTAGTCCCCCCATGAAATTAAATTAGGTTAGGTTTTCTTTCTTGTTCACTCAAAATCTCAAACTACTAAAACTACCAAAGCAAATTTACCCAAATATGTGGGTGGTCCTCAGAATCGCCGCCACTATCCCAGTGGCAGTTGCTGCTGCTGAGAGGAGCTTCTCCAGATTGAAATAAATAAAAACCTACCAAAAATACTGCTGGCCTCACTGAAGCTAAATATAAAAGAAAAATATAGAAGAACAGCTTCCAAGTTTATGAATTAAGGTATTGTACGGTTAGCCACATATCCTGGGCCGAGGTTGGTGTGTAGCAGGGGTCTTATTTTGCTATTATGAGCTAATCAGATAGAAAACACTTATGATTATGAAACCATCTTTGCATATAATACCTACTACATCACCCTTGTGCCTCAATCACATCCTGAAATCTATTTTGCATTGACGAGATATGATTATTCACAGCAACCCGGTCCCAGGTTCATATGTACATAACTACATATTCTTAAAACGTAACACGTCTGGACTTTCTCGCTGCAGAGGCATCTATGGTTTCATCTAAAGAATCCTGCTTAGATTCCTCATGATTTATTCTTACTATTGCTAGTCCAGTCAGAAGGTCTTGAACCATTGTAGACATGCGCAAAACCTTCCACAACCCTTCTCTTTCTACTTTGCCGTATGCTTTTCCGAGATAGATGAATGCCATAAACACCTAATAGTCCTTCTCACAATCCTTCTTCACTATCTGTGAAGGTATTTAATCCACACATCCTCTGCCACTCCGAAAGCGACCCTGTTCATCACTCACCAGGACTTCTGATATCTCTCTTACTTTCTTTCTCTATAATAATGCTTCCATATACCTTCTTTACAAAACTCATTAAACTTCTCATCTCGCTCTCATCTCATCAGCCGTTTGAGTGTCCACTGCAGGACCGGCCTATCCCAACCGAAGCGGGGACGATACAACCAATGTATCTCTACCACGTGGCTTAGGCTGTCTGGTAGAGATTGTATGTAGGGTGAGAAGTGCTTGTCAGTGTAATTGTTGTGTTGGAGTGGCTTTGGATGTGTGTGTAGTCTGTGAACCAAGTGTAATCGGCCCACGCAAGCCGACTGGGTGCAAGCATACTTTATAGTATGCGACACTGGTTCAACCACAGCACCACTGATGTCCGCCAATGCAATACGTGACCAGAAGAATGCTCCCAAAGTTTAATACCCTGGCGGGGCGCAAACCCTCGTTCTTCAGTGTACGTAAAAGGACACTTTACCACTGTATCACAGAGGCTCCTCATTAAACTTATGTCACGATAATTCTTGCATTCACTTCCTCACCTTTATTTTTGTACAGCGGTACAATCACAGCCTTTTTCCACTCAGCTGGCACAGTTTCACTCATTCATGCCCTCTTACATATCTTCAACAAGTATTTCATTCCACTCTCTCCACTACTCTTAATCATCTCTGCATGCACCTCATCAACCCCAGCTGCTTTCCTGTTTTTCAGCTTCCCGCATCCCGCCCCCCCCCCCATCCTTATCATAGCTGGGCTATACTAGGCTCCAGATGGAAGAAAAGAGTGACGCAGTTACCTTCGTCTATGACTGTTCAACAAATCTGAAAATTAAAGATTAATTTTGGAACATCACAAATTAACCGTTAGATGAGTAAAAGTCCGTTGTTGCGTATTTTCCTAAAACACCCACACACCCACACCCACACCCACACCCACACACACACACATATATATATATAGATAGATAGATAGATTGATAGATTGACAGATAGATATAGACAGATAGATAGATAGATAGATAGATCAGTTCTGGCGCCAATCCTATTTCTGGTTCATATTAATGATCTCTTATCTGTCACCCACAATCCCATTCACTCATATGCAGATGACTCAACACTACATAGTTCATTCACACTCAGACACCCATTTACAAAGTCTAATATCTCTACCTCTCAACTCAGTACAGCCATCTCCATAAATCAAGATCTATCTACAATCAGTGAATAGGGACAAAACAACCTTGTCTCTTTTAATGCTAGTAAAACTATATATATACAGTTTACTAATAGACAGATATTGCCAGATTCGTACATTACCTTCAGTGCTACTAATATTCCCATCTCCAAAAGTATTGAAATTCTTGGCGTCTCACATAACAATGCCCTCAGCTGGACCTCTCACGTCAGATCACTTGCTAAAACCGCCTCAAAGAAACTTGGATTATTGTACAGAGTCCGTAACTTCTTCGCCGATGAGCAGTTAGCTATATTTTATAAGAGTCATGTGCGTTCTCAGCTTGAATATTGCTCACCCTTGTGGAATGGTTGTGGAGAGATTGCATTGAGACAACTAGACAAAATTCAGAACAAAGCTGTTAGAATCATTAACAACCCTGCCATTACATATAAACTACCTCCCCTGCAAGTAAGAAGGAATGTTGCCTCCCTTGCATTATTTTACAGATATTTTTTTGGCAAATGCTCAGACGAAGTTGCGTCCATGGTGCCACCTCTCCATGCCTTCCCTCATGCTACACGGGCATCTGGTAGCGCTCATGACTGGAATGTCACTCAGCCATATTGCAGAACTTCTGCCTATCAGAATTCTTTCATTCCCCGAACTGCATCACTCTGGAATTCGCTTCCCCAGAGTTGTTTCTCTCCAAATTTCAACCTACAGCTGTTCAAGTCTAACTGTTACAGATATTTTATGAACGGAGGACGCCAGTAATCTGGTGTATGGATTGTTTTTTTTTTTTAACTCATTTGTTTTTCCCTCCTCCGTTCTGTTATAATATATATATATATATATATATATATATATATATATATATATATATATATATATATATATATATATATATATATATATATTCGAGAGACACACATTACACGCAAGATCGAGTGAGAGAATGACGTGACGTCATGCGCGGAGTGGTACGATTTTTAAACAGAAATTATCAGATCTTGAATCTCACTCGATCTTGATTTCACGCATGTGTACAAATTTATTGTACGCTACTGACTGGGAATCGAACCCCAGACCTCTAGATAGAAGTCAGGCACTGATTGCACTACAGCACGACGTGATAAAAGCTGAGACAAATGAATTTTTTGACCAAGCAGGAGAGGATATATTTCAATCACAACATATTAGGATTCTTTCTCAGCCTCACGGAACTCGGCAAGTGACAGAGTTTTAATATACCCCAGACACTACACGAGCATCTTTATGAGTTGGAGACTTCTATCTAGAGGGCTGGGGTTCGATTTCCGGTCAGGAGCATAAAAAACTTTATATATATATATATATATATATATATATATATATATATATATATATATATATATATATATGTATATATATAAAGGATCTAAGTACGTGAAGGGTATGGTGAAGAAAGGTAAAAATAAACAGTGTGGTAGAAAAAGAAACATTGTTATTGATCTGTACAACAAGCATAATCAGTTTATTACATGTGGAATTTTTTGGTCGAGTCGCAGAGGGCTCTGTGGTGCTGCACAACATGGAAGATCAGCTGCTGTTGGTCTTCATTCTTTATTAGACCATTGTTGTAGGACATTACCAGTTTGACTGCCCACTCAATAGCATCACTGACCACTCTGAGGTGGGCCATATCAGGAATGGGGCAGAGGTCATTGATGCTTGTCGGAGTATCCAGCTTCAAACACTGGAAGAGGTTTTTCGACTTCTTGATGACAAACTTAGAGATTCTAAGATCTGATGCCTTATCAATCGTCTTTATGTTCAAACGGTGCAGACCCTTCTTCCTCGGCAGTGCTGTGGTCATATTTTTCAGCATTTCCTGTTCTTCCTGAGCAGAGACTTTGTCAGAATACATGGCTAATGAAGCCAGGTTCTCACTGAGGTACCAGAGGTGGCTTTTGACTCTGTCCAGTGCCTTCTTTGCTACTTCGGGATCCACCTCTTTGAATTCTTCAATCTTCTTCAGGCGATTGAGGTCATTGATTGGAGCATCGACTGCATTTGGGGCTTCAAATCAGTGCATCACATTGATGGTGACAAGGAAGACACAGATACGTTTGATGGCCTCCTTTTGATGCCATGTGAAGGGGAAGGAGGCTGCATCCTCCAATTGATTTCTGAAAAAGATCTTGAGGCAGTAAAGGCCTTTGGGCATCCAACGAGCTCTGTGATAGGCGCCTGGACAGAGAAAGGTTATCCGTGCTGGCTTCTTGCCGAGGAAAGCCAAAGACAGTTGGAGGAGGTCAAGGTAGTCTATACCGGGTTGCACACGATCCATGTAGCTGAGTATGAAGTGTTCAATGTCCTCGACTCTGTTGGCAATCCACGACTGAGATTTTTCATCTAGGTCATTGTAGGGATCGAAGGAATCTGCGTCAATTTTGTTCCAGAACTCTTTTAAACGACCAAAGAGAGGAATTTCAGGACCAGAAGAGAAAAAGAGGTCAAAGATCCTTGCGACTATGAGTTACCACACTTAGTGCCTGCATGCCAAGAACAACAGCGGGACTTGGAGACCTCTTTTAGTGACAAAGCAAGGTCCGCTGTGAACCCCTGTGTTAGACGCTGTATTATCAAAACAGAGCCGTGCAATCTAGGGCTTCACTTCCGGCCATTCATCTAGAGTCCTTAGCACTGCCGCTCCCATTGCTTCGTCCGTTCCAACAGGGATCTTAGGGATCGCCAGGATCTTCTCCGCACCTTTCCCTGTAACAACAATCGCAGGCGATCACTGCGGCCGCTACCATCGATGTTCGGCCAGAGCTTTCCATCAAAATGGAGAATCAAGGGTGTTTGTGACTGGAATTATTTTTTGGTCTTTTTTGCGACCTCAGTCCTTGATTCCTTCCGAACAGAGTGGAGAGATCCGACAGACGACGTGAGTTCCCCCACGTCAAGCCCTGCTGTGATCAAGGCGGAAGTTACCACTTGCAATGCAACTCACGTTGAAATGAGGCATGGGTTTGAGAAAGCCAAAGAAAAATTGCAAAGTATGGTGTAGTTCCCACCAGTTGTGGAACTGAATAAGCACTTTGCTCTTCAAGTTCCTGAAGGTTCGATTTTTCTGAACACCCTAATCTCTCTCTCTCTCTCTCTCTCTCTCTCTCTGTATATATATATATATATATATATATATATATATATATATATATATATATATATATATATATATATATATATTCACTGATGTACTGAAGGATATGGATGGCAAGACCAAGTATTGATGAAGAAATGTGAGTTAAACTGAAATGCTTTTGTTTCATTCTCCTCCTATAAATTATACATTCCATGTTTGGTGCAGTGAACTGGCTGACAGTGTTGATCATGCTGACTCGACAGTATTATTTTGTGAGTGTTTAAAACCCTGGAACACTGTTTCAATATGCCCTCAGGAGTGCTCAGATTAAGTGAATAGTCTCTCTCTCTCATAATTCCCCCAGGGCTGTGGCTCAGGCTGCTTACTCAGTAGCTGAATCAGAATATAACACTAGCATCTCAGGGAGGCCAGCCAGTCTCACAAGTGGTGCAGCACGCTCATTTCTGCTTTCTTTGGTGTCAGCGTGTCCACACCTCCACTTGTAGGACAGGATGGTACAGTTATTTATTGCCTGGGGAGAAGGTTGGCATTTTCTCTGATGTATTTGATGTCGAGCAGGGCAGTACTCCCAAGGTGAAGGGAAAGCTGATGACAGGGAGAGCTGGAGCTCCCGTTTCATTAGCCCTTGGGACTAGTTCCTGACCATCCCCCTTTGCTGAACCTAATGAGTGTTTCAGTAACACCGAGAGTAGGTCAGCAAGCTCTCCAATACAATTTTCTCTAACTGTCAACACCAAACTTCATGCACAGTACACAATACACTTCCTTTTCAAAATTTAAAAAAAAAGAAAAATGGCGTTTTTAAATCAGGCCTCTGAATCTCCAGGGGCTGGAATCATAAATTCCCCCACCATCTCCCCCTCTCCTGGTGACGACTCAGAGACATGCCTGGAACCACTGTCTGACTCACTTCTTGATTTCTGCAACATTCGCAGCCTTTCCTCTTTCTCTCTGTTGAACACCACTTCTCCTCCTCTAAACCTCATCTTCTCTTCCTGACAGAGGCTCAGCTGTCTGAGGCAACTGACAACAAACCCTTTTCTGTTTCCTCCTGCTTTCTCTATACTCATTTCAAAGCCAAAGGTGGCTGTTGTGTATATGTACGCAACAATTTATCTTGCTCTCGTGGTCCTGAACTTGATTCTTCTGAATTCTCTACACTCTGGTTTCGGCTTTCTTGTCATTCTCTGACTAAATATATGTGTTGTTTACTTATCTCCTAATCCTAATGACTATGAAGAATTCTTCAACTATCTTACTTCTATGATGGAACACATTCTGTCCATTTCTCCTTTCTCTGAAATCTCCATTCTAGGAGATTTCAATGTTTGTCATAGAGACTTTGTAGTTACTTGTAGAGAAGTATATTTTAGACTTGTGGTCGAGCGGCTTTTATATCTTGTAGTAGTTTCCCCACCAGATGTCATGTAGTGACGGGAGAGGTAAAGAATAGTATGGGACTATTTTTATTTGTCTTGGAAATATTAAACAGGTCTCTCCCATGGGAAGAGTATAAGTCCCGGGTAGCTACCTCCCTGTCTCGCTATCTCTCTCTCTTTCTATTCTAAGGCTAATCTCCGTCTCGACCTCTCTCTAGGGTCGCTTGTCTCCTTCTACTCTCTCTTTCCTAAAATCTGGTGTAGCAGGGGTGTGTCACGTGTGTTCCTCGTGGATCTTTGTTCACGAGAGGACTGCTGACAGCTAACTGCATCATCTCCTTACTGGCCGCTGTCGTCAGCTTTCCTCAGTGTTAAGAGGGTGTAAGCATGTTTAGCACTGCTTGATTCTCGCAGACACAACACCTTCTCATCATTTGACTTCCTGCTTCTATCTGTCTCTCTATCTATCTATTTATCTATCTATCTATTATGTAGTCCTACATGTTCACCACCACCTTTGGCTCTCCTCTCTTTTCACTGATCCACCTGGTGAACAAGCCTACATCTTTTCTGTCCTTAATGACCTAGAGCAGCTTGTACAGCATCTACCCGGATCCCTGACCGCTTTGGAGAGAGCTCCAATATACTTGACCTCTTTCTTACAACTAATCCTTCTGCTTACACTGTTAATTTTTTCTCTCTGTTGGACTCCTCCTATCACAACCTTATTACCTTGACCTGTCCTATCACTCCGGTATTGCCAAAGAAACGTCAACTGTGGCACTTTGGAGATGCGGAATGGAAGGCCCTCAGGCAGTACTTCTTTGATTTTCCCTGGAATGATTATTGCTTCCATGGCCGGGAGCCATCTGAGTGTGCATTGCACATTATGGAGGTTATTCTCTCAGGCATGGAAGTATGCATTCCCTTCTCATATCCTTTGACTGGTGCAAGAAAGCCTTGGTTTAATCACACTTGTTCTAATGCTGTATGCAACGAGGAGAGGGCTTATAAAAGGTACCAGAGCCAACCCTGAATCACATCTTGTTTATGTTTCTGCCAGGAATTGTGCTAAGTCTGTTCTTCACATTGCTTAAAATAATTTCATCCGTACTAAATGCTCTCAACTTTCCAACTCAAATTCTTTCCGCTCCTTCTGGCATCTTGCCAAAAACCTTTCTGACAACTTTACTTCATCATCCTTCCCTCCTATTTTCTACTCTGATGGCTCTGTAGCTATTTCTTCTACTGATAAAGCAGATCTCCTCGCTCAGACTTTCTCCTCCAATTCCACCTCAGACGATTCCAGTGCTGTTCCTCCATCACTTCCCCCTTCTGACTTCCTCATGCCTGACATTAAAATTTCTTCAGCTGATGTATTTTCTGCCATCACTGGCCTTAATACTAACAAGGCATATGGGCCTGATGGAGTCCCTCCTGTTGTCCTCAAGATCTGTGCTTCTGTGCTTACACCCTGCCTAGGTAAATTCTTTCGCCTTTGTCTGTCAACTTGTATACCTTTCCTTCTTGCTGAAAATTTGCTCTCATTCAGTCAGTCCTAAAGACGGGTGGCCACTCCTAACCATCTAAGTATCGTCCAATTGGTTTAACATCCTGTATGTCAAAAGTTTTTGAGTCAGTTTAAAAAAAAAAAATTTGAAGAATCTTTCCTATCACAACCTTCTTTCTGATCGTCAGAGGGCACGGTGGCTCAGAGGTAGAGCTTCGATCTCATGATCGAGGGATCATGAATTCGAGCCTCGCCTGGGGCTGCCGTTCCGGGAGCGATAGCGCGCTCCTGTAACCTAGCGGGGCTATATGGCCATAGTTGCCTAGCTCTGGGATTAAATCCCTTTTCTGATCGTCAGTATGGGTTCCGTCCGGGACGTTCCACTGGCGATCTTCTCACCTACCTTTCAGACTCCTGGTCATCCTCCTTTCGGGACTTTGGCGAAAGCTTTGCCATTACACTTGACATCTCAAAGGCTTTCGATCGAGTTTGAGATAAAGCTTTAACTTCCAAACTGCCTTCTTATGGTTTCTATCCTTCTATCTGTGTCTTCATCTCGAGCTTCCTTTCTGGTCGTTCTATAGCCGCTGTTGTAGACGGCCATCGTTCTTCTCCTAGATCTATCAACAGTTGTGTTCCTCAGGGCTCTGTCCTATCACTAACTCTCTTCCTTCTATTCATCAATGACCTTTTAAGCTGTTCATCTAACCCTATCCACTCATACGCTGATGATTCCACCCTTCACCTTTCCATTCGGTTCCCACAACGTCCATCTCAGCAGTTACTTCTACAGACAAGGGATGAGGCTATGGCACACCTAAGGTCTGACTTGGCTCGTATCTCTGACTGGGGTAAAAATAATCTTGTTTTGAATGCATCAAAAACTCAGTTTTTACGCTTATCAATCAGACAGACTCCTCCACAGGAGTACCCACTAATCTTTAATAATATCTAGCTCAATCCTGCATCATCCATGAACATGCTTGGGGTTTCTTTCACTCGGGACTTATCTTGGAAAGAACATATTGCATCTCTTGTAAAATCTGCTTCCATGAGATTAGGTGTGGTAAGCTGACTCCGTACCTTCTTTACCCCTGCACACCTGTTGACTTTATACACGAATTTTATTCGCCCCTGTGTAGAGTACAACTCTGATGTGTGGGAAGGCTCCCCACATACAGCTCTTCTCAATAGAGTGGAGTCAAAGGCTTTTCGTCTCATCAACTCTCGTCCTCTTACTGGCTCCCTTCAACCTCTGTCTCTTTGCCACACTGTTGCATCTTTATCTCTTTTCTGTCATTACTTCAATGGTCACTGCTCCTCTGAACCGTCTGCTTGAGCAACAAGTTCTCATCCCTTTTCTGTCCAACTCTCTAATGCAAGAGTTAACCGTTACTCCCAGTCCTTCATTTATGCAGCAGGTCAACTCTGGAACTGTTTCCATCTGTCTGTATTTCCTACTTCCTATGATCTCCAGTCTTTCAAACGCAGTGTGTCCAGGCATCTCGAAATGAACGGATCCTGAATTTGGCTCTCTTTTGTGTTGTTTTTGTTTTTTTCTTGGAAGGAACGATTTGCAGGCTTCTGACCTTTGGTTCCTTCTTTCTTAAATTAAAAACAAAATTATCTAATGAAACCCTTTTTCTGACCCGTTTGCAGATATGAGGTAAAACTTTCTAATTTTGCATTTAGGTCCGTTCTGGTGATGTCCATTTAACTTGTTAACTGGAATCAAAGGTCATTATTAAGTTCCTCACAGCACAAAGTTTTTTTTTCCTTGATGAAACACGAAACACTTCCTGTATTTGGTATTTGCATGTGAGAATTTTCTATTATGCAGGACTTTGGTGTCATTATTTACAGAACTTCTTGCAATATCTCCTAGTAAAGAACATATGCATTATTCCCCTGTGTCTGGCAGGTGGGCGGCAGCACGTGGCTGTGGCCATGGACGTGAGAGAGAGGATCAGTGTGGAGGACGCCATGAAGTCAGCCCAGGACCAGTGTGGCGCCCCGCCCTCGCTGCTAGTCAACTGTGCCGGCGTGGCCATCACAGCTCCCATCTTGGAGATTGATAACGACTCCTGGCAGAAAAATATTGATGTCAACCTGACGGTCAGTTCCTAGTTGTGACGATCATTTCAGTGTTGAATAGTACATGACATAAAAAGTAACAGAAAATGCTCAAACTATTGTGACATTAATACTTATACTTAGGCAAGAATGACTCTAAAATTATCATCTTTTACTCCGCAGGGAACTTTCTTGGTAACACAGACTTTCGCAACATCACTGCTGGAAAATGGGAAGGATCCCAAGGGTGCAGTAGTGAATATTGCAAGTATTGCGGGGAAAACTGGCAATGCCAATAGGGGTGGCTATCCTGCCAGTAAAGGAGGAGTTATTTCACTCACCAAGACGTGTGCTGCGGAATTGGCGAGGTAGCTAAACCATACAGGCATGCAGACAATGGATTGATCATGGCTTCCATGTACAGTATTTGTTTTAATACTGGTAATTACTTTCCTCATATATAAAGAACGATTTTTTATGTAATATGATTCATCCATACTGAAGTATAAGTTACTGGATCTCCATACCATTTCAGCAAAGCCATACGTGTAAACTGTGTGCTTCCTGGACTGATTGACACACCAATGACCGCAGGTCGAAGTAAGGAGTCACGTGAGAACTACAAGCGGCTTACACCATTGGGTAGAAGTGGCCACCCTGAAGGTTAGTGGAGGCAATGAATAGGTCGATGTTGTGAGGTGACTGGTGGCTGGATTTGTGAGGTGATAATATTTAATATGCCGGGTGTAGACGTCCGACACCAGGAAGAATGGCTGGGAGGGTGAGGTGTCATTTTTGCCCCAGGCTTTACCAGGTTATATGTTCAGATTCTGTCATCCATAGCTCTGCTGTTACATAGACTAAATAAAATCACATTACATAAATGGACACAATAATGGTTGAAGAACAGAAGTGCGTTTTCAGATATTCGTTCTAACCAAAACAATATGATATAAAACTGATTCCTGTGCACATTTTTATTCTTTTATACGAATACTGAATCAGATTAAGAAAGGCAGGAACTTCATGTAAAGGAATCACTTGAATGCAACAGTTTCGTTAGTTTTTAGGTAAAATATAAACGATATGGTACTTCTTCTTGTTTTTTTTCTGCCAGGATGAAAGCCTGATCACATCGTCAGCTGTGAGGAAACCAGTACAGTAATTGTTTCCTGTGTATGACCAGTATATCCTCTGTAAACTTTGTGCATTTTATAGTAATAAAAACACTGACTGCCATGCATGATAACACTGTCATAAACACAGTACCTGTAAACCAGAAGCTAATATTATGAAAATATTAACAATGACAGTTTTCACTTTATATGTTTTGCTATAAGTTTTTACATTTATTACAATCAGAGTGGCCTCTCATCTGTCGCTGCTGTGCAATCTATTTATTAGACCAGTGATGTCCTGTGCCTGCCCGGCATGGGCCTCCATCCTATCTAACACCCACTACAGTACCTTGCAGACCATACAGACCAACGCCCCACACATCATTACTGGCTGCACCAAAACCACTCTCACAGCTCACTTACTCTTTGAAACTAAAGTCCTCGCAATTGGAGAAAGAATATCTTGATAGGAAAGGAATACGGTTCTATGTGGCAGCCTATCCCAACACACATTCCCCTGTCATTATGCAACAGGGCCACACAGCACAACTAGGCATGTAAAACAATCACGCACAAACATTACCAGACCCTCCTCAGCATCATCCCACCTCCAAACCTTCCAACATTAACAATGAAGAAACAACAGCAAACTCACTTCCTGCGCAGGTCAATACAACATCTAAGTCAGAACACTGTATTACAATCCCCTCCTCTCAAAACTCACCATAAACAGAGATATTCTTAAATAGAGCTGATCGAGTACAACAAGCTAGATTTAGATCAGGACATCACCCAATCCACTTCAGTGTAGATTCAGGCTAGGTGGAACTAAAGCCTACAAATGCCGCACATTTACAATGGATTCACACGATGTAACACACATAATGGAGCCCTGCACAGCACATACCACACTATGACGCAGACACAGCATCAACGGGGTAGGGAATCTGTGGAATGAACCCAATGGGGCAGTTGCTTACCTGTGGTTGACGGGTCTGCATGGTCAGGCAGATTGAGGTTAGCAACAACAACAACAAAGTATGAAATCTTATGTGCTAGGTTGTATTGCAGAAGATTATGTAATGAGATGCAGTATAATGTAAGCAAAATGGGGTAACAGGTAAACCAGTAAGGTTTGTGTCCTGGTAAGGCTTACTCCTGAATTACTGAGAAGACTGTGGCCAGAGGGTAGGTTACCAGATCACATGGTATAACCTTCCTCATTCCGTGGCGACAGAGGTAACAGGAATGAGCACTCAGGGACTGCAACACCGCCTTACAAATGATCTATGGGAGGGATATTTGACTTGGCCCTGTGGTGTGAAACTTCGACTGATTGATCTTAAAACTGAATTACTTCATTCTTGCCTGACTCTACCCTTTCACTAAGTTTGGTCAAAATGGATCAAAATTGTCTGAGTTGTTCTTACATTATTCTCAAAATCAAATCTCGTCTTCTTTGGTTTACTCCTGAATTCTTCCACTAACTTTGGTTCAAACTGTAATGTAAACTGTCTGAGTCATAGGTTGGAACATTTTACCTTGCCTTCTGGCCTTGACTGTTGACTTGATGTTCTTACAATCAAACACTTCCGTCTTTTCTTTCCTTCAAGCCTTCCATCATATTTGTCCTTAACTGAATTAAAACCGTTTTCGCTGACCATTCCATCTGACTTTGATCTTTGGTCTTCCTGTGTGTCCTTTGCCTTTGACTGATTGTTCTCAACATGGAGTTCCTTCATCCTTGCTTTTCCCTGGACCCTTGTAGAAAGACTGGTGTAAACTAGACAAAAACTGCTTAGGTAGATCATACTATGTGACCTTGACCTTTATTCTATTACCATAAAAAAAAAAAAAATCAACCTATTGGCCGATCGCCACTTGTTCCACCAAAGATGGTCCAAATCAGAGGAAATTTTTAATAGTTCTTTTCTTCTCACACAAACACACACGGGAAGATCCTTGAGAATCCTCTGTAACTTTGACTGATTGTAAAATTAAACTCATCTCTCCAATTTCGCCTTACCCTCAACCCTTCCACCAAATTTGTTCTAAATCCGATAAAATCTATTGAGATTAACCTTGAAAGGTGACCCTGACCTCTGACCGATTGATTTCTAAAGGAACTGGTCTACTGCTTAACTGATCCTAAACATTGCCACAGAGTTGTTTAAAATTAGATTGAAACTGAGTTACATTATTTTGTTTACACAGACAAACATAGTTGCACACACACATGCACACATGTGCTACGAAAAGCATTAAATCTACTGAAGTATCGTCCTTGCAGGTGTAATAATATCTAATGCCATGATCTTATAAAATGTATGTTTAATCATCCAGTCCATCTCTGCATCACAGGGGTTCGGGGCTAGAGTACTCACTCCCAACATGTAAGGCATGGGTGACCAGCGTCGCTCGTCTTTCAGTGCCATCATGTCAGCAATGATCCCTAACCACCCTGCAGATGGAAATCTTTTGAGCTCCATCCTATTAAAGCGTCTTAACCCACTAGACCACTATGCGTCCATTTCACTGTATGGTTACCACCCAATATGTTAAATAGTCTCCTGGGCGTTATACACAAAACACGTACTTACGGTGCTCAAAATGCAATATCTGAATTCTGGTGCCATTGCTTACTGTGATGTTAAAACAACAGATCCCAAGCAAAATTTCTCATAACAGATATTTCTTTCCGACACGTCACCCTGTCCATAACTTTTATAATTGTAAATCTCTTTGGCAGCAGCTGACACCATGCCTTCGTTCAGTCAATTGCGGGTACTGTCAGAAGCAACTCTGAGGGATCAGCAGTCACTTATAAGATGAAAACAACGCCAACATTAGTCATTGGGTGGGGCTGCTGTAGTTTAGTTAAGACATATTTACCTGCAGGGACCTCCTCACCTACCTTTCAGACTCCTGACGATCCTCCTTTCAGGACTTTGGCGAAAACTTTGCCATTACACTTGACATCTCAAAGGCTTCGATCAAGTCTAGTATAAATCACTAATTTCCAAACTGTCCTCTTACAGTTTCTATCTTTCTCTCTGTGCCCTCACCTATAGCCTCCTTTCTAGTCGTTCTATAGCTGCTGTTGTAGACGGCCATAGTTCTTTTCCTAGATCTATCAACAGTGGTGTTCCTCAGGGCTCTGTCCTATCACCGACTCTCTTCCTTTTATTCATCAATGACCTTCTAAGCTGTACATCTAACCCTATCCACTCGTACACCCTTCACCCTTCCATTCGCTTCCCGCAACGTCCATCTCAGCAGTTACTTCAACAAACAAGGGATGAGGCCATGGCAAACCTAATGTCTGACTTGCCTCGTATCTCTGCCTAGGGTAAAAATAATCTTGTTGTTTTTAGTGCACCAAAAACTTAGTTTTCACACCTATCAACCCAACATAATCTTCCATAGGAGTACCCACTAATGTTTAATAATATCCAGCTCAACCCTGCGTCATCCTTGAACATGCTTGGGGTTTTATTCACTCAGGACGTATCTTCGAAAGATCATACTGCATCTCTTGTAAAATCTGCCTCCAAGAAATTAGGTGTGCTAGGCCGACTCCATACCTTCTTTACCCCTGCACAGTTGTTGACTTTTTACCCCCTGTGTGGAGTACAACTCTCATGTATGGGGATATTCCCCACATACAGCTCTTCTCAATAGGGTGGAGTCAAAGGCTTTTCGTCTCATCAACTCTCCTTCTCTTACTGGCTCCCTTCAACCTCTTGTCTCTTCGCTGCACTGTTGCTTCTTTATCTCTTTTCTATCGCTACTTCAATGGTCACTGCTCCTCTGAACTGTCTGCATGCATCCCTCCACCTCCACGACGGACGCGTAGCACCAGTCTAGCAACAAACTCTCATCCCTTGTCTGTCCAACTCTCTAATGCAAGGGTTAACCTTTATTCTCAGTCCTTCATTTATGCAACAGGTCAACTCAGGAACTGTCTCCCTCTGTCTGTATTTACTACTTCCTATGATCTCCAATGTTTCAAATGCAGTGTGTCCTGGCATCTCGAAATGACCGGATCTTGAATTTGGCTCTCTTTTGTATTTTTTTTTCTTGGAAGGAACAGTTTGCAGGCCCCTGGCCTTTGGTTCCTTCTTTCTTGCATAAAAAAAAAATAGACGTTTCCCTCCTCGGATCTTTCATAGTGAAATACATGAGTCATTTTGCTGCCAAAAAAGTCGCGCCAAACAATTATTGCATCACAGGACTATTGTTGAGTTCTTAATCACACTGTTAAAAGTACCAGAACGACAGCTGCACTAGCAATTGTATGTGTATTGGCCGTTCTTTCTCGCCCTTTGTGCTGGGCATTATATTGTTTCAGTACCACACAGAAGGGAAGATCGCCTTCACGTACAGACTAATAGTATGAAAAGAGGTATTCGTAAGTAACTTCCTGAGGATGTAGTGGATCTCTGTATCTCATATCATGCCTTCTGCGCAGTAGACTATAAAGCTATTCTGTCACTAGCTCAATCTTCTGCATTCAGATATGTACAGAGTTTGGGGTATTTATTTTTTTTTACTTCTGACTCCACTTAAGCTATTGATAATTTGGTGATGTATTCATTTCATCATGCTATGACACTTTTCTGCTGTAACACTTAACAATTTCACCCCAAATATCTTTTGAGTGTTGTTCCACACATCTTTATTGTAACTACTTTATATAGTTAAAATGGAGTATTTAACAAAGATAAATAGCCAAACATTCTGGAATGACACAAACGTAGAACCTAACCATCTGGAATGACACAAATGAAGCAACTGTGCATGAAATATTTCTAGCTATCTTATGTCCCACAAATACAACAATCCTCCTAAGACAGAATGGAGAAGCAGCACTGATACACTGACAGGCATCACCAATTTATTTCACGGCCATAGCGCACTGAGATAAGTGTGTTGTGGGACACCAGGCTTCAACCCTCTCACTCTTTTGGATTTTTGCACATGCTAGTTCATAATCATACCGCTGTACAAGAACTGCAACTGATATTTCTTCCTTGCTTGAAATAAGTGTGGTAAACATGTAGGCATCTTTTATACAAGTAAAAGGGGACTACCTCTGCACTTCCTTCTTGGTTACAGAAATATGCCTACTGGATAGCATAGCTTATAAATATATAACAGAAGCCTTTAAAAAACTATTCTATGCGGTAAGCATGTTGCTAAAACTATAAAGGAGGGATAATGATATCATCAAGAAGAAAAGAGATAATGTCAATGTTCAATCAAACGAAAGCATACAAGATATGCATCTGTCCCCAGCACAACCAAGGCTTTGGTTATCAACAAGTACTTAAAGCGAGCAGACCTTAAGATCGCATCACTATCGGGATGTAAAATAAGAGAAACAGTGAAAACGAAAATAAGAGGAAGTAAACACTAGAACAGTGTAGCATACAGCATACCGTTTAGTGGATGCTCAAAAACGTATATAGGGGAAATAGGACGATGAACAGATATAAAGACAGCAGAACACAAGGCAGATGTGCGATGTCACAGAGTATCTGATTCCCTAGTGTTGCACATAGATCAGCACAATCATTGACTCAAGTGGGAAGAAGCTACGGTCATTAAGAAATATCTGAATAAACAAATGAGGGAATATTTTGAAGCAGATCACTGTGTGTTTAAAGTATAACTAACCATAAGGAGGGATTTTTCAGCCAAGGCAGGTTTACACAAAGGATAGCACTAATGTCGCAATCAGAGGTGGGTTAGGATGACGGGATTTTCCTAAAGGCAGCCAGTCAGGCTGCGACACGACAGTGGGGAGGGAATTTCCAGACTGATAAATGTCTCGGCTTGATCACTTCTTGTTTAGAGGGGCTTTGATGCATGGTTGTGGAGGGTACGGACATGCATGTCTTGCTTCCCTGTAGCTGGAGGGCTGCCCCACCAGCATTAACTTTTTGTTCAACATTACGGTGTTGTTTAGTTACGTTAGCTAGTACTCATTTTCCTCCCTTGAACGTATAGAAACACAATAAGTGTTTGTATCTATTTCCTGAGATCGCCTTTGCTTACTCACCTCTGGAGTGACCCCCTCACTGATCAGTCTCAGTTGTCTTATTCTGGGTCTCTTGTCACTTGCTCGTCCTCTCTCGTTCTTCGCACTTCTCCCATGAAGGGATGGTAGTTACTGTGGAGGACTCCCTTGCTGCATCTGCCACCTTCAGGGGATTAAGATGGTCCTGATGGACCCATGACTGTCACAGAGTGACTGCCCCTAGACTGACCAGTCCTAGACTCATACCCCGTTTGACATTTCTGTAAATAATGCATCTTTTGTCTTGCTACATGCTGTCCGTTCCACTCCAATAACTAGTCTTAATCCTTTCATTATTTAAAAGGTAATTGACGGATGTGCTGGTGAGATGCAACAAGTGAAAAAAACTTGCTAGTGGAGGCCTTCTGGTTAAGGCTGTTACTTTCTTTTAGTAAATAACTCGTTGAAACTGCGTAGGTTGCACTGCTATGATGTCAGGCCGAGGATCCCGGTTTCCATGAATTCCTGAATGGGTGTTATCACCTGTAGGGACCTCATGCTATGGAGGAGGACGATATCATACGTGAACTTGCTCAGTAGGATGTGATTGATTAGATTTATAAATGGTTTCTCGATGGACTAGGGGGCTAAGACTGCCACCATTACATTGACCTTTGACAAAGTATTTCTCCCTGTGTATGTCAAAGTCGGTTACGATATTGTCCACATCTGGCAATATATCCGTAACCCTCTTCGTTGTTCAAGGTGTCAGTTATATGACATAATAACAAGTATTGTCGGACGTCTCAGTCAGTGTGTGATAGGTGTGCAGTTCAGGGTCATGATATTGAACACTGCAAATCCGAGTCTGCATGCTGCTTTCATTGCAAGGGACTTCACTCCACTTGCTTGAGGGACTGTCCCAACTGGAGGAAGGAGGAAGAGGTTTGCACAGTGAAGGTAGAGGGCATATCCTATTACGATGCTAGGAAGAATGTGAGGGAGCTGCATGCCACCCCCAAAACTACAGTAACGTCGCCTATGCATCGACAACTGTGTCCCGTCTCATGATGTGTACAGTGAAGACACAATCTGACCCTGTCCCCAGCACTCTTGTCACTCGTTCTGCCTCTTGGTCTGCTCCACCTGTACGTTCCAACTCTTTTACTGATATTCATGTTGCAACTTCTCACTATCACTCTGCTGCTTCTTTTCAGTTGGTATGGTTTAAACCAAAGTCTGACAAGTCTAATGAGATTAATCTGACTACCCTTTCCAAGCAGCCACGTCCTCATGTACTTTCTGTTCCTGCTCCATCGAGGGGGAAAAAGATTAGTTCTTCCCCGGGGGACTCTGGGAACCTCCTTATTATGATCACATGAAGGTTTCCAACAGCAAGCAGAGGGATAGGTCTTCCTGTAGTCGCTCACCCTTTGACGAGCAGCATAAAAGATCAAGCACTATGGCCCGCCTCGTAAATGTTAAACTGTCACATTCACTGTGTTACAGGGGAATTGTAGGACTCTTGGGAATAAATTACACAATACAGCAATCTTGCTACCTATACCCAGGCCAGATGACATTTGTTTATAGGAGATTAGCTTGGAGGATCACCCTGATCAGCCACAGTTCAATTACTACCACTCGTATAGAAGATATGATGGTCACGGGGTTGCCATATACACACACAAATCACACCCACAAACAGAAGTGGCCCTAAATTCTACTCCAAAAATTGTCGTGTACCTAGTAAATTAATAACACATACCTGCCTTTTTGCTCCCCACTGTCCTCCACATGGCCTCATTGATAGTGATGCTGTAAATTCACTTTTAACCACTGTTTTGGAAATAAGTTAGTGCTGGGCAACTTTAACGCACATCACTATGAATGGGGCAGGTTTAGTATTGATAGTCGTGGAAAACAAGTAGTTGACACGTAGTCCAACCTCTGGTGTCTGCTTGGTGGTAGAGCGACTCGTGTGGATGATCCCACAGGAAATTTTCGGCCACTAACTTGTTTCTGGCCTCCCCAGGTGTACATTAAGATTTCTCGTGTAATCCTTATGGGGATTCCTTGGGAAGAGACCATTTACCCATCTATCTTTCTTATTAGCACGACGATATTTCGGACCCACCACTCCCAAAATTCCGCTTTAACCCCTTAAGACCGCAATTGTTTCAGGCAGGGTACCTCCCGCAAACGCAAATCGGGGGTGTTTTGGCGACTTTCACCAAGGGCAAATTTAATGTGTTCTGGCTAAAGAGGAAGAATTTACACACCTGACAACGCAATCCGTACCCCCGTAGGCCTAATGGTCACCGCACAATCGCGCGTCAAAGTTCAAAAAAAGTTTATGATAGCTACCCCTCGAAAACAATAGAAAACATGAAAATTTTGATAACTACCCATTTTTCTTATTGAAACAGGTCATTTCAAATTGTTTTGTCACACCAACAATGAAAACAGGTGTGTGTAGGTGTGGGGAGATTACTAGACTGTGGGGAGATAAAGTAGGCTGTGGAGAGTAGGCCTATAGGTACAGGAGTTGGAAATAACCAGCTTCTCGCATGAAAAGAAAGCACTTCATTGTGTTCTGTAACATCTACCATGAAAACAGGTGTGTATGTAGGCGTGGGGAGATAACTATTGTGGGGAGTAGGCCTACAAGGCCTTTGTGGTACTTGGGGAGAAAAATTTTGGCAACAACCAAATTCTCTTGTGGAAACCCTCCATTTCACTGGGATTTTTCATACCAGCCATAAAAACAGGTGTGTATGTAGGTGTTTGGAGATAAAACAGGTGTGGGGAGTAGCCATACAAGGCCTCATAATCATTCCAATACTAACACAGACGCATATAAATATCTATAACCATCAAGGACATCAAAATAAAGTTGAATAATGCTATAAATACTTGCATAAGAAAAGGAAGAAAAATAATAATTTGTTTCCGATTTCTCTTTTTACTGTCCCAACTTCTCATTACACATTTATCACACCATTACAATTATCACATTATCATTACACTTCATCACACTTATCAATACAGTTTCGGCAACAACCAAATTCTCTTGTGGAAACTCTCCATTTCATCGGAATTTATCACAACAGCCATGAAAACAGGTGTGTTTGTATGTGTGAGGAGATGAAACAGGTGCGGAGAGCGGCCCTACAAGGCCTCATAGTCTTTCGAAAACTAACACGGACGGACACTACTCAGAGGTGCTAATCAGGGCAGGTAGGGAGAATGAAAGAAATAATAATAAGATGCGTCGTATGGAGTACAACATACAGCATTCTCCAATTACGTACGTACAGAAACTGGTAGGTATGAAGTGAGAAATGAAGAGTGAGGTGTAAAAATTTGGGAAGAAGTAGAAAAAACATGAAACAGGTACGTTCATCAGGCCTGACACTCGGGGGCCTGTTGGGGGTTGGAAGGGTAGTGAGGGACAAAGAGGGAGAGATGGGGGGGGGGACGAGGCTAGCAGGGAGGGAGGAGGAGCAAGAGAGGGTGGGAAGGGATGCTGGTTGCTGTGGGAGGAGATGTGCAGTTGCGTGGAGGGGTGGGAGAGTGATGGGGAACAAGGAGGGCGTGAGGGAGTGGAGTAGAGGGTGGCATGGAGGCGGCCAAGAGGGGGGTCCCCCCCACCGCCCGGGTTGGTCTGATCCCCCCTCACGCAACATCAGGGTCGAGTTCTCATTGGCCTGAAGCCATGTACATCATAACTGGGGTGGAGCAAGTGCTCCGCAGTTTTTTACAGGCTGCGTTCAATTGATGTGATTAGGCATTTTGGCATAAAACTCAAATCGCATCAATTGATGCGATTAGGACTTAAGAGGTTATGAAAGCACATTGGGAATCCTTCTCAAGGATCGCCTATTTAGATATATCTTGGGAGATCGTAGGTGTGAAAGTTCAAAATTTTACTAAATCCATTGTACATGCGGCTGGAACTGCTTTTCCCAGGACTTCTCCAATTCATGCGAAGCATAGAGCTCTTTATTGGACGCTGGATTGCCAACAACATTAACGAAATACAATCCGACTGAGGAAAGCTTTATTGCATACAAACAAGCGAGGACTGAGGCAAGGACAGTAATTAGAAGAGCTGAATATGATTCCTGGCGTTCTTTTGTGTCCATGGTGAATTGATTTACCCCAGTGACTAAAGTCTGGTCCACAATTAAAATACTATATGACAAACGCACTTATAACGCCATGACCAGTCTGCAGGTGGACAGCAACATATATAACAAACCGGTGGACGTAGCTAACATCCTCACCAGGAGTTTTTCTCATGTATGTAGCTCAGCCAATTACAACCAGCGTTTTGATGACAATAAATGCACGGCTGAGCTATGAGTATTAGACCTTACCACAGAAGACGTACACTCCCTTCACAACCAAAACTTTACAGTGGATGAACTTATCCTAGCCCTAAAATCCTGTAAAGACACCAGTCCTAGACCAGATTTTATCATGTACTTTATGATCCTGCATCTTCATCAGGACAACCAGATTAAGTCGTTGGAATTTTACAATGAGCTTTGCATGTCCCAAATGTTCCCAGACTCATAGCATTTAGCGCATGTGATACAGATACCCATACGGGCTGGTTGTCTTATGAATCTCATTTCACTTCATATAATTGTGTTGAATCCTCGTCTATGTACGGTCACGGAACGAATGGTTAATGATAGGCTTTTCTTGCTTTCGAGTCGAAGATTTTGTTAAATGATCATCAATGTGAGTTTAAATACAGACGTAACTTGATCATATAATGATTTTGGAGCATTGCATTTTGGAGGCATTTGTCAATAAAGAATTCAAGATAGGGGTATTCATGGATCAGCCTGTGACATGGCGTGGTGGCACGGTATATTAATGAAGGTCTGTGCTTATGGTTCGTTAGGTAATTTGCCTGATTTATTTCCATTTTTTGAGGGACAGAACTTTCTCTGCCAATTGCCTTGTAACATACCATCGGATGTTTTTATCCACGAACACGGGGCACCGGAAGTGTGCTTAGTCCCATTTTGATTGCATTGCGCAGTTGACCCTTGTGCGGTGTGATGCGGTGAGGATCTGTCCGTTCTCCCCTTTGGGGCTAAGATGCGAATGAATGTGTTTGAATGGATGAGTAAATGGAGAGTGAGTCGTCCTGTCTCGGCTACCTCCCTTTCCTTGGGGGAAGCAGCCTAGGTATATAGATAGATAGATAGATTATGATCAATGATATTCTGTCATCAGCTCCCATCCTGAGGAATCTTAAATACTCAGTGTTTTCGATTGTGTAATATGGCACTTTTCCAGTTATGCAAAAATCTGGGCTGGCGGGATCAAGCTGCCTTGATTCCGTCCACCAGTGAACCTTGCAGTGGGGATTTAAGTTTTCCATCCCTACGTGTGCCGCTTAGTTTTTACTACTCGTAATGTCCCGGATTTTAATTTGGGTTTGGGAAATCAGCCGGTATTGTTTCAAACTTCTGTCAACTTTTCAGGCCTCCATTTTGATCGTTGATTAAACTTTAAATTTCATGTTAATAATTTACTTGCTCGTTTATAATTTATTCCCCTTTATCATGCAATATTTGATTTTAAAAAATGACTCCGGCCATGTATTGTTTCATTCAAGTTTTGTACAAAGGCATGATATGAAGACGCCCTTCCTGGAATGTATTGTCTCCAGCTCTCTCGTCAACTGCCTTTTACACTGTGTAACAAAAAAAACAAAAAAAAATCTGTTCCTGTGTAATAAGTAGGCCTACTATTTCCTTACTTGTTTTGCTCCAGAACTATAGAGAACATATATCATCATCTTAAAACTTCGTTTTTGTAAACAGGAGAATGATTTTTATATATTTACTAGTTTTCTATAGAAAGAATGAGTGGGTTTGTCTTTTCCTTCGTGATGAGCCAGAAGAAAGCATATAAATATGAAAAGTGACATGTAATAATATTGAATACATAATTAATGAAATCACAGAAGTCTAGAATCGAACATTTTTTCGCGATTTCCGTTTGTATAGTATTTAATTGTCCTTATTTCGACTATTCCATATACAAATTAAATTCTTTTGGTAAAATTAAGTATTTCTGTTGTGTTTATCGTTCCCCTAATGCCCCTCCAGAGCAGAGTTTATTTGAGTCTCTGTCTTCACAACTAAGTGTCCTCAGCATTAATACTGCATCAGAAATTACTATTCTGGGTGATTTTAATGTCCATAATGTTGAATGGCTCACTTATTCAGCCAGAACTGATGACTCTGGTCTTGAATGTGAGCTATTTGCAGACTCGTTTAATCTCACCCAGTTAGTCAGTCAACCCACCCGTGTACCAGACAACCCCGATCAAAATTCCCACCTATTGGACTTGTTTCTAACAACCAATTCAGATAATTATAGTGTCGAAGTGAAGTCCCCCCTCGGATCCTTGGATCATTGTCTGATTCAAGCCACCAGTTTAACACCTACCACAACCTCTTGCACTGAACAGGTCATGGTGACTAAATGGCACTATGACAGGGCAGACTGGGAGGGACTCCGTAATTTTTTCATGGATGTTCCTTGGACCTCCTTTTTCTCCCAAGATGCAAATTCCACACTGGGCCACATACAGGATATCATTAAAGTCGGCATGGAAACATTCATTCCCCATCATAGTTACAGAAAAAGATGTAATTCTCCTAATTGGTTTGACCACAATTGTGCTAGAGTAACAGAACGTAAAACAATAGCCTATAACACTTATACAAGGACCAAAACTAAGAAGCCTTTAACTATTATAGAAATATCAGAAATCATGCTAAAACTATCATCAATCTTTCTAAATCAAACTTTCTGCTTAGACAGGCTAAGAAACCACTAAACAACCCAAATGATAACAAAATATTCTGATCAACCCTTAATTCGTTCAAAAGTATTTTCACTACCTCCTCTTCCATTCCACCTTTACAGTCCCCCAATGGAAATCTAGTAAGTGACCCACGTGGAAAAGCCAAACTTCTTGTTGACATTTTTTCAACAAACTCAACCCTAAATACTGAAAATTACAATATTCCTGTACTTGATTTTGATTCCCCTCAAATACCTCCTTTCATGATTCACACCAGATGCGTACAAGTTGTATTACAGAATCTCTCAGCAGACAAAGCTGCTGGTCCAGATGAAATTCCTTCAATTGTACTTAAAAATTGCTCCTCAATGTTGGGTCCTGTATTGGCAAAGTTTTTCCGCTTATGCATCCGTACCTCAAGTTTTCCAGCCTCTTGGAAAGAAGCAAATATCCATCCTGTTCCTAAAAAAGGGGCAACTTCTGATCCATCAAACTATAGATCAATTGCAATAACTTCCATTCTCGGCAAAGTTTTTGAGATGCTAATTAACACATAATCAAGCATCTAGAAATCAATAAATTAATCAATGATCGGCAGTATGGATTTAGACAAGAACGTTCAACTGTAGACATTCTTTGCCTTCATACCCATCAGATTAACAAAATAATAGACCAACACGGTGAAACACACAATAGCACTAGGTATAATAATAATAATAATAATAGTAATAATCTGGCCTTTTTTTTCTCAAAAGCGCCAGTTCTTCCTTTTGGGAATTCACTAGCGCTCGACACACATACATTAATTTTACAATTACAGGAATTGTGACATTTCTTGTATATAATACAAGCTACATCATATATACATGAAAGCGGCAAAAATTAAACCCTATAATCATCCGTCATAGTACCTCTCTCCAGGTCGTAGCATTTTGAAAAAAGAAAGGCTTTCAGCTGTCTCTTAAAGGATTCAACAGTAGAGAGTTGTCTTATGGACAATGGCAATCTGTTATATAATCTAGGGGCTCTATATGCAAAAGAACGATCAGAGAAAGATGACTGGTGAATGGCTCCTGGCTCATCAAGACGCAAGGAATCATCTTCACTGCGTAACATAACACCCGGGCGTGTCAATGGGAGTTTTAACAATTCAGCAAGATACTTCGGTTCACCAAACTTAAGAACCTTGAATGTAATAAGACACAGTTTAAATTCAATTCTAGCCTTTACTGGTAACCAATGCAACTCAATCAGAAACGGGGTAGTTGAGGTTCTCGGGGGGAGACCAAAGATAAGCCGTGCCGCCCTGTTCAACACAGACTGAACTTTTGTTAATATATTATTTGGAAGACCAACCCACAGTGAATTATAATAATCAACACGAGACAAGACCACTGCATGGACCAATGTTAAGAGGCACTGTCTATTCAGGAATCTTCTCACAGAGTACAGATTTCTGATATGCAAGTTACACCCTCTTACAACCTGATTAATGTGTTCTTTGTAATTTAACTTAGAATTAAAATAAACACCCAAATTTCGAACAGAACTGACTGGATGCAGCTGTGACACGCCAATGTTCAAAGCCAGGGCATTGTCAGTGTCATCACCCCTTCTGTTTCCTCTAATGATGATGATCTCAGTTTTACCATCATTCAGCTTAAGTTTCCTCTTAACCGTCCAAATCTTAATATCAGACATTAGAGATTCAAACTTTATCTTAGTATCGTTGATATCTGACATCTTAACGTAGAGCTGGGTGTCATCAGCATATAAATGATAGGACACATCATGAGCATCAAGTAGAGACGATAAACTACTTATGTAGATAGTAAATAGAATTGGACCCAAAACTAATCCTTGAGGGACTCCAAATAGAAGAGGAGCAGAATCAGAGCTAGCGTAATCAACAACCACTCTCTGAGATATGTCCAACAGATACGACTTAAGGAGCAAAAGGGCACTATCACGAATGCCATAAAAATACAGATCTTCCAACAATAGTTTATGATCTACTGTATCAAAAGCTGCAGACAGATCCAAAAGAACTAGGAGAGAGGACATCCCACTACAAGTGTTTGCCACCAAGTCGCTCTGAATCCTTGTTAGTGCAGTTTCAGTCGAATGGTATTTTCTGTATGCTGATTGAACGACAGAAACAACTTTGTTGTGTTCCAGTAGTGGTAAGAGTTGGTCGAGTATGGCACGCTCAATAATCTTGGATAAAAAAGACAGGTTAGAGACAGGACGATAATTTGTCATGCTCTCGACATCAAGGCCAGGTTTCTTAATTAGGGGCCTAAGCAAAACACGTTTCTCAGACTGCACAAAATTACTTTCTAAGAAGCATTTATTTGTTATGTTGCAGATAAAGTCTGCAGCATGCTCGTACACATCAGGCAGTTGTGACATGTTACATGGATCGAGTGAGCAAAATGTTTTATTAAGTTCTCTGATGTAACATTTGACTTTGTTTACATCCAGTGGATGAAATGTTGAAAGCAAATGATTCCCGGTGCACCGTGGCTGGAAGTCAACTGAGTATGCTTCACTAGGAGGACTGCTATCTAAGTCACTTCTTATGCGAGATATCTTACTTGTAAAAAATGAAGCAAAATCAGAAGCCAATTGGGCATCAGATAAAGAAGTTGGTTTAACAATTACATTCCTCCGACCAACCAAATTGTTCACAACTGCAGACAATTTTTTTTTATCACCACCACATGAATCAACTTTATTTTGATAATACCTAGCCTTTTGGGCTTTTACAGTGTGAACGACTGCTCTTCTCGTAAAAACATAATGCAAACGAGTTACTTCAGTCCGCTGCAAGCGCCACTCACGCTCTGCCCTTCTACGTTGTCTACGCAAAGAATTAATGGATGGACCATACCACGGAGAATTATCACGTACAGTGATTGTTTTTACTACCTCAGGACAATAATGGTCAAAAATTGACTTGAGCTCGTTGTTGTAAATATCAACCAATTCAACAGAAGAAAGACTTGAAGAATCGATGGAGTTTAAACGTTGATCAATTTCAAAACACATCAACTGGCGGTCAACATTGTTGTAATTTCTGAACCTGATGACCTTTTTATATGAAGGGGATATCGGGACACCAAAATTAAGAGTGATCAGAGCATGATCAGAGATGAGGGGGTCAAATGAGTCAACCTCCACATCTGATACGCGCCTGCAACCAACAGGAGACAAGATCAAGTCAAGGACATGTCCTGAGACATGAGTTGGATTACTCACATGATTGAAAAAATTGTTCTGGGTGATCAACTCAAGGAATTCTGAAGAAAATGGTTTTGACTCTGGACTGCCAACCCAATAATTGAAATCACCACAAACAAGAAGTCCTCCAGGTTTAAGAGAAAACCCTTCAAGAAACTGCCCAAACTCCTCCATAAAACCTCGATCTCTGCCCGGATGACCTGGTCGATAGACAATTGCAATTCTAATGGTATTCTGATGGAAATTTATTAATACTTCCATAAATTCAAATGATGATGGGGTCAGGTCTGGGTCAATGAGAGAAACGTTTGCAAGTGCTGCCGAATAGATGAATGCTACGCCTCCTCCCGGATAGTCAGCAGCAGGCCTGGGAATACTAATAATAGAATGTGTCTTAGGCAAAGCATTACGAATAATATCGATATCAGACTCATACAACCAGGTTTCAGTCAAGCACAATATGTCAAGCTCGTGCTGATTTAGGGTTTCATTAATATAGTCTATCTTATTACGGATGGAACGATTATTTAAAAACCCATCCTTAACTGGTTCAAGAGGGATGTAGTCAGTTTTTTGAATGGTCAAAATTGGTGTTCTCAATCAATCTATTCCTATGAGAAATCATAATTGGACATTCTCTACTTGAAGCAAAATGGGCAACCACCTGTGACTTTGAATTAGCATCTTGTTGTCTTAAAGAGGAGCAGTTGATACATTTGGGAGAATTTCTGTTACTACAGTCCTTAGATTTATGGGCTCCAGCACAAAAGACACATTTAGGTTCATCACTTTTCCTAGAACATCTCTCAAATGTATGACCAAAGCCTTGACAGCGATGACACTGTGTAACCCAGAATCTATCGAAAGCGTGGCATCTTGTAAGATCCACATAGATGTAATTGCCCTGTTCTACAATGGAGGATCTCACCTCTGGCGACATCTTCAAGACAGCAGTTTTGGTGTCATTCCTTGTCCTTGTGAAGAGAAGGTTGAGGGTACAACCTCGATCAACGAGCATCTTAATTTTATTGTTTTTTCTCAGAATATTTGGGATGATGTCAGAGTCATCCAAGGAAGAGGAAAGGCCTGTCACGGTCATTTTAGGCAACATTTTCTTTGGCTCTGATATGCAAAAAGTGCCCTCAGAGACAAAATGATCAGTCAGCACCCCAGTTGCTTCTCTCTTGGCCTCAGCTGATGGAAACTTCACTACCAGCCCACCAGCCTTGGTCTTAAGGCAGCCGTCAACCGGTACCGAGTTAAGTATGCCTCTGATGTCTTCTGGTCCCATCTGATTTGTCAGGGCACTAGCGCCACTCTCTGGTTTCACAATCAGTACATGCTGACTATGAATGGCTTTTTTCTGGCCATGAGCACTGATCTCAATCACGCCCCCAGGCAGATCCTTCCCTCCCCCCACGAGAGACCCACGAACAGCATCCGCAAATGACTTGGCCTGATCTTGTGTGACCGCCATAGGTGATGAGACCTTGGTCTCTAGTGCCTCCAGTCTATTTGATACGTCTCTGATTGCTTGAAAGATTGGCCCAATAACTTTATCTTCATACTCCGTCTTGGTACTACTTCCTCCACCAGCCAAGACCTCGTCTGCTGGTGCAACACACTGGCTACACAGCCAGCGAAAGCCCAGCTGGTGGCTCCTCTTCATGAATGGATAGTTGCCTGCATCCAAATTTTCACAAGCTATATGAATCCACTCGCTGCAGTAGGCGCACTTCAGTGCTTGTGCACTTTTTGCTACAGACCTACTGCAGCGAGGGCACTGGTGTTGTTTACTCATGAAAAAGGAGAACAAAAAAAAACAAAATGACAACAACAGCAAAACGTATATACAATACTACCCGGGAAAAACCCGGGTAGCGCCGCCCCCGTTTGTGTCACCCTAATTTAGGAGGAAAAAAAGAAAACCGAAGGGAAAAAAAGCACAAAAAACAGAAATGGAAAAAAAAACAAAAAAACAGGGTGTCTGCGAGGTCACCACGAGCAGGTGGGGTACGACTTGACTACCCTTCTAGGAAAGGTAACCCAAACCGAGGTGCCGCTGAAGTGCTGAGATGGTATTGAAATTTTTCCCAATTCGAGCTTTACAGCAGCAACAAATACGTCACTTAGGCAAGACCTCATTGGTTACGATACTGCCACTGCGTAAAGCAGCATTTGACAGAGTATGGCACCGGGCCATATTGTCTAAGATGTCACACTATGGCCTTGCATCACTGGTTCTTCTAATTTCTTCTCATCTTCATAATAGAAAAATACGGGTCAGGGTAAATGGAATTTATTCGCAGTTTCATTCCATAAATGCTGGCGTACTTCAGGGATCAGTTTTGGCGCCAACCCCCTTTCTCATTCATATAAATGACCTATCTGTCACTCACAACCCAATACACTCTTATGCTGATGACTCGACCCTTCATAGTTCTTTCACATTTAGTACCTCCGTTACACAGTTTGATAATATAAATTCCCAAATAAACACTGCAATTTAGAGGAGTACTCCCGAGGTGGATGGAAAGCTGATGACAGGGTGAGCTGGAGCTCCCATTTCATCAGCCCTTAGGACTAGTTCATGACCATCCCCCTTTGCTGAAATTCTTCAGTGTCTCAGTAACACAGAGAGTAGGCCAGCATGCTCTCCAGTACAAATTTCTCTATCTACACCAAACTACATGCACAGTACACACTACACTTCCTTTTCCAAAACTAAAAAAATTATGGCATCTCATCACCAAGCCTCGAAGTCCTCAGGGGAGGGACCATAAATACCCCCACCATTCGCCCCTCTCCCGGTGATGACTCAAGGTGCCTGGAACCACTGTCTGACTCTCTTCTTCTTCCTTCCTGCAACATTCTCGGCCTTTCCTCTAACTTTCGCTCTGTTGAGCACCACCTCTCCTCCTCTAAACCTCACCTTCTTTTTCTAACTGAGACTCAGCTGTCTGAGGCAACTGACAGCAAACCCTTTTCTGTATCCTCCTACTTTCTCTATACTCATTTCAAAGCCAAAGGTGGCTGTTGTGTATATATACGCAAGGACTTATCTTGCTCTCATGTTCCTGAACTCGATTCTTCTGAATTCTCTACACTCTGGCTTCGGCTTTCCTGTCATTCTCTGACTAAATATATCTGTGCTGTTTACTTATCTCCTAATTCTACTGACTATCAAAAATTCTTCGACTATCTTACTTCTACGATGGAACACATTTTATCCATTTCTCCTTTCTCTGAAATCTCCATTCTAGGAGATTTCAATGTTCACCAAACCTTTGGCTCTCCTCTCCTTTCACTGATCCGCTTGGTGAACAAGCCTACATCTTTTCTACATTTAATGACCTAGAGCAGCTTGTACAGCACTCTACCCGTATCCCAGACCGCCTTGGAGAGAGCTCCAACATACTTGACCTCTTCCTTACAACTAATCCTTCTGCTTACACTGTTAATCTTTTCTCTCTGTTGGGCTCCTCTGATCACAACCTTATCACCTTAACCTGTCCTATCGCTCCGGTATGGCCTGTGGACCCTCCAGGGAAACGTCGACTGTGGCATTTTGGAGCCGCGGACTGGGAGGCCCTTAGGCAGTACTTCTTTGATTTTCCCTGGGATGATTATTGCTTCCATGGCCGGGAGCGATCTGAATGTGCCTTGTGCATTACGGAGGTTATTCTCTCGGGCATGGAAGCATACATTCCTTTCTCATATCCTTTGACTAACGCAAGAAAGCCTTGGTTTAATCACACTTGTTCTAATGCTGTCTGCTACAAGAAGAGGGCCTGCAAAAGGTACCACAACCAACCCACCCCTGAATCACATCATCTTTACATTTCTGCCTGGAATCGTGCTAAGTCTGTTCTTCGCTCTGCTAAAAATAATCTCATCTGTATTACATGCTCTCAACTCTCCGACTCGAACTCTTCCTGCTCCTTCTGGCACCTTGCCAAAAACCTTTCTAACAACTTTACCTCATCATCCTTCCCTCCTCTTTTCTACTCTGATGGTTCTGTTGCTATTTCGTCTACTCATAAAGCAGATCTCTTCACACAGACTTTCTCCTCCAATTCCAACTTAGACGATTCCGGTGCTGTTCCTCCATCACTTCCCCCCTCTGACTTCCTCATGGCTGACATTAAAATTTCTTCAGCTGATGTATTTGCTGCCATCACTGGCCTCAATACTAACAAGGCATATGGGCCTGATGGGGTCCCTCCTGTTGTTCTCAAGAACTGTGCTACTGTGCTTACACTCTGCCTAGGCAAACACTTTTGCCTTTGTCTGTCAACTTGTACCTTTCCTTCTTGCTGGAACTCTCATGCAGCCAGTCCCAAAGAAGGGTGACCACTCCCAACCCTCCAACTATCGTCCAATTGCTTTAACGTCCTGTATTTCAAAAGTTTTCGAGTCAATTCTCAATAAAAAAATTTTAAGGCATCTTTCCTATCACAACCTTCTTTCTGATTGTCAGTACGGGTTCCGTCAGGGACGCTTCACTGGCGATCTTCTCACCTACCTTTCAGACTCCTGGTCATCCTCCTTTCGGGACTTTGGCGAAAGCTTTGCCATTGCACTTGACATCTCAAATGCTTTCGATTGAGTCTGGCATAAAAATTTTAATTTCTAAACTGCCCTCTTACAGTTTCTATCCTTCTATCTGTGCCTTCATAACTAGCTTCCTTTCTGGTCATTCTATAGCCGCTGTTGTAGACGGCCATCGTTCTTCTCCTAGACCTATCAACAGTGGTGTTCCTCAGGGCTCTGCCCTATCACCAACTCTCTTCCTTTTATTCATCAACGACCTTCTAAGCTGTACATCTAACCCTATCCACTCATACACTGATGACTCCTCCCTTCACCTTTCCATTCGGTTCCCGCAACGCCCATCTCAGCAGTTTCTTCAACAAACTAGGGATGTGGTTATGGCACACCTAATGTCTGACTTGCCTCGTATCTCTGACGGGTAAAAATAATCTGGTTGTTTTTAATGCATCTAAGACTCAGTTCTTACAGTACACCTATTAACCCGATAAAATCTTCCACAAGTATACCCACTAATGTATAATAATATTCAGCTTAATCCTGCATCATCCTTGAACATGTTTGGGGTTTCATTTACTCGGGACTTATCATGGTAAGATCATGTTACATCTCTTGTAAAATCTGCTTCCAAGAGATTGGGTGTGCTAAGCCGACTCCATTCATTCTTTACTCCTGCACAATTGTTGACTCTATACAGAGGTTTTATCCACCCCTGTGTGGAGTACAACTCTCATGTGTGGGGAGGCTCCCCACATACAGCTCTTCTCAATAGGGTTGAGTCAAAGGCTTTTCGTCTCATTAACTCTCCTCCTCTTACTGACTCCCTTCAACCTCTGTCTCTTCACCGCACTGTTGCATCTTTCTCTCTTTTCTATCGCCACTTTAATGGTCACTGCTCCTCTGAACTGTCTGCATGCATTCCTTCACCTCTACGACGGGCGTGTAGCACCCGTCTAGCAGCAAACTCTCATCCCTTTTCTGTCCAACTCTCTAATGCAAGCGTTAACCGTTACTCCCTGTCTTTCATTTATGCAACAGGTCAACTCTGGAATTGTCTCTCTCTGCCTGTATTTCCTGCTGCCTATGATCTCCATCTTTGAAACGCAGTGTGTCCGGGCATCTCGAAATGATCGGATCTTGAATTTGGCTCTCTATTGTATTTGTTTTTCTCTTGGAGGGAACTGTTATTGCGGGCTCATAGCCCTTAGTTCCTTGTTCGTCGCATTAAAAAAAAAAAATTCTCTGAACCAGGACCTTTCTAAAATTAATCAATGGGGACAAACAAATCTGGTCTCATTTAATGTTCAGAAAACTAAATACATTAATTTCTCCAACAGAAAGAATCCCTCAGACTCTCACATAATTTTGAATGATGTCAATATTCCATATCCACTACAATTGATATCCTAGGTTTTACTCTAATCCCCAACCTAAGCTGGACATCTTATGTTAAATCCCTTGCTAAAAATGCTTCCAAAAAATTGGGACTTATGTACAGAATTCGTGAGTTCTTCTCTGACGAGCAAATGGCCACAATATACAAATGTCATGTGCGTTCTCAGATAGAATACTGTTCACCACTGTGGAGTGGATGTGGAGCGGTTGCATTGAGGCAGCTGGACAAAATTCAAAATAAAGCCATTAGATTAATCAATAATCCTGCCATCACGTAGGACTTCCTCCATTATCAGTACGTAGAGATGTTGCTTCTTTAGCATTATTTTATAGATATTTTTACGTAAGTGTTCAGACGAACTGGCTTCAATTGTTCCTCCCCTTCACATTTTCTCCCGAAATACTCGGGCAGCTGGGAACGCCTATGAATTCACACTCTCTCCCCCGCAATGCAGAACCTCTGCTTATCAAAATTCATTTATCCCCAGAACTAATACTCTCTGGAATCCACTTCCTGAGAGTTGTTTCCCACAAACATTTAATCCACTTCAATTCAAATCCAGTTGTTATAAATATTTTATGAATGGAGGATGCCTTTAGGCACATGGACTTATTTTTTTTCCCTTTGTTTTTCCTTCCTCCATTCATTATCTATATAAAAAAAAAAAGATCACTTTCACGGACCAGCCCCCAAATGTAGTCCCCCATCATGCTCTTGTTATGCAGTCCTTGTTATCTCCTCTCAAAGTGCATTATATCTTGATAGAAACGTTCTCCTTGCTCTTCAGAATATGCACCCATGTTGTCCTTGAATTCATCCAGATGGGAATGAGCCATATGATTCTTGAGTGACATTTTACAGCCCATGACGCCGTAGTTCTTTAAGAGGTTGTCAATCAGCTCCACATGGTCCTCATCCTTATGATTTCCAAGAAAACCGTGAACCATTGCTTTCAGGCTGTTCCAAGTCACTTTTTCCACTTTCTAAAGCTTGTTGGGAAGATCCTTGCACTCCAGGATCTTCTTAACCTGTGGACCGACAAAATTACCGGCTTTGATTTTCGCCTTAGTGGTAGGTGGTGGCGACCATCATCCACTCACTTGATGTAGTGCTGCCTACTTCTTCCTTAGCCTTTATCATTCTTTTCCTGTGTCTGCCCTCCTCTCTTCCTATTTCTCCCATCCTTCCTGTCACTTCTTATTGCTTCTTTCCTTTACAGGTGGCTTTACATTGAGTAACAAGCCAAATGGTTTCCTGTATGCCAAGAAACCATTTACGACGCTGGGTGGTAACCATATAACCAAACCATAAGTGCTCCCTACATGTCAACAAGAGGGTTGGTGGAGGGTTAGTGCCCCTCCCCATAAAACAAATAACTCAAGGTCAAATGCCCTGCTGAGAGGGGTCGCCTTGACGTGGTGGCAGGCCTTGAAGCCTGGCTGGCAGTGCCACTTACTTTGGAGGCATGCCTACCTTTGTAGGGTTCGGCATCTGTCGGTCTCGTGGACCAAGCACCCCGTACATCACTAGTGGAGGAGGCCTGCTGGTGATGTTAGTTCCTGCCCATTTACCATCTATGGCGGGACTGTTGCCTCCCCACGTGTTTGCCGTGCATGGCATCCCGTAATGCTGGGAGATGGGAGTCCTGGGGGTTGAGCAATGCTGCACGATGTGCCCTGCAGCTAGCAGTACACCTCTTTGGTCCCTTATTCTGGCTAGATGGGTGGCCTGGTTGGGCCCAACCAGGTCAATCAGCTGGTCATGCATTGGCTAGGGTCAAGTGGTTACTGGGGGGCCTGGTGACTCCCATTGTCCTGGAATCACCCTTCCCCAGGTCCCCCTGTGGTTACCCGCGTATACTCTCCCGCTACCTCTGGGGTTCCCAGTGGTGTTATCCCAAGCATATGACCTCCCTTCACTTATTACTACTCTTGAGCCCTTCCAGGCCCCTAGAGAATATCCTCCTCTACCCCAGCGTTCAGCTGGGTCTGGGAGGCATTCTCGTCGGGGTGGTGTGGTTCAGGGGTTGGCCACAGATGAGACTGCCGGCGTCTTATGCCAATATCTGGTAATAAAATCTACTCTTGGTGGGTCTGTCCAAGATATAGATATTTTTGATATGCACTGTGCCATTGTCTCTGCATGTGGGAGAGAACCAAGAATCTCTTCCCAAGGGGATGGAAGTCTCCTGGTTGAGGTGTCCTCCCCAGAAGAGAGCTCTCGTTTATTAGTGCTAACCTCAGTTTCCAATACAGCCATTTCATGCACTCCTCATGGCAGTTTTAACCAAACAAAGGGAGTCTTATTTTCCCGTGACCTCCTCCGATATTCGGAGGCACGGCTGTTGGAAGGACTACAATCGTCTGGTGTGATAAAGGTTGAGCGCCTTCATAAGAAAATCAATGGAATTTTGCCCCCAACCCCGACCTTGTTACTAACATTTGACAAATTAACAATGCTTACATCTGTGAAATTGGTTTGGCTATCACTTCCAGTGAAACCATATGTGCCCACCCCAAAGCAGTGCTTCCACTGTCAGGGGTATGGACATGTCAGCAAATTTTGCCGCCGTGCACAGGTTGGACTTCCTGGTGTCTGTGTCTCTTGTGGTGAATCAAGCCATACTAGCGACTGTACAGGACCCATTAAATGTTATCACTGTGGAGGTCCCCATGCTGTCTCTTTGAAAAACTGTCCAAGATACTGCCTTGAGAAGGAGATCTTATAGAGGGTTTCGTTTCCTGATGCAAAAGAAGAGCCCAGACACTCTTCTTTCAGGCAGGGGTAACTTATGCTTCTGTCCTTTCTAGAACACCAGTGCATCACCCTGTATCTCAGAGACAGCCTCGACCCACTCCAGTACCCACTCCTTCAACTCGTGATATGCAAAATGCTGTCCCCATGGTTAGTGTTGTTGGTAAGAATGATGTTTGCCCGACCACTGCTCTGACTGTTCCCCCCCAACTTCGGTGGCCAACGACTTGCACACTTCTGTGGTGATGACCGATGTCCACGCTGACCAGACTCCTGCACCCATCATAGCCAGTATGCCCGAGGCTCCATCTGTACCTGGCAAACGTCACTGTTGTTCATCAGAGTCCTCTGAATATGAAGACCGGCCACCTAAGGTGTCTGTTGTTGACCCTTCTGTCGACACCTCTCCTGTTCCCTCTCTCCAGCAGGCTGAGAGATCTAGCCAGATGACAGCAGAAGCTGATGGTTTGGCTCTGGTCTAGTTCTCACATAGGGATGTTGGACAGACCGTTGGCACTTCAGATCTGAAGCATAGGATGGCCTCCTCAAATGACTGGAGTCCTGTGGACTCAACTTCCACGTCTAGGGCTTCTGGTGAGGGCACTGGCTGTCCTACATCTCTAAAGGCAACCCCCAAGCTGCCTTCCAAACAACCTGCTATGCCCACTCCAAGAAAGAGTGTTGCAAAACTTACTTCCTCATCCCCACGTTTGCCTTCAGATGTCAGACAGAGGGTGCGAGTTTCTGGTGCTGGGCAGGCTCCTCCAAAGGGCACTCATAAGCATCAATCGAAACCCGCTGAGGGGGCAAGGTTGTCTCGCCCCTCATCCTGTTTCTTGGTTCATTATGGATACTCTGGCATTCTCAGCCAGCGTATTACAATGGAACTGTCGAGGGCTGTGCGATAATTGGGAGGAGCTGCAGACCCTCCTGACTTGTTCCCCTATATGTGTGTGTCTCCAGGAAACTGTTGTAGGGTTTGCCACTCCCCATGCACCACCTGCATACAATGCTTTTTACTCAGCGCCAACCCAGGGTCCTGTTGGGGGTAGTGCTGTTTCAGTGAGAGCTGACATCCCTCATCAGCCAGTTCACCTCCAGTCCAACCTCCAATGTGTTTCAGTGCAGGTATATGTCCACCGTTGGTATACAGTTTGTTCCATTTATTTACTGCCCAACACAGCAGTCGGTAGGGTGGAACTTGAGAACCTTCTTGGCCAGTTACCTATGCCCTTTCTTCTCTTGGGGGACTTTAATGGTCGCCACCCATTGTGGGGCGACTGTATTGTTAACCAACAAGGGAGTTTGTTGGCATCCTTTTTGGTGGATAAAGATCTTGTCCTGTTCAATACTGGGGTGTTTACACATTTTCATCCCCAAATAGGCTCATTTACTGCAGTTGACATCTCTATCTGCTCTTCTGACTGTCTCCTGGACTTTACCTGGGAGATTATGGAGGATCTCCATGGAAGTGATCACTTTTTCATCCTCCTTACTGCAGCAGCCTCTAGTCCCTGTTCCCGTCTACCGAGGTGGAGATTGGATAAGGCGGACTGGTCCCTTTTCTCTTCTCTGATTTCTTTTGATGTCTCAGTTGACGACTTTCCGCATATTGATGAGGCTGGCTCGTTCTTTACCTCCGTTCTGCATTCTGCTGCACTTCATGCTGTTCCTGAAACTTCTGGCACGTATTGCTATCGACCTGTCCCATGGTGGAATGAGGATTGCAGTGTTGCTGTACGTGCTAAGAAGTTAGCTTTCTCCCGTTATCGTAGATGCAGAAGAGAGCATAATCTTGCCGAATTCAGAAGGGCGCAGGCTAAAGCTCGTCGGGTACTGAAACAAGCTAGCCGGGACTCTTGGATGGCTTATGTGTCATCTGTTAACTCAAAGACGCCAGTGTCTTAGGTGTCGAAGAGGGTGCAGAAGATCTCAGGAAAATTCACTCAGAGCAGGTCCCCTGTGCTGATGTCTAACAGTGAGCCTGTTGGTCACCCTGCAGCTGTAGCTGATATTTTTGCATTTGCCTTTACAGCAGTCAGTCAGAGAGACACTAGCTCGCCAATTTTTGCCAGACAACAGGAGATAGAGGAGGCAAGGGTGTTGGACTTCCGTTCGGGGAAAGTGGAGTCCTACAACCTCCCTTTCTCTTATCATGAACTCCAATCTGCCCTTTCCCTCTGTCATGACACCTCACCAGGGCCAGATGATACTCCCGACACAATGCTTCGGCACCTGAATGATGATGCACTGTCTTTTCTTGTGTGACCGCCATAGGTGATGAGACCTTGGTCTCTAGTGCCTCCAGTCTATTTGATACGTCTCTGATTGCTTGAAAGATTGGCCCAATAACTTTATCTTCATACTCCGTCTTGGTACTACTTCCTCCACCAGCCAAGACCTCGTCTGCTGGTGCAACACACTGGCTACACAGCCAGCGAAAGCCCAGCTGGTGGCTCCTCTTCATGAATGGATAGTCGCCTGCATCCAGATTTTCACAAGTTATATGAATCCACTCGCTGCAGTAGGCGCACTTCAGTGCTTGTGCACTTTTTGCTACAGACCTACTGCAGCGAGGGCACTGGTGCTGTTTACTCATGATAAAGGAGAACAAAAAAAAACAAAATGACAACAACAGCAAAACGTATATACAATACTACCCGGGAAAAACCCGGGTAGCGCCGCCCCCGTTTGTGTCACCCTAATTTAGGAGGAAAAAAAGAAAACCGAAGGAAAAAAAAGCACAAAAAACAGAAATGGAAAAAAAACAAAAAAACAGGGTGTCTGCGAGGTCACCACGAGCAGGTGGGGTACGACTTGACTACCCTTCTAGGAAAGGTAACCCAAACCGAGGTGCCGCAGAAGTGCTGAGAAAATTTTTCCCAATTCGAGCTTTACAGCAGCAACAAATACGTCACTTAGGCAAGACCTCATTGGTTACGATACTGCCACTGCGTAAAGCAGCATTTGACAGAGTAGGGCACCGGGCCATATTGTCTAAGATGTCACACTATGGCCTTGCATCACTGGTTCTTCTAATTTCTTCTTACCTTCAAAATAGAAAAATACGGGTCATGGTAAATGGAATTTATTCTCAGTTTCATTCCATAAATGCTGGCGTACTTCAGGGATCAGTTTTGGCGCCAACCCCCTTTCTCATTCATATAAATGACCTATCTGTCACTCACAACCCAATACACTCTTATGCTGATGACTCGACCCTTCATAGTTCTTTCACATTTAGTACCTCCGTTACACAGTTTGATAATATAAATTCCCAAATAAACACTGCAATTTAGAGGAGTACTCCCGAGGTGGATGGAAAGCTGATGACAGGGTGAGCTGGAGCTCCCATTTCATCAGCCCATAGGACTAGTTCATGACCATCCCCCTTTGCTGAAATTCTTCAGTGTCTCAGTAACACAGAGAGTAGGCCAGCATGCTCTCCAGTACAAATTTCTCTATCTACACCAAACTACATGCACAGTACACACTACACTTCCTTTTCCAAAATTCAAAAAATTATGGCATCTCATCACCCAGCCTCGAAGTCCTCGGGGGGGGGGGACCATAAATACCCCCACCTTCCGCCCCTCTCCCGGTGACAACTCGAGGTGCCTGGAACCACTGTCTGACTCTCTTCTTCTTCCTTCCTTGCAACATTCTCGGCCTTTCCTCTAACTTTCGCTCTGTTGAGCACCACCTCTCCTCCTCTAAACCTCACCTTCTTTTTCTAACTGAGACTCAGCTGTCTGAGGCAACTGACAGCAAACCCTTTTCTGTATCCTCCTACTTTCTCTATACTCATTTCAAAGCCAAAGGTGGCTGTTGTGTATATATACGCAAGGACTTATCTTGCTCTCATGTTCCTGAACTCGATTCTTCTGAATTCTCTACACTCTGGCTTCGGCTTTCCTGTCATTCTCTGACTAAATATATCTGTGCTGTTTACTTATCTCCTAATTCTACTGACTATCAAAAATTCTTCGACTATCTTACTTCTACGATGGAACACATTTTATCCATTTCTCCTTTCTCTGAAATCTCCATTCTAGGAGATTTCAATGTTCACCACCACCTTTGGCTCTCCTCTCCTTTCACTGATCCGCGTGGTGAACAAGCCTACATCTTTTCTACATTTAATGACCTAGAGCAGCTTGTACAGCACCCTACCCGTATCCCAGACCGCCTTGGAGAGAGCTCCAACATACTTGACCTCTTCCTTACAACTAATCCTTCTGCTTACACTGTTAATCTTTTCTCTCTGTTGGGCTCCTCTGATCACAACCTTATCACCTTAACCTGTCCTATCGCTCCGGTATGGCCTGTGGACCCTCCAGGGAAACGTCGACTGTGGCATTTTGGAGCCGCGGACTGGGAGGCCCTTAGGCAGTACTTCTTTGATTTTCCCTGGGATGATTATTGCTTCCATGGCCGGGAGCGATCTGAATGTGCCTTGTGCATTACGGAGGTTATTCTCTCGGGCATGGAAGCATACATTCCTTTCTCAAATCCTTTGACTAACGCAAGAAAGCCTTGGTTTAATCACACTTGTTCTAATGCTGTCTGCTACAAGAAGAGGGCCTACAAAAGGTACCACAACCAACCCACCCCTGAATCACATCATCTTTACATTTCTGCCTGGAATCGTGCTAAGTCTGTTCTTCGCTCTGCTAAAAATAATCTCATCTGTATTACATGCTCTCAACTCTCCAACTCGAACTCTTCCTGCTCCTTCTGGCACCTTGCCAAAAACCTTTCTAACAACTTTACCTCATCATCCTTCCCTCCTCTTTTCTACTCTGGTGGTTCTGTTGCAATTTCGTCTACTCATAAAGCAGATCTCTTCACACAGACTTTCTCCTCCAATTCCAACTTAGACGATTCCGGTGCTGTTCCTCCATCACTTCCCCCCTCTGACTTCCTCATGGCTGACATTAAAATTTCTTCAGCTGATGTATTTGCTGCCATCACTGGCCTCAATACTAACAAGGCATATGGGCCTGATGGGGTCCCTCCTGTTGTTCTCAAGAACTGTGCTACTGTGTTTACACTCTGCCTAGGCAAACGCTTTTGCCTTTGTCTGTCAACTTGTACCTTTCCTTCTTGCTGGAACTCTCATTCAGCCAGTCCCAAAGAAGGGTGACCACTCCCAACCCTCCAAGTATCGTCCAATTGCTTTAACGTCCTGTATTTCAAAAGTTTTCGAGTCAATTCTCAATAGAAAAATTTTAAGGCATCTTTCCTATCACAACCTTCTTTCTGATTGTCATACGGGTTCCGTCAGGGACGCTTCACTGGCGATCTTCTCACCTACCTTTCAGACTCCTGGTCATCCTCCTTTCGGGACTTTGGCGAAAGCTTTGCCATTGCACTTGACATCTCAAAGGCTTTCGATTGAGTCTGGCATAAAAATTTTAATTTCTAAACTGCCCTCTTACAGTTTCTATCCTTCTATCTGTGCCTTCATAACTAGCTTCCTTTCTGGTCATTCTATAGCCGCTGTTGTAGACGGCCATCGTTCTTCTCCTAGACCTATCAACAGTGGTGTTCCTCAGGGCTCTGCCCTATCACCAACTCTCTTCCTTTTATTCATCAATTACCTTCTAAGCTGTACATCTAACCCTATCCACTCATACACTGATGACTCCTCCCTTCACCTTTCCATTCGGTTCCCGCAACGCCCATCTCAGCAGTTTCTTCAACAAACTAGGGATGTGGTTATGGCACACCTAATGTCTGACTTGCCTCGTATCTCTGACGGGTAAAAATAATCTGGTTGTTTTTAATGCATCTAAGACTCAGTTCTTACACCTATTAACCCGATAAAATCTTCCACAAGTATACCCACTAATGTATAATAATATTCAGCTTAATCCTGCATCATCCTTGAACATGTTTGGGGTTTCATTTACTCGGGACTTATCATGGTAAGATCATGTTACATCTCTTGTAAAATCTGCTTCCAAGAGATTGGGTGTGCTAAGCCGACTCCATTCATTCTTTACTCCTGCACAATTGTTGACTCTATACAGAGGTTTTATCCACCCCTGTGTGGAGTACAACTCTCATGTGTGGGGAGGCTCCCCACATACAGCTCTTCTCAATAGGGTTGAGTCAAAGGCTTTTCGTCTCATTAACTCTCCTCCTCTTACTGACTCCCTTCAACCTCTGTCTCTTCACTGCACTGTTGCATCTTTCTCTCTTTTCTATCGCTACTTTAATGGTCACTGCTCCTCTGAACTGTCTGCATGCATTCCTTCACCTCTACGACGGGCGTGTAGCACCCGTCTAGCAGCAAACTCTCATCCCTTTTCTGTCCAACTCTCTAATGCAAGCGTTAACCGTTACTCCCTGTCTTTCATTTATGCAACAGGTCAACTCTGGAATTGTCTCTCTCTGCCTGTATTTCCTGCTGCCTATGATCTCCATCTTTGAATCGCAGTGTGTCCGGGCATCTGGAAATGATCGGATCTTGAATTTGGCTCTCTATTGTATTTGTTTTTCTCTTGGAGGGAACTGTTATTGCGGGCTCATAGCCCTTAGTTCCTTCTTCCTCGCATTAAAAAAAAAAAAATTCTCTGAACCAGGACCTTTCTAAAATTAATCAATGGGGACAAACAAATCTGGTCTCATTTAATGCTCAGAAAACTAAATACATTAATTTCTCCAACAGAAAGAATCCCTCAGACTCTCACATAATTTTGAATGATGTCAATATTCCATATCCACTACAACTGATATCCTAGGTTTTACTCTAATCCCCAACCTAAGCTGGACATCTTATGTTAAATCCCTTGCTAAAAATGCTTCCAAAAAATTGGGACTTATGTACAGAATTCGTGAATTCTTCTCTGACGAGCAAATGGCCACAATATACAAATGTCATGTGCGTTTTCAGATAGAATACTGTTCACCACTGTGGAGTGGATGTGGAGCGGTTGCATTGAGGCAGCTGGACAAAATTCAAAATAAAGCCATTAGATTAATCAATAATCCTGCCATCACGTAGGACTTCCTCCATTATCAGTACGTAGAGATGTTGCTTCTTTAGCATTATTTTATAGATATTTTTACCGTAAGTGTTCAGACGAACTGGCTTCAATTGTTCCTCCCCTTCACATTTTCTCCCGAAATACTCGGACAGCTGGGAACGCCTATGAATTCACACTCTCTCCCCCGCAATGCAGAACCTCTGCTTATCAAAATTCATTTATCCCCAGAACTAATACTCTCTGGAATCCACTTCTTGAGAGTTGTTTCCCACAAACATTTAATCCACTTCAATTCAAATCCAGTTGTTATAAATATTTTATGAATGGAGGATGCCTTTAGGCACATGGACTTCTTTTTTTCCCTTTGTTTTTCCTTCCTTCATTCATTATCTATATAAAAAAAAAAAAATCACTTTCACGGACCAGCCCCCAAATGTAGTCCCCCATCATGCTCTTGTTATGCAGTCCTTGTTATCTCCTCTCAAAGTGCATTATATCTTGATAGAAACGTTCTCCTTGCTCTTCAGAATATGCACCCATGTTGTCCTTGAATTCATCCAGATGGGAATGAGCCATATGATTCTTGAGTGACATTCTACAGCCCATGGCGCCGTAGTTCTTTATGAGGTTGTCAATCAGCTCCACATGGTCCTCATCCTTGTGATTTCCAAGAAAACCGCGAACCATTGCTTTCAGGCTGTTCCAAGTCACTTTTTCCACTTTCTAAAGCTTGTTGGGAAGATCTTTGCACTCCAGGATCTTCTTAACCTGTGGACCGACAAAATTACCGGCTTTGATTTTCGCCTTAGTGGTAGGTGGTGGCGACCATCATCCACTCACTTGATGTAGGGCTGCCTACATCTTCCTTAGCCTTTATCATTCTTTTCCTGTGTCTGCCCTCCTCTCTTCCTATTTCTCCCATCCTTCCTGTCACTTCTTATTGCTTCTTTCCTTTACAGGTGGCTTTACATTGAGTAACAAGCCAAATGGTTTCCTGTATGCCAAGAAACCATTTACGACGCTGGGTGGTAACCATATAACCAAACCATAAGTGCTCCCTACATGTCAACAAGAGGGTTGGTGGAGGGTTAGTGCCCCTCCCCATAAAACAAATAACTCAAGGTCAAATGCCCTGCTGAGAGGGGTCACCTTGACGTGGTGGCAGGCCTTGAAGCCTGGCTGGCAGTGCCACTTACTTTGGAGGCATGCCTACCTTTGTAGGGTTCGGCATCTGTCGGTCTCGTGGACCAAGCACCCCGTACATCACTAGTGGAGGAGGCCTGCTGGTGATGTTAGTTCCTGCCCATTTACCATCTATGGCGGGACTGTTGCCTCCCCACGTGTTTGCCGTGCATGGCATCCCGTAATGCTGGGAGATGGGAGTCCTGGGGGTTGAGCAATGCTGCACGATGTGCCCTGCAGCTAGCAGTACACCTCTTTGGTCCCTTATTCTGGCTAGATGGGTGGCCTGGTTGGGCCCAACCAGGTCAATCAGCTGGTCATGCATTGGCTAGGGTCAAGTGGTTACTGGGGGGCCTGGTGACTCCTATTGTCCTGGAATCACCCTTCCCCAGGTCCCCCTGTGGTTACCCGCGTATACTCTCCCGCTACCTCTGGGGTTCCCAGTGGTGTTATCCCAAGCATATGACCTCCCTTCACTTATTACTACTCTTGAACCCTTCCAGGCCCCTAGAGAATATCCTCCACTACCCCAGCGTTCAGCTGGGTCTGGGAGGCATTCTCGTCGGGGTGGTGTGGTTCAGGGGTTGGCCACAGATGAGACTGCCGGCGTCTTATGCCAATATCTGGTAATAAAATCTACTCTTGGTGGGTCTGTCCAAGATATAGATATTTTTGATATGCACTGTGCCATTGTGTGGGAGAGAACCAAGAATCTCTTCCCAAGGGGATGGAAGTCTCCTGGTTGAGGTGTCCTCCCCAGAAGAGAGCTCTCGTTTACTAGTGCTAACCTCAGTTTCCAATACAGCCATTTCATGCACTCCTCATGGCAGTTTTAACCAAACAAAGGGAGTCTTATTTTCCCGTGACCTCCTCCGATATTCGGAGGCACGGCTGTTGGAAGGACTACGATCGTCTGGTGTGATAAAGGTTGAGTGCCTTCATAAGAAAATCAATGGAATTTTGCCCCCAACCCCGACCTTGTTACTAACATTTGACAAATTAACAATGCTTACATCTGTGAAATTGGTTTGGCTATCACTTCCAGTGAAACCATATGTGCCCACCCCAAAGCAGTGCTTCCACTGTCAGGGGTATGGACATGTCAGCAAATTTTGCCGCCGTGCACAGGTTGGACTTCCTGGTGTATGTGTCTCTTGTGGTGAATCAAGCCATACTAGCGACTGTACAGGACCCATTAAATGTTATCACTGTGGAGGTCCCCATGCTGTCTCTTTGAAAAACTGTCCAAGATACTGCCTTGAGAAGGAGATCTTATAGAGGGTTTCGTTTCCTGATGCAAAAAGAAGAGCCCAGACACTCTTCTTTCAGGCAGGGGTAACTTATGCTTCTGTCCTTTCTAGAACACCAGTGCATCACCCTGTATCTCAGAGACAGCCTCGACCCACTCCAGTACCCACTCCTTCAACTCGTGATATGCAAAATGCTGTCCCCATGGTTAGTGTTGTTGGTAAGAATGATGTTTGCCCGACCACTGCTCTGACTGTTCCCCCCCAACTTCGGTGGCCAACGACTTGCACACTTCTGTGGTGATGACCGATGTCCACGCTGACCAGACTCCTGCACCCATCATAGCCAGTATGCCCGAGGCTCCATCTGTACCTGGCAAACGTCACTGTTGTTCATCAGAGTCCTCTGAATATGAAGACCGGCCACCTAAGGTGTCTGTTGTTGACCCTTCTGTCGACACCTCTCCTGTTCCCTCTCTCCAGCAGGCTGAGAGATCTAGCCAGATGACAGCAGAAGCTGATGGTTTGGCTCTGGTTTAGTTCTCACATAGGGATGTTGGACAGCCCGTTGGCACTTCAGATCTGAAGCATAGGATGGCCTCCTCAAATGACTGGAGTCCTGTGGACTCAACTTCCACGTCTAGGGCTTCTGGTGAGGGCACTGGCTGTCCTACATCTCTAAAGGCAACCCCCAAGCTGCCTTCCAAACAACCTGGTATGCCCACTCCAAGAAAGAGTGTTGCAAAACTTACTTCCTCATCCCCACGTTTGCCTTCAGATGTCAGACAGAGGGTGCGAGTTTCTGGTGCTGGGCAGGCTCCTCCAAAGGGCACTCATAAGCATCAATCGAAACCCGCTGAGGAGGCAAGGTTGTCTCGCCCCTCATCCTGTTTCTTGGTTCATTATGGATACTCTGGCATTCTCAGCCAGCGTACTACAGTGGAACTGTCGAGGGCTGTGCGATAATTGGGAGGAGCTGCAGACCCTCCTGACTTGTTCCCCTATATGTGTGTGTCTCCATGAAACTGTTGTAGGGTTTACCACTCCCCATGCACCACCTGCATACAATGCTTTTTACTCAGCGCCAACCCAGGGTCCTGTTGGGGGTAGTGCTGTTTCAGTGAGAGCTGACATCCCTCATCAGCCAGTTCACCTCCAGTCCAACCTCCAATGTGTTTCAGTGCAGGTATATGTCCACCGTTGGTATACAGTTTGTTCCATTTATTTACAGCCCAACACAGCAGTCGGTAGGGTGGAACTTGAGAACCTTCTTGGCCAGTTACCTATGCCCTTTCTTCTCTTGGGGGACTTTAATGGTCGCCACCCATTGTGGGGCGACTGTATTGTTAACCAACAAGGGAGTTTGTTGGCATCCTTTTTGGTGGATAAAGATCTTGTCCTGTTCAATACTGGGGTGTTTACACATTTTCATCCCCAAATAGGCTCATTTACTGCAGTTGACATCTCTATCTGCTCTTCTGACTGTCTCCTGGACTTTACCTGGGAGATTATGGAGGATCTCCATGGAAGTGATCACTTTTTCATCCTCCTTACTGCAGCAGCCTCTAGTCCCTGTTCCCGTCTACCGAGGTGGAGATTGGATAAGGCGGACTGGTCCCTTTTCTCTTCTCTGATTTCTTTTGATGTCTCAGTTGACGACTTTCCGCATATTGATGAGGCTGGCTCGTTCTTTACCTCCGTTCTGCATTCTGCTGCACTTCATGCTGTTCCTGAAACTTCTGGCACGTATTGCTATCGACCTGTCCCATGGTGGAATGAGGATTGCAGTGTTGCTGTACGTGCTAAGAAGTTAGCTTTCTCCCGTTATCGTAGATGCAGAAGAGAGCATAATCTTGCCGAATTCAGAAGGGCGCAGGCTAAAGCTCGTCGGGTACTGAAACAAGCTAGCCGGGACTCTTGGATGGCTTATGTGTCATCTGTTAACTCAAAGACGCCAGTGTCTTAGGTGTCGAAGAGGGTGCAGAAGATCTCAGGAAAATTCACTCAGAGCAGGTCCCCTGTGCTGATGTCTAACAGTGAGCCTGTTGGTCACCCTGCAGCTGTAGCTGATATTTTTGCATTTGCCTTTACAGCAGTCAGTCAGAGAGACACTAGCTCGCCAATTTTTGCCAGACAACAGGAGATAGAGGAGGCAAGGGTGTTGGACTTCCGTTCGGGGAAAGTGGAGTCCTACAACCTCCCTTTCTCTTATCATGAACTCCAATCTGCCCTTTCCCTCTGTCATGACACCTCACCAGGGCCAGATGATATTCCTTACACAACGCTTCGGCACCTGAATGATGATGCACTGTCTTTTCTCCTCAGCTTTTTAATAGAATCTGGAAGGAATCTTCTCTTCCCTCCTCTTGGCGTGAGGCTATTGTCCTGCCATTCCAAAAGCGGGGGAAGGCAGGTTTCAGTCCCCTGGAATATCGGCCAATTGCCTTAACATCTAGCTTGTGTAAATTATTTGAGAAAATGGTCAACACTCGCCTAATGTAATTCCTAGAAAGGAATGAATGTCTCTGTGTCAGTCTGGTTTTCAAAAATATCGCACAACAGTAGATGCACTGGTCCATCTTGAGCCTGCAGCTTGTGATGCTTTTCCTAGGCAGCAGCATCTGGTGTGCGTTTTCATTGACCTAGAAAAGGCATATGATACTACATGGCGGTTTCATATCTTCTGACAACTCCATTCTTTTGGTTTACGTGGTAGGCTGCCCCTATTTATAGTAAATTTTCTGCATGACCATTCATTCAGGGTTAAGGTTGGTGTCACCCTGTCTCCTTCATACCCTCAGGAGGAAGGGGTGCCTCAGGGAAGTGTCCTCAGTGTAACCCTTTACGTTTTAGCTTTGGACGGTATTGTGTCCTCAATTCCAGAAGGGGTGTCAGCCTCGCTGTATGTTGATGATTTGGCTGTATGGTATGCTGCTTCCCGAATGTCCATGGCTGAACACCGCATGCAGATTGCTCTGGACAGGGTCTCTCAGTGGGCCACCATGCACGGCTTCTGTTTCTCCCCAAAGAAGACAGTGGCCTTTGATTTCTGCCGTTTGAGAGGTGTACACCCAGACCCAGACCTCCAGTTATATGGCCACAGAGTGCGATGTGTGGACGAGACAAGGTTTCTTGGTCTTATTTTTGACAGGAGACTTACGTGGATACCACATATCCGCTCTTTACGACTATCGTGCCTCCGTGCCCTGTCTCTCCTACGGACTCTATCTCACTTATCTTGGGGTGCTGACAAAAACATCCTGCTCCGACTCTACCGTGCCTTAGTAAGGAGCAAATTGGACTATGGGTGTGTGGTATACTCTTCTGCTACAGAGGCAAGGCTGCAGCCACTAAGTTCGGTCCATCATGCTGGGATTCGTTTGTCACCTGGGGCCTTTCAGTCTTCTTCGATTGAAAGTCTGTTGGTTGATATAAACGAACCGCCACTAGATCTCTGCAGGCAGTCCTTAATGGTACAGTGTTGGCACCGTCTTTACCGTCTTCCGGCTTAAATGAGTTGTAAGACTATCTCTGAGGTCGCTCTTCTTCCCTTTCATAACACCCACCCTCGCTATCCACACCCGTTTGGGTACAGAGCGAGGGCTGCCATGGGGGAGTTGGGTGTTCAGTCCTACCCTGTTTGCCCTATGCATGTCCCGTGAGTGCCTATCTGGCTTCTCTCAGAGGTACAACCATGTAATTACTCCCTTGAAAGGAAAGCCTCCCTATCCTCACAGGCAGCTTTGTCCTATTTTTTAGAACATGCCTCTGCCCACAGTGACTTAATTCCTGTATATACTGATGGCTCTAAATCCCGTGTGGGGACAGGCTTTGGAGTCATTTTTCGTGATTTTAGCCGTGGTGGGAGTCTCCCTCCTTCTGTATCTGTTTTTACCACTGAAATTACAGCCATATTAGTTGCAGTTGAATTAATTTTTAGTTTTCCTTCAGCTTCTTTTACCATTTTTAGTGACTCGGCCAGAGCATTACAAGCTTTGTCTTGTAGCTTTCCATCACATCCCCTAGTCTTGTCTGTCTTGGAGTGGCTCTACTTACTAGGTAGACAAGGATACTTTGTACAATTGTGCTGGGTCCCTGCACATGTGGGGGTCGTTGGCAATGAGCGTGCTGACTCTTTGGCTAGAGCTAATGCCTCTCGCCCTTCCTCTCCTCATTTCTGTGTCCCATCTGAGGATTTATGTACAACCACTGTGGAGGCTATCTGTCTCTGTTGGCAGAGAAGGTGGGATGCAGTAGGGGCGAACAAACTCTGCAGCATTCGTCAGAACCTGGGCGATGGGGGGTATGTGGGACTATCACGACAGTGGGAAACAGCTTTGGCCTGCCTCCGGATTGGCCACACCTGGCTGACTCATGTTTTTTAATGGACAGGGCGCCCCTTCTCTATTGTGACGACTGCCTGGTTCCTTTGACTGTGCGGCATATTCTTGTGGAATGCCCCAGTCTTGGGGACCTTTGTCGGCAGTACCTTTCCAGGTGCTGAGCCATCAATGGATTGTACCTTCTCTCCTCGGTGCTTGGGGAAGAGGCTTGTGCTACGGGGGGAGGCACCTTCTCTTTTGTGTTGAGTTCTGGCCTTCCCCACAAGCTGTAGGGCTTTACCATATTTTAATTTGTGTATTATAATGTTCTCGTTTAACCTCAATTTTTCCACCATGTTTTAGTTTTGGTAGTTTCTTTTATACTGTAGTTTTGTTTTATGCATCACTTCTCTCTTTCATTTTTATAGTTGTTATATGTTTTGACTATCTTTTAATGTTTGTGTTCGGCGGCATATGACCTCTGCTGTTGCGCCACCATGTCATATTTTCATTTATTCAATTCAATTCATTTCAAAGTCAAATGGCCATCCTTTGCGGGATTGTGGCGTCTGGCAATAGATACATAGATAGATAAATAGATTTTCGCCTCCGATAGCAGGGGGAAGAAGTCTTGTAGGTACTGAAATGCTGCCGACCGCTTGTCCAGAGCCGTGACAAATTGCTTCATGAGGCCCAGTTTGATGTGTATGGATGGCATCAGTACTTTTCTAGGGTCCACAAGTGGCTCCCATTTCACGTTGTCAAAATATGCCATATAAGCTTCACACATCTGGACAGGGGCTTCAACAGAATATTTCTTCTTTCTCGCTTTAACAAATTGACCACAAATGTAGCAAAATTCATCAGCGGAATGCTTACAACCTCTTGATGACATCTCTGAAAAAATAGATACATTCATATTTGCAATGATCGAAAGTAACAAAAATGATGGTGTACAATTTAGAGTACAACAAAATTAGCACCGTTACTGTAAAAATCCACAATACATCCGTAATTCGATAAAGAAATGATATATAATATAAATTTACAAGCCTTTCAACTACGCTCCGCTCAGACTGACTGCATTTCAACTGACAGCGCCCACATCCAGAAAGGTACGGCGCGTCCAGAAACGGTTCATGTTCGAATAATGTGCTTCAGCCAGTCACCGAGCTCAGCAAAATGTCGTGCAATGCTGACATCGGCACATGCAGACACATGTAAAATCATTTATGAAGTGGAGCTTTTCGTTCGCCTAAGAACTCACCTCACTCTGCCTTGGTAGCCATTTTTCACGTGTTTGAAGGCATAAAAATCACTCTCCTAGTCACAAAGGCGAAGTCTGACGAGAGTAATAACCATTTTTCATGGTTCAAAGACCGAAACTATCAGAAAATAACACCCACTAAACCAGGAACAAAAATCGTGTTACATAGTGTTATCGGCCACCCCTGAATCAGTGGATGTTCAAATACTTTTACCTTAACTTGGCCTAGATTTTATTCCCTTTGAATTTCCTTCACGTAGGTCAGTGTCAGAGTAAGACGATACTACGGTTCTGCATCCTGTATATAGCACCTCTTCGTGACTAGCATGATGCCCCAGTGCTAGTCTAATGTTACAAGTCAGCACTGAGGATGGACGAATGGAAAGTGAGAGTAAAATGGGTAAAGTAAGTGTGGGAGTGGTGGCGTAGGTAGGCATAAGTGTAAATGTAAGTGGGTGTGAGTGTGGTGGGTGTGGGTGTAGATGGATGTGAGTTTAAATGGGTGTGGGTGTGATGCTTTGGTGGTTGCGATTGCGGATGTGGATATGGGCGTGGGTGTGAGTGTGGGTGGAGGCAGATGTGGGTGAAGGTGGGTATAAATGTAAATGTCAGTGGCGATGTGGATGTAGGTATGGGTGAGAGGTGTGAGTAAGTGTGAATGTGTGAGTATGTGTAATGATGGATAAAGGTGTAAAAAATGGGGTTGTCGGGATGTAAGTGAGAGGTATGAGTGTAAGGGAAAAAGAGAGTTGTCTTAAATGGGCAAGAGAAAAGAGTTATGAGAAAATTACTTGTGGTCAGCTGAGAGATCTATATCCTCTCTATATAAACAGTTAATCCTTTATCCTTGGATGGGAAAAAGAAGTTGGGATGATTATGATGATAATATGTTGTTTTAATCCTTTCTCCTCCTGAGTGACTGTGTCGAATGAGGGTGTAGGTGAGAGGTGTTTAGATGTGAGTGATGATTGGAGTGTGAGGTGTTTTGTAAATTGTGTACTTGGAAGTATGTACGGTGGTAAATGTGGGACAGAACTTGGATGGTGTGTGTGTGTGTGTGTGTGTGTGTGTGTGTGTGTGTGTGTGTGTGTGTGTGTGCAGCACCGTAATTTTTTTGGGGGCTAGGGGGGCTATAGCCCCCCAATGTTTTCTGTATATTAATTTGTCAAAACTTCAACTAACATTGAGGGTTCAGTAACAACTCATGACACTGACCAAATTTGTAACTAAAATATGATACTATATGTTGAATATTATCATAAATCTTACTGGCACAACTATTTGAGACGCACCGTGGTAGTGTTACATGTTTTTCAATGTTTACGTTGTGTGGCAATGCTGTTCTTGTCATTCGCCAAGCGTTGTCGATAGCTCCCTATTGCCTTCTGGCCTGTGAGTCTATTTTCTCTCTAATGTGTTTATAATTATGCTTCTGTGTTTTGTTATCGTAACACTAAAGATTGAGAGGCTTGAGTAGCACAATGGCCCACAACCGGCTAAACCACATGCTGAGTGTTCATTCTTTGATACTTGACAATCTTGATCTGAAGGCGGTTCTGAACGAATTTATTGACATAGCGGAGAGAAGAAAAGCCATGTTTGCTCGTGTCTGGCATGTTGAATAAATGTTTATATTTTGTGCGTATCGTACGGTGGAATATGTATGCTTTAAGATCATGGGTTTTATGATGGAATGCAAATGTGTGTGGGGGAGAGGGGGGCAAATACATGTTATGATATGGAAGATGAGTGACCTTTAATACGAAAGAAAACAACGTTGGACTTGTAAGGCTGAACATGAAAATAAAATGGAAGAAAAACTTGGAATGGTTTTGTTGAAAATGCAAAAAATTCTACGCGTGTTTGATCGAATATTTCCAATTCTGATCCAAACTGATCACAAACTAAATCAGCTAGATACTAGTACAGTATTCACTAACCCCCTAACCCACATCTCCCAGAGTTCCTGTGCGAGGGACTTTGCTGGAAGGGTGCTAGGCGTACTGCTCTCCAGCTGTCGGCTCGTAGTCGCGAAGCTCATAGGTCCCTACGCCTGGGTTCCCTTCTTTATTAAATCCTTGAAAATGCACACTTTGCACTGTGCAATTTCCACGCTGTGTCTACAGATGACTTGTTAACTCAGCTTACCTATATATGTCGTGCCTTATTTTATTTTTTATTATTCATTTTACTTTACTACTTTCTCTTTCAGGTTATACAGACTGATTCTTATAGATAAAGTATTACAGAATGTAACTTTTCCTTTCAGTCTTTCCTGTAAAATTTCCATGTCAGTTTTTCCATGCTGCATGGTGGTTTCTCTCAATTTTTCTTGCCAGTTTTAACTGGAGGATTTAAAGGCGGGGAGAACCTCTTTGCTTTACTATCCTTATCCTTCAGCATGTAGAATTAGATTTTGTAGTCATAGTCTACTCTGTAAGAAGCAGCCTCGAAAGGGCCATAAGGTCTGTTACTGTTTGCTTTCCTTTGTACTCTGTATATTGAGGACACTGGGCGCAAATGGGTTAATATGAGAGGCCCTTCGTGCATTAGATAAAAGCGTCTGGATGGTGAATTCAACAACAGAGGGGTCGGACTCTAGAAATTTACTCTTTCACAGCAAGAACGTTTTCCTGTATCTTATTCATGCCATCTCCAGATTTTTATAAAATGGATCATGAGAGAAGTTTTGAACTGGAGGGGTTAGACGGTACAGGCTTCATTAACCCCTCCAACAGATTTTGTTGCCTTTTTTAGCTATATTCAGCCGTATGGAGGTCAACTTGATAAAGAAATCGTCTGCAGGTCGATATTTGCCTGGCCAAGTGTGACCTAGTGGGAAAAAGTCTGTGTAGACTCCCATGTATGAATGTTTCGCCCTCCCTCCCCTGTTAAATAAACAAGACTGTGTGCATGTCAGGATTATTATCGCCTGCCATTACCAAGGAGGAGCAATAATGTTTTTGACCGCCTGTGTGTGTGTGTGTGTGTGTGTGTGTGTGTGTGTGTGTGAAGAACGGCTTGAGCTATCAACAAGAAACCATCAGGGTATCAAGATATGGCCAAAATCTTGGACGAGTTCGAAAATGGGCAGTCGGGTTCAGGGTCAAGGTCACCAAAATGGCTGCCAAAGGTTGACTAGTATTTGTTGCCCTCCTTTAGTACCATTATATCTCATGAACAGCTAGAGCTATCAACATGAAACCTTCAGGGTATCAATCTGTTGCCAAAATCTTGCATGAGTTTAAAAATGAGCAGTGTTGGTCAAGATCAAGGTCATCAGAATGGCTGCCAAATGTTAACTAGTCTTTATCTCCTGCCTTTAGCATCATTATACCTCTTGACTGACTTAAGCTATCAACATGAAACCTTCAGGGTATCAAGATATGGCCAAAATCTTGGACGAGTTCGAAAATGGGCAGTCGGGGTCAAGCAAAGGGTCACCATAATGGCTGCCAAAGGTCAACTAGTTTTTATCGCTCACCTTTATCACTGTTATATCTCAAGAACTGCTTGAGCTATCAACATGAAACCTGCAGTGGACCAAGATATGGCCCAAGTCTTCCTACCACCCGGGGGGCCGCTGCCCCATAAGCCCCCTGCGGGAGCCTCCTCCCCCTGCTCTCCCGTTGGGGCCGCGGTACCCCCGCGTCCCCCGGGGGGGTGCCGACCCCCAGACACCCCGGGGGTGGCGCCTTCCAGCCCTGAGGGAGCTGCCATCCGTCCCTGGGGTCCGCACCATGGTCCCCTCCTGGGGGAGGACCGCGCTTGTAACTTGGCCAACAGCATATTCTGGCGGGCGATTAGCATTTGGCTCCCAAATGCTTTTTTTTCATTATTAACCCGCCCCGTCCCGTCGACGTATGGGTACGTTGCAACGATTTGCATTTGCCAGTCCCGGCGACGTACCAGTACGTCGTGCAATTGCAATTTGCATAATTTCGACAATTTTCAAATTTCGCGCTTGATTTGCGGTACGTACCCTCGCCTGACCTTCCCCTACCTGCCACCAGGCGGGGACACTCGGCGACCCCGCGCGACCCGCACTAGCCCACCACTTATCCACTCACCTGGTAGCCACGGTCCTGCTCAGACATGGCTAAGAGAGGTCTCTCAGACAGCGAAATTCAAGTCGCCCTGGACACCTTTACCGGCGACAGTGATTCCCCACTGGATGACGAGGATATGGACAAGGATTATGTGCAGCCAGAGGAGGAAGAAACCACCAGCAGTGACGAGGAAGTTCCGTCTCCCAGGAAGCGGCAGTACGTGACTTACCGTGCTGCTAGAGAGAGGCAGAAGGCAAAGAAGGCACGTGGTATATCCTATCGCTATCCCCAGTGTGATTTGGAACCAGAATTTGAGGACGAGGACGGAGCCGTGGGACGTGCTGCCACGTGGTATGGACGGGAGGTGATTACACATCGTGGCCCAGAGCGCACACCATGTCGTATGAGCAGGTATGGGCCTAGCATTCTGTTTGGGGAGCTTGGAAGTCAAGTGGAGGGAGTGGGGAGTGAAAGGGAAAGTCCAGGGAGGATTAGGGAAAGTGAGAGTGACATGAGTCATTGCTCTCCCTAGGTAGTGTGAGTTGGCATTGTGGATCACGTGGGCCAGTGTGGGTGCGTTCCTTATCACGTGGGGTTGTGAGGGAGGGGGAAGGTGGGGAGGAACCACTCCAAAGCACGTCTGATGCTCCCCAATATCCCCTAACATGTGGTCGAGCTAGGTTGTGTGAGAGAGCACGTGGTGTTGTAATGGAGGGGGAAGGTGGGGAGGAACCACTCCCCAGCACGTCTTATGCTCCCCAATATCCCCTAACACATGGTCGAGCTAGGGTGCGTGAGAAAGCTCGTGGTGTTGTAAAGGAGGGGGAAGGTGGGGAGGAACCACTCCCCAGCACGTCTTCTGCTCCCCAATATTCCCCTATTTCATCCCCACAGCCCCCTAATGTTCCTCAAGGCCGTAAGGGTAAGGGAAAGGGAAAGGGTAAAGGCGGAGGGAAGAGGAGTGACAGTGGGGAAGCCCTCCGTACTCCTTCTCCCCCACCTCCCCAACCAGGATCTCCTCCCCACCCAGACGAAGGCGGTGATGGGGCTGATGGGGACGAGGGATTTGTGTCGTGGGATTGGGAGGATGGGAGTGATTTTTCTCCCCTCATTCACCCCTTCACTGAGCAGGGGCGATCTGGCTGCATTGCACCAGGAATTCACCGTAATTCCACCAGGTTGGACTTTTTCCACCTGTTTTTCAGTGAGGCATTTGTTGATCAGATTGTATACCAAACAAACCTGTTTGCAAGCGCCCAGCGCCTAGAGAGTGAAAGACTGGGAACAAGGAGTAGGCATTCTATGATCTATGATTACCCTGTCTCCCTTCCAGAAATGTTCTTATTTTTTGCCCTGGTCCTTTTGATGGGTATTATAAGAAAGAATAGAATTCCTGCTTACTGGACTAGGGACCCTGTTATGTTTACCCCCATATTTGGTCAAGTGATGAGCCGTAATCGGTTTCAACAAATTCTAAGTCGCCTCCATTTTTATGATGCTCATGACCCTGCAAATGCAAAAAACACTGATAAAATGAGGCGAATTCGGTTGGTCTTTGATCACCTCAGGCAAACCTTTCGTTCCTCATTCTATCCCTATAGAGACCTCGTCATAGACGAGAGTCTCGTGTTGTGGAGAGGCAATATTTCATTCAGACAGTATATACCCAGCAAAAGGCACCGTTTTGGGTTCAAGATCTTTGTTATGTGTGACTGTAGGACTGGATACGTGCAAGACATAGTCTTGTACACCGGTGCACAGACAGACATAATAGAAGATCGAAGTATTGGACTGTCGGGAGCAGTGGTAAAGACGATGATAGAAGACTACCTTCATCGTGGTCACGTTCTCTACCTGGACAATTGGTACACTAGCCCTCTTCTCGCTCGTTATCTTCACACACATGAAACGGGAGTCTGTGGAACCGTAACGGTGAACCGGCGTCACATGGCCAAGGTAGGGCGGAAACTTGCAAGGAATGAGGTTGTCTTCTTCAAAGCCAACAACATCCTTGCAACAATGTGGAACCACAACAGAGAAGTAAGCCTCTTGTCCACGGTTCACCGCCCCTTGATGCACCGTACTGATTCAGTAGATTACCGTAGCGAGAGCAGGCGTCGTGTTTGGAAACCTGAGTGTGTTATGGATTACAATATAAACATGCGCCTCGTGGACCAGTCAGACTCCATGATATCGACGGTAGAGTGTGCCAGGACCACGATGAAGTGGTATAAAAAACTGTTCTTTCACTTGCTAGATATCACTGCTCTGAATTGCCACCACCTTCACGCCATGACCACAGGAGTTCAGGAAACATTTGAAGGGTTTGTGAGGGAGCTCACAAGAGAAATCTTTGCAAAGTATGCTGTTGAAAGGCCCCAACATCGCACCCGCACTGGCCGTATTGCCCAAACTCCCCAGAGAATATCCGGCCACCATTTCCCCACTCCTATCCCTCCCCAGCCAAACAGACCTAGGCCCCAACGCAGGTGTCACGTGTACAGTAATTCCCAGGTGAGACTCACGACACAGAGGAAGGACACCCGCTATGAGTGCGTGCAGTGTGACGTGGGTCTCTGTATTCACCCATGTTTTAGTGAATATCACACGTTGATGCAATTTTAGTATGGTGTGAATGCGAAAAGACGCTGAAATTATGAGGTAAATGCGACAGACAGACGCTCAGTGAAATTATCAGTCATGTTGATCTCCAAATATTAGTATAAAGTGCATACGGGTAGAACATAAGTGAAAACATTGTATGTAAGTATATAAATCAGCCCTAAGTTGAAACTTACATAACGAGGGTTTTATGATGCGATATTCTGTCGCTCAGTGCAATAAATACGGCCCGTAATTATATAATTATTATTATGGGAAATTCTTACGAGTATAATATAAGTTCAAATTATTGTATGTGAAGATATATATTCTAAGTCAAATATTCATAGCATGTGTATAGAGATGCGATTTCCTGACGCTCAGTTGAATGAATAAGGCACGTATTAGTCAAAATAAAAGTCAGCAAGTGATAAAGTGAATAATTACTATATAAATGTGTGAGTGAATTAGTATATAAGTGTGTGAGTATTATGTTTGTCGAAACATTCCTTGCGAGGGTATTTTCAGGCGATATTCTCACGCTCACTTGAATAAATAATGCCAGTAAGTATGTACAATACAGTATAGGGGTAAACGTGTGTAATGTAAGTGGGAAATTATAAGTGGAGTGAATAAATAAAGTAGATGATGAAACACGAGTGTTTGAGATCGTGGTTGCTACGTGAATATGCGCTAGCATATCGCTAAATGCCCTCGTAATGAATGAAAATAATTGAAAACCTTTACAGTGGTGGAGGAAAGGTTCTATGTAAAGGGAAAAATAATAGGAAAGTGATAAAACAATTGGGTATGTTGAAATACGAGTCATAGCGAGTGCGCTTACTAAGCTGATGTGCGCTATACTTATGCTGCATGTCATCATAATGAATGAAAACATCTGAAAACACTTACAAACAGTAGAAATTGGTAAAATGTCATTGAAACAGAAGTATACAAGTAGAAAAAATGATAGGTTGACTCATACCAGACACTTAGCATATAGCATGTTACGACTCGGACCAAACTCGCTATGCTCGCGCAATGGTACAATGCTTATTTTTCATATATATGTGTCTGAAATCCATTATATTGTTACTGTTATTGTTTATTAGTTCAAATTCAATAAATATAGAGGTGTTGTGTGTTGTTTCTCCCATTATTCCTTACCATAGAAAACGTAAACGCATATCCAGCCCATTACAGAACACCATACCTGCGGGGGGGAACCGCACCTGTACGGACCACTTATAGACCGCGGGAACCACTCTCTTTGTGATTCTCCTTCGTTTCTCCACCTAAGCGGAAGTTTTAGAAAAAAAAAAAAAATTTCCAAAAAGGCTCGGGACTGGGGGATGTCATAGGTGCGGAAAACCTCGGGACGTGACGGGTGAATGGTTCTGCCAGGCATGCCACTTTCTTATGCATCTACGGGTACACATCACATTATGATTATGGAAGAAAATGTAGTCATCAATGGGCATAGAAAGCAATCAATGAAATTGTGACTACTAGCTTGGTGCCATCAGGCGCCTTCATCTCAGCCTACCTTTCAATGCTGCACCCACCCAGACCGTATCCAACACCATGACACATACCAACACATATTTTGTCAGGACAAACTCCTTTGACATGCTCCAGACACACCCAAAACGCAAAACATCCGCACCTCAGATTCATCACAGACATCACTGACACTCCCACTTTTCAACATCCCCCATAAATGACATTCACATATTTCTGTCGGTGCAACTTGCCAGTGTTCATCCTTCAAATAGGTACAGTGACGAAGCAAATGAGTGATACAGTTGGGGATATTCAGTGGTTTTGGGCGCCCGAGTGTGTATGGGGAGTAGAAAGAACCGTGTCTTCCTTATTTGTCCTTGTAAAATGTCTACTAATATGCACGCTTCTAAGCTGGCCTTTGACTTATAACCAGTGTATCATAAGGTTATTGTTAGATAAAATGTTTGAAATCGCAGGTCTGTTCTAGAACCTTTCTTTGGTTCATTTCTAGAAATTGCAGTAGTGTTTTCTGTGCAAAAGCATGGCTACATGACTTTATTTCAAGGCTAGAGTGACGTTAGAAATACCACTGGTATATAATAGATGAGAGGAAGAAGATGAAAGCTGACTGTATAATGAGAGGCATTTGGAAGGATTGTCTGAGGAAGAAAAAAGTAAGCAAGGAGAATCACACAATAAGACTGGTAAATCATGGATTCAGCCACAAAGCTCCATTGTCATTATGCTCAACACATTCTGTCTAAACTTTCAGGCCATCCCTCTAACGATGATACAGCCTGTGTGACTGAGAAAGGAAGAACCAGATGTTGGTGGCAATTCACCAAATCTGTAGGAAGGAGGGGGACAGGGGAAGAAATAGTTGGCAAGAAAGTGATTTGCAGTTGTCAGAGCTTAACCCACCATGCACGGGCAGTAGTTTGTGGCGAGGGACAATCACAAACACGTACAAGTGTGACTGAGAAGGAAAGCACACAAACATTACCCCGGAACACGACACGCAACCGTTGATTTACATCCAGGTCCCTATTTTCAGTTGTTGGTAATGGACAGACCGAACGAACTTAATAAATTTATTCAGTTTTGAAAATGTCTGTACTGTTTCTTCGTCTTATTTAATTTTACTATATTTACTATATATATTTACTATATATGGTATATTTGTTTCAAACACAGAAGTGGCTGAAGTGGTGGCGTTCCTGCTGAGCGAGCGGAGCAGCTACATGGTGGGGGCCTGTGTTGAGGTGACGGGAGGAAAATCTATGTGATCACCACACACAGACACACACACACACACACACTATTATCTATACCTACCTATATATATATGCAGAAACACATTATATATCTATATTTCTATATCTATCTATCTATCTATCTATCTAAAAGCATTGAAGAAGGAACAAAGGCCAGGAACCTGCAAATTGTTCCTTCCAAGAAAAAAAATCAAGTTAACAGAAAACGAAATGTTAGATACATTAATTTCGAGATCCCTTGACAGACTGCGTTTGAAAGACTGGAGATCATAGGAAGTAGGAAATAAAGCAAGAGGGAAACATTTCCAAATTTGATCTGTTGCATACATGAAGGACTGGGAGTAACGGTTTAATCTTGCATTAGAGAGTTAGACAGGAAAGGGATGAGAGTTTGTTGTTAAATTGGTTTTACACGCCAGCCGTAGCGGTGGAAGATTTCAGGCAGACAGTTCAGAGGTGCAGTGACCACTGAAGTAGTGAGAGAAAGGAGATAAAATACAAGAGTGCAGTGAAGAGACAGAGGGTAGAAGGAAGCCAGTAAGAGGAGGAGAGTTAATGAGACAAAAAGCCTTTGACTACTCCTTGTTGAGGAGAGCTGTATGTGGGGAGCCTCCCCACACATGAGAATTGTACTTTACACGGGGGCGAATAAAACTTGTGTGTGGTCACAAACTGTGCAGGGGTAAAAAAGGCACCGAGTCGGCTCAGCACACCCAATCCTTGGAAGCAGATTTTACAAGAGAGACAATATGACTTTTCCAAGATAAATCCCGAGAGAACGAAACCCCAAGTTTGTTTAAAGATGATGCAGGACTGAGCTGGATGTTGTTAAATTTTATAGGATACTCCAGCGGATGATTTGTTGGGTTGATGGATGTAAGAACTGAGTTTTTGATGCATTAAAAACAACAAGATTACTTTTATCCAAATCAGAGAAGTGAGTCAAGTCAGACACTAGGTGTGCCACAACCTCATCCCTTGTTTATTGAAATGGCTGCTGAGATAGACGCTGCAGGAAGCGAATGGAAAAGTGAAGGGTGGAGCCATCAGCATATGAGTGGATTGGGTTAGATGTTCAACTTACAAGGTCACTGATGATTAAAAAGATGAGAGTTGTTGATAGAACTGAGTTCTGAGGTACACCGCTACTGATGACCGTCGAAGAACGGTGGCCGTCTACAACAGTAGCTATAGAACGACCAGAAAGGAAGCTAGAGATGAAGGCACAGATAAAAGGGTAGATACTGTAAGAGGGCAGTTTGGAAAATAATGATTTATGCCAGACTCGATAGAAAGCCTTTGAGATGTCAGGTGCAATGGAAAAGATTTGCCAAAGTCCCGAAAGGAAGGATGAACAGGACTCTGAAAAGTCGGTGAGAAGATAGCTAGGAGAGCATACCTGGCAGAACCCATACTGACGATCAGAGAGAAGGTTGCAATAGGAAAGATGCATTAAAATGTTTTTAGTTGAGACTAGACTCGAAAACTTTTGAAACACAGGATGTTAAGGCAACTGGGCAATAGTCGGAGGGATGGGAAAGGTCACCCTTCTTTGGTCAGGCTGAATGAGAGCAAACTTCCAGCAGGAAGGAAAGGCACAGGTTTATAGACAAAGGCAAAAGAGGTTACTTAGGCAGGGTGTAAACACAGAAACACAATTCTTGAGAACAACAGAAGGGACTCTATCAGGCCATGTGCCTTCTTAGTACTGAGGCAAGTGGTATCAGAAAATTCTCCAGGATAAGAATTTTTCAGTCAGCCAGGGGCAAGTCAGAGGTGGGAAGTGATGGAGGAACAACACCGGAATCGTCTAAGGGTCATACTATAAAAACTGAAAGCCAGTATTTACGAACGTGAGCGTCTGACGTTCCCGTTTTTCGTACCATAAATAAATTTGCTGTTCACTCCAGGCTTTCTTCACCTTAATATGGCGTAAAAGAGTACTAGACTGACAGGAGGATAAACGCCACCACCTTTCATGTAACAAACTCAAATATTCATAAATACGATAGCTGTTTTTCTCCATTAATAAACATTGCATAACTCAGGAATAAAATTTTCTTTGGCAAGCTAAAACCTATGAGAAAAACAGGGCTGTTCAGAATATTTTACAAAACTATACGTTCTTGTCAGCGGATACTCGTACAAGTAAACAAAACATCCGTGGTGGTGGAGTGGCGACGTCGTGCGTAATATTTGGAGTTATAGTAAATTGTGCTCCTAGGTTTATTTCAGACTGCCTGTATAATTTCTCAAAAATTTTTTGAAACGGCAACAATATCAAAGTTAATGTGTTAGCCAGCTCAGTGTTATAGTCATCACATTTGAGGGGAAGCCTTTAAGTGTCTGCCTCCAGTCAAACAATATGTGTGTGTGTCAGTGACAGCATTGAAAAATCATGAAATTGAGTGCTTCTTGAAATATATCACATGCAGTTCAATTGTACAGTTGATCATGTAGCAGTTGCAGTGGGTGCTAACATTATGAAGTCACAGTACTTTGCTGCATACTTTGCTACTTTTTCCAAACATTTGAGGCTAAGTACCGTATATAACGTAGAAGAAGAGTCTATATATATATATATATATATATATATATATATATATATATATATATATATATATATATATATATTACATGGCAGAAATTACAGGTATCAGAGTTAGGTCAATGTTGGTAAATGGTTTGTTAGGTTTGTATTCTTCACCTACTTTAGTGTTCCCCTATACGGTTAAGTTACAGCAATGGGAAAAAAAAAAATAGAGTGCAGTATATAAGTTTCTCACCAGTACTAACAAATAAATGCAATCACTTTAGTTCTTTATTGAAATATGTAGTTTGTTTCTGCACCAGAATAAATTAATAAGCTAATTTAAGATAGGTGAAGTTACCAGAGGCTGAGTGAATTAACTGGTTAGGATGCTGACTAAAATATTGACGAATTTCATTCAAGTACTCAGATTTGAGCATAGGTGTGTTGGCTTTAATATAACAAATTGTTAGTTACACAGTGCACATTATTTCATGAGATTTAAAAAAAATCCTGAGGTATGTACCATGTACATATTATTTAAAAAAAAAAAAAAAAGTTAATTAGATGGAAATGACAGGTACTGTAATGGTGGAGTAGATGGGTGTTGGAAAGACAGGGAATACCGGTATTGGTTTGGGCGGAAGGGTTATACAGTAGCATGAATGAAACAGTTAAGCAGTGACTGTGACAAACAGGAAAAAATGAGATAAATATTTAGTGAAGGAGACCAACATCAAGCATACCAACAGTTCAGGAGAAAGCTTGGAAAACAGAACAGCGAGCAGTCTGAAAGTGTATAAAACAGAATTGAATGAAAGTACTGTAGAGGCGGAATGGTTTCTGGGAAAAGAGGTAAGACTCATCTAGTAGATTGGGACAGAAAAAGAAATACCGCACCAAGTAGCTTAAGAAAAGTAATAATAAAGGATGTGAATACCAGAGAAGTATAATTACTGTGCCCAACGGGAAATTTAACATAATAACTGTGACAGAGAAGGCGGCAATATTATAGGGAAAAATATACTGTAGCCATGTATATAGGAACTGAATGAACAACTGTGACGGTACACACATGTGATGACCTTTATTTTCCAGCATGATCTGCTGGTCATTGCTGCATGATAGGCGTGGAACGATATTGCTGAAAAAACAAATGGAGGAGTATTACTGCATCCCTCATGTGCTGGTGCTGTAATGGATGTCACCATTCAACTAGCTTTGTAAAGATGCAAAGCCGTCTCCATGCCAATAATAATTCTGTATTAACTACATATTTATATTTTGCAATACAAATTTAAAATATAGGATGCGCTGATACATGAGTAGAGGTGCACATAATCTGGATATACTGCTGTATAGTTACTGACTGGTGGGCTGGCAGGAAACATACCATGGAAATCTATGAAGTATGCACTAATACATTCACTTTGCTCATATAAATTCAAATTTAGATACCTTCAGTAATTATTTCATGGAAATAATGGCAGAAAGAGGATGAATTATAAATCATGCTCAGCCTACTGTATATAGCATGCTGTATCTTCCTCGTAAATGCATCCTCTCTTTGCGTTCTACCGTCCATTTTTAACCAATTCGAGAACAAAATGCATATAACAGAACTGGTTAGCGATGTCTCTGGTAAAAAAAAAAAAAAAAAAAAAAACATTCAAAATTCGCATGCTGTTAGCGCTCATGCAGAGTATTCCCGCCCAATCAAGCGACTGTCCTGGCTTTCAAAATCCTGTAACCGGGTTTCGCCAAGACTGACGGTCCAGATTTTCTATAATAAGGATGACTGACACTCATGAACGTCTGACAACTGAACGTTGCCGTTGGACCACCTGAACTCCTGCTTTTTATAGTACGGCCCTCAGATGGAACTGAAGGGGAAAGTCTGAATGAAGAGTTCTGCTTTATCAGTAGAAGAAATAGTTACAGAGCCATCAGAGTGGAAAAGAGGAGGGAAGGATGATTAGCAAAAGTTGTTGGACAGGTTTTTGGCATGGTGCCAGAAGGAGCGGGAAGAATTTGAGTTGGAGAATTTAAAGCATTTAGTACGAATGAAATTATTTTGGGCAGAACGAAGAAAAGACTTAGCATGATTGCAAGCAGAAACATAAAAGAGATGAGATTCAGAGGTTGGTTGGCTCCGGAACCGTTTATAGTGTAGGCCTTTTCCTTGTTGTGGACAGCATGAGAACTTGCGTGATTAGACTTTTTTTTTTTTTTTTTTTGCATTAGTCACAGGATATGAGAAACGATTGTATGCTTCCATGCCCGAGAGAACAACCTCCGTAATGCACAAGACACACTCAGATGGCTCTCGGCCATGTAAGCAATAATCATTCCAGGGTATCAAAAAAGTATAATTAATCTCAAATTTGCATGTGTATGTTTATATTATAAATTTTGTGCGGAGTTTCAAGCAAAAACAGAGACATAGTAATAAACTCCAAAAGCAAAAGATGCTAAGGAGTTTAGAGTTCCAGTGAGGGCACTCACCATCCACTCACTCGAAGTAGTGCTTCTTTGGGTGTCTGCCCTTTCCTCTCTTCCATCCTTCCTCTTCTGTCTTTCTTTCCTTCACTCTTCTGCCTACGGGTGACTTCACACTCTCTCTTCTGTCTTTCTTTCCTTCAGTCTTTCCTCTTCATTCTGTCTCCGGATGACTCTACACTGAGTGACGATCCAAATGGTTTCCTGTACACCATTAAGCCAATTACTATGATGGGTGGTAACCATATAACCAAATTAAGGTGCCTGGTGTTTTAGTGGGTAATTACGGTGCTCCAATCAGATTGTGCCTCAGTAGGTTTATTTCCAAGGGATGGTTGGGGTTAATTGCTCACGTAATGCCACTCAGGGATGAGTGAGGCTGGTCACTCATCTTAAACGTCAGGACCAACTTGCCTAGCCTCGGCTCCTATACTTCAAATGGGGCAACACAGATTTAGATGATGGATGAATGGATGGTATGCTTGGAACCAAATAAACTTCCAGAAACCATCCAAGTGTCAGGACTCTAAAATATCTTAATACATAATAGCTAGCAACATACTTATTATATAGTCTAGAGGTTAGGTGTGTCAAACCTAGGGCCCAAAGGAAATAACATTAGCACCTCTCCGGAATGTCTCACATAGCACAATAGCCCACAAGCAGTGCCTCATGACCATCCACACACACACACACACACACACACACACACACACACAGGCTTCTAGAACATTTCGACGACAGTGTAGCCCACGTGATGAAGTTCTTATATCCGGAAAAAAAGGTCAGAAGGAATTAGGAGGTTGGAGAAGTGAGAGCAAGAAGAGGGTCTAGCGAGAGAGGCTGCGAGACTTTAGGTAGCACAAACGCTCTTGTGTAATACACGCAGTGTTCATCTGGAGCTTTCCCTTTTGAAGACAATAAAACTACAATCAAACCCCAGTATTCACCTTTATCTTCTCCTGTCATCGACTACGAGTAAACTGAGGTTGTTTCCTCACATATTTGCTCACTATTACCTACAGCTCGGCTACGGCTACTATGTAGTCTATTACAAGACTACTATATTATTTTGGTGGCACGAACGTACGAACCAACGCCTACAGCCATACAGTTCTGCAAGCCCAAAGCCTACAAATCAACAAGTCAACGAACCAACGATTCTACGAGTCGAGATTATCAAGACTAATAAGAAACAAGTCTACAGTCAAAGCAAGATAGTACGATTCTACAATCTTCAGGCAGGTGCGACGTAACCAAGATCAACCACAAGTTCGCACCATACAGAAAGAAACTACAAGTAAACGCTGTAGAAGAAAGCACACGCATCTCAACAAGTCTACAATTCTACGATCAAGTAACCACAAGCGAGTATACAGTAATAATGAGAAACGAGTGAGGAAAAACAAGCAAATGAAGAGCGAGAGAAGACTAATTACCCACAGTCACAACAACCACCACCTGACCCCACCCTTCTCTCCAACCTACCCTCCACCTCCACCAACATCACCACGCTGACGCAGGAGTGAAGAGGTCAAGAAGACGGCAGCAAATACCAGAGCCTTCACTCACCACTCACCACCAGTCATTGTTACTCAACATTACTCATCGTTACTCAGTTACTCACCATGGCTACCAGTGTGGGAAGTCGACTTGCCGTGCCAGCATTTTGCTGAGGACACCACGACCCTGAAGTGACCCCGAGTGACATCATTCTCCCATTTTCGTGGGTGAATATACTTTTTACTTATTTTTTCACAGAGCTTAAACTTCGTAACAAACACCACTTCATCTTTATAATACGTTAGGTACTCACACCTTCTTCACTTATTTGTATTAGGTCAATCACTCATTACCACTACAATCAGTAACAGTTATTATTATATATATACTTTAAGGGGCGTTCAAAAAGTTTTGGCAACAGGGTAATAAAAGCAAAATTAATAGAGATACACATTTATTGAAGTTCACACTCCTTCAACATACTCTCCTCTAAGGTTTACACACTTCTGGAGCCGTGTCATCCACTTAACAAAGCACTCCGAGTACTCAGGTATACTCTTCAGTTCTGAATTTATCCTCCTGGCAAGGTCCTGTTCCCTTCTAAGAGGATCCCAGCAAGTTTTTCTGACAATTTAGGGAATAGCCAAAAGTCACAGGGTGCCAGGTCAGGACGGCATCGTGTGACTTTTGGCTATTCCCTAAATTGTCAGAAAAACTTGCTGGGATCCTCTTCGAAGGGAACAGGACCTCGCCAGGAGGATAAATTCAGAACTGAAGAGTATACCTGTTTCTGAGTACTCGGAGTGCTTTGTTAAGTGGATGACACGGCTCCAGAAGTGTGTAAACCTTAGAGGAGAGTATGTGGAAGGAGTGTGAACTTCAATAAATGTGTATCTCTATTAATTTTGCTTTTATTACCCTGTTGCCAAAACTTTTTGAACGCCCCTCGTATCTTCCCTTTATTAATATTCATTTCAGTTATGTATACAGTTAACACATATATACGATACGTGTTTCATGACATTATTTCCTAGAACAATGAGTTTTTATTTTAGTGCTTAGTGATATGACGGGAATATTTTCATCACCGCCAAATTTATTGCCAAATGAAACAGCATCTGAAGTAGGCTACCTAATGCCGATTCCCAATTAGTAGAAGAAAAAGAAAACGTAACAAATACACTTATTTCTCCACGAACTAAAGATAAGGAGACAAATACTTCACAGAACTATGATAATGATGATACTTCGATACCATTCTCTGAAATAGAGAGTGACGATTTTAGCTCCGTCTTACACACTAAATGAAAATATTTTCACGCGGGCTCACAGGTCAGGACATAACTACCCAACTACCTCTTACCATAATGACAAGGGACTCCATGTGAATTTGACGAAACAAATACATGGATAATGGAGGTCATTCCACATCCTCTCCCCATGTCTATGTTTATCATGAGGACAAAAATCTCCCAAAATTCTCAGGCAACGAAAAGGATTGCATTGACGTCTTATCTCTCATCAGGCAGTAAGAACAACTGTTTGTTAAGTGACATATAACAGATGAAAATTAGAAAATAGCCATTTTTTCCTCATGGATTAACCAGGAAAGATGTCCAGCCAGTGACCTCCTCAGATCTGATAAACTCTTTCGAGCTCAGACATATGAGGAATATAAAACAGAATTCATGAAGAAATTTTCTGGAGGCATAAATTTCTTGCCAGGTATAATTCCAGAATTGCATGAGATTGTGGATCTCATGAGAGAACATACAACAAATCATGTATTAAGTGAAATAACGGCAAATGTATCAACAATTAAGAGAACACTTTTAGCTACTTTAGAGAACTCAAATTGGGTAACAGATGATGGGAAGATGTCACCAATGCATGTCGTAGACATCACTGGTTATGTAGCTGCCTTGTGTAAATTACCTGATAGGGTACTAAAGATTGCTAAAACAATTCCATACAGCCCAGGAATGTGTCAGATTTTATGAACGAGGTAGAGATGAACTGCAACAAAGCAGGGGTGAGCGAATCACAACCCAGTACAACCAGACTGAGGGTTGTGGACACAGTAGCAGCCACGAACACTTGTACATACCAAAGAACAAAATCGATCGTGGCCCGAAAACACACAAACCAAGCAACCCCAAGCGTCGAGACAACGTTCCCAAACACCAGGCTACAGACTGTCTCAAAAGTTTGCACGTAGTCCAAGTAGAAATCGCGCCCAGGGAAAATCCAAAAATGGAAAGTCATTTCGAGGGTCACATTCGAGAGAGAGGTCCACACTGTGCTACTATAGTGCAAATCCCGGTCACACAAAAATTGAATGTTATATTAAGAATAAAGAGGACAAACAAAAGGCACAAGGATATGACCCATATTGCAGACATCATAGGCCACAGGGCCACTGGACATGAGAATGAATGACAATAGAAAAATTGGTTTCTATGTTTAAATCAAGGGAATCACAAACTATCTATCTCTATCTATATACCTAGGCTGCTTCCCCCAAGGAAAGGGAGGTAGCCGAGACAGGACGACTCACTCTCCATTTACTCATCCATTCAAACACATTCATTCGCATCTTAGCCCCAAAGGGGAGAACGGACAGATCCTCACCGCATCACACCGCACAAGGGTCAACTGCGCAATGCAAGCAGTGACATCCACAGCAGGGCCCGACAGCAGAACTGGTTTACCCCTGCCACATCATAACAGACCCATCCCCTTACCCGCACCTGACCTGACTAGCTGATCAGACCAAATGCGGGAGAATATCCCCTCAGGGCTGCGTCATCACTTATTCATTCACAATTTCTCTCCATTTATTTCTGTCACGCACAGCCACTCTTCCTTGCTCAACAGACATCCCTCTCGCATCCAGCGCTCTCTTCACACTGTCCATCCATCCTATTCGTGGTCTTCCTCTCAGTCTTACACCTCTCACATCAGATCTAGTTATCTTTTTCACCAATCGCTCATTATCCATTCTCTCCATATGCCCAAACCATTGCAACACCCTCTGCTCAACTCTACCAGCCATCTCCCGAACAACTCCAGTTCTCCTTCGCACTTCATCATTTCGCACTCGATCCATACGCGTCACTCCACACATACTCCTCAGACATCTCATCTCCATTACATTCAAACTTTTCCTCTCTGCTACACCCATATTCCATGTTTCAGCCCCATATAACGCAGTCGGTACCACAACACCCTCATACAGCCTTCTCTTTACATCCATTCTAAGCAAACGACATTTAAACACTTTTTTTCATTCCTCCCAGCACCTTTCCTACTTCATTTATTCTAAACTTCACTTCTGCATCTATTCTTCCATCCACAGCAACATGTGACCCTAGATATTTAAAACAATCTACCTCCTCAAGCAACTCACCATTCAAAACTATATTCATCCCCCTACCATCTATCAACCTCGTACACTTCATCACTTTACTCTTATTCTCATTTACTTTCAATTTCCTCCTTTCACACACCCTTCCAAACTCCTCTACCAACTGTCTCAATTTCTCCTCTGAATCGGTCACCAATGCAGTATCATCTGCAAACAGCAGTTGCTTCAGATTCCACTCTCCTCCAAAAACATTTACCAGACTCAGACCACCTAAAACTCTTGCATTCACCTCCCTTACAACACCATCCATGTAAATATTAAACAACCAAGGCGACATCACACATCCCTGTCGCAGCCCCACTCTCACGGGAAACCAATCACTCACAGCATTTCCCACTCTTACACACGCTCTACTATTTACATAAAAACTTTTCACCCCTTTTAGTAACCTACCATCAAGTCCATACAATCTTAAAACAGTCCACAAAGCCTCCCTATCAATTCTATCATACGCTTCTCTAAATCCATGAATGCCCAAAACACATCCTTGCCTTTCGCTAAATACTTTTCACACACTTGTCTCACAGCAAACACCTGATCCACGCATCCCATCCCTCTCCTAAAGCCACACTGCTCATCACAATTACTTTCTCTGTACCCTCTCTAACTCTCATAATTAACACTCTACCATACACTTTACCTACAACACTCAACAGACTTATACCCCTAAAGCTAGTACATTCATACTTATCACCCTTGCCTTTATACAACGGGACCACACAAGCACTTGCCCAGTCAATTGGCACCATACCTTTCTCAAAGCACACATTCAATAATCTTACTAACCAGTCAACAATAGTCACTCCACCACCCTTCAGGCATTCCACAGCACACCCATCCATACCTGCAGCTTTCCCTGTTTTCATCTCCTTTACTGCCTTCTCCACTTCCTCCTTCGTGATCAAAGAATCATTCAACTCTCCCAACACATTTATTCCTTGCACCCTTCTATCTGCCACAATCTCAGCCACGTTTTCCTCCTCTACATTTAACAATCTTTCAAAATACTCTGCCCATCTCTTCCTTACTGCATCCATCTCACTAACATCCTTCCATCCTCTGCTTTTACTCGTTCTTCCTTCCCAGACTCCTCCCTTTCGCACCCTTTTCACCTCCTTCCAAAACATTTTCTTATTCTGTTGAAAATTCTCTGTCAGCCGCCTACCCCACCTCTCATCTGCTGCCACTTTAGCATCACGTACAGCCCTTCTCGCTCTATTCCTCTTTCCTTATACCTTTCATATGACATCTCATCCTTCCTCTGCAGCCACACTTCATATGCATGTCTCTTCTCAGCCACAGCCATACTTACTTCCTCGCACCACCATTCACTTCCTTTTCTTACACCACCACCCACACGTCTCACACCACACACCTCTTCTGCATGCTCCACCATAGCACTCTTAAACAACTGCCATTCCTCCTCCACGCTGCCATTTTCCCGATCTTTCACTGCGTTCCACTCATCTTTCAATTTCTCCTGATACTCTATCTTTTTCTCTCTTTTTATCCAACTCACTCACTTTCAAAACCTCCCTGCCACACCTAACCCTCCTAGCTCTCACCCATCTCTTACCTACTCTTAACTTTCCCTCCACCAGGTAGTGGTCAGACATACCTCCACCCTCCCCTCTCAGAACTCTCACATCCAACAATCTTCCTATTACATTCCTAGACACAACCACATAGTCCATCAAGGCTCTATCAACAACCCTTCCACCCTCCTGTCTCACCCATGTATACTTATAAATATCTTTCTTCTCAAACAGCGTATTCCCAATCACCATCTCTCGCTTCAACACACATCGCTATCATTCGTTCCCCATTTTCATTTCTTCCAGGCACACCATGCATACCAACTACGCCTTCAACTGCTACATTTCCCACTCTAGCATTCAGATCTCCCATCATTACCACATTCACATTCGCTCCAAAACTCTGCAGACACTCATCAACATCATTCCAGAAAGACTCCCTCTCTTGTTCATCCCTTTCACTACCAGGCCCATATGCACTCACAAACACCCACAACTCACGTTCAAATTTCGCTTTCACCCACATCAGTCCTGATGACACCTCCTTCCATTCAATCACACACTGCTGCACTTCCGACTCACTAACAAGGCCACACCTTCTCTTTGCCCTTCCTCTATCAACACCTGACAATCTTCCATTCACACTTCCAAACATATATTCCCCTTCCCTTTCATCTTCGTTTCACTCAAAGCTAACACATCCAACTTTCTTCTCACAAACATTCTCCCAATCTCCTCCCTTTTAGCCTCAATTGTACTACATCCACGCACATTCATAGACCCAATCTTCAGGGTACGGGGATAACTCCATCCCCCGTCCCTTTCTCTGGCCTGTCTCTTTTTAGGAACTAAAAAAAACAGAGGAGGGGTTCCCTAGTCCCCTCACCCCGCCCCTTTTAGTCGCCTTTTACGACACGCAGGGAATACGGTGGCAGTATTCTTCCTAACACAACCCGCCCGCAGAGTAGTAGCACCACCCCATAGTGCGGCCAGGTTGTGTCCCCCCCGCCACAGGGGGGAATCACAAACACCGACAAAAAACAACCAACAATAAATCTGTTGGATCTGGAGACGTGTGTTCTTGTTTAGTTATTAAAGTCTAGTTTTCTTTATGAGTTACCCTGGAAACACCACGGTTTTCTTTTATGCTCCTCATGTTCCAATAATGTTCCAGTAAATTGTATATCCTTTTCTGTCATTTATATTTAGAGAAAGCTAAGATTAAAGTGCACTGTAATAACTTGTGTAGCTAATTATGTTATTTATTATTATTTCTATTTAGTAGGTATTTCAAGTGATATTAGTATTTGTTGTTTATGTTTCTTGAGACTGTAACTTTAACAATAAATCAGAGGCATTGCATCATCCATGGCATATCCGTTTCCTCAAAGCGTCTTCTCCACATATTTTACTTCTCTGCACGATGTGGGCTTAACCTGCCCCATCCCGGAGACGTGAATTCACGTCCTCACATGATGTGCACTCATATCCCGGAGACGTAAATTAACGCGGCAACATTGCAAGGTCCCTAATTTGCACAATTTTCAATTTTCGCGAGTGATTTTTGCACGTATGCACGGGACACCTTCCTCTACAAGATGCCAGGCAGGGACAATGCCTTACCGAGCATGACCTCCTCCCCCCCCCTGCATGCCCTTTTCTCAGCAATTCACCTGTTATCAGTGACCTGGCCAGTAAAGCCATGTCATGCCACGGTACGAAATTCTGGGACAGAGTGATTCCCCAATCGATGACAATGTGGAGGACAAACATTAGAGGAAGAAACAGTCAGAAATGATAATCAGGTAATGTGGCAAAAAAAGGTCAGGAATGGTGATGAGTTAGTGAGTGAAACAATGCTTATAATGCCTATATTACTGTTTGAAAACCAATATACTCTCGTACTACATATAAAGTCGTACCAAATAAATAAATAAATACCGTTTATGAGTGGTGTGGAATAGTTATCCTCCCATAGAACTCGTTTTCTATGCAGCCAGCCTGATAGAAAACCCTGTAAGGTAAGGAGGTACTCCTACCTGGATCGAGTATTTTAAACCTCAGGTGAGCGATTTCTCTATGAATTTTCGATGTTTCTCACCAGAAGCGGATGTATGAGCCAAAAAAAAAAAAAATGTCCAAAAATGTCGGAACTGGGGCGTACCACTGCCCAGAAAACGTCGGGATGGGGGGGGGGGTTAAATTCCCCACATTTTGGTGCCCAGACCCGGGAAGCGAGGACCCTGAGAAGATAAGACTAACTTAGTTGTGCAGTGAAGATAAAATTGAGAAGTTTAAGAAGAGAAGAAAGTTGTGTAGGGATTGGGTGACCAGGACTTCCAAGACTCTTAGTGATTTGCTGGAACAACCCACTACCACCATCAGCCAAATTGAATACGCCATCAAAGAATATGAACAAAGACTAGGCAATTTAGATGAAGTGCAAGCAGAAATGGCATCTGAAGTAGCAGAGGAAGAACTTGACCAAGTTTTGGATGAAGCACATGAATTTAGAGCAGAAAGTGCGAAGCCCAGGATCCTAGCTGAGGACAAGATAAGGGAGTTAGCAGCAGCAGCAGCAGCAGCATCTGCGCCTAAAGCTGGTAGTACTAGTGAGAAGTCTTCATTTCAAGAATCAGCAGCCATCAGTGTGAAGTTACCCAAACTGGAATTGCCAAAGTTCAGTGAAGTGACACAGTGGCAATCCTTTTGGGATCAGTTTTCTTCCCACATCAACACAACCGACCTTCCAGTAATTAGTAAGTTCACCTATTTATTATCTCTGCTGGAGGGGGATGCCAAGAATGTAGTGAAGGGACTAGCCCATACCAGTGCTAACTACCCAGTTACCTGTGATCTGCTGAAGGAATGCTACGGGTAGCCGGAAAGGATTATCTTTGCACACGTCCAGGCCTTGCTGAATGGTCATGTCAACATCAACGTCAGTGGACCAACGGGCGTGGCACAGCTGTGGAAGTTGTGTGATGAAATCCTGATTCACATCCGTAGTTTGGAAGCACTTGGTGTCACAGGTGAGCAGTGCAAAGTGATTCTTACACCTATTATCCTCTCTCGTCTGCCCAACGAACTGCGGCTAGAGTGGGCCAGGGAGGATGATGGCCACGAGAGCGACTTGGACTGGTTATTAAAATTCTTATACAAGGAAATTTCAAGATTGGAAAGATCCGAAGCATTTAAAGGAAAGAAACGTAGTAATCAGGAAAAGAAAAATGAAAATAAGGGCTCCAAGGAAAAAGTGTACTCTGCCGCAGTCCTTCATGCTTCATCCAAGCTAGAAAGTTCTGTGTGTAGTTTTTGTGGCAAAAAACACAAATCAGAAAATTGCTTTGGTGTGTTAAGATTAAGTGGACATGAGCGAGGTGAGAAAATAAGAAACTTAGGCCTCTGCTTTAAATGTTTAAACAGTGGGCACATGTCAAGAGAGTGTAAGGCCCACATAAGGTGTACAAAGTGTGACGGTGGCCACAATGCATTAATGTGTGGCGTCAAGTTGGAATTAAGGTCACGGAAAGATGAAAGTGAAGGAACTGAAGGTACTATTAATAGTGATAAGCCTGATAATGTAGCACTTTTGTCAGGGCAAGGGGGTAACTGCACCATTTTATAAACAGCCAAGGTTCAAGTAAGTAGTGGTGATGGTAATGTTATTGTAGCTATGGTTATGTTTCATAATGGTGTGGATAGAACCTATGTCAGTAGTAACTTTGTGAAAAAGTGTAAGCCACAGTGGATCACTAGTGTACCTATACCATACTCCAGTTTTGGTGGTCACAGTGCTGGTAGGAATGAACATTGAAATGTTTTCAAGTTAAAGTTGTGGGACTCTGACAAGAAAGTTGTACCTATCATTGCTGCTGAGGTACCCAGAATATGCCAGCCATTGGTGAGACCTGTTGTGTAAAATTCATTACTTAATTCATTTTCTCATATTGAGTTAGCAGATGATTATCATCATGATTCTCCCATTGAGATTGACATATTGATTGGTCTAGATTTCTATTGGACATTGATTTCACCTGTAGATGCCTTCCAAAGGAACAATGTTGTAGCCATGAAGTCTGTGTTTGGTTATGTCTTAAGTGGCAAACTATATGAGTCTACTCTTACTCCATCTATGTACTCTGCACCACAGTTGTTGTGTATCTCGACTGTTTCAGATGCTGATTTAGGTAAGTTTTGGGATCTGGAAACTGTGGGGATTAAGTCTAAGGAACTTGTAGAAAGTTACAGTGATACCAGAGTCATGAGAGAGTTTGAGAGTACAGTACAGTTTGTGAATGGCCGGTATGAGGTTGCACTACTGTGGAAGGATGATTTTGCCAAAGAAAGGCTTATAAATAATGAAGGTATTGTCACTAAAAGGTTAAATAAGTTAATGGTTAAATTGGATAAAGATAAAGAGCTAAAGGAAGAGTATCAAAAGGTGTTTGATAATTACGAGGCTGATCACATAATAGAAGAAGTGCCAAGTGAGGAAATTTCAAGTGTGAATCCCGAGTACTATATGCCTCACCGTCCTGTAGTAAAGTTGAGTAGTACAAGTACTAAGATAAGGCCTGTGTTTGATGCCTCTGCCCCATTACAGTGGTGTTTCGTTGAACGACTGTCTCTCATCAGGCCCGTCGCTCAACCCTGATTTGGTCGAAGTGTTCATACGCTTTCGTCGTTGGCCCATTGCTATAACAGCGGACATAATAAAGGCATTTTTGCAAATTGGTGTTCAAAGGAAGGATAGAGACGTTCATAGATTTTTGTTGTCAAGATATGACGGTATGGTACGGCATATGAGGTTCACACGTGTACCCTTTAGTAATACAGCTAGCCCATTTCTGTTAAATGCCACTATCAAGCATCATTTGAATAAATATCCCCAGACTAGTGTGGTACAAGAGTTGAAGGCTGATATGTACACAGACAATTGGCTTAGTGGTGCGGACTCTGCCGTAGACGCATCCGAGAAATTCTGTCGAGCATGTAGCATTTTGGCTGATGCTGGTATGGACCTTACAAAACTTGTGTCAAATAGTTTGTTGATTACTTCTAAGTCCCATGACAAATTATCCTTTATAAGTGGTGATGAACCTAACAATGTATTAGGACTGAAGTAGTATAATTCACAAGACACTTTCTCCTTTGATGGCAAACACCTAGACACCAGTATAGAAGTAGTTTCTACTAAACGAAGCATCCTTAGTGTGATAGCCAAGATTTTTGACCCTTCAGGACTAATTAGCCCATTTGTCATATATGGTAAAATTCTTTTTCAAGAACTCTTGAAATTGAGGGTAAGTTGGGATGAAGAACTGCCTTCAGAATTGAAGTTAAAGTTTCAGAAATGGCTCCTAAGTAGTCAAAGTCTCAAGTCATTTAACATAAATAGATGTTATTTTCCAAAAATGGCATGGGGGGAGCTTCGTCATGTAGAGCTACATGGTTTTGGTGATGCCACAGAGAAGGGTTATGGGGCATGTGTATACCTGCGAGTATCCTTGGAGAACGGCTCATATAAGGTGTCATTAGTAGCCTCCAAGTCAAGAGTTGCACCTATAAAGACAGTTACCTTGCCTAGATTAGAACTTATGGGAGCTGTTTTTTGTTCAAGATTAGTGAACTTTGCCAAGAATGCCCTCAGCTTAGATAGTAATACTAGAGCTGTGTGTTGGACAGATTCCACTATTGCCCTGTCATGGATTCAAGGAGGTGCTAGTAAGAGAGAAGTGTTCGTGGCCAATCGGGTAAAAGAGATCCGAGAGTTAACACATCCAAATTTTTGGCAGCATTGTGGAAGTAAGGACAATCCGGCTGACTTAATAACACGAGGTCTGTTAGCGGATAAACTTGTGGATAATACTCTTTGGTTGTATGGGCCTAGTATATTAACAAAATCCACATGCCAGAATAAGGAAAGTAGCATACTTGCCACTGATGTAGAAGAAATAAGCACAGAAAGTACAGTATGTTTTAATGTTCAAGAGGTACCAGTAGTCCCTTTCTTGGATTTGGACAAGTACAATGACTTGAGTAAGGCATTAAGGGTTACAGCTTATGCCCTAAGATTTATTAAGAATTGTAGAAATAGTAAGAACAGAATGGAGGGCCCCCTCATTACTGAAGAGATTGATTTGGCTAAATTTAAGTTGATTTATTTCCTCCAATGAGAAGTGTTTTCTAGTGAAATTAAGGCTCTGTTGAGTAACAAGGCTATTCCTCAATGGTCTAAATTAGGCAAACTTGACCCATTCATAGATGATAAGGGATTATTGAGGATCAAAGGCCGTCTTGAGTTTTCAAGCTTGGACTGTGATACTAAACATCCTGTCATAATTTCCAATGGTCAATTTGCCAAGCTGTTGATCAGATTTCAGCACAAGTTTTTGAAGCATGCAGGTGTTGATACTGTAATTTCTTCTTTATGGGCCAATTTTTGGATTATAGGAATGAGGAGATTAGCAAAGACGGTAGTAAAGAAATGTTTAAGCTGCCGTTGGCATGATTCTAAACCTTGCAGTCAACCCGTAGCTCCATTACCCAAGGTAAGAGTAAGGTCTGCTCCACCTTTCAGTGTTACAGGCCTTGATTATGCTGGCCCTCTATTCTGTGCTGATTATCCTAGTAAGAAATTCTATGTGTTGTTCACAAGTGGTGTTGTAAGAGCCATTCACTTAGAGCTTACAGTGTCTCTTTCCTTGTCTGACTGTATGTTGGCCATAAGAAGATTTGTGGCTAGGGGAGGTTTACCTAGTGCCATGTATTCAGATAATGCAAAGACTTTTGTAGCTGCCAGTTTTAAAGTACAAAACGTGTATGGCCATCTGGCCCCCAAGTGGAATTTTATAGTCCCTCGTTCTCCTTGGTGGGGTGGCTGGTGGGAACGACTCATTAGATCAGTTAAACTTGCTTTGAGAAAGACATTAAATCTGAACTATGTAAGTAAGGGTGAATTAGAAACCATATTAGTAGAAATAGAGCATTGTATTAATTCTAGACCCTTGACCTATGTGAGTGAAGACCCTGATTCCATTCATTATCTCACTCCCTCACATTTTATACTAGGAGGAAACCCACACAGCAAACCCTCAGTAAATCTGGAGTCATGTACAGTAACAGTCAGGGCTTTGAATGAGAGGGATTTAGTGAAAGACCAGAAGCTGGAGCATTTTTGGAAGGTCTGGAGTTATAACTATATAACTAATTTGCCTCAAGTTGTAAAGGGATTTACTAAAAAATGTCATTTGTCTAAGGGTGATCTTGTGTTAATTAAAGAGGACAATTCTCCTAGACTAAAGTGGCCCTTTGGAGTTGTTATGAATGTTTTTCCTGGGAAAGATGGAATTGTAAGAAGTGTCAAGGTCAAAACCAAGAAAGGAGTGATGACTAGACCTATTCAGAGGTTGTATGATTTAGAAGTAAGTAGATCTGAGGATATGATTGCTTATGGTGCATCCTGTGATAACTTTAATAATGATGAAGATGTAGGTGATATGAATACTAATGTACCTTTGAATACTGTAAGTGATGATACTGTGCTTCCTAAGTCTAGGTCTGGTAGTGTTATTAAGGCCCCTACTAGGTTAGATTTATAGACCACTAAAGGATTGATCACTGTATACTGTACTGTATAATTATAATGATTTGTTCTCTATTATTTAAGTATGAATTTTTTGTAAGAAAATCTGAACTCGTACTTAAATAGGTGGCTTCATCGCCCCCTATGGCCGGGAGTATGTTGGATCTGGAGACGTGTGTTCTTGTTTAGTTATTAAAGTCTAGTTTTCTTTATGAGTTACCCTGGAAACACCACGGTTTTCTTTTATGCTCCTCATGTTCCAATAATGTTCCAGTAAATTGTATATCCTTTTCTGTCATTTATATTTAGAGAAAGCTAAGATTAAAGTGCACTGTAATAACTTGTGTAGCTAATTATGTTATTTATTATTATTTCTATTTAGTAGGTATTTCAAGTGATATTAGTATTTGTTGTTTATGTTTCTTGAGACTGTAACTTTAACAATAAATCAGAGGCATTGCATGATTTGCATCATCCATGGCATATCTGTTTCCTCAAAGCGTCTTCTCCACATATTTTACTTCTCTGCACGATGTGGGCTTAAATAATTCCCCACAAAATCAAACTAAACCTAAAGTCAACATAGGGGGTTTGATTGGAAATGAGTTTATCTTAGTACTCGCGTCATGTGAAGATCAAATTGTTTCCTTATTCTTAGTTACAGGCTCCCCACTGAATATAATAATACAGGAATTACAGAGAAATTTTGGAAATAAGAAAAAGGTAACTTTCATAGAGGAATCTGATTTAGACTTATATGCAGTACATGGCAAACAAATCACCGTAAAGGGCATGATACAGTTAGATATATCAATTTTACTGAGACCACAAGACTGTTATCTGCTCTTTTCTATATAGAAAAAAATTTAACTATCAGAGCCAACATATTAGTAGGTTTGAATACTAGGAGAACAGAGAATATCATTCTGCTCCCACATGAATGGAATACATTACAACAATTAATTCATTGAGGAATTATCATAAGAACTGTCACCCACCAACAGCAGAAAAGTGAAAGAGTTGGAAATATCAAACGACTAAACAGAGCCTTTCAATCAAACGAGGGTACACATTCACTTACAGCACCCCTCCCCCCCAACCTCTCCATCCTCTCTGTCTAGTGACGGAACTAACAGCCAGGCAGTGTTGTTTCCTGCCCATCTTATCAATGATGTTGTTATTCCTCCTAACTCATATATTAAAGTCACCATGAAGAGTAAAGTGAAGACTAATACGGTCCTTGTCTTTGAGGAATTATAGAGTGAAAGTACTTTTGGTGGAAAAGGCATTATGTCAAGTGAACAACGATGGGGAAGCTCATGTGTTCCTCACTAATCAGATGAGTGGGGAAGTAGAGATAAAAAATGGGACTTGTCTTTGTAGTTTAGAGACATGGCCTGCCCCTGTAAGAGAAATAATCGTAACAGGAACTACAAGTAAGATTAAATCTATGGATAGAGAATGCATAGAGGAGAATATGATTCACTCAGGCCAAATTAATGAAGAAAATGATCTCTTAGATTTATCACAGGAACATCGACAAACTGTAGCATTGCCTGGAGAACAAATAGGGTGTACTAACCTGATTAAACACATGATTACCGTATACCTGGACAGAAAAGCAATATATATACCGGCCTATAGAGTTATGCATTCACAACGCACCTTGGCAAATCAGTATGTTGAGGGAATGCTAGAACTAGATATTATTGGACCATCTGTCTCCCAGTGGAATGCCCCATTATTTATCGAGCCCAAACGAAACGCAGAAATGCATGCGGTAGTAGATGACTGTAAATTAAACCAGCACACGATCCCTGATTGCATTCCTATGCCATTGTTACATGACATCTTGCAAAATATTGGACCAGAAAATAATGTATTTTCAACAATCGAATTGCTTAATGGCTATTATCAAATTAGCCTTGAGCAAGAATCATGCAAATCCGCTTTCTCCACGAATACATATGGGTCCGTAAGTGATACTGAGTTGCATCTTGTTCATTTTATGACCAAAATTTCGGTTTAGTGAGAGTGTGGCCAGGGTATATCTGTTTCCATGTGAACGTGATCAGAATGTAGATTAAGGTACCTAGTTGCTTAAGTCATTTTTTTTTAGCCGTAATATGTTAGTCTTAAGTCTCCTTGTAATATTAAAGTCTCGAGTGGGTAGGAATATGTGCCTTTGGTCACGTAATCCAGCATAATTTACACATGCGCAAAGGGGTGTGAGGCACGATGATTTTCAGTGCTTTTTCGATGCAAGTGTATTGAGCGACGTTGTTGGAGAATAATTACTGTAACTAGGGAATGTCATTTTTTTTCTTCGGGTAATCAAATGTAAGGGGAAAGGCATCACATTGAGCCTATCATGAGTCTGTAGCAATGAAGAATTTTAAACTGTGTAAGCCGTCATCCTTCCCCCCCCCCCATCCTTCTCGCCCGCGCAATGCTGGCGTGCCATGAGCGTTTCACTCGCTCACTGACTGTTAGACAGGGTGGGTGGCCGGTGCTATTGTCCCCCTCCTCCCCCCCCCTACAGGGAATTCTGTAAGTAATTTGATAATATTGATGTTTGATATGTTCAAGTGCGAATAAATGATAACCTAACCCACAAGTGATAGTCACAAAAATAGAGAAATAAACTCGGGTTAGTATCAAGTGTTGTCGTCCCTGGAAGTGTCGTGTTTGATCACGCGAGGTGACGCCATTGGCCTCATTTGACGAGTAGGTCCTGTGTTCCCATTCACCTCGTATTCCTTGAGCTGGATAGTGAGCGAGTCCAAGTACCGAGGTCAAAGTCCAAGTGTGGAGGTCAAGGTCCCAGTGTGGAAGTCCAAGTCCAAGTGTGGAGGTCAAAGTCCTAGTGTGGAAGTCAAGGTCGAGAGTAGCAGAGGATCGGACCAGTAAACTATGAGCTCAGAGGAACGAGTATGGAGAGCTACATTGGATTGGACATGGGACAAGGCAGCAAAGTTTTGTGGAATTTGATATTAGGACCATATGTTTGTTGAATGTTTCAACTGATTCAGGGTTTTTCTGTAAGTCTAGTAGATGGAAAGATTTTTGTTTGTTTGTTTGTTTGTTAATACACATTTCCTCTCACTCGAACTTCATTGTTTGTATAACCCTTGAGAACTAGTGGTATAGAATTGACTTAAGTAGCTTGTAATGTGTATCCCAGAAGCATTTTGGGAAATCAAGAAGGTTGGGCTTGGGTCGGCCGAGTTGGAGACTGGTCCCGTCATTTTGGCATGCTACCACTCTTAACTTGGCCACTCAGAAACAAACACAACTGAAGAGGCCGCTAGTGGGAGAGAGTCTCCGTCAATCTGAGTTCCCGACCGTTCCAGCACACAGTGGTCATCACCAGTGACTTGATGTGGCCCCCTTTGACCACACTAAAGTCTGGCTCGTAGAGCATACTCTACATACAGGGCACTGCCTATATAAACGAATGCTATTGGGGTTAAGGACAGCACTAGGCACATTCCAAAGATTAATGAATTAGTATTGTTTGGAATGCTGGGAAAAGGAATATTTGTCTATTGAGATAACATAATAATTGCTACACACAGTATAGATGAACATCTACAGAAATCAGACCAGCTCCTGCAAAAGCTAGCTGATGCTGGTTTAAAAATTAAGCTGTCTAAATGCAAATTTTGCTTTAAGGAAATAAAATTCTTAGGCCATAGACTAAAAGCAGAAGGGATCCACACGTCTGAGGACAAATTACAAACAGTAAGGGATTTCCCTGAACCCACAAATATGGATGAAGTAAGGCAATTTTGGGGTTTAGCGGGATATTATCGCCTCTTTATTAATCAATTCTTTCATATAGCACAACCGCTATTCATTCTACTGAAAAAGGATGCTATATTCCAGTGGAGAGAGGAACAAAAATTAGCATTTTATGAATTAGAGGATAAACTTACAGGTGCACCTTGCTTGGCCTATCCTAATTAAAAAAAAAAAAAAAACGTTTATAGTTTGCACAGATGCATCCCTTAAAGGACTAGAAGCCGTACTGATGCAAGAAGATAATCTTGGAAAAACTCCTCCAATTGCATTCGCCAGCAGGCAAATAAAAGGTGCAGAGAAAAATTATTGCATTACAGACATAGAAGCACTTGCAGTGGTCTTTGTTTTACAGAAGTTTCGAGATTTGGTATATGGTTATGAAATTCATCTATTCACCGACCATAAACTGCTCGTGGGTATGTTCAAAGAAAATCTCCTCTCTGGGAGGAGAGCAAGATGGAAATGCGCAGTTGAAAACTATATATAATGTACATATTCACTACATACAAGGTAAAATAAATTTAGTCACTGATGCAGTGTCTAAGAACTCGACGACAATTCTTGTCGCAGCATTTGATCTCAAGGGAAACATCCCAAACCATGATGAAATCTCGAAAGTACAGAGACTTGAGCCAACATGGTCTAAAGTTATATAAAAATTGTAAAGTGGCGAGGACATACAGTTACCAAAGCTACATATACTGCTCGAACAATTCACAATAGTCAATAATGCCTTATATAGAATCAACCCATGACAACCAAACCATAGAAAAAGTAAACAATTAGTGGTATTTAATGAAATGATACCTCATTAAGGATAATACACGATAGTCCACATGCAGGACATCCTGGCAAGGAAGGACAGTTAGACAAGCCGGGCTGTTATAGTACTGGCCATCGTTATGAAAAGATATGTACAATCATATAGACAGGTGCTAGTTATGTGCAAGACACAAAGGCTACACATTAACACCTCCATCTATAGGGCAATACCTCATACCTAATCAACCGTGGGACGTTGTCGCGGTTGACTTACCTAAGTTACCCTTATCCTACAATAATAATCAAAATCTGTTCTTGGCTACAGACCACTTCTCAAGATATGTGATTTTAACCCCAGTTAGGGATACGACAGCCGAAACAGTGGCAACAGCAATCGTAGATAATATAATGTGTAGATTTACAACCCCAAAGGTATTAATAAGTGATAATGGGGGAGAGTTTAATTCCGAAATCTTGCAAGAAATATGTAAACAATACAATAAAAAAAAGAAGTAAATGTCTAAGCCTATCACCCAGCATCCAATGGGTTGGTAAAGAGAAAACAAAAAAGTGTTGGATGTGCTACGTCACATTCTTAATGACAATTACGCAAGCTTGGATGATTGGATTCCCAGAATGGAAGCTTAAATTAATGGAGCAATTAATAAATCTTCAGAAGACACACCACATTTCATTATATACAGGACAGACAAACAACTACCTTACGAAATTGTAGAAGGTGAAAATTTACCAGTATATAATTATGACGATTACTCTAAACTCCGTTTGCGTGAATTCCAGGATCTACACGAAAAGGTGAAGAATAGTTATCGATGTCCAAGGAAGAAATGACAGTCATTCAATAAAAAGGCAAAAGGATCACCTGTCAACTTAGGGAACATTGTCTAGGGTATCATACACACTAGAGACAGTAAACTTTCACCGAAATTTGAAGACCCACACAGAGTGATTAAGAAGAGTGGAAACAAGGTAATAATTAAGTCACTGTCGAGTGTCGAAGAAAAACAAATTCATGTTGATCATTTAAAAAAAGGTCCCAAGGAATTTATCTAGCAGTTATGCAACCAAGGACACAACCGAAACACCGATATTAAACTAGAGGAAATCAATACATACAAAAATAATTTAAGATCGCATAAAAAACACACAAAATTAGGTGCAACTGTTGCAGCAAATGCTACAACACAGCATTTACATGAGCTAGGTATGGATTTAAACTTCTACAAGTAAAACAACGAGAAAAGTTATTTTTCTCCACGAGCCTGTTGTATTGCACATCATCACTACCATCGACACAGCATGACTTTATTAACAAATTAAGTTTTTATTTTTTTTTCGGTAGGTTACGATGAGGGGACTTGTACCATGGATTCTCCTGTATATAGCAAGAGGATATGCTCACTTAGAGTCTTAGACCCTCAACATGTAGTCAGGCAAGGATGCCTCATAGCTCCAACGGCCTCAGCATCAATCCTGAAAGATATCATGAGTACTGAAATTAGTTTGGACTTCTTATATGAATTACCTGCTCTATTGGAGAATATTGCCAAGCTACTGAGGACACTGGACTTTATGATAGGAAGTTATGTTTCAGAAGCTCACAACACAAAGTTAAGTGACTGAAATTGTGAAGTTAGCAAAATGGAAGATATAACAAGCCAAATCAATCATGCTCATCATGATCCAAGATATCCCATCTCGTGGAACGGAGGCATTTATGGACACGAACAACATCACATGTACTCGTGCAAGGAGCGGTTTTTTCGACCTGGGTGGTGCAATTCTAGGGAACATTTTTGGATTGGCTACTGAGAAAGATCTTCAAGAAATATACAACAAATTTAATAACATAGCTCAGGTACTAACATATCAACAGAAGCTAGTTGACGGTCAAAACACAGCAAAAACGATCGTAAAATTTCTAAGAAAGGCAGAAAGTATAACTCACCAGTATGTGGACAAAATAAATGCCATGGAAGGAAACATGACACTTTTCCAACAGTTCTCAGTAATCCTGGAACATATTGACATAATAATACTCCAGTCAGATAACACTTGAGTTTGTTCCAAGGCACTGATGAAAGGTTTTGCAAATGCTGGTAATGGCAAGATCACTATTAACCTACTTCCAGTTCACGATCTACGTCAGATAATCAGTCAAAGCATAGATAAACATGGTTTGAAGCCTTTGTTCTGGGGTAGGAGTCTCAAATTATTATTATCCATATTTAGAAGCAACTCGAACACCAACATCAGTAATAGTTCATGTACCATTCATAACAGATCTGTTCACACTCACAGTCTATCAAATATACCCATTTCCTTCTAAGAAAAATGACACTTTGGTCATCAACTTCAACATAGACACCGAACTCATCATGGTCCCCAAGAAACAGGACACTGACACTTTTGCTAGTGAATCAACGCTTGAACGAAAGTGCCGTATATCCTTACATGCTGTTCACATATGTCCTGCGTACATTTTCACGTTTCAATCTACTGGAACAGTCCCTTGTGAAATGGTTATCGTAAGAAATCATGACATTCATTGCCACTGCAACTTCACATTTGCTCCAGATAAACCTACACATCATCAATGCATCGGGCATTCACAGTTCTGCTAATTCACAGTTCTTCTACTTCACTCATAACACGTCAGTTTTCATAATTTGTCCAGATATACCACCATCTCATACTTCTGCATCAGGATTATACATAGCACCAGACTACTGTGTTGTACTTATACCATACTTGTCCACTTTATATACCAGCAATCACTATGCCATCCTCAATCACACACACAAATATTTCCACCCACTACCTAAGATGGATTTAAACAGGAGCACACATATTAAGTTGACTTCACCTAAGTTTGAAAATATGCAACTAATCAATGAAACAATGAAGCCCTGGGAATTGTGTATGAGTATGTTCAACCCATACTATGTGGATAGCCCAGCACAAACTGTCGTTATAATCTTCTCCATTGTATTTGCCATAGTGCTGCTGGCAATGCACAGAATACAAGCAAGAACTGCAGACTTGGAGTCAGTATTTACGAGAGGAAGAGTGAACATTCAAGTGAGACCCCCTGAGTGAAATGTGCATATGTAAATAGTGTAATTCATATATATATATATATATATATATATATATATATATATATATATATATATATATATATATATATATATATATATATATATATATATATATATATATATATATATATATATATATATGATAATTTTTATATAAGAAAATTATCGGGTAACCTACTATAAAATATAATTCTAATCTTGAATTATTGTTAACCAATATACATCTAACCAGTTCATATAACAATGTTATTCTCTCATATATCTCATCTCATCAGCCCTGTGAGTGTCCACTGCAGGACCGGCCTATCCCTACCGAAGTGGGGACGATTCAGTCTCTACTGAATGGCTTAGGCTGTCTAGTAGAGATTGTATCTAGGGTAAGAAGTGCTTGTAAGTGTAATTCTAATGTTGAAGTGGCTTTGGATGTGTGTGTAGTCTGTGAACCAAGTGTATTCGGCCCGCACAAGCCGACTGGGCTCAAGAATACTTTTATAGTATGTGACTGGTTCAACCACAGCACCCCTTGTGTCCGCCAATGAAGTACGTGGCCGGAAGAACGCTGCCAAAGTTAATTATCCTGGGGGGTCGCGAACCCTCGTTCTTCAGTGTACGAAAACGCACACTTTACCACTGTACCACAGAGTATATATATATATATATATATATATATATATATATATATATATATATATATATATAAATAACTCCTACTGTAACCTCAGCATGGTACTGCCATAAATGCATAAGACTCTGGTACATAAACATTTCTGCCACTGTATTACTACAATGTGTTATGCAATATTCTATATCAATGCATTTACTCCATAATACATAGAATGTATTACTATAATGTGTTTGGTTTCGACAATATTATATCTGTACACTATTGTCATGAATATTATACCTCTATTACACGCTGTCGTAGATTCGCCAGCAAGGCGTGACCGAGCGATGTCAGGACTCTACAATATCATAAAACATAGGTATTCAAAAGGTTAAATGAAAGTCACAATTAGGACCTGGAGGAAATGGTGTTTGCAAAATTCCCTCTCAGGAATGCCAGTTTGCGCCTCGTGACGCCTGATAGGTAAGCCATCATAAACACACATACACACACAGGGTTCTATAACATTCATCAACAGTGTAGCCCATGTGATGGAAGTTCTTACATACGGAAGGAAGGAGAAGAATGAGTCAGAAGGAGTTAAGAGGCTAGAGAAGAGAGAGAAGGGGGTCTTGAAAGCGGAGCACGGTTGGCTTCGAGAAGTTAGCTAGCATAAAATGCTGTTGTGTTATACACTCAATGTTAATCTTGAGCTTTTCCTTTTGAAGGCAATAAAACTACAATCACCACCAGACTCATCTTTGTCTTCTCCCATCATCGACTACAAGTGAACTGAGGTTTTCTCTCACAAATCTACTCACTATTACCTACAGCTTGGCTACGACTACTATATAATCAGTTACAAGACTGACAGGATGTTGGTGGACACAAGAATTGAAGAGAGTGTACTGAGATGTTATGGTCATGTTGAGAGAATGGATAACAATAGAGTGGTGAAGAAGGTATATCTGAGCGAATTTGAAGGAGGGAGGAGGCGACGTAGGCCAACGAGAAGGTGGAGAGATATGGTGCATGAGTGTGTGAGGAAGAGAGGTTTGGAAATCGATGATGCTAGGGAACTGACAAGAGATTGAGCTGGCTGGATGAAGGTTGTGAGGAGAAGTGCATGATATTTGGCACCCCTTTTTAACGTGGCAGCCTCCGGATTGACTCTATTGTAAACGTTTATGTGAAGCTATAGAATGAGGTGAATGTTTTTGTCGTATCCGATAGAGCCAGGATTCCGGGGACTTGATTGATGAGTGAATGGAAGCATGGCCCATTGGACTGGGCAAATTTAGGCTGTCTGGACATTGCTACTCCTTACCCTGTCCTAGGGTGAGAAAGGAGGTCCGGATGATGATGATGATGATATACACTCGTACATACTGTACATGTAACTATGTATCTATCTATAATCGTACGTATATGTATATCACTATGTCTATCCATCAGTCTATCTATCTGTCTATCTATCTATATCTCTTTCTATATCTATCTATCTATATATATATATATATATATATATATATATATATATATATATATATATATATGTGTGTGTGTGTGTGTGTGTGTGTGTGTGCATATAGAAGATATTATCAAAACAGTGACACCCACTGTGTTGGAGGTCAGAAAGTCACAATGGTTGGGTATGTCTGAGCGTGCTCAGGCGGGCAGGCAACAAGAATAATGAAAAATTCTTGATAAAACCACTGAAAACAGGAAAGTGAATGACACTTTGGGAGTTAGAACAAACCTGTAATGTATTCGTGAGCATGTGGTGTGGCCGTCATGTCCCATGGAGTATCATTACAAGATTCTGGTTTATTAAAATAATATCACTACCAGGTAATAGACTACAAAGTATACATAAAGTTTATTTTACTTATAAACCCTATGTTAGTCTTTCTTGACGTTGTTCTTTCTTGTTTGTAACGTTTTGTTGAGGGCGGCTGCTCAGTCACTTCTTTGTTAGCTCAGCCAGTGTTGCTTTTCGTTTTCTTCTTTTGACTTTTCATGGGGTATCTTGCGACAATTTCTTTCTCGAACGTCTGGAAGATAAGGTAAGTGATATTACTGTTTCTGATGGGAAGGGTGTTATTATTTTTGGAGTGGACAATGGAGGCATCAACCACCCCACTACAACGCCATCTTAAATGTCTGAAGTTTAACACATTGAGGCTCAGTCATCTATAAGGCTTGTTTGCTGATCATATCAACTGTGGTCTATGACAGGTCGATATTCACGGGAATGAATCGGGTGGAAGAGAAGTATAGGAATGAGTTTAATGAGTCTAATATCACAGTGCCTTGAACCGTTCAAACAGATGAAACTATACCGACAAATTGAAGTTGTGTGTAGTGAGAAGACACGACAGACAGTTGTGGTCCAAGTTGGATCTTCTTCCAGGATGAACAGATCGGAATGCAGTAACTGCATGATTGTTGTGCGAGATGAATGGTGAGAATGAGAGGGAAGGGAGAGAGGGAAAAAGCGGAGTCAGGTTGTAAGGGAGTGTTTTCACTTGCCTCAGTTACAGCAGTTTCAGCAACCTCCTGGAAACTGAAGTGGTTACACATACGTCAAGCAAACTTCTGTTAGGGGAAGTCGAAGCAGGGACATGGATAAGGAACACTGGAATTACTTATTCCAGAGTCGAAGCGACTCTACTGTACTTTACGATGAACCGCAGGGTCCTTGCTCTATTCCAGAAAGAAGAGGAATTCTACATACTAGTAGATAATGTTCTAGTGATGATTAAATCTTTTTGAAGAGTCCCATACTTCATAAGAGACACAAGTAAGTGAAGAATGTGTTATTGTATTCTATCATAGATTCTAAGAGTTGACAAGGATCCAAGTTTTTTTTTTTTTTTCGAATCTTGCATATTATGCATATTTCACAGCCATCCAAGAAAAATGAGGAGATGAAGTAGAGGAATGAGACGGCAATAGGAACAGATGTAACTTTATTGTTGAACACGTGTGGTGTCTGTAGCCATACTAAATAGAGATAGTCACTTGCAAAATCAACTGAATTACCAGGTTTCCCTCGCATGAAGATAAGCAAACATCAAACATCAAAATATGATCATAAAATAACGGCCTGGCTTTTCACTGGATGTTGGGTATGTGGAGTATGGAAAGCTAGCTTGCAAAGATAACTGACTGCATGAAATTGGCATGACATCTTCCGCATCTTCCATATCCCGATCAGTAATTTGTCTGGGTTCCTTGCTGACTGAGAGAGAAAATGTTGAGCTTCTTACTTCTCTAATGGTATGGAATACAAAATGTTCATTGTCATAAAGAACATATATCTCTCCTTTGTTTCTTTTCCACCCACTTTTCCCACGTAATGGTCAGTCTGAATCCAGATCATGAGCTGTGCCACAATAATTCGTTGTGATTTTTTATATTATTATTATCATCTTTTTATGCAATGAAGAATGAACTAAAGACCAGAAACACACAAGATTATTCACCCCAGGAAAAAATATCTACGAAAATAACGGAGAGCCAAATTCAAGATCCATTCATTTCAATAAGCCTGTACACATTGTGTTTAAAAGACTGAAAGCCACAGCAGTAGGAAATAGAGAAAGTGGAAGGCAATTCCAGAGATGAACTATTGCATTCATGAAAGGCTAGAAGTAATGGCTATCTCTTGTAGTTGAAAACTGGACAGAAGAGGGATGGGAATTTGCTCCAGAAGGGTGCTACGTGCCTGCCATACTGGTAGAGGGATGCAAACAGACAGTTTAGAGGATCAGTGACCATTGATGTTGCAAATGAAAAGAGATAAAGATGCAACAGTGCAACTAAGAAGCAGGTATTGTATGACATCAGTAAACGGAGGAGTGATAATGAGACAAAAAGCCTTTGTCGCTACTGTACCTTGTTGAGATCTGTATGTGGGGATTCTCCCCACACACGAGAGCTGTACTCTACACAAGGCCGAATAAAACCACTGGATAAAGTCAACAACTGTGCAGGGGCAAAGAAGGCACGGAGTCAGCTTAGCACACCTAATCTCTTGGAAGCAGATTTTACAAAAAAGGTAATAATTATGATCTTTCCAAGATAAATCCCAAAAGAATGAAAACCCAGGTATGTTCAGAGAAGATGCAGTATTGAGTTGGATACTGGTAAAATTAGAGGATACTCCGGCTAAAGATTTTGACGAGCAGAAAGATTTATGAATTGAGCTTCTGATGCATTAATACAAGATTACTTTTACCCTAATCAGAGATATGAGCCAAGTCAGACATTGTGCTACAGCCTCATCTCGAGTTTGTTGAAATAACTGCTGAGATGGTCGCAGAGAGACGTGAATGGGACATTTAATCTATAATACAGTACTCCTCACTCTGTACAGGAGTTGATTGTGACGGATCTGTCTCAGCCTGACTGGGTCCTTGTACAGCGTTTGGAAGCCACGGTGGCAGAGGAAGGCGTTGTTCAGCACGTGCCAGGAGAACCCAGACATCACCATCTCCAGCACCTGACACACAAGGACACAAGCACAGATTCGCATCACAACCATCTTGTTCTTCACATACACTGCATAAGAAAACACCAAGAGCCTTATAATAGCTTATGACTAGTACAGGTTCACAGAAGAGATTGCTTTACGACACATGTATTGCATCTACTGGGAAGAATATGGGTTTCTAATGTATTTTACTTTTTAAATGAATCTCGCCTTTATTGTTGTTAAAAATGAGTCTGCATAGAGAGATCTGATTAAAATAAATAGAATTACTTCCAACAGTAAGTCACTGAATGGACACCAATATGGTTACACTGGGATCCACCATCTCAAAGACTATATGTGTTAGTCTGCATGTTTTGCTGTGCACGGCTACAGTTTTCAAAATAATGTTGAACATTTACAGGATATGGACCAATAGATATGGACCAAGAATTCGTTAAATGCACCACTATGGACAGCGCGTGGGATTCAAGGGAAGGGGCATAGCCCTCAGCCCTGATCCCCCACCGAAAGGTTTTCTTTAGTTTTCAGTATCAGAAAAAAATTGCACGATTATCAACAAGGAAATATAAATCTACCGACACCTCAGAAATCATGCTTAGTGGTTTAGAGATGGGGCCCCCGGCCAGTTTTGTATGAGCATGCTTAGGTAATAAGTTGCCTAGGTTATAAGCATCACAGGAGCTCCACCTGGGGGTTTGGAAAAAGAAAATAACCACTTCCTTCCACACATATTGGTAATATTAAAATTTATTAATATATAGGGAACAATGAAATTCCTTATGTACAGGGATAAGTGAAAGTAGTCAGGGACAACATAAGAACTAGTGTGGATGTTGTGGAAGGGAGGGCACCAAACAAGACCCAGCCTCACCTCACCTCCACCCAGAAAAATCCGCAATATCCCAAGAGAAATATGTGCATTACTGGGTGTCGTTAATTACCGAGTGTAAACACTGAATGCTGTCATGATAAAGTGAGAGGATGGGCGTGGACAAATCATGGTTGGTGTATCGTCCACTCAATAAATTAGCTAAGTAGGGTTGATTTCACAGGCAATTCGTTGAAACCATGCAAAACAAACCGAGTCCAGTGACATACCTCTTGGGTGGGCTGGGCTGTGGGCACATCATTGTCCGTACGTTAGCAAACATAAGGAACGCCAGGGAGCAAAAGGACATCAAAAGCATTGGTAACTGTGATTCATACTTATATTATTTTTTTCAATTCACTCTCGCTCTCCATCTGTCAATACCGACTATACAGCATGTGTTGCGACAAACCTATAGTAAGCCATTATTTACATTTAAATGAACATAATCAGTGATATTGATAAAATTACTAAAATTCATGAAATTCACTTTTTGTTATCAGTTCATTATACCTGGCAATTACAAGGTAAGCAGATATAGTATTGTTACCTGGCTGGACCTGGTAAAACCATAGCCCCTGAATCTCGGGTCAAAGGGTGGTGTATTAGCTTGGGCCACTTATACTGGCTCCCAAAACCTGCTCCACTCGGCGATGCTGTAGGCTACCTCCAGCTCTGAGTCTGGTTCTACTTGTTCCCATAATGAAAGATTAGAATTTCCCTGGTTGGGAGTGTAGACTTTGGAGTGGAATATCTGTGCCAGTTCCTTTTTCAAGAGCTGCTTGAGCTGCCTCTTGTCTGCCGGATTGTGGGAGACATTGATGTGGATCTCGTATACAGGGATGATGTAGGCACACTTTGTGCATTGCCTGGTGTCCTTCCTGGCCAAAAAGTAGTCAAGCTGGCTGCTCATACCTTTCACTAATATCATGTCCACGTCTGGCGTGAAGGTATGATCACTGCTGCAGCCACTGTGTGCCACATTCCGCAGCAAATTCTGTGGGTAGGCTGCCTTCTGCATTGTTCTGTACAGGTCAGCAGGCCGCAGCTTCTGCAACAGCTTTTTATTGACCTCCTCGGGGTCACTGTCACAGGTGTAGGATTCTGCCAGGTGCCTCGTCTTATCGTCAAGTTGAGGCGGCAGCATAGTTGGGTAGGAGAAGTGAAAGACTGTCCGCTGTCGCACCCCCACCACACATCGCTGCATGAAGGCTATCATGGCTGTTGCTATTGAGTAGTCATAGCCTGGAGCCAGTACAGCCACGGACAGGGGCCCCATCCAGGTTTGAGCCTGGTGTGCCACCCAGAACAAATGGTCCACTGAGGTTTGAGTGGACAGACACACCTGCCATCTGGCACTCACCTGTTGCCACTGCTCACCCACCACCAGGAACATGTGCGTTTTGAAGGTACGTGATATGTCCATCTGGCCTAGGCTGATGTCCACATTCCTTACATGTTGCTGCAGTGAGAAAGGCTGCAACAAAAGGAAAAATGAGTGAGTGTGTGTGTGTGTGTGTGTGTGTGTGTGTGTGTGTGTGTGTGTGTGTTGTGCAGACACTTACTGCTCTATCAGAAATGTAGAAACCCAGTTGTAGACTGCTCAGCCCTGTCATTTGTGACATGGGTAACCAGTCTTGGTCGCCCCAGAATGACGTTCTGTGATCAGTAAAGTCCCAGTCTCTCCCTGGAGTTAAACTTAATGACCCCATCCAGTTGGAACATCTTAACTCACTTTGGCACCAGGCGTCATTTGGTTATATGGTTACCATCTAACGAAGTAAATGGTCTTTCAGGCTTACAGGAAATCATTTGGTTTGTGACATATTGTACAGTCACTTGAAGGTTGCACTGCATTTTGTGAGTAAATAGTGGCCATCCCTATCTAACACACACACACACACACACACAAGGAGTCAAGGAGAACAGACATGCGCCGAAAGTGCTCCATACCAAGCCAGCACGGCCAGTGGCATTACCTAAATTAGTATCTTTATATAAGTCAAGTTCTGTACCAGGTTAGACTAAATGATTTTTTATTATTAAAAAAAAAAAAAGTTTAAACAAGACTTGTTCAAACAGAAAAGAGAACCGAGTGGCGAAAGAATGCGCTCAGTCATCTGAGGTTTGTTTAGACTACAACTGCCCAAGGGAATGTAAGTACACTGTGCTTTTAGTATTGCAAAATGGACACATACTTTAGTAAAGCAAATTTGGAAAAGAAAAGGGATAAAGGTAGAAAGCAAGATGATGATTTCTACCAAGAACTGGTTGAAGTGGAAACTCACAATAGACTGGTTGACCGTGTACACAAACTGGAGATGGCTTTCAAAAATGAAATTGATAAAATAAAGAACCAGATGCACTTGCAAAAGGAGGAAATAGAAAAACTAGGAAGGGAGGCCAACAAGAAAGACACAACCATCAGTGAACTAACAGTGGAATTGAGTACACTTAGGAAGAAAATGAGTGAAATGGCAAGTACAGTAGTCATTCACGAGAGTATTATGGAAGAGTTCAAAAATGATACAGAGACAATTAGGCAAGTAAGCAGTCTGATAGACCAGAGCAGTGATATTGAGGAGAAGATAACACAGGTGAATGAGCTGTGCAAAGCTACAAAAATAATGTGGAAACCACGTATGCTGAAATGGTGAAAGTAAAGAATGACTTAGAAACAAGGGTAGAGGAAAAAAGCATTAAAAAGGAAGTGAAAAGAATAATCCAAAACAACCCAAAGTTAGTCAGAGATTCAGTAGATATCAACAAATCTTTAGTAATCACTGGTAGAGAAGAGGAAGAAGTAAAAAACAAGATCACAACAGACAAAAAGGAGATGGCAAATGTAATAAGCTTACTTAAAGAAGTATCAGAGGAAATCTGTAGTAAAGATATAGAGGAACACAAAAGGTTAGGGAAATACGAGAAAAGCAAGACAAGACCTCTAAAGGTAACTTTCCAGAGAGTAAACACTGTGGAGGAGATACTAAAAAATGCAAAGAATCTTATGGAAAAAGAGGAGTTCAAAAATGTATGGATAAAAAGATGCTTAACACAAGAGGAACTGAAATTACCGAAAGAGAAGAGGGAGGAAGCAAAAACAAAAAATGAGGGAAGATCAGAAGAGGAGAAGAACACATTTTTTTACAAATAGGATTGCAGGTACGAAAGTGGTACACAAACAGGAGGGAATAAAAAGGAGGAAGGTAGTAGAACCATGTCATGACAAGTATATAAACAAGATGATGAAGTTGATGTACTCAATTGTGGATGGAATGGTATCTAAATTACTAGAGATGAATGATTATGTCAGAGAAAATGAACCACATATACCTAACTGAAACAAAATTAACACCAAGGGGATCCAATGACATACTAAACTTAGAGGAATACAATATATGGAGAAGAGACAGAAATTTAAAAAAAGGAGGAGGAATTATAATATTAACTAAGAAAAATCTAAAATTCAATGAAATAAAATTAGATATACCATCACAAGTAGAACTGATTGCAGTAGAGATCAACACATCAGAAGGGAAAGTAATTGTAGCCAATTTGTACATGCCACCCAGATCAAACACATGGGAAAAAGACGAATATGAGGACCTGGCAGAGAGTACAATTCAGAGTTTAAGATCATTACTACATAAAATGGAAGAGAAATCGGAAAGAATTATACTAACTGGAGATTTTAATACAAATATAAATTGGAATACTCTTGATATAACTAGCCAAGAAAGCTGTTGGGACCAAAAGCTCCTAGATCTCGTGCAAGAGTTTTTCCTAACGCAACATGTGAGGGAAACCACCAGAAAAAGGGGACTCGATGTACCTTCGATGCTAGATCTAATATTTACTAGGCAAGAAAATGATATTGACAGTTTAATATATCACCCTCCACTCGGCAAAAGCGATCATGCAGTACTAATTTACAACTTCAGGATTGCATATGACATAGTTAACAGCAATGAATGTTACAAAAAGAGCCTAAACTATAAAAAGGGAAATTATCAAGACCTAAAGAAGTATTTCTTAGAAGTTGATTGGGAAAATGAGCTTAGAGGACACGATTTAAATGCTGTATATAAAAAATTTTGTGAATTTTATGAAATAGGAGTCCAGAAGTACATCCCACAGCACAAAGAAGCAGATAAGAAAATACAGAAATGGTTCAATACAGAATGTAAAAAATCAAAAGAAAGAAGAGATTTGTTGTGGAATACATACAGAAGACACAATAGTGAAAGGGCGTATAATAATTACAAACAGGCAAGAAACGATTATACAAGAATAAGGAGGGAAGCCCAAAAACAGTTTGAGGAGGATGTAATAAATAAAAGTAGTGATCAACCAAAGCTATTTTACAGCTACATCAGAAGCAAAACCAAAGTAAAAGATATAATACAATCCATTACGGCCAAGGGAATCACCTATACACAAGAGAAAGATATTTGTGAAGCGCTAAATAAGAATTTCCAATTAGTTTTTACAGAAGAAAAAAATTTTGAGAGGGACTATGTGGAACATGCATGTCCACACATACTACCAGATATACAAATATCAGAAAAAGTAATACAGGAGGAGTTAAGTAAATCAGAGGAAAAGCAAGTGGTCCTGATGAAATTTCATGTTGGGTACTACCAGAATGTGCAAAGGAGTTAAGTAAACCATTATTTTTAAATTTCAAGAAATCCTTGAGTCAAGGTAAACTATCTGATATTTGGAAGAAAGCAAATATTGTCCCCTTATTCAAGAAAGGAAATAGACATAATCCACTCAACTACCGACCAGTATCACTGACCAGTGTTGTAAGCAAGGTATTAGGAAAGCTTATAAGGAAAGCTTGGGTAAATCATCTAGAAGAACACAGTATGATAACAGAAAGACAGTTTGGTTTCAGAAAAGGAAAATCATGTGTTACTAATCTGTTGAGCTACTATGACAGAGTAACAAACACAATACAGGAAAGAGAAGGATGGGTGGACAGTATCTATTTAGATTTCAAGAAAGCAATTGACACAGTACCATACCAAAGACTTTAATGGAAACTGTACCATCAAGGAGGAATTCGAGGCAAATTGTTTTGTTGGATGCAAGATTTTCTCATAAAAAGAGAAATGAGAACAGTACTAAGGGGAAACTACTCATCATGGAAAGAAGTGACTAGTGGAGTACCACAGGGTTCAGTGCTGGCACCAATCATGTTTTTAGTGTATATAAATGATATAAACAGTAACATTGGAAATGAAAGCTATCTGAATATGTTTGCAGATGATGCAAAAATACAAAGGAGAATTACTAATACAGACTCTTGTAAAGAGCTACAAGAAGAATTAAATAAACTTCATGAATGGAGTAATACATGGCAAATGGAATTCAATGTGGACAAGGGTCATGTAATCAAGTTTGGTAAAAGTGGAAAAAGACCTGATTGGGATTATACGTTAGGAAATAAAACCATATACACATCAGAAAGAGAGAAGGACCTATGTGTGATTATCAATAACAGACTATCTCCGGCTGACCACATCAGCGAGAAGGTACGGAACATGTATACACTGCTTGCAAATATGAGAATAGCATTCATATACATAAATGAAGACATGCTAAGAAGGATAATAACGTCATTCATTAGACCAACCCTGGAGTATGCATCAGTAGTCTGGAGTCCTCATCTCAAAAAACACATAGACAAGTTTGAAAAAGTTCAAAAGGCCGCTACAAGATGGATACCAAGCTTAAGGGACCTAAGCTACGAAGAAAGACTAAATAAACTGAATCTACCAACACTACAGGAGAGAAGGAAAAGAGGTGACATGATAATGCTATATAAATGCATATCAGGGAAGGAGAAAATAGACATAAATGATTACTTAACATATGGGGAAGCATCAGCAAGGGGACACTGCAAAAAACTGCATAAGAAGAGAGGTGATAAAGACGTAAGGAAATTCAGTTTCCCAAACAGAGCAATTGATCAATGGAATGCACTACCGAATGAAATAGTGTGTGTTAAAACAATTCACAAATTTAAGGATATGTACGATAAATATGGTTTAAGACACGGGACAGTACGAGCTTGACTCATTCCTGTAAATATACAATTAGGTAAGAACAATTAGGTAAGAACACACACACACACACACACACACACACACACACACACACACACACACACACGTGTTACGCTCATATTTTATACCGCTGTTTTAGACGTATGATTTCTTGAGAGATTGTGCAACTAGGTGTTAGGTAAAAGAGTTTCGGTATTGTTGGTGCTTGTGTGGCCTCAGTGTTATCTGACCGTGGACACAATGGACTGTATGTTGAAGCTGTTCATTTCCTGCAGTCTTCAGCCCTCTTTTTATGGCGTTTGAGAGAGAGGTGATAACCAATTTTATAGCTGGGCAACAGAACCAACAAGTTATATTTGTGCCACCGCACGAAGGCGCCCCTCTCCAGCGTCGAAAATGCTTTCAAAAACCAAAATACCTCTGATTCACAAATACCTAACAAGTGGCAGTTATTGTCATATCCCCAGGCACATCTGGACGTGAACCCAGTAAACTGCAAGACTACGTTGCCCGTCTCACTGCAGTCCATCCTCCTCCTCTCAGGGGACTGGGGGGGTAGTTGGACATTTGTATATTTGTGCAATGCGTCAGCCCAGTTTTATCGATGGTGTCACAGGAAGTTGCCCCTCTCCAGTACCACACATTGCAAAAGTTTGAATATGAAATGTCCTGAACTACAACTTACCAGCCCCACATGACTGGCACTTGTCCTCAGTGCCATACTGTGTACAGTCACTGAACGGTGTTTATGATGATTGTAAAAACAAAGTAGTATATATGGGTTTTTGTTTTGAAATTCATATGTGCAGTGTGTGGTGAACAGAGGATATAATGTGTTTGTGCTGCAGGGAGGATATAAAGTGTTTGTGCTGCAGGGAGGATATAATGTGTTTGTGCTGCAGGGAGGATATAAAGTGTTTGTGCTGCAGGGAGGATATAAAGTGTTTGTGCTGCAGGGAGGATATAAAGTGTTTGTGCTGCAGGGAGGATATAAAGTGTTTGTGCTGCAGGGAGGATATAAAGTGTTTGTGCTGCAGGGAGGATATAAAGTGTTTGTGCTGCAGGGAGGATATAAAGTGTTTGTGCTGCAGGGAGGATATAAAGTGTTTGTTCTGCAGGGAGGATATAAAGTGTTTGTGCTGCAGGGAGGATATAAAGTGTTTGTGCTGCAGGGAGGATATAATGTGTTTGTGCTGCAGGGAGGATATAAAGTGTTTGTGCTGCAGGAAGGATATAAAGTGTTTGTGCTGCAGGGAGGATATAAAGTGTTTGTGCTGCAGGGAGGATATAAAGTGTTTGTGCTGCAGGGAGGATATAAAGTGTTTGTGCTGCAGGAAGGATATAAAGTGTTTGTGCTGCAGGGAGGATATAAAGTGTTTGTGCTGCAGGGAGGATATAAAGTGTTTGTGCTGCAGGGAGGATATAAAGTGTTTGTGCTGCAGGAAGGATATAAAGTGTTTGTGCTGCAGGGAGGATATAAAGTGTTTGTGCTGCAGGGAGGATATAAAGTGTTTGTGCTGCAGGGAGGATATAAAGTGTTTGTGTTGGAGTGAGGATATAAAATGTTTATGCTAGAGGGAGGATATAAAGTGCTTATGCTGGAGGGAGGATATAAAGTGCTTATGCTGGAGGGAGGATATAAAGTGCGTGTGATGGATGGGAGGTATAAAGTATGTATGTCAAAAGGAGAATATAGACTACGATTAGTAGACGAGTGATGTAAAGTGCGTGTGGTGGATGGATGATAAGTTACCTGTTGGTGCCTGGGTCCAGGTAGGGATGCAAGGGGCAGCATCATCCACACACCACACAACAGCATTATCATCAACACACAACGCCGCCCACACCTCACTCGTGTTGCCCTCATCTCAGTTTCCTGCCAGTAATCAATACTAGTTTTATCTCACTGTAAACCAAGCCAAACCATCCTTCTTCCCTGATCTGTCCCCCATATTGTGTCTTTATGCATAGCTTATTTGATGATGATTTCATATGCGACATTGCTTGTTCATTTTTCCGTTTCCTTAATCCTTATATTTTACATGGATTGGGAGTAATGGTGATTACATGGGTAGAGGCGCAGACTGGTGAAATGATCTCGGCTGGCAGAGGAAAGGCTGCAAATTTATTATTGCCAAAAACAGTTTTAATTGATCATTACCAAGACTCGTTGACATTGGGCCGAGAAGGGGGGGGGGGGAAGCTGAGGACAATCCCCGGGGCCGGGGCCTGGGCCTGAGGGGCTGGGGGCCGCGCCCTCCAAGGTAGTGTTACGACGGAGTAAAATATAACATAGCATAGTTGACTCTACAATGACACATTGAATTTCTGAAGAAAATATTTAAAAGGAAGTAGGAACAGTTACACCTAAACACATTAAAACATAACTATGTATAACATTTACATTACAGAGTTCTGTATTACTGGATTTTTAGGTCATACCGAAGGGGCCAAAGAATATGAAGACCCTCTGACCCGCCGTTTTCGTTTGTTTTAACCTCATATAGACTTATCAGTCAATCAGAAATATATGTACATGAACCAATTTTCGATAAGATATATTCGGTATATGATATCTCCCCGATACACTGAGGATGTATCATCAGTAGAGCTGATTGATGAGGTTCTCTTCCTTAAGAAAATCCACTTGGCCAACTTCGGAGACATCAAACTGGAGCCGCTCAAATTATTGAACACGATTTGTGACCTAAGACTGTCTGGTATGTTCCTAAATTGCTGCATTGTCCTTTGCCTGTTCTGCGCTCTGCCAGTAACAGTTGAAGTGGATGAACACTCGTTCAGTATGGAGGCCAGGATAAAGAATTGTGTTGGAAGCACAGTGTCCTTGGAGCGTCTTTCAGCTGTGTGTCTGCTATCCAGAGAGTGCAGACTGGCCACAACGCCAGACTATTTGGAGGTTATAGAAAATTTTGCCAACCAAAGAGCAAGAAAAACGAGACTAAAGTATATAGCAGTAATTTGTAAAATGCAATGTCATAAAGTTAAATAATCACAAGTGATATTTTTCTTTTTTACTTAATGGGCCATGATTTAATTTTGTTCAAATATTACAGCACATCAGGTTATGTGTTTCTATAGGTGCTGCTTTGCTAACAAATGATACAATGAAACAATAATGCTATGTGTACGATCTATTATTGCTGATTTTTTTTTATTGTTCATGGAATTTACATAAATAACCATGTATCATTCATTAAATGAATGGTGAGCAATTTGCCTGTATAAAGCACTGCATGAATACATGAAAAATGGCAGTAAACTTTAATGTAATCATTTCCTTCCATTACTACATGGCATTTCTCATTTATCATTACATAACATGTTAAAATTTCATTGTTTTTTAGAGAGGGAGGGGAAGGTGCTATGGCGCATCAGGGTTCTTTTGGCAGTACATCGATGTGCCGTGACACACTGGTTAGGGAGCAACCTGGCCGTGAGCTAGACTTCGAGTATCATATATTCAGCACACTCTTCAGGCGAGGGGGGGGGGGGGTTGCCCCGGGCCTGATGATGACTGTTGGCTGCCCTTCACATTTCATGAAAACATTCCGGCTAGTTCGAGATAGCGTTAGTATGCTTTGATATGGACTGGTGTCTGTATCCAAGTGGTGGCATGTTGGGAGGGGGGGTGTATTATATGCTGATGGTGCAAGGGATATTGTTGTGACTCAGGCCATGTCTGAAGCTTCTGAGCACCGCTGACATCCATCCAGGTTGTCCATCCATCATCCAGTTTTGTGGTGTTCCATCAATAGCATAAGAATCCCGGAGCAAAGCCATTTAGTTTATTCATATAAGGGAGTTATTTGCAAGATGTTTGCGTAAGGAGGGGGGCAGATATAGGTAGTGATCATCAACTTGTTGTGTCAAAGATTAAAATAAAACTTAAGAGAAACGTTAATGGTAATTGTACAGGAGGTAATAATTATGATCTGGATGAGCTGAGATGTGATGAGAGCACGAAGGAAAAGTTTCGGTGGGAATGTAGGAACAGGTTTCTAGTCCTGCAGACTTTGATGAAATCTGAGGACAATGATATTAATCAAATATGGAGAGAGGTAAAAGAGGTTTTGCATGAGAGTGCTAAAGTTACTATTAAGAAAAAAGGATAAGCGAAAAGGAAAAAGTGGATGTCAGATGAAACATGGAATGCAATTCAGAAAAGGAAAGAGGTAAAGTTAAGAAGTGAAGAACAACATGTTGATGGCCAGGTAGTTGAAGTACTTAGAGCCAAGTATTGGAGTTTACATTCTGAGGTAAAAAGACTCGTTAGACGTGATAAGAGGAGACTATATGATGAAAAGGCGACAGAGACGGAAATTAAATTAAGTAAAAATGACGGTCAGAGCACAAGAGCAGCGTATCAGGCCATAAAGGAGTTAACTGGGACTGAAATGAGAAGGAAGGAAATACCTGTACGAGATAGAAATGGTAATTTGATGACTAAAGATTTGGATATAAAAGGAAGGTGGAAAGTGCACTTTGAATCTGTTCTAAATAGACCAATCCCAGCTGAAGAGGACATTTTGTCAGCCGAAAGAGATTTGCAGATACAAACAGGGGATATAACTTTCGAAGAGGTAGCAAAATCTTTAAAGGAGTTAAAGAATTTTAAGGCCCCAGGAGAGGATGGAATATTCCCTGAAATGCTTAAGGTGGAAAATGACGAGTTGATGAATGCGCTTTTGAAACTTTTTAATGTGGATTGGGATAATGGTGGAATTCCAGAAGACTGGAAAAATGGAGTGATTATAAAAATACAAAAAAAGGGAGATTTAAGTGTGTGTGGCAATTGGAGGGGGATAACTTTGACACCTGTAGTTGCAAAAGTCTTTTCCAAAATCTTGTTGAACAGAATAGAGCAGGTAATTGATAAAATTTTAAGGGAAGAACAAGCGGGATTTAGAAAGGGTCGAGGTTGTAATGATCAGATTTTTATTGTAAGGAATCTAATGCAACAAACTATTGAGATGAAAATGCCACTTAACATGTGTCTTGTGGATTTTGAAAAGGCGTTTGATAGTGTTTCGCGTGGAGCTGTGTTGAAAATTATGAGATTCTATGGTATACCAGAAAAGTTTGTAAATATTATTAGAAGCCTGCATGAAGGTACTTTTTGTACGGTAATGGTGGGAGGTTCTTTGAGTGATCCATTTCAAGTTAGGTCAGGAGTGATTCAAGGAGGAGTTCCTTCGCCATTGTTGTTTGTTTTGGTTATGGATTATGTTATGAAAAAGGTTGTAAGGAGAACATGTGCAGGAATTAACTGGAAAGAAAATAAGAAGCTGATGGATTTGAACTATGCTGATGATATTGTACTGATTTGCGGAAGTATTTACGAGATGCAGAGGGTGCTTGATTGTCTGGTGGAGGAAGGAGAAAAAGTGGGATTGGTAATAAATTGTGGAAAGACAAATTATTAATATGAACGTGGAGAACCAAATCGATTTTGTAATTGGGAATAATGTGGTGAAGAATGTAGAAAACTTTAAATATCTGGGAACGATTGTATCATCTAATGGATCATTAAACAATGAAATTGAGGACAGGATTAGACAGGCTTGGCGAGCTGTTGGAATGTTGAAATCTGTTTGGAATAATAATATGCTTTCGGTACATACTAAAGTGAAAATTTACAAGTCCATGGTTAGACCAATTTTAATTTATGGGCATGAGTCATGGTACAGTACAATTGCAAGAGATCAGAAAGTATTAGGATTTGAGAATAATGTACTGAGAAGGATTCTTGGGGTAAAGTGGCAAGACAGAGTTACAAATGCAAGAGTAAGGGATATTACGAGAGTGGAACCAGTTAATGAATATGTGAGACTGTCTCGCTGGAAATGGCTGGGGCACATATACAGAAAAAAAGGTAGTTTAATACAGGATGTGCCAGAGTGGACTGCTAGAGGAAGAAGAGGTAGAGGTAGGCCGAGGGAAACCTGGTTGAGGGCAATGAAAAAAGAAGCAGGAGAGGAGTGTTGGTGCGACCTGAAGGAGATGGCAAGAGACAAATATTGGTGGAGAGAGTTCATTGAGGTCTTATGCTTCCCGTGGGGTGCCACAGGAAATGATTGATTGATTGATTGATATAAGGGAAAATATACTCTACTCATATACGTGAGGGCATCAGTAACTCTTCTTTGAGTCACGTCATATGATGGGTGTAATCCTGATAAGCGAATATCAGTTGGAATGCCTTAACCTACTGCACCACAACGTTACCCCCCAAGGCAATTAGGGTTTCCAGGATTACAGAACATAACTTGGCTTGCCAGTCAATGTAAGGTCACGGTATATAGCGCTAAATCGAGTAAGTGGATGGGAAGCAGCTGACTTCTGCATGATAGAATGTGTTAGATTTAATTATGTTACCTATGTAAAGTATTATTTTGTAATGTTAGTAGTCTTTGACACTAAAACGCCACTTGTTCTGGAGAGATGGTTGATATTCAACACATTAACTGAACAAAGAGTGCAGAATAGATAATGAGATGATAAGAACCAAGCTAACATTTTTTCTCTCGTGAATGACCGGTTTCTCATCCAGACTTCCCATTATAAAGTAAGAGAGGATGCGTCTCCTTCTCCCTCTTTTATTGGGTAAACTTGCTTTATTATGAAGTTTTTAAATATATTTTCACATCCAAGGTACAAATGTAGTTTTAGTCAGGAAGTAAACTGCTGTATCATGTTTATCTGCACCGTAGGATGTTAGATATATACAGAAAAAAATAATAATAATAACTGCGTGTTACGTTACTGGCCTCAGGAAAATTTTTGAACTGAATTTTGGGTAAGGTAAAACTTTCAGTTAAACGTTAAGCAGGCCCTTGCAATGCAGTCAGCAATGACATGTTTGTTGGATGCAAAATTTTCAAATACACCTTCCGTAGGCCTTGCTATGCAATCAACAATGCCATCTTTGCTGGATGCCCTGCCTCCTTCTTGTCCCATCATCTAACACCATCCCAGCTTCTCCTGCCCCAAACTAGCTGCCTTCACCAATCATAAGTTTTCTGCCACCAGCATCAAACATTTAAGAGAAGTGTCCCTGACATAGTGAGCATCAGGTTTCATATAGCACATGTCTTCACTGGGTGTACTTGTCCAGCTGTATCCCACTAAATGCAACCATCTCACTATGTCCTAATTACTGTTATTTGTCCATGTCATTCATTTTGTGCCCATACCAATAAGGCTACGGCCACACCGAACGCGACGATGGGGGAGGTAGCATCGAGCGATGAGCGGCGAGGTGAGTGTCAACGCGATGTGTATCCAAATAGGAAACGGCAACCTCACAGGCAACAGATAGTCAGAAGCTGTTCATCGGTGTAGACATGTCATTGTTCAAGGTGGTCACTCTCATCTTTAATGTGAGGACCAACTTGCCTAGCCCCAGGTTCCTATGCTCCTCATGGGACAACACTGGATTAGATGATGAATGAATGAATAAATTTTCAATGTCCAACTGATTTGAATGTCTTTACTTGACGATAGCTTAAAGATGAATTATAATATGATTCATTTTTCTAGATTTTTTTCATGTGTACTGTTTCACGATACCAGTTTCTACCAATTGCTTCTAATGAAATATACGTTGGACAGTTCACTATATTAAATTATATTTCATAGATTTATGTATTAATAATAAAATTTTCGATGTTCATTGCATATAGCCTATACATAAACACATACATATAGTATATATACTTATCTGTTTATTAGTTTTAAGCCTACAGTGTAACAAAGGGAACAGATCACTAAATGCCAGTGTGAATTCAAGACTTTGATGGTTTTTCATAGGTTTCATAACAACAGTGGAACAAACGTTACTTAAGCATTCGTATGACAAAATCAAGCTCGATTATAATTTACCATTTATATGCAGTTATTCACAGATATCTTCCCAGTGTTTCTTCAACACTCCAGAATTTTTGTGGAGTGGATCAGTTGGATCCCACACAGCTCTCCTGTGGTACAGGGTTCCGATAAGGTGTTCATTAGACATAATTACCAGAACCCAACCGCCCCAACACGCAGTACCAGCACGATTGAATGATGGTGCAAATGCCTGGGGAGTGGGGATGTTGCCACGCAGTGCGCGACATCATGGAAAGTACTGCATCGCGTAGCGACGAGCGTGGAGGGTGAGCGGGGCGACTCATTCAGTGTGGCCACCCACATAGTACAGTATTTAGTGTTTTATCGTGTCGCCTCATCCCTCCCCGCTCAAGTTTCCCCGCACGTCATGTTTGGTGTGGCCGTACCCTAATTCCTTCAGAGAGTGAGAACGTTTACACGAAGTCAAAGTATTTTCTCCAATAAACTAGGTGAGACACTAGGTGCGAGAAGATGTAAATTGGGGCAACTGCTTTTCGTGCAGTTTTGTGGAAATATTGAACCCAGATGTATGAATGATATCTTTTTGATAATCCCTTGAAAAATTATTATGATCGTGTGTAATGGAGTTCTTCAGTATTCACACACACACACAAAAGGTGGAAAGGTAATCTTGCAAATGTCACAGTGCTGACAGAAGTCACAATTTTTCAGTTTAGTTCATTTGATTGGGCAACCTCATAAAAAAAGAATTTGCCACTTAAATGATGAAAATTAGCTCAGAAATAACAATTTTATGAGGAAATATGTGTGAAAGATTTTGGCTGATGACGTTGGTACATGTACAGCTGTTGCTGTACACAATGCAGGAGAATTACAGCTTTGGCGCGAGTCATGAATCGTGACTTACTTGATTCTTGCAGAAAGTAAGCAGCATAATGATCATTTCAATCATAACAAAAAATGAGACCACCGTGGAAAGAGGTGAATTTAAATAATATTTCTGCATGACATCATTCTCATAAAAAGCTGTTCGACTCGACATATTCCACACCTTATTGTGAAAATCTGTTACTGAGTTTGATTTCCATTAATGCCAAATTGATGAAACTGGTATTATGGACACCTCCTCAGAATTTATATATACCTGACGCTCCCTTCATGTGTATAAATGGATTACTCTCTCGGTCAGATGGATTACAAGAAAAATTTTATTGCTATATCTATGAATCTCTCAGTTTATCTTGGGGGGAGGTGGTGGCTCAGTCGGTAGAGAGGTGGCCTGCGGTCTTACCGGACCCAGGTTCAAATCCCCGCTGGGGCAGGGAACAGTAAAAGGATTTGAATTTCATGTAAAGCAGACTTTACTGATCTACCAGAAGACCCACCGACATGTCGTAAAAAATACCCCCGCTAATACCAATACACCAGTCCTGGATGAGACAGTCCTAGCATGTATTCAATATGGACGGTGGGTGTTAGCATCGAAGAGGTGACATGAAGAGGTGTATGATACGTAGGAGAACTACTGGGCCTTGGGAGCAGGCTGTGAAGCCTATGCCCAGAGTCGAGCACATAACAAAAAAAATGACGCCTTAATTCCCTATGTGGTGGCTACAAATGAAACCCCTCCATGTTACCCTGTCCTCTGCCATGGGCCCCCTCTCGAATTCACGCCTCTCTTATGTACCTCTCCACCCCATCCCTACCTCCTATCCTCGGTCTCCCTTCTCCTCCCTCCCCACTTCACTCACATTCATCCTCCTATCAGCCTCTCACTATCCATCGTCTCTGCTTTGGCAAACCATCACGAAGTATTTCTGATAATGTTTTCTGACATATCCAAGCCAGCACCATAATTCTCCTTTACTTCCTCATTTTTCTGTCAGCCTCTTCACCTGACTCCACAGGCTCCTCTCAGATGACTCATTTCCTCAGCTCTCACACTCGACTTTCTCGTTCCCATAAGGTCCAAGCTTCACTTCCATTATGTTAGAGTGACGATTAAAATACTGTCATGCAGCAACTATTTTGTTTCCAAGCTGACTTCCATGTTCCTTATCACCGTTTCCAGTGAACCAGCAAACGTTATTTCCCTGCCGTACCCTTTCATAAATTATAATTATACATATTCTCAGCTTTCATTCTTCACCTATTTTGCTTCCATGCTTACCTCCACATTCCTTATCACCGTTCTCAGTGAACCGGCAAACTTTATTTTCTTGCCCTATCGTTTTATAAATTACATTTTCTCAGCTTTCATCCTTCGTTCCTCACTGTCTATCTATGTATACTTAGGCTGCTGCCCTCCCCTAAAGAAGGGCGGTAGCCAAGACAGGACGACACACTCCCAGTTTAATCATCCATACACACACATTTACTTGTACCTTAGCCCTAAGGGGAGAAGGGACAATCCTCACCGCACCATACTGGACGAGGGTCAAGTACGCAGTGCAATCAGCTACATCAGCAGCAGGGCCCGACAGCAGAGCTGATTTACCCCTGCCACATCATAGTGGACCCATCCCCTTACCCACACCTGACCTGGTCAGCTGACCAGACCAAATGCAGGAGAATATTCCCTCAGGTCCGCGGCACAGTTCGTTCATTCACAATTTCTCTCCAGTCATCCCTATCATGCGCAGCCACTCATCCTTGCTCTACAGGTATCCCTCTCGTATCTAATGCTGTCTTCCACTGTCCATCTGTCCTGACCGTGGTCTTCCTCTCAGCCTTACACTTCTCACATCAGATCCAGTTATCTTTTTCACCAGTCGCTCTTCATCCATTCCTCCATACGTCCAGACCATCGCAGCACTCTCTGCTCGTCTCGATCATCTCTTGCGTAACTCCAGTTCCCCTGTGCACTTCATTTCTCACTCGATCCATACTCATCACTGCACACATACTCCTCAGACACCTCATTATACTATCTACATTTTGGAAGGAACTCACATTCCCCATTTCCCGACCATCAAGCCTGGTTATACACAGTATTATTATTTCCTTCAAAGACCGTACCTTTACTCGTAGGTACATTCAGTTTCAGATGTTTCTTTCACACACTTCCAAACTCATTAACCAAACCTTGCTGCTCCGATTTCTCCCCACTTAATGCACTATCAGCAGTAAGCAACAACACAGGCCGTGTCCTGATCCTACATCCCTTCACCAAGGACACTCTAACATCAACTGCCTAACCTTACCATCCATATATGAACTGGCTAACCATATGGATATGACACATCTATGTTTCGTTCAATCAAACGATCAAATGAAAAAAAGCTTAGTTCAGCTTTCACACGTAAAGCGACTCTTGTGACCTCATACACACTTTTGGCAGCATTTAACAATTTCTCATAGACTCTGATCCAGCACCATCTGCTTTCTCTGTATCTCATTTGTCATAGACTTTCTCCAGATCCACTCTCTCAGTGAGTGACCTACCATATATCCTTCCTATTATACTAAGAAGACAAATACCTCAACAATTGCCAAAAACTTTTCTTCTCCTTTTCCTTTACTTAAGGGAAATATTACCCGACTTCGAATCTCTGGAACTCTGTCTTTCTCCAAGGCCAATCATCACATCTTCCATATCCATTCGGAATCTTTTTGCCATGGTTCAGTATTTTGTTGCGTGTGTCAACGGTTCTTTGGTCTTTCTCCATTTTGGCTTTTAGTGCCCCCACACACTTCCATCATATTAATCTCTTCCGCCCTTCTCGCCTTTACATCTCCGAGCCTCTCCTCAACAACTTACACTGCTTTCGTTCTCTGCATTCAAAATATCCGTAAAATGCTCTCTCTCTCTCTCTCTCTCTCTCTCTCTCTCCATACATTCTCCTGTTTTAACTAGCATCCCCTTCTACTTCACCATGTCATACTTTTTTGTCATCCTTCCCAAACAATTTCATACATTCTCTCCATTTAGCACTCATATTTCTTCCAAACATTTTATCCACTCTTATCCTTCTCTCACTTGCTAATCTCTTACCGCTTTATTTATTTTCTTATTTTATGCTTCAGACTTTTAATTATTATTGTTTTCCGTCCTTCTGTGGACCGCTAAGAAACAAGGCATGATCCACTAGTGGTTCATGGACTGTAGCAGTGTTGTCCAAACTTTTTTGTCTGTTGTACCGCTTCTTTCTTTCTACCTTTACAGACTTTAATGACTGATTCAATTCAGTATTAAATTTTGGGAGGCCAGTGCAAATTATATTAAGAGTTAGCATAATTTGAGTGCTGGACAATTAATTATTATTCAGTATACTAAAGGAAAATGAATGACGAAATAACATAAAACTGCTTGAAAAAAATTTACAACTCAGTGTGAAATGTGGGGTTGATGTTCACTGATGATTTTTGCCATTCTGGAAGATAGAGAGGCTACTGCAGTGATCACGCTTTGTTCCAGGTTTACATTTAGTTTGTTTCTGTGTTTTGGCTTGGTAACGGTCATTGCAGAGAAAGATGCTTCACAAAGACAGGTAGACCCAAAGGGCAGTAGGTTTTCCAAAGCCTTCTTTCCTAGGTCAGGGTGCTGCTTGTTTACACAGCTACAAAACCGTGTGAGTTTTGAGCTTTCAAATCCTAGTCTGAGACCACGGTCTGAACACTTCTAACAGTTCTCCCTGAAGGCAAATGGGAAGCTTCCTCGTATTATTTTCACGCAAGAGGAATGAGTTTCCAACCCAGTCGAGCTGTACTGATCTCCAAGATAAGTACGGAAAGTAAGATTAAACAGAAAAGATAAGGTTGGTCGAATGTTCCACATTAATTGGTTTCAAAGTCTCTCTTTGATCACTGTTAATGGAAAAATAAGCATCTGATGGAGGAAAACACGTAAAATCTCCCCTGAACATATCTCCTTCCGCAACTCTATTTTCTTTTGAAAACCACCAGGTTTACCACATAAGTTGAGAATGTTTGTATCATTGCCCTCCAGAGACACATTTAACTCATTCACTTTGCTAAATATGTCTGCAAGATATGCCAGTCGTGCAAGCCAAGTAGTGTTTTCAATAATATGACAAAAGGAGATCCACGTTCTAATAACAAAGGAGCCTACCTCGTCTCGCAACTCGAACAACCTGGTGAGTACCTTCCCTCTCGACAGCCAGCGCACCTCAGTGTGCAGTAATAGCTATGTGTGCTCAGACCCTATGTTCTCGCACAGTCTGTGAAACAGGCGAGCATTAAGTGGCCTTGACTCCATCAAGATGACTACTTTGATGTCATCATTCAATATCCCATGCATCTCTAAATTCATTTTTTGGATGCTAATGATTCCTTGTGAATGATGCAATGAGTTCACTTCACATCAGGATTTTCCTTCTTAATCCATGCAACGACTCCCTTCACTTTCTCAGTCATGGATGCAGTTGCGTCTGTACAAACGCTAATGCAAGAATTCCAACTCAGCCTTGTTCAGAGAACAACTGAATGGCTTCTCTTTATGTGTGTTCTAATTTTTTTGCAAAAAAGAACACTTTCATATATATCAACTCTATCAAGAGGGGACTAGGGACCCCCTCCTGTGTTTTTTAGTTCCTAAAAAGAGACAGGTCAGAGAAAGGGATGGGGGATGGAGTTATCCCCGTACCCTGAAGATTGGGTTAATGAATGTGCGTGGATGTAGTACGACTGAGGCTAAAAGGGAGGAGATTGGGAGAATGTTTGTGAGAAGAAAGTTGGATGTGTTAGCTTTGAGTGAAACGAAGATGAAAGGGAAGGGTGAGTCTATGTTTGGAAGTGTGAATGGAAGATTGTCAGGTGTTGAAAGAGGAAGGGCAAGAGAAGGTGTGGCCTTGTTAGTGAGTCCGGAAGTACAGCAGTGTGTGATTGAATGGAAGGAGGCGTCATTGAGACTGATGTGGGTGAAAGCGAAATTTGAACGTGAGTTGTGGGTGTTTGTGAGTGCATATGGGCCTGGTAGTGAAAGGGATGAAGAAGAGAGGGAGTCTTTCTGGAATGATGTTGATGAGTGTCTGCAGAGTTTTGGAGCAAATGTGAATGTGGTAATGATGGGAGATCTGAATGCCAGAGTGTGAAATGTAGCAGTTGAAGGTGTAGTTGGTATGCATGGTGTGCCTGGAAGAAATGAAAATGGGGAACAAATGATAGCGATGTGTGTTGAGCGAGAGATGGTGATTGGAAATACGCTGTTTGAGAAGAAAGATATTTATAAGTATACATGGGTGAGACAGGAGGGTGGAAGGGTTGTTGATAGAGCTTTGATGGACTATGTGGTTGTGTCTAGGAATGTAATAGGAAGATTGTTGGATGTGAGAGTTCTGAGAGGGGAGGGTGGAGGTATGTCTGACCACTACCTGGTGGAGGGAAAGTTAAGAGTAGGTAAGAGATGGGTGAGAGCTAGAAGGGTTAGGTGTGGCAGGGAGGTTTTGAAAGTGAGTGAGTTGGATAAAAGAGAGAAAAAGACAGAGTATCAGGAGAAACTGAAAGATGAGTGGAACGCAGTGAAAGATCAGGAAAATGGCAGTGTGGAGAAGGAATGGCAGTTGTTTAAGAGTGCTGTGGTGGGGCATGCAGAAGAGGTGTGTGGTGTGAGATGTGTGGGTGGTGGTGTAAGAAAAGGAAGTGAATGGTGGTGCGAGGAAGTAAGTATGGCTGTGGCGGAGAAGAGACGTGCATATGAAGTGCGGCCGGAGAGGAAGGATGAGATGTCATATGAAAGGTATAAGGAAAAGAGGAATAGGGCGAGAAGGGCTGTGCGTGATGCTAAAGTGGCAGAAGATGAAAGGTGAGGGAATAGGGCGAGAAGGGCTGTGCGTGATGCTAAAGTGGCAGCAGATGAAAGGTGGGGTAGATGGCTGACAGAGAATTTTCAACAGAATAAGAAAATGTTTTGGAAGGAGGTGAAAAGGGTGCGAAAGGGAGAGTGTGGGAAGGAAGAACGAGTGAAAGCAGAGGATGGAAGGATGTTAATTGAGATGGATGCAGTAAGGAAGAGATGGACAGAGTATTTTGAAAGATTGTTAAATGTAGAGGAGGAAAGGGTGGCTGAGATTGTGGCAGATGGAAGGGTGCAAGGAATAAATGTGTTGGGAGAGTTGAATGATTCTTTGATCACGAAGGAGGAAGTGGAGAAGGCAGTAAAGGAGATGAAAACAGGGAAAGCTGCAGGTATGGATGGGTGTGCTGTGGAATGCCTGAAGGGTTGTGGAGTGACTATTGTTGACTGGTTAGTAACATTGTTGAATGTGTGCTTTGTCAAAGGTATGGTGCCAATTGACTGGGCGAGTGCTTGTGTGGTCCCGTTGTATGAAGGCAAGGGTGATAAGTATGAATGTTCTAGCTTTAGGGGTACAAGTCTGTTGAGTGTTGTAGGTAAGGTTTATGGTAGAGTGTTAATTATGAGAGTTAGAGAGGGTACAAAGGGAGTGATTGGTGATGAGCAGTGTGGCTTTAGGAGAGGGAGGGGATGCGTGGATCAGGTGTTTGCTGTGAGACAAGTGTGTGAAAAGTATTTAGCGAAAGGCAAGAATGTGTTTTGGGCATTCATGGTTTTAGAAAAAAAAAAAAAAGTATAATAGAATTGATAGGGAGGCTTTGTGGACTGTTTTAAGATTGTATGGACTTGGTGGTAGGTTACTAAAAGGGGTGAAAAGTTTTTATGTAAATAGTAAAGCGTGTGTAAGAGTGGGAAATGCTGTGAGTGACTGGTTTCCTGTGAGAGTGGGGCTGCGACAGGGATGTGTGATGTCGCCTTGGTTGTTTAATATTTACATGGATGGTGTTGTAAGGGAGGTGAATGCAAGAGTTTTAGGTGGAGGTCTGAGTCTGGTGAATGTTGATCGTGGAGAGAGGAATCTGAAGCAGCTGCTGTTTGCAGATGATACTGCACTGGTGGCTGATTTAGAGAAGAGATTGAGACAGTTGGTAGAGGAGTTTGGAAGGGTGTGTGAAAGGAAGAAATTGAAAGTAAATGAGAATAAGAGTAAAGTGATGAAGTGTACGAGGTTGATAGATGGTAGGGGGATGAATATAGTTTTGAATGGCGAGTTGCTTGAGGAGGTAGAGTGTTTTAAATATCTAGGGTCACATGTTGCTGTGGATGGAAGAATAGATGCAGAAGTGAAGTTTTAGAATAAATGAAGTAGGAAAGGTGCTGGGAGGAATGAAAAAAGTGTTTAGATGTCGTTCGCTTAGAATGGATGTAAAGAGCAGGCTGTATGAGAGTGTTGTGGTACCGACTGTGTTGTATGGGGCTGAAACATGGAATATGGGTGTAGCAGACAGGAAAAGTTTGAATGTAATGGAGATGAGGTGTCTGAGGAGTATGCGTGGAGTGACGTGTATGGATCGGTGCAAAATGATGAAGTACGAAGGAGAACTTGAGTTGTTTGGGAGATGGCTGGTAGAGTTGAGCAGAGGGTGTTGCGATGGTTTGGGCATATGGAGAGAATGGATAATGAGCAATTGGTGAAAAAGATAACTAGATCTGATGTGAGAGGTGTAAGGCTGAGAGGAAGATCACGAATAGGATGGATGGACAGTGTGATGAGAGCGCTGGATGTGAGAGGGATGTCTGTTGAGCATGGAAGAGTGGCTGTGCGTGATAGAAATAAATGGAGAGAAATTGTGAATGAATAAGTGATGATGCAGCCCTGAGGGGATATTCTCCCGCATTTGGTCTGATCAGCTAGTCATGTCAGGTGCGGGTAAGGGGATGGGTCTGTTGTGATGTGGCAGGAGTAAACCAGCTCTGCTGTCGGGCCCTGCCGCGGATGTCACTGATTGCATTGCGCAGTTGACCCTTGTGCAATGTGGTGCGGTGAGGATCTGTCCGTTCTCCCCTTTGGGGCTAAGATGCGAATGAATGTGTTTGAATGGATGAGTAAATGAGGAGTGTGTCGTCCTGTCTCGGCTACCTCCCTTTCCTTGGTGGAAGAAGCCTAGGTATATAGACAGATAGATAGATATATCAATGTATCTCACAAATGAGGCAAGTTGAGCCTGTCCACCAACGTCAGTCTATTCACCAAGTTGAAGTGAAAAGACTATCTTGTTTTCAGATTATTCACAACAATCAATAATGTCTGTTCTCATTTCATTTACCCCTCGAGAACCAGTTCGGTGTGACAAAGGAACGGCATATAATTGGTCAAATACCTTTTTATCTAGGATTTCCTTCAATCATCACAACTGTAGCTGGCAATATCAGTTCTTCAGCTATATTGAATGCTTTTTAGCTTTATCACCTATTAAAGATACAGCTAATGATGCTTCCAGAGCTTGTTTGGCATTGTGGAAGCTTCTTAATTCTTGTCTGGGAGCACTGAAATTGCCCAAAGACAATATTGATCAGGAAAAACTTTCCACAGCCATTGCCTACTAGAAGCCAATCTTTAAAGGGACCATGAGGTTCAAGATCACTTATGTACTGCATGTCCCCTTAGGTCAGTAAGATTTATAAGTGGTGGATCCAGCATTATTCTTTCATGTAAAATCAGATGATTTCTCTGTCTTCCACAGTAGTCAAAAATTTTGGACCATAAACGATCTCAGAGAATATTGATCCAATTTGGACTCTTAATAAGCACTGCTTTCTGGCCATGTCCAAGGTATATGCCATAAAAGTTGCAGTCTCCTAACTTAAGTGGTTCTTGAGCTTTAGCGTCACTTTTTTTTTTTTTTTTTTTCAGGCTCCTATGTGGATTCAGGTAGTCAGATCAGGATGATGTTCGATCAGATGAAGTGGCCAACTAGTACTAAACTATGGCAAAGAATGAAGGCTTTAGCTAACAGGGTATGTGAATGGCAGTGGTCTAGATCTTCCCTAGAATAATAAAATTGACAAAAAACAGAAACCTCCACAATGGGAGGTGGGAAGTTCCAATAATATTCACAAGAATACTAAACCTTCCCTGAGGGATGTGGGAAGTTTTAACATATTCAGTCCATTCATTCATCTATCCATCCAGTCATTTGTCCATCATCTGACTGTTTTATTTAGAAAGTTGTTATAATAATAATAACCCCTAGGCACCGGGCACGGGATGACCTATCCATGTCCCCGAACTGGGTTATTTTCAGTAAAATGCAGCATAGTGCCCCCTGGAACACCCAGCCACCCCCACAAGGAATACAGCATAGTGCCCCCATGAACTCCCGGACACCCCCATAAGGAGCCCACGGAGGAGCAGCAGCAGCGCCCCGGGACCTGGTGCAACAACGGCCTATGTCAGCCAGGGCTGCGCGCCTCTATGACCCGGAGCCTGCCTGCCGTCACCATAGCAGGAATACTGCACTACCTTCCGGGCGAGCCTTCACCATCCAGCTAAGGAGTGGAGCTGCCTATCCAGCTCCAGCCAGCACCCCAAAGGAGAAAGCCTGCAGCTGCTCCCGCCTTCGCCAAGAGATGACCTGTAGTTGCTCTGAAAGTGTTCTTCCGGAGACGGCCTGTAGCCGCTCCAAACCCCTCCTGAAGGAGTCAGCCTGTAGCCGCTCCCACCTTCGTCAGATGGCCTGTAGCCACTCCCACCTTCGTCAGACGGCCTGTAGCCGCTTGCCCCTCGCTAAGGAGACAGCCTGTAGCAGCTCTGAAGGTAATGAGGAGATGGCCTGTAGCCGCTTGCCCCTCGCTAAGGAGACAGCCTGTAGCAGCTCTGAAGGTAATGAGGAGATGGCCTGTAGCCGCTCCCACCTTCGTCAGATGGTCTGTAGCCGCTCCAAACCCCTCCTGAAGGAGTCGGCCTGTAGCCGCTCCCACCTTCATCAGACTGCCGATAACCGCTCCGAATGCATTCCCCCAGAGACGGCCTGTAGCCACTCGCCCCTTGCTAAGGAGATGGCCTGTAGCTGCTCCAAACCCCTCCTGAAGGAGTTGGCCTGTAGCCACTCCCACCTTCGTCAGATGACCGGTAGCCGCTCCAAACCCCTCCTGAAGGAGTCGGCCTGTAGCCACTCCCACCTTCGTCAGACGACCGGTAGCCGCTCCAAAGGCATTCCCTCAGAGATGGCCTATAGCCATTCACCGCTCGTTAAGGAGACAGCCTGTAGCCGCTCTGAGGGTAATGAGGAGATGGCCTGTAGCCGCTCCCGCCTTCGTCAGACGGCCTGTAGCCGCTCCAAAGGTGTTCCCCCTGAGTCAGCCTGTAGCCGCTCTACACCCCTCCTGCAGGAGTCGGCCTGTAGCCGCTCCCACCTTCGTCAGACGGCCTGTAGCCGCTCTGAAGGTGTACCTGGGTTTGCTGGCAGACATTCACCCTCTCAGGCCATGGCCAGTAGCCAGACCTTAGCGGCTAGTAGCCGCACCCCTAGGAAAACACGGCCAGTAGCCGGGCCCTACAACCGGAAGTGGCGAGAGCCGGCCCGCCGCCTAAGTTGTACACCTGTCCCCCGACCCCCAGGACAGAGGGCGTAGAGGAGTGTTGGAGAGGCTCTGTAGTCTCCCCTGGCCTCCGCTCACTACGACTGGCTCTGGAGGAGACCCACCTGATGGACCCTGACACAGACCAGTGCCACAGCCCCCTCCTGTCGGCGCCGCCCAGCCCTGGGGACCGCAGTCCTTGGGAACCCCAGACCCTCCCCAGAACGCCCGGGCGGGAACTCCCTACACCTCGACAGTGGAAGGCCTCCCCCTGCATCAGGAGCCTGAACAACCGATTCAGGCAATTGTTCGGCCCCAGTCCTGAGGGCTGCACTCCTGTCCCCAGCCCTGAGAATACAGGCCCCTTCACCGCCAATAGCCCCGGATGAGAGCAAACGCCCCTTCGCATGATCCCATGCCCCCTGAGCAAGGAGACTACTGTTAGTGCCCAGCCCTGTCAGTAGCTGAGCTGCGTGGCCCCTCAGCTGCGCCCTTGGCGCCAGATGAACCATAGTGACTGTGACTGTGTAATAATAGTGATCAAGTAGTAATGAGGCGGAATAGTGAACTGACAGTAATAGATCAAAGTGTTGGGAAGAGAGATAGACACAGTGAAAGGTTATACAGTGATAAGATAAATATCAGGGCCATGGAGTAAGTGACAGTAATTGACCAAAAGTGACCCTCAAGCAGAAAATAACAAAGTGAACACGTTATCATTAGACTCTGCCTCATATTACTATAATCACAATTAGACTCCAGTGCCTTACACCCCCCCCCCTCTTGTGAGAAAAAGCCCTAGCATCTTCACTCGTATTAAGACCCTGGACTATATTAATTTAGAGCATTCCACCTCGAGTATTGTTTCCATTATATTTCCAGACAGTATCCTTTGAGATACTATTCATCCTATCTAGTTATAAGAGTTTATGATCACCCAGAATATCGTGTCTGTAACATCTGCTGTTTCCCTTGTCTGACTGAGTAATACACGTGTAAGGTTATTGCCTGAGTTTTTGTGCCCTGCCTCTCTCCTATTTGTCTAAGCCCCGGTCTCGAAAGAGGACCCTGCTACACATTAGGTGCTTTAGGTGCGGGAAGCCGAACCAAAAACACCTAGCATTACACTGGTGGTAGTGGTGGTTCTTGACCCGGACATACGTGAGAGAGGTAGTCAGGAAATACCGGAAAAATGGCAACCAAACCGCATGTGCAATTGCCCAAGTTCGACCCCGAACAGTACAATGTTCACACATATCTGGCAATCATGAAACCTTTACTAGATATCGGGTTTGAAAATGACCAACAAAAAATTGCAGTCATACTACCACTGCTGGGCAAAGCAGCGGCCAATATAGCACCAAAAATCGTTCCGGAGCTCACCTGGCAGAATTTCACGAAACTCGTGATCCAAGCCATCACCCCATCAATAGGGAGAGTGGTGACACTATCCCAACTGGATAGTTTGACTTTCGATGGGGATCTAGATGATACCCTAATCCGGGAAAGACGCCTGGTCACCGCTGCCTACCTGGAGGCAGATGATGAAACCCGGGAACAACTCATGTTTCACACACTCCTCAGGATTCTCCCCAGTTTCATTAAAGAACAGTTTATAATACATGAACTGATGGGAGACCTGGATAAAAAAATCAGTTTAATGAGGCTCCTTCTAGCCTACAAACCTTCCCACCATACGCCGATTGCCCCGAGCCTCAGGGAAAGAAAATACCAAGGAGAAGGCACAGAAGGCGCCCCCCCACTGCCCCTGCATCCCACCGTAATGACGGGGGCCACCTCACATCTCCCCCAGTCTACAACAGGGGGATGCCTTTTTTCCTTTTCCTCTCCTCTCACTATCTCTTCTGTTTTTCCTTCTTCTATTCCTAACCTTCCCACCTCACACACCACTTTCTCCACTACTTTCGCCTCCCCCCTTCCTATCCTGCCTCAACACAAAGCCTGCCTTCCCCTTCACAGGCCTCCTAGAACCCTTACCCGATCTTCCCCTAACCTACTTCCTAAAACCACCTCCTCCTGTCTATTGCCTCCCACCTACCACCCTGCACCACCCACCACCATCACTTCACCACCACTCGCCTTCCCTATCACACCCTTCTCCTCCTCATCCTCACCCACGTCTCTTTCCTTGCTCACCTCCCCTACCCCACCCTCAACCTCACCATCCCCACGGACCCCAGCTCATTCCCAATATCCTCTCCAGATGCCTCACCGCCCACCACACCCTGCACCTCACCACCCACCACTCTATCACAAGCTCAGCCCCCTGCTACCACCTGCACCGCCCCATCACTTAACATCCAGACAACACTGCGACGCAGCACCTCCCCACCACCACCGGCTCTTTCTCCCTCCACACCTCTCCACCTTTCCTAGCCTCTGACGACAGACACCACCCGCCACACCCCACTCCTCAGCCCCTGCCAAGCCACCAAAGTTCCAGCAACACACACCACCCGCCACCACCACCACACCCGCACCATCCCCTGGCTTTGCACCCACTGCCCACCCCACACCGCAAGCACAGAACCCTGCTACTGCCCAAACCACCCCACCACCAAACACCGGGATGGCGCCACAAGACCGCACTCCCTCCTCACCACCTACACCTCCAGCCGCCTCACCTGTCACCTCACCACCGCTACCGACCTCCAGTGCCAGATCACCCTCACACCCCCACACACCACCCACCTCACGCCACACCGCCTTGCCCACGCCACCATTGGAGTGCCGCCCGAAACTACCCCGCCCCGGCGCACCACTTCCACCGCCACGCCACATGAAGCCACAGCACCAAAGGGCCGTGCACTCACCTCACCACTCACTCCCACCCTAAAACCTGGCCTCACTTGCTCTGGCCCCCTTTCACCCCCACCCGCGAGACACCCCCCCCCCAATCCCAACTCCGCCTTCCTCACCACCAATCACCACTGCCAATCCTCCCCTGACTCCTATGATTGATACATCTCCCCCCTGCCACCTCTCTCTCCCTCCCCCTTCCCCACTGCCTCCACCTCACCTCCCATCACGCTGCCTCACACCTCACCTGACAACTCACCAACGCAATCAGCTCCCCGCCGCTCCCCCACCTCCTCACCACCCACTGCCCCCACCCCCACTCCTAACTCCCCACACCCCGCCTCAACCACCCCCCACCCAACCACATGCGCCCCACGCGCCTCACGCCCACACCAACCCTGCACACCCACGTCACCACCCACACCAATGCTCAAAACAACCACCACCTGCTCCAGGCACCTCTAATACACCCACTCCCCCACCCCACCTGCCTCGCCACAAAATCACACTCCCACCCCTACCCTAAACCATCTCACCCTCATGCTACATCAAGCCCAAATCCCAGCCACCTATACTCCCCAGAGACACTACGTTGCATTACCCCGGCATAAAACCCGATCCCTACCTTCCGTCTCAAGCATTCAGCACCACACCACATCACGGGCAACAACTACCAACATGAAGATAAGGCGAGCTGTATGGGCACTGTCACTCAGACGCACCCAACGAGTACGGAGACCACACCACCTCCTCCAACTCCTCCACTTCTCCACCACCACGTCCACCCTCTTCCTCACCTGTGATGCAGAGCAGAACGAGAACACTGCCACCACAGCCTGGCATGCCCTCCGACATCCACAGCCAATCTACGCCACCCACGATACGCAAGTCTACCACCTTCAGTCACGAGGATGTGACTTTCTCCCAGCGGACGGTGGTAAAATGCAGCATAGTGCCCCCTGGAACACCCAGCCACCACCGTAAGGAATACAGCATAGTGCCCCCGTGAACTCCCGGACACCCCCACAAAGAGCCCATGGAGGAGCAGCAGCAGCGCGCCGGGACTCAGTGTGACAACGACCTAAGTCAGCCCGGGCCACGCGCCTCTATGACCCGGAGCCTGCCCGCCGTCGCCATAGCAGTAATACTGCACTACCTTCTGGGTGAGCCTTCACCAACCAGCTAAGGGGTGGAGCTGCCTATCCAGCTCCTGCCAGCACCCCAAAGGAGACGGCCTGTAGCCGCTCCCGCCTTCGCCAAGATATGACCTGTGGTCGCTCTGAAAGTGTTCTTCCGGAGAAGGCCTGTAGCCGCTCCAAACCCCTCCTGCAGGAGTCGGCCTGTAGCCGCTCCCACCTTCGTCAAACGGCCTGTAGCCACTCCGAAGACATTCCCCCTGAGACGGCCTGTAGTTGCTCGCCCTTCGCTAAGGAGACAGCCTGTAGCCGCTCTGAGGGTAATGAGGAGACGGCCTGTAGCCGCTCTGAAGGCATTCCCCCTGAGACGGCCTGTAGCCGCTCGCCCCTCACTAAGGAGATGGCCTGTAGCCGCTCTGAGCGTAATGAGGAGACAGCCTGTAGCCACTCCTGCCTTCATCAGACGGCCTGTAGTTGCTCCGAAGGCATTCCCCCTGAGACGACCTGTAGCCGCTCTGAAGGTAATGAGGAGACAGCCTGTAGCCACTCCCACCTTCATCAGACGGCCTGTAGCCGCTCCGAAGGTGTTCCCCTTGAGACAGCCTGTAGCCGCTCCAAACACCTCCTGAAGGAGTCGGCCTGTAGCCGCTCCCACCTTCGTCAGATGGCCTGTAGCCGCTCCAAACACCTCCTGAAGGAGTCGGCCTGTAGCCACTCCCACCTTCGTCAGACGGCCTGTAGCCGCTCCGAAGGTGTACCTGGGTTTGCTGGCAGACATTCACCCTCTCAGGCCACGGCCAGTAGCCAGGCCTTGGTGGCTAGTAGCCACGCCCCTAGGAAGCCATGGGCAGTAGCCATGCCCTACGGCCGGAAGTGGCGGAGAGCCGCCCCGCCGCCTAAGTTTGATGCCTGTTCCCCGACCCCCAGCACAGAGGGCATAGAGGAGTATTGGAGAGGCCCTGTAGTCTCCCCTGGCCTCTGCTCCCTACGACTGGCTCTGGAGGAGACCCACCTGACAGACCCTGATGCAGACCAGTGCCACAGCCCCTTCCTGTCGGCGCTGCCCAGCCCTGGGGACCGCAGTCCTCAGGAACCCAAGACCCTCCCCAGAACGCCCAGGCGGGAACTCCCTATACCTCGACGGCGGAAGGCCTCCCCCTCCATCTGGAGCCTGAACGACCGATTCAGGCAATTGTTCAGCCCCAGTCCTGAGGGCTGCACTCCTGTCCCCAGCCCTGAGAATACAGGCCCCTTCATCGCCAATAGCCCCGGATGAGAGCAGACGCCCCTGACCGTTATCCCATGCCCCCTGAGCACGGAGACTACTGTTGGTGCCCAGCCCTGTCAGTAGCAGAGCTGCGTGGCCCCTCAGCTGTGCCCTTGGCGCCAGATGAACCATAGTGACTGTGACTGTGTAATAATAGTGATCAAGTAGTGATGAGGTGGAATAGTGAACTGACAGTAATAGACCAAAGTGTTGGGAAGAGAAATAGACACAGTGAAAGGCTATACAGTGATAAGATAAATATCAGGGCTGTGGAGTAAGTGACGGTAATTGACCAATGGTGACCCTCAAGCAGAAAATAAAAAAGTGAACACGCTACCATTAGACTCTGCCTCATATTACCATAATCACAATTAGACCCCAGTGCCTTACACCCCCCCTCTCTTGGGAGAAATAGCCCTAGCATCTCGACTCGCATTAAGACCCTGGACTATACTAATTTAGAGCATTCCGCCTCGAGTGTTGTTTCCACTGTACTTCCAGACAGTATCCTGCGAGATACTATTCATCCTATCTGGTTATAAGAGTTTATGATCACCCAGAATATCGTGTCTGTAACATCTGCTGTTTCCCTTGTCTGACTGAGTAATACACTTCTAAGGTTATTGCCTGAGTTTTTGTGCCCTGCCTCTCTCCCATTTGTCTAAGCCCCGGTCTCGAAAGAGGGCCCCGCTACACGTTATGTGCTTTAGGTGCAGGAAGCCGAACCAAAAACACCTAGCATTACATTCAGGATAATGGATTTTCCCCAAGATTTTTTTTTTTTTTCATTACAAATCAATCACAAATCACAAAGAAACACATAAAAAGTGCGTACTTACTCTCTGGTGGCAATTTGGAGGTGGTGGTGTGGTGTGAGGGAGCCGGTGTATGGCGGCTGGGCTGAGCATGTTCAAGGTAGCGGTGGTGTGTTGGAGGTGGTGATGGAGGGAGGTGAGGGGGATTATTTCGCACCAAGATAAGTGTTGGAGTGTGTCTTTGTTTCTCTCACTAGTTCACAATGCCGTATGAGCACAATATTACAACTAAAATAGCGAAAAAACACAATAAAGTAACTAATAAATATCGGCTTACTTTACGTTTCCCATGATACTTATTTTCTAACAAACTTATATCTATTTAGATATTCACAATTATTTACACACTACACATTATTTCACTGTTTTTAGTACTTCTTGACAGTGTGATACTCCCTAAAGCAAAGCAGGCATAGGGCAACACCACACTTCTTACACCATGAGCTGACATCCTTGCGTTTTTGTGGGCGTTTGGCGGTGTGCTTCCACACAAAGCACGCCCTTTGTCCCTGTACTCTAACACCAGTACCGGGAATGTCCTTCTAGGAAATGATGGGAAATGAAGTCCCAGGCCAAAAGGCAGTCTGGCATGCCAGCTGTAGGATGACGGTCAGGTACTGTCGAGGTCAGAGTTCCATATGAGGAAAAAATGTGCTCTATGACTGTCTTGGTAAACAGCCTTATTGACATGCGGTTGCACATTTTGGCCAGGTACAAATTATATGCATTTAGGATGGAGATGTTAATGAGGTGTAAGAAAATTTTCTTATACCATTTCACGCACTTACGTATGCACTCCACAGCATCTATCTGCATATCACTTTTGTCCACGAGGCGCATGTTGTAGGTTTAGTCCACTACAGTATCAGGCTTCATGATAGGTTCCCTTGTTGCACTATGTACTTTGCCACTGTCTACCATGCAACCTTCTGCACTATCGTAAGCATGTTCACATCATGCTTATCATGCCATCTTATTGCTAACATGTTCTGTGCTTTTTTCAACTGCAGTTCACCTCGCTTCAGACGTCCCTCAAATTTTGGCCAGTTTTTCCTGCTGGTGCACACTGTACCACATGAGCCTGTATCGTGATACAGCAGATACTGAGTCAATGCCGGAGATGTGTAATAATTGTCTGTGTACAACACATGATTCTCATCCAGATACTGATCCATCAGTTTCTTCATAACCGCACCTGAGAATCCATGTGGGTCATTTCTTGGAATGTCTGTATCACTCCCAATATACACTATCATGTCCAACACATACCCAGTTTTGCAGTCACACAACACAAAGAATTTATGCCGAAGCGAAGTCTTTTTGAGGGAATTTACCGTCTGAACAGAACACGGCCATGAAACAGCACCAGAGACTCATCTATCACAGTTTTCTGAAATGGTCTAAAGAAT
>NC_136980.1:15099879-15104879 GCF_032717465.1 Coenobita brevimanus | reverse complement strand
AGGGTACAGTCACTCTGCTTCGCGAGAATAATATCCCTTAGAGTTCCAACTTTGAGCTTGTTTCTAAATTTTGATCTTCACACGATTGATATCTGAGAATCAACGCTCGCAGTCAGCATTTGCATGAGGCAGTGAAAGACATCCAAGGACGAAGTCAGACAAGCATTTATATTTTGCTACTCCATCATCCACAAGAGTCTTTAAAGTACTCCAAAACTGATCTGGATGCTTATCTTTGATTTTTTCTCTTTGCTTAGCCAATCTTGTAGTATCTTCTGGAAGATCTTCTAATTCCAGTTTCCTCCACTCATCATCTAGTTGCTGAAGGGTTGAATCATCTTGGGCTATGATCCTGGGAAGGTTTACAGCAAGTGGTACCAGGCTTGCCACACGAGTTCCTTGATGACCTAGAACAGAGGCTGGGTCCAGTACAGATATCTTTGAAAGTACCTGGTCATCGAAATCAAACCTCCTTTTGATCTGGTCTGCAGCGGTCACTAAGAAGGCTCTGCACTTTATCCGAAAAAAATTAAGTTCTTCTTTATTTCTCTCCAACTGAGGATTTTCAGATAAACTCTTTAATACAGACGCTCCTAAGTACACTTGCTCAAGCATTAGAAACTCACGTTCCTTTCTGGGATCAATATTACAAAGAGGTGTCTTCATGACATAATCACGACTCATGTACATCAGTAATATTTGCTTGTACATATCAAACACTTGGCCATACAATTCATTTATGACAACCCTTTCACTCTGAAACGTAAGATATAACTGAGTAAACTTGGGCAAAACAGATTCCAGTAAGCAATAGTAAAGTCTGAGAAAAGGATTATGGAGCTTCTCATAGGCATTTTCACAGCTGAGTTTGTCTTCATTGACTGATGGAAATTTAAGTCAGTAAAGTAAAGTTGAAGAGGTCCCCACTGTTCTAGAATTCTTTTGACAACAGCAGTGTAGGACAGCCAACGAGTCCTAGATGGGGACAAAATTATATGTTTCAGAGCACCTGAAAATTCTTGAAATTCAGTAAATTCGGCCAGTCTTTTTGATGAGTATTTCAAAGAGTTATGCACATCATGTGCTAACTGCTCTACATCATATGGTAATTCTTTACAAGCCTCTGAAGCACATATGTGGGCCGAATGGCAAATACACTTCATTATGTAAATACCAGGACATAAGTCCTTGAACCTGCTGCTCACAGAATTATTTGCACCCATCATAGTACTGCACCCATCCGACCCAAAACCAATTATATTAGACATGGGCACTTCATAATCTTTAAGTGACTTCATGATTGAGGAAAGTATCCTGTTACTTGTTGCACCTTTACTTGCTCCTTCAGGATCATCGCTGCTGAATACTGGCACAAAATCCCAAAACTTGCCTACAATTGCAGTTTTCTCAGGCACTCTTACAACTATGCATACATTCTGGGAGGTGGAAATGTCTGTGGATTCGTCCAAAAGAATACTGAATTTACTATGTCTTAATGTGCTTGCGACAGGGATGTGTGATGTCGCCTTGGTTGTTTAATATTTACATGGATGGTGTTGTAAGGGAGGTGAATGCAAGAGTTTTAGGTGGAGGTCTGAGTCTGGTGAATGTTGATGGTGGAGAGAGGAATCTGAAGCAGCTGCTGTTTGCAGATGATACTGCACTGGTGACTGATTCAGAGGAGAGATTGAGACAGTTGGTAGCGGAGTTTGGAAGGGTGTATGAAAGGAAGAAATTGAAAGTAAATGAGAATAAGAGTAAAGTGATGAAGTGTACGAGGTTGATAGATGGTAGGGGGATGAATATAGTTTTGAATGGCGAGTTGCTTGAGGAGGTACAGTGTTTTAAATATCTAGGGTCACATGTTGCTGTGGATGGAAGAATAGATGCAGAAGTGAAGTTTTAGAATAAATGAAGTAGGAAAGGTGCTGGGAGGAATGAAAAAAGTGTTTAGATGCCGTTCGCTTAGAATGGGTGTAAAGAGAAGGCTGTATGAGGGTGTTGTGGTACCGACTCTATTGTATGGGGCTGAAACATGGAATATGGGTGTAGCAGAGAGGAAAAGTTTGAATGTAATGGAGATGAGGTGTCTGAGGAGTATGTGTGGAGTGACGTGTATGGATCGGTGCAAAATGATGAAGTACGAAGGAGAACTGGAGTTGTTTGGCAGATGGCTGGTAGAGTTGAGCAGAGGATGTTGCGATGGTTTGGGCATATGGAGAGAATGGATAATGAGCAATTGGTGAAAAAGATAACTAGATCTGATGTGAGAGGTGTAAGGCTGAGAGGAAGATCACGAATAGGATGGATGGACAGTGTGATGAGAGTGCTGGATGTGAGAGGGATGTCTGTTGAGCAAGGAAGAGTGGCTGTGCGTGACAGAAATAAATGGAGAGAAATTGTGAATGAATAAGTGATGATGCAGCCCTGAGGGGATATTCTCCCGCATTTGGTCTGATCAGCTAGTCAGGTCAGGTGCGGGTAAGGGGATGGGTCTGTTATGATGTGGCAGGGGTAAACCAGCTCTGCTGTCGGGCTCTGCAGCGGATGTCACTGATTGCATTGCGCAGTTGACCCTTGTGCAATGTGGTGCGGTGACGATCTGTCCGTTCTTCCCTTTGGGGCTAAGATGCGAATGAATGTGTTTGAATGGATGAGTAAATGAGGAGTGTGTCGTCCTGTCTCGGCTACCTCCCTTTCCTTGGGGGAAGCAGCCTAGGTATATAGATAGATAGATAGATATATCAATGTATCTCACAAATGAGGCAAGTTGAGCCTGTCCACCAACGTCAGTCTATTCACCAAGTTGAAGTGAAAAGACTATTTTGTTTTCAGATTATTCACAACGATCAATAATGTCTGTTCTCATTTCATTTATCCCTCGAGAACCAGTTCAGTGTGACAAAGGAACGGCATATAATTGGTCAAATACCTTTTTATCTAGGATTTCCTTCAATCATCACAACTGTAGCTGGCAATATCAGTTCTTCAGCTATATTGAATGCTTTTTAGCTTTATCGCCTATTAAAGATACAGCTAATGATGCTTCCAGAGCTTGTTTGGCATTGTGGAAGCTTCTTAATTCTTGTCTGGGAGCACTGAAATTGCCCAGAGACAATATTGATCAGGAAAAACTTTCCACAGCCATTGCCTACTAGAAGCCAATCCTTAAAGGGACCATGAGGTTCAAGATCACTTATGTACTGCATGTCCCCTTAGGTCAGTAAGATTTATAAGTCCACCAAGTTTGGTGGACCCAGCATTATTCTTTCATGTAAAATCAGATGATTTCTCTGTCTTCCACATTAGTCAAAAATTTTGGACCATAAACGATCTCAGAGAATATTGATTCAATTTGGACTCTTAATAAGCACTGCTTTCTGGCCATGTCCAAGGTATATGCCATAAAAGTTACAGTCTCCTAACTTAAGTGGTTCTTGAGCTTTAGCGTCACTTTTTTTTTTTTCAGGATCCTATGTGGATTCAGGTAGTCAGATCAGGATGATGTTCGATCAGATGAAGTGGCCAACTAGTACTAAACTATGGCAAAGAATGAAGGCTTTAGCTAACAGGGTATGTGAATGGCAGTGGTCTAGATATTCCCTAGAATAATAAAATTGACAAAAATCAGAATCCTTCACAATGGGAGGTGGGAAGTTTCAATAATATTCACAAGAATAATAAAACTTCCCTGAGGGATGTGGGAAGTTTTAACATATTCAGTCCATTCACTCATCTATCCATCCAGTCATTTGTCCATCATCTGACTGTTTTATTTAGAAAGTTGTTATAATAATATTAACCACTAGGCACCGGGCACGGAATGACCTATCCATGTCTCAGAACTGGGATATTTTCAGTAAAATGCAGCATAGTGCCCCCTGGAACACCCAGCCACCCCCACAAGGAATACAGCATAGTGCCTCCATGAACTCCTGGACACCCCCACAAGGAGCCCACAGAGGAGCAGTAGCAGCGCGCCGGGACTCGGTGCGACAACGGCCTATGTCAGCCAGGGCCGCGCACCTCTATGACCCAGAGCCTGCCTGCCGTCACCATAGCATGAATACTGCATTACCTTCCGGGCGAGCCTTCACCAACCAGCTAAGGGGTGGAGCTGCCTATCCAGCTTCTGCCAGCACCCCAAAGGAGACGGCCTCCAGCTGCTCCCGCCTTCGCCAAGAGGTGACCTGTAGTTGCTCTGAAAGTGTTCTTCCGGAGACGGCCTGTAGCCGCTGCAAACCCCTCCTGAAGGAGTCGGCCTGTAGCCGCTCCCACCTTCGTCAGATGGCCTGTAGCCACTCCCACCTTCGTCAGATGGCCTGTAGCCACTCCCACCTTCGTCAGATGGCCTGTAGCCACTCCCACCTTCGTCAGACGGCCTGTAGACGCTTGCCCCTCGCTAAGGAGACGGCCTGTAGCCGCTCTGAGGGTAATGAGGAGAAGCCCTGTAGCCGCTCCAAACCTCTCCTGAAGGAGTCGGCCTGTAGCCGCTCCCACCTTCATCAGACTGCCGATAGCCGCTTTGAAGGCATTCCCCCAGAGACGGTCTGTAGCCACTCGCCCCTTGCTAAGGAGACGGCCTGTAGCTGCTCCAAACCCCTCCTGAAGGAGTTGGCCTGTAGCCACTCCCACATTTGTCAGATGACCGGTAGCCGCTCCAAACCCCTCCTGAAGGAGTCGGCCTGTAGCCACTCCCACCTTTGTCAGACGACCGGTAGCCGCTCCAAAGGCATTCCCACAGAGATGGCCTATAGCCACTCACCACTCACTAATGAGACGGCCTGTAGCCGCTCTGAGGGTAATGAGGAGATGGCCTATAGCCGCTCCCGCCTTTGTCAGACGGCCTGTAGTCGCTCCAAAGGTGTTCCCCCTGAGTTGGCCTGTAGCCGCTCTGCACCCCTCCTGCAGGAGTCGGCCTGTAGCCGCTCCCACCTTCGTCAGACGGCCTGTAGCCGCTCTGAAGGTGTACCTGGGTTTGCTGGCAGACATTCACCTCT
>NC_136980.1:14983421-15099779 GCF_032717465.1 Coenobita brevimanus | reverse complement strand
CTTTCCTCTTTCTCTGATCTTCGTGTTATCTGGCCTACTCTCCAACCCCTTCTCTGATCTGAAGGGAATCTCTCCGACATTATATACAGCTCGGAGAGGATGTGTGTACAGGATGTAGTGCCTAGTTACTCACGTGGACTACGAAGAGATTATTTGAGATTCATCATATGTTAAGAATTCTTGATGGCCTGGGAAAACAGGACTGTGGATATACATTACGTGGATTGATATTCCTAGTGAGAAACTGTGTATGTCTCCAGCAGACACTACATCCTGTGTATTGCGTTTATTAGATATGTACTAATGCCTATAACTATATAGTTACATGCCGTAGTTACATATACTGTAGTATTGTGTCATAACATAATATGCCTACATGTTTGTGCAAGGTATTCACAGAAGAATTCTGTGAAGCATTGCAGGTGGTGTGTGAGGTAACAAGAAGACGAAAGGAGGTGTAAGGAACAGCATGATGGAATGAAGAGGTGAGACAGGCTGTGGAACAAAATAAGAAAGCATATTGACAGTGAATGGGAAGCGGAGGCTTGGTGGAAGTTGAGAGACAGAATAGAGAGTTGAATGTTGGGAAGGGGAGAGAGGTGAAAAGATCAGTAAGAAAGAGTAATAAGAAAGTGGATGGGGAGTTTGGAAGGAATTTGAGTGTAAAGTGGAGGGAATGTGTTCTGTAAGGATGTTAAAAGAGTATGGTAGGGTGATTAAGTAGTAGGGGAGAAGATAAAAATGGCAGATTACATGGGGAGAAGGGAGAATAAGTGAGCTGATGGAGAGAATATTTTAAGGAATTGTTAAACATACATAATTAAAGTAATGCAAGTATAAGTTGCTGTGGAATGGCTGGGAAAAGGAGTAGGGTTGCCATACGTCCGGATTTTCCCGAACATGTCCTGCATTTAGATGTCAAACTCTTCGTCCGGGAGGAATTTTAAAAAATACTGCAAAAGTCCGGAATTTCAGCTTCCATCACTTTTTCTCGAAAAATTTAATATGCCATTAAACTCTGTAATGACAAGAGAGAGAGAGAGAGAGAGAGAGAGAGAGAGAGAGAGAGAGACCTGATAGTTGTTTTCGGCAGCTGGTAAATGTTGCCAACTTGGCTAGTTAAGCTAGCAGCTATAGTCGCGTCACACGACTCTGAGGTTGCCATTGTCGTACCCTGGCAACGTATCATTCAAAAGTGCATCCGATTTCGTATCATATTATACACGAATCATTATTATGCACTAGTATATTATTCACGAATATTATTATACACGAACATATACTCACATGCATCTCACATTATACACGAAATCAGACGCACTTTTGAATGGTAGGTTGCCAGGGCACGATAATAACAACCTCAGAGTGCCGCGCCACAACTATAGCTAAAAGTCTTGCCTTTTCCTCTTTTTCCCCACGATTTTTTTTTTCCATACCTAGTGTTGATATAGCCATAAAATAAATGGTAATTGCACACAATTATTGGCTTAGTTATCATTTTTACATTGTAGCATTTGTTCTTCCAATAATCTTATCCTGCATCTAAGGCGCTTTAGCATTTTTCAGTCATAATCTAGCCATTTTTGTACTTTGCCTGGTGTCCATTATAATTTGTTAAAAGATTTAAGACTGTGGTGCAGTACTGCAATATATATATATATATATATATATATATATATATATATATATATATATATATATATATATATATATATATATATATATATAACAAAAAGTTTCATAACGCCAAAGGCCCGAGGTGTGTTGGGGGGAAGGGGGGCATGGGTTTCAGCGGCTGTGTCTTCTATTTTGACTCTTCAGATATGGCAACCCAAAAAGGAGGGATATGAGAAGGGAGAAAGAGATCAGTAGGATGTATGTAGTGGAAACAATGAAGAAAGTTAAAATAAGGAAAGCACCAGGAACTGACGGAGAGTGTGGTGAAATGCTGAAGCACCGGGGTGAGATAGCTGTAGAGTGGATATGGAAGATGCGTATATTGGCGTGGGAGGAATGTAGATTCCCCGAGGACCGGAAGTCAGATATAATTATTCCACTGTGCAAAGGAGAAGGGGAGAAAAAGAAGTGTGAGGCAATAAGAAAGGCATTTGTCTTCTAGGTGCAATAGGAAACTATTATGATAGGATACTTATTGACACAGTTTGGAAAATAACAGAGTAATTAGTTGGAGACGAACAGGGAGGTTCAGGAAAGTAAGAAATTGTAATACATCAGATACTTCATCCTATGGTTTTTATCGGAAAAGTTTTGCGAGACGTGAAAGAGGATGTATGCTGTCTTCATGGATATGAAGAAAACATTTGACAAAGTGGTTAGACAAGTAATGTGGAAAATACTGAAAGTATATGAAGGAAATTTTAAGCTGCTGAATGCCGTGAGAAGTATGTATGACGGCACTAGGGCAGAAGTGTGTGGATGGGGAGCTTTGTTAATTTTCCTATATGGATGTTGAATTAAAACAAGACTGTGCCATGTCTCCATGGTTGTTGAATTTGTGTATCGATGGAGTTATAAAAGAAATACAAGGTAGGGCAATGGTTTTTGGTACGGACTAATGAGAGCTGGCAGCGTTTTGAAACTTTCTGTTCTGTTGTTTGGAGATAATACTGTACTGTTACGTTAAGACGAAGAGGAAGTGCAAGGCTTGGTGAATGAGTTTGGGTGAGTATGTAAGAAACAGAATCTAAAGGTGAATGTAAGGAGTCAACTTGTGGTCTTCGAGGAAAATGAGGTCACTGAATGTAGAGCGGGGCTAGATAGAGAGAAAATGGAAAATGTGAGTTCATTTAAGTACCTGGGGAGTGTGATAAATAAAGATGGATGTTTGGAGAATGAAGCGCTTGAATGGGCACGGCACGGAAATAAGGAACCTGATAAGAAATAGCGAAGTGAGCAATGAAGTAAAAATGTTGCTGCATGACACTGTCATAAAGACTTTGTAGTTACTTGTAGAGAAGTATATTTTAGACTTGTGGTCGAGCGGCTTTTATATCTTGTAGTAGTTTCCCCACCAGATGTCATGTAGTGACGGGAGAGGTAAAGAATAGTATGGGACTATTTTTATTTGTCTTGGAAATATTAAACAGGTATAATAGTATAAGTCCTGGGTAGCTACCTCCCTGTCTCGCTATCTCTCTCTCTCTCTCTCTGTTCTAAGGCTAATCTCCGTCTCGACCTCTCTCTAGGGTCGCCTGTCTCCTTCTAAACTCTCTTTCCTAAAATCTGGTATAGTAAGGGTGTGTCACGTATGTTCCTCATGGCAACCGGATCTTTCTCACGAGAGGACTGCTGACAGCTAACTGCATCATCTCCTTACTGGCCGCTGTCGTCAGCTTTCCTCCGTGTAAGCATGTTTAGCGCTGCTAGATTCTCGCAGACACAACACCTTCTCATCATTTGACTTCCTGCTTCTATCTGTCTCTCTATCTATCTATTTATCTATCTATCTATTATGTAGTCCTATATTTGCTCGGCCGCGCGAAAATGGCGTACCATCGACATTTAATAGTTATAATATATTAATACATACTACATACACATTATAATGAACTTATAAGCTAATTAAGTGAAATACATAATATTGTAAAGTAACATAATTGTATGAATATTGTATACATATATTATTCATAGTAAATAGTGATTATTCAGTAATATTACATTTTAAATAAGTTGAATACATATTGGAATAAATGCATTAAAGTGAATTATTTAACTGTAATACAGTATGTACTTGGGTTATTATAGTGAAATGCATACATGCAAGAATAAAAATAGTTTAAAATTAAGATTATTGTAAGAGTTATTAATATTTCATTCAAAGATAATGGTACTGGTTTGTCATATATGGGTCATTCTTCTTTGTGTTATTATTATTATTATTATTATTATTATTATTTTTTTTTTTTATATAATTAATACTATATACAAAATATATACACTTCATTCAGGGTGGTTAACTGTGATGTTAACTCTCCCCCCACTAAACAATGACTCCAAATTAGCAATTCTTGCATGCATTCTGTGCATGGCCAACAGCAATATTGCAACTACAATGCAGATAATTATAAAGACAGAAGGTGCTTGGCTATACACATAATATGGGTTGAACATACTCAAACTCAAATCTTCCCAGGGCTTCATTGTTTCATTGATTAGCTGCATAGTTTCAAACTTAGGTGAAGTCAGCTTAATACTTGTGCTCATGTTTAAGTTCATATCAGGCAGTGGGTGGAAATGTTTGTGTGTATGGTTGATAATGGCGTAGTGATTGATGGTGGAAAAAGTAGACATGGATGGTGTAAATACCGCACAGTAGTCTGGTGCTATGTATAATCCTGAGGCTGATGTATGAGATGGTGGTATATCTGGACAGACTATGTAAACTGATGTGTTATGAGGGAAATAAAAAAACTGCGAGTGTCCAATGCGTTGATGGTGTACAAGTTTATCTGGAGCAAAAGTGAAGTTGCAATGATGATGAATATTGTTATTGCTGATGATAGCCATTTCACAAGGGACCGTATCAGTAGGCTGAAACGTGAAAATGTACGCAGGACAAAGATGAACAGCATGTAAGGATGTGCGGCACTTTCGCTCAATCGTTGACTCACTTGCTAAAGTGACAGTGTCTCGTCTCTTGGAGACCATGATGAGTTCGGTGTCTGTGTTGATGTTGATGATGACTAAAGTGTTGTTGTTTCTATAGGGGAAGGGGTGTATTCGGTATACTGTGAACAGGTCTTCCGTGATGAATGGTACATGAACTATCACTGATGTTGGTGTTAGTGTTGCTTCCAAGTACGGGTAATATTGCATAAATTCCCTACTGCGGAACAATGGCTTCAATTTATGTTTATGTATGCCTTGACTAACTATCTGACGTAGCTCATGAACTGGGAGTAAGTCATTTGTGATCTTGCCATCACCAGCATTCGAAATTCCTTGCATAAGTGCCCTGAAATGATCTCTAGTGTTCTCTAATTGTAGTAGAATCGTGTCAATATGTTCTGTGATGATGGAGAAGTGCTGGAAAAGAGTAACGTTGCCCTCCAAGTCATTTATTTTATCTATACTCTCGAGAGCTACGTTTTCTGCTTGTTTCAGATTTTTCACAATTGTTTTCATTGCCGAGTTCTGTCCTGTGATGAATTTATCTTGGTATGTTAGTACCTGAGCTATCTTATTAAATTTTTCGTTTATTTCTTTAAGGTCATCCTCTGTAGCCAATCCAAAGATGTTCCCAAGAATTGCGCCGCCCAGATCGAACAAACCGCGCTTTTGGCGAGTACGTGTGATGTTGTTCCTGTCGCTCAGCACCTCTGTTCCATAAGATGGGAGATCTTGGATCATGACGAGCATAGTTGACTTCGCCTGTTCTAGTTTCCATTTCGCTAACTTCACCATTTCATCCACTTCCTTGGTGATATGTGATTGTGAAACATAATTCCCTATCTTGAAGTCCAGAGTTCGCATCGGCGTCGCAAGTCTTTCTATATAAGTAGGTAAGTCATACAAGTAATCTAGACTTATTTCAGTACTCATGACGTCCTTGACGATTGTAGTCGTGGCCGTTGGAGCTATGAGGCATCCTTGTCGTACTATATGCTTGGGGTCTAGGTGCGCATATACTCTTACTATGTATAGGAGAATATATAGCATAAGTCCCTTCATCGTAACCTACCGAAAAAAAAAAAAATATCTATTAATTTCCTATAAAGCTGTGGTTGATGATAGTGATGATGTGCGTTACGGTTGGCTGTTATTTCATTTATAGAAGGAGTTTAAATCGATATTTAATTCTCGTAAATGATGTACTGTAGATTTCATTGGAATAGTTGCACCTATGTTCGATTGTTTGGTATATGACCTTAATTTCTTTTTGTAATCATTGTTGTGTTCTTGCTTGGTTTCTTGAGGTACGTTCACCTGTTCGGTTGTATCCGAGGCTGAATAATTATGTGATAATTCCCTTGAAACTCGTTTTAAATGGTCAATATGAACTTGTTTTTCCTCGCCACTTGAAAGTGACTTAATTAAAACTTTGTTTGCCTTTATGTTAATTACTCTGTATGGGCCCTCAAATTTAGGGGATAATTTATTGTCTCTCGTATGAATGACTCCGTAAACAATGTCTCCTAAGCTGATAGGTGAATCTTTTGCCTTCTTGTTAAATGCCTCCGTCATTTCTTCCTTGGACATCGTTAATTGTTTTTGCACTCTTTTGTGAATGTCCTGGAATTCACGTAAACGGAGTTTAGAGTAATCATCGTAATTGTATATAGGCATGCTGTCACCTTCTAGGAGCTCATATGGTAATTTTTTATCTGTGCCATATATAATGAAATGTGGTGTGTCACCAATGGATTTATTTATAGACCCATTAATGGAGGCCTCTACTCTGGGAATCCAATCATCCCAGCTTGCATAATTTTCACTGAGAATGTGTCGTAGCACATCTAATACCTTTTTATTTTGTCTCTCTACCAACCCATTCGATGCTGGGTGATAGGCCAAAACGTTAACCTTTTGAATGTTGTATTGTTTACATATTTCTTGTAAGATCTCAGAATTAAATTCTCCTCCATTGTCACTTATTAATACCTTTGGGGTAGTAAAGCGACATATTACATTATCTGTTATTGCCTTTGCTACTGTCTCTGCTGTCTTATCTTTAATTGGAGCTAAAATGACATAACGGGAAAAATGATCCGTTGCTACGAATAAGTATAGGTTATTATTGTATGATAATGGCATCTTGAGTAAATCAACAGCGACAACGTCCCATGGTTGATGTGGTACTGGGTAATTACCCATCGGTGCAGGTGTGATTGGGTATCCTTTGTGTTTCGCACATGATTCGCATCTGTCTATATGATTGTTTATATCTCTTCGTAATGAAGGCCAGTAATATAATAGCTGGGCTTGGTTGAATGTCTTATCCTTTCCAGAGTGTCCTGCATGTGGGCTGTCGTGTATCATTCGTAATACTTGGGGTATCATGTCATTAGGTACTACCAACTGGTTAGTATTTCTTTGGCGTTTTGGTTGTTTAGAGTTAATTTTGTATAATGTGTTATTGACCATTGTGAATTGTTCAAGTGGGACATGCAGTTTGGGTAATTGTATGTCATCTCCACTTTCTAACTTGTATATTACTTTTGACCATACTGGGTCAAGTCTTTGTGCCTTTGCGATATCCTCGTGGTTTGGGATATTTCCTTTGAGATCTAACGCCGCGACCTGAATTGTGTTCGGGTTCCTAGATAATGCGTCAGCTACTATATTCATTTTACCTTGTATATAATGTATTTGTACACTGTAGTTTTCAACTGTACATTTCCATCTTGCTCTCCTCCCAGAAAGGAGTTTTTCTTTAAACATACCCACCAGTGGTTTATGGTCGGTGAATAAGTGGATTTCGTAACCATATACCAAATCTCGAAACTTTTGTAATGCAAAAATCACTGCAAGTGCCTCTAAGTCTGTAGTGCTATAATTTTTCTCTGCACCTCTTGTCTGTCTGCTGGCAAATGCAATTGGTTGATTCTTTCCTCTTTTATCTTCCTGCATCAGTACAGCCCCTAATCCTTTAACTGATGCGTCTGTACAAATAAGAAATGATTTCGTGTAATTCGGATATGCTAAACAAGGTGCATTTGTTAGTTTAATTTTTAGATTGTTAAATGCCCTTTTTTGTTCTTCTTCCCATTGGAATACAGCATCTTTTTGAGTAGTTGGAATAGAGGGAAGGCTATATGAGAGAACTGTGGTACGAAGGACCTATAGTACCCAGCCAGACCTAAAAATTGTCTAACTTCGTCAGTCGTAGTGGGTTCAGGAAAATCTCTCACTGCCTGTATTTTGTCATCAGTGGTGTGAATACCATCAGAACTTAATTTGTGGCCTAAGAAATTTATTTCCTTAAAGCAAAATTTGCATTTAGAAAGTTTAATTTTTAATCCAGCATCACTAAGCTTTTGTAAGAGTAAGTCTAATTTCCTGAGATGATCCTTAATATTCTTCGTTGCGATAATAATATCGTCAAGATAAACAAATATTCCTTGTCCTAAAATTCCGGACAATACGTAATTCATAAGACGCTGGAACGTACCGGGGTCTGTCCTCAGTCCCATTGGCATTCTTGTATATTGATAATGGCCTCTGTTTGTTGAAAAGGCAGTGTATTTACGTGACTCCTGAGATACCGGAATCTGATAGTATCCGTTTAGGAGATCGATGGTCGAGAATATATTATTCTCAGGACCAATATTCTGTAGAACATCACTTAGCAATGGCATGGGAAATCTGTCAGGGATTGTGTGATTATTTAGTTTACGGTAATTTACTACCGCACGCATTTCTCCATTTCTCTTGGGCACAAAGAAAAGGGGAGCGTTCCACGGAGAAACTGAAGGCTCAATAATTCCAAGCTTTAACATTTCATCGACATACTGATTTGCAAGTGTACGTTGGGAGTGTGGTATGCGATAAGCTGGTACGAAAATTGGTGGTGTTTCTGGGTGCACATTAATCATGTGATTAATCAAGTTAGTACACCCTAATTGTTCTCCGGGCAATGCTACGGTGTCCCTGTGTGTTTCCAGCATGGTTAACAAATCATTTTCTTCGTCAAATTCACCTGAGTGAATTAAATTCTCTTTTATTCTTTCTCTATCCGTAGATTTGATCTCACTTGTTACTCCACCAATATTTATTTCCTTCACAGGGGCGAAACATTTTTCAATATTAACTATGCAAGTTCCCTTCTTCAACTGAACTTCCCCATTCATGTGATTAATAATGAATATCTGAGTTAGCCCTTCGTCGTTCGTATGACATAATGCGTTTTCTACTGACAATCCTTTTACTTTACATAATTCTTCTAAGACAAGAACAGTACTATTCCGTAATTTGCTCTTTATGGTAACCTTCATGTATGAATTAGGTGGTATAACCAAATCATTAGTGATATGAGCTGGAAAAATTGATAAATCAGTACTGTTAGCTGGGTCACTAATTCTGGAGGATGGGGTTGCTGGTGTAAGTGGATCTATACACTCATCTGTTTGTGTATGTTTGTTAAAGCCTTTAATATTACCAATTCTTTTTGGCTCTCTTCTACCAATCGGTGAGGGCTCTGAAAGTATTTCCTCTATAAATTCATTATCAAAGTCTATTCCATTCATTTGTGGGAGTATAGTTATGTTCTCAGTTCTCATGGATCTTAAGCCCAGTAACATATGAGCTTTAATTGCTAAGTTTTCAACGATATAGAACAATGCAGAGAATGGTCTTGTAGTTTCTGTGAAACTGAGATTTAATCTTATCATACCTTTTACTGTAATCTCTTGACCATCTACTGTGTTTAATTCTAAATCAGCTTCATCCAGAAAAGTTACTTTCTTTTTATTTTTAAGAATTCTATTTAGTTCTTCATGTGTTATTAAGTTCACTGGAGAGCCTGTATCTAAAAATAAGGAAACGTTTTGATCCTCACATACAGCTGGTATCAAGATACACTCATTTCCCAACATGCCTCCTACGTGAAGTTTAACCTTGTTCTTCTTTACGTTTGTTCGTTTTTTGTCATGACTTGGTCTTCCCCCGATTTGAACATAGACACAATTTTTTCTACTGTTTTGCAATCACTAGTCCAGTGCCCTTGGTATCTATGATGCCTACAGTAAGGACCAAATCCTTGTGTCTTTTGATTATCCTCTTTTTCCTTGATAAAGCATTCATACCTTGTGTGTCCTGGTTTTGCACAGTAATGACACAGAATGGACCTATCCCTTGACTGTGACCTACGAGGTGATTTCCCATAAAAAGTGTTGTTTATGGCGCGAGACCTGCTCGGGCTGCGCGAAAACTTATGAAACTGCCTGTAGGAAGGCGTGTGGGAACGAGGTCTAGGCGTCTTTGTTTGTTTGGGCTGCCTCATTTCAGGTCGCGATCGATTTTGTTCTCTGTTTGGGGTCGGTGTTGATGTTTTCACAGCTGATACTGTCTCAGGTACCCTGATTCTACCAGAATGTGCATGTGTGTCGACCACACCTGCTTTACTGCACTGCATCTCTACCTCGTTCATTAAGTCTAGTAAGCACATTCCAGGGATGTACGCGATTGTTTTGGCGATCTTAAGGGTTCTATCTGGTAATTTACACAAGGCAGCTACATAACCAATGATGTCCACGACGAGGTCTGGGGACATCTTTCCATCATCTGTTATCCACTTAGAATTCTCCAGAGTAGCTAATAGGGTTCTCTTGATTGTGGAGACATCAGCAGTTATTTCACTGAGCACATGGTTTGTAGTGTGCTCCCTTACAAGATCTACAATTTTATGTAATTCTGGAATTATACCTGGCAAGAAGTTCATACCTCCAGAAAATTTCTTCAGAAATTCAGTTTTAAATTCATCATATGTCCTAGCACGATGTAGCTTATCGGAGCGCAATAAATTGCTTGCTGGACATCTTTCCTGGCTTATGCAAGATGAAAAAATAGCAATTTTCTCTTGTTCATCTAGTATGTGGCGCTTGATGAACATTTGTTCGCACTGACTGATTAATGAAATGACATCAATGCGATCCTTGTCTGTGCCAGAGAATTTTGGGGCAGTCTTATCCTCGTGATACACAAAAACGTGAGGTGTGGTTTTTAGATCAGCAGTATTTGGTTCTTGATTCATATTTAATGATTGCCCTGTTAATTCAACTTGTACGAGTTTATCGTTATGTGAGGGAATGGTAGAATATGTATGACCGGACCGGTGAACCCTGTTAAGTATATTGGCATACGTATTCAAGGCAGCCGCAAAGTCGATACTCTCAACGTCTGAAGGGGTTTCCCACTCATCATCCGAAACTCCCGTATTTGTTTCCTTATCTATAACGTGTGGTGTTGGTTGTACAATGGGTGGTCTGTCTCTTAATTGTGAGTCTGATGTTGTGGCAATTTGTTTGTCATCTGGTATTAACGTGGGTGGTGGCGAAAATATTCCTGTCATTAAGATATGATGTTATGAAATACGCCTCTTGTTTATTTATGTCCTAGCAAACTAGATGATTAAATAAGTTGAATATAGCTAATTTTAGCACTGAGAAGAAATGAGCAAGTATAATTTTACCCACTTGATACAGATCGTAGAGGTGTGTCGATACAAAAGTCGATCTCGGAAGAAAAATACAGGTTTGATTGAAGATCTCTTGATAATTCTAGTGGTGTGTTGATGGACGATATTACTCAGGAAACTCCATGGCCTGGTATTTGTAGTGGTTAACGGCTGTCCCAGGCAAACCTCAACATAGAACGTCGAATTTCCAACTTAACTGTGAAAATAAGTGAATATGAGTAGGAGCTATGTGAATAATGAGTAATGAGTAGTGGGTGAGAAGTGCCTGGTGTCAGTCACACGTTGCTTGGCATGGCAGACTCGCGTTGTGATGTCATCTCAGCACATGGTGACGTCGGCTTCCCACACTGGTAGCTGTGGTGAGTGAATGAGTAGCGATGAGTAACTTGAGTGAAGATGAGTTGTGAGTCGTGTCTCACTCTTCGTTTGTTTGTTCCCTTTATTTTATGTGGAAGTTTTCTCGGTCCTTTTCTCTAGTGATTTACTCGTTGTGGGATGAAGACTGCCGCTACTTGTAGATGCGTGTAGAAGATTATACAGACGACGTAGAGTTGTTAATTGTAGTTGATTGTAGATGGCTGTAGTTGATTGTAGATGGCTGTAGACTTTGTAGAACTGAAGCTAATCTTGTAGTCTCGGTTGCATTTGTAGAAATTTGCTTTTAATTCGGAGACGATGTCCGCAGATTTGCTGGTTTGTCGTTAAGCTACTTGCAAGGCGTCGAGTGATCTCTTGACCTCTGCATCAGCGTAATGATCTGGGAGACGGAGGGGGCAGGAGCTGATATTGTTGGTTCTTTTCAATCTTGATATTTTGTAAGAGTTTAATGTTGATTCGTAGACGAGGTTCGTATACGTTCGCTGCTACCAAATGTCATAAAGACTTTGTAGTTACTTGTAGAGAAGTATATTTTAGACTTGTGGTCGAGCGGCTTTTATATCTTGTAGTAGTTTCCCCACCAGATGTCATGTAGTGACGGGAGAGGTAAAGAATAGTATGGGACTATTTTTATTTGTCTTGGAAATATTAAACAGGTATAATAGTATAAGTCCTGGGTAGCTACCTCCCTGTCTCGCTATCTCTCTCTCTCTCTCTCTGTTCTAAGGCTAATCTCCGTCTCGACCTCTCTCTAGGGTCGCTTGTCTCCTTCTAAACTCTCTTTCCTAAAATCTGGTATAGTAAGGGTGTGTCATGTATGTTCCTCATGGCAACCGGATCTTTCTCACGAGAGGACTGCTGACAGCTAACTGCATCATCTCCTTACTGGCCGCTGTCGTCAGCTTTCCTCCGTGTAAGCATGTTTAGCGCTGCTAGATTCTCGCAGACACAACACCTTCTCATCATTTGACTTCCTGCTTCTATCTGTCTCTCTATCTATCTATTTATCTATCTATCTATTATGTAGTCCTATATGAGAATGCTTTTTGGAAAGATACAAACTCATCAATATTTTGACCCTCGTTAGGTCAGGAGTTAGAATGGTGTATTGATACGTAAGGCAGATATAAATATACAGGTTAATAAAGTTTTCAGGGAGTTTTTTGCCTGGTATGTGAGAGTAATGATTTGTTTACGCTGTGAAGATCTGATTGCAGACTCATAACACATTTACAGTATTACGATGATGTCATTTGTGTCGCTACCTGATGAGGTTACTCAGTTTAGGAAAACTCCTTTGTAATGAAGGGCTTACAGAAGCCTGTATTTATCCTCTCCCGCTCTAAAACTGTCTCCTAAACAGAGTACATTATTATGGAACTAACAAAATGTATTAAATATACGTCATTTTGTTGAAGAGGGTTCATACATTCCTTGCTTACCTCCACTAGTATTATACTACAAGGTCAGCACAATCTCATTACCTTCATTGTTTCAAGACAACGCCTGATTAAACATAAACGGTTGACTCAAACATTTATCGTATATTCGGATTCCTAAGTTAGATTCCCAAGGTAGAGTCGTAAATTAGACGCTTTCTGGCGGCACAAATATAATGATGATGATGATGATGGGTACTCGTGACAATGACAAAAATGATGAACATGGTGAAGAAGAACCAGGCTTATTCTTCCTCGATTTATCTTCGTTAAGCTTTTTTCTTTGTTTTCCTTTTTTCCTTACACCTAACATCCTTTCACTCTCACTATAAACATCGTATCCCATCTTGGTAGGTTACGTTTTGTTAGGCTGGATCACAATTTCTGTGGCAGTTCAGTTTCAGTTTTGTGGTCATGCCATTAAGTTTACCTGTGTTATGTTGACGTAAGCAACGGTGGAAATAATCCTTCATAAAACACAACATTCAGTTCCTTGTGCGAGTATAGCACATACGATCATTATCTAATATTCAGAGTTAATGACTTAGCTTCCTTAATCCATCATCCTTACCATTCAAATATTTTCTTTTTTTCGAACACGATCGGGTTTCTTACAATCGGGGTCACATTTTCAAATCCAGTTAGTGCTGCCTGCCTTTCTTGTGCAGTCCTTGATGAACAGTATGCTATATCACAGCACCAACTGGCCTGCCATAATTGCATAGTTACCTGTATTAGAACTAACTCTTAGGCTCGTCAGCCGATGCAGCAATTACTTCAGGTTCAGATTTATTGATATATTTCATAGTCATCCCTGGCAGAACGAGTTACTTTTTCCCCGAAGTCATTAGCGCCTTCTCTTTAACTGACTAGTCAGAATATTCAAAGCACCATATTAATAAGTAATTAAGTATATGCGCAAACTGTGGCAGAAATTAGAAATTGTTGGAGATATAGGCTATGTTAGTTTGCTGGCACTGCGTGAAGATATTTCCTTGGCGTATTCCTTCATGTCTGGGCATACACAGAGGGATGAAGAATAAGAGATACAGGAAAAAATGTCAAATGAGAATGGAAGGACTTCAGAAGAAAAGAATGCCGGAGATAACTAGGATGGTGGGCATAAAAGGCTGCAAGAACAAAGCGAAGGTACTAAAGCAAAGACAGAATAGGATGATATAAGAGATATTAAATTGAGAAAATACGGAACCTAAGACTATGAAAATGAAATTAACACAGAATATGAAAATCATAAGGGAACGGAAGAAAATTTGACGAGAAAATATGTACGAGACACACAACAATGACGAACGATAGAAGTCACGAAAAGATGGGAAAGTGAGACGAGAGAAGAGAACTTATGAAAAAACGACAAACCTCAGACGACTGTGAGAAAAATAAAAGACGGAATATAGCAGTGATGAAGAAAGCTGGAAAAATAAATAAAATACGGAGAACATAAAGCTGATGAACTGGAGAAGAAAACCATTGGCCGAATATGAAACTATGAAAAGCATAAAAAAGATCATGCTGAGGTCAATAACTCAAGCTCGTAAATGAACCGAGAGAGAGAGAGAGAGAGAGAGAGAGAGAGAGAGAGAGACGAGTGTTAAAAGGACGGTAACGATTTTTATATATGAAAAAAAGTTATAAACGAAAGAAATATTAAACAAAGGATGTGAAAATGAGGGAACAGGAAAACGTAATATACTTGGAAGACATAAGGCTGAATGACTAGGGGAAAAATAAGATAACATTACCAAAGCGACAGAAGAAGTATTGGAAGATGAAGAAAATACGAAGACGAAACACCAATGAATGATAGAAAAACAGAATCCCCGATTAATTAGAACACAAAGAAATATGGAAGCGAAAAGAAAAAAAAAGCCTGTGAGAAACGAGTAACATCATTACCGGCCGCTACGTGACGCATGGTTTAAGACTCCAGTTAGATTTGCTTATTTTTAGCCAAGACAGGAAAAGCTGCCAAGAAGTAAAGTCAACCATGAAGAAGAAAGATATTGGTCAGAAATTATTACCAGGTTCATTTTTCTTCTTCGTGATATAAAGTTTCGTGACAGTTACTTACCGACAGTACAGATGATGGTGAAGTGCAGAATTTCCAGATACTGTAAACAGAATACTTCATAACACTTGTTCTGCTGTGAAAACAACTGTGCAAAGATAAGAGAGAAGATGCAGTCTTTTATCTTTACACCGCCGGCACTTTTTCTCAGTTCTATATTTGCAGGCAAACTGAAGAATTAGTTAATTGTTCCTTTACAGTACTGTCGGAGTTATGCACTGGAGAAGGAAAGGAGTTAATCGTTAGAGGACGGAATCATGCCATAAAAGCTGAATAAAGTGGTCTGGGAGGAAAAAAAAAGAAAGAATCCTCATGTCTCAGAAGGCCTCTTAGACGTTCTTTATAACACATGTGAACAGGAAGCCTCTCCTAATTTCAGTAAAATCATATATCTGTAGCGAGAATGAAGTAGTTCAGTTTTCCGTGTCCTGGATGGGATAACTGACTTGCGCCACGACACTGGTACTGAGAGTGAGAGCGAGTGGGGAGAGAGAGGCAGCTTGGGTAGGCAGCCAGGTGTTGCTTCCACCGTGGGAAGAGTGTTACTGTCTGCCTCACCGACGCCATCCTCATCCTCCCTTACCTCAGTCCTCCCTGCCTCACCGGTCTCTCTCCTCCCTTACTCTTTCCTCCCCTATCTTATCCTTCCCTCTCTCGCTAGTACCTAACCCTCCCTGCCTCACCGTCACCTACCTAACCCATCCCTGTCTTACCAGTGATTTCTCAAATACTGATACTTAGCCAACCCCAGCTTCACACACCACTCCTTCGTCCTCTTCTGCCTTAGTCATTTCTGGCTCATCCACTAGGCCTCTCCTACCCGTCCCTTACCCACCAATGCCTCACCCTCCGCTATCTCAGTCCTCCCGGCCTCACCCGTCCCTCCAATGCCCCACTCTCCCTTGCCTCCCAAGTCCCTACCTATATCTCCCCTGCCTCAGCCGCCTCTGCCTCACTTCTCCCTGCCTTACCTGTTTTCTTTTAATAACCCCTGCCTCACCCATCTCTTCTTTACTCACCCCTGACTTACTCGCCCCTCGCTTTCCCACCTCTGCATCACCCACCAATATCTCACCCACCCCGATCCAACCCACTCCAGTCTCACCCACCCCGATCCAGCCCACTCCAGTCTCACCCACCCCGATCCAGCCCACTCCAGTCTCACCCACCCCGATCCAGCCCACTCCAGTCTCACCCACCCCGATCCAACCCACTCCAGTCTCACCCACCCCGATCCAACCAACTCCCACTCACCCACCCCGATCCAGCCCACTCCAGTCTCACCCATCCCGATCCAACCCACTCCAGTCTCACCCACCCCGATCCAGCCCACTCCAGCCTCACCCACCCTGATCCAACTCATTCCAGTCTCACCCACACCGATCCAACTCATTCCAGTCTCACCCACCCCGATCCAGCCCACTCCAGTCTCACCCACCCCGATCCAACCCACTCCAGTCTCACCCACCCCGATCCAGCCCACTCCAGTCTCACCCACCCCTATCCAACCCACTCCAGTCTCACCCACCCTGATCCAACCCACTCCAGTCTCACCCACCCCGATCCAACCCACTCTAGTCTCACCCACCCCGATCCAACCCACTCCAGTCTCACCCACCCCGATCGAACCCACTCCAGTCTCACCCACCCCGATCCAACCCACTCCAGTCTCGAACACCTTTGTCTCCTCACCCTTACCCATCCCTCATCCTCTTGCCTCTTCTTCCCCTGTCCAGTCGCCAGCCTCCCGCTCTCCTGTGCCTCATTTCTTCTTATTTCCCTCCCTCCCCGGTTTCGCCTACTCTTGTCTCACCCACTCTTGGTCCACGCGATTTATTCTCCAGCTTTCCTTCCTATCCCTCCAACTGTTTCCTTCCTCTCTCCATTTCCTGCCTCTTCGGTTCCTCCCCCCCCCCCCTCTTTCCCCTGCCTCCATCTTTCCCTGCTTAAATTAGACTCCTGCCACACCCTCTTCACTATCTTCAGCTATTCCCTACCTCACTATGTTCGCCTGTCTCCCCTCTTCCCCTCCTCATCCCATTCCTGCCCCATTGAATATCCTTTCTGCATTGACCCTTTTAGTTAACATCCTTTTATGTTTCCTTTTGTTCATTCCCTTGCTACGCTTTCATTCTGTCATTTTCCCATGCCTTAGTTTGATCCTTGACTATAGTCATCTCCTGCTTGACTTCGATGTCTGCCTGTCTCTCTCTTCATCGCCTAACCCCTTGCCTAACCCTAGCCACTGTTTCATGTCATTCTTCCGTCACTTTGGCTTGTGCATCATTTACAGCCTTGCCCGAACCCATCGTATTTCATTCTTGGGGATCTTGGTTTCTCCTTCTCCTGACTAAATTTGGCCTTTGTCTTAATTTAGTCCCTCCCCATCTCCCCCCTGCCTTATGTTGATGCCTGACTACCTCCCTTCCCTGCCGCATTTCTGTCCCTCTTTGTCTCATTTTCATGCCTCAGTTTGGTTGCTGCCTTTCTCCTCCTCTTTTAGTCTTTGTCGTCATCCTCGCTTTTTCCACTGCCCATCTTTGTCTCCTGCCTTGCATTTATCCTTGTCTGTCTTCCTCCCCTCTCTTACTTTTGGACTTACTTGTCTCCCTTCCCTCTCTGCCGCACTCTGATACACTTCTGTCTCTCTTCCCTGCTTTATTTTGGTCATTACATCACTGCAGTCTATATTTATCTCCCTTACCTGGTTCATCGTCCTTTGTCTTTCTCAGTCCCCCTGTGGCTTACCACGAGCTCAGCCTTCGTGATTGCCACACTTAACCCGATTTACTCCACGCCTCCCCACGTATTACTCCAGTCATCGCTGCCTCTTCTAACCGCCTCTGCTCCCTACTTCTATCCCCTACTGTCTGCAGTCAGTATCAACCCTATCGTCTACTTCACATTGGCTCTGGCTTGTCTCTCCTCATCTTCACTCTGGTTTTCTCTTGAGCCACTTTGGACCATGCCAGTCTTCAGCTTGTTATCCTTTTCCACTCTCCTTAGTCTCTGCTTTACTTTATCTTTAATCTGAAGTTTAGTTAGCGCCTTACTGTAGTAGCTGCCATACTTCAGTCCCTACGTTACTTTAACTATATCTTACTTTCTTTCTGCCTTACATAGTCGCTGGCTTACTTTAGTTCCTTTCTTACTTTAGTTCTTGCCTTACTGTAGTCCCTGCTTTACTTTAGTTTGTACCCGTTATTAGTCCCAGCTTTGCGACCATCCTTGCCTTACTTCAATCTCTACATCACCTTAATCTAAACATATAGTATTGCTCTTGTTCCTGTTTTACTTTAATTGCAGTCTTTAGCTACTGCCTTACTATAATCCTTGCCTTACTCTAACCCCTGCCATACTATAGCTTCTGCCTTCCTTTAGTCCCTGACTTAAATTATTGCCTTTGATTTCGTCCTTACTTCAGTTCCAGCCTTAGTTTTGTCTGTCTTACTAAAGTCCAAGTTTTGGTTTAGTCCGGGCGTTACTTTCACCCCTGCCTGCCTTATGTTAATCCCTGCCTTATATTAGTCCCTTCCTCACTCTCTTCCCTGCCTCTCTGAGGTCGTCATTTCACTTTTAATTCTGCCCTATTTTAGACCCTGCTTAGCTGCTTCCCCACTATCGCCCGGTCATTCACCCTCCCCTGCATCATTTTCGTCTGCCTAGTTCTTGCTACTTTCATTTGCCCAACTTAGTTCTGTCTCGCCTCAGTCCTACTGACTCCATATTTGCTTCATTCTGACCTTTATGCAGGAATATCTTGGCTCCTGTCTGCTCTTGTTTCCGTCCTTATCCTTCTCATTCCATACCTGTCTCGCTTCCATCTTTGCATAATTCCATCTTAGCCTGTTCCTGACCATTACTTTGTATCTGATTCTGTGTGATTATCTATCTTGCAGTTCCGTGCCTTTCATCCTCCTATTCCAAACTTCCTATTCTTTACTGCCACCTTCATCTCCATACTTGCCTTATATTGACCCTCGAGTGCATCATTATCGTAGAATATCTCGGTTGCTGTGTGACTCCGTGGGTCGAATTCTTGTGGCGCAAGGATGCTTTATAACATCTGTTCCATGATCCTTAGCGATTAATCTTGTCCTTAGATCTTTGCAGTTAATCTTGGTCCTTAGATCTTTGCAATTAATCTTGGTCCTTAGATGTTTGCAATCTTGCATGGGTCATTTACAGACTGTCAGTAATACCATAGTATCTTTAGACACCATCGATGAGACTATTAACACGCCAGATTCACTAATAAATTGGTACGAGGAGGTGTCAGAAAGCCTCATATTCCGTCAAGAATACTGGCCCTTCACTTATGTGTTTATTTCTAATGTTTCTTACGCAAGGAAGAAAGGCCAAAGGCAAAATGCTCGCAAGATTGTTCCCTCCAAGAAAAAATAAAAACAAAATAACAAAGAGCCAATTTCAAGATCTGCATGACCCTTACCTGTCTGCCACGTACATTTACTGTTGACTATACAAAGAGAGACATAAGGTAACTTTTTCCCTTTATAAAATGTTATACATGATCAGAGTGAAGTGGTTAAGGGAATTAGTGTAGGAGGGGAGATGGTGAGACGAAAATCCTTTCGTCCTCCAAAGAGGTACAGTGACTCAGTGAGTGACCAGTTAGTGACGCTCACTGGATTTGGCCGTTGCTGTGGCTGCGGCAAAAGTGTACTTTTGGTTCTTATATTACCCTACTATGTAACACACGGTGGTAAATAATGTCGCCTTCATGTCGTGGCACCAATCTAATCAGGTTGCTCCGCTGCCTGGTTATACAAATGTCTCTCACCTCCCACCCTTGCCTTTGAAAGGACGATGGTGTATCACAGGAAAAGGACAACTACAGCTTGCAGTCCCGCAGAGCCTCATTTAGACGAGCCTGGGGAAACAAAAACAACAGCAGCAACAACAACAACAAGTAATGCACACGTATTAACCACAATAATCTAGACATGAAATGCATTCACCGCCACACAATATTTAATGATCACAATGACTCAGCGGAACCTCAAGAGGAACATGGAAAGGCATTTATGCAATGAATATTAAATTTTGAAACATCTTGACCCACCCAATGGGCCTGTATATTTGCCTTTGTCACTTGTAATTGTTATCATACCGTAAGTTCAAAATCTTGCCTGAGCAATGGATAGATACACAGAAAGGTTAATGCTTGATGGCCCAGTTACCAGAGGATTTGCCATGCGGGTAAGTGATCTGGCAGCGTTACTGTAGGTAAATGTTTCGTGAATACAATGGTAAGGTATATATGGTAAGTAGACTTAACAGCGTGGATACCTTACCAGAGGTCTGGAATCTCCGTTAATCCGGCCTCACGTGTCCATGTTATTTATGGTTACCACCCGGCGTAATAAAGGGTTTCCTGGGCAACATGATATCATTTGGCTTGCCACTGAATGAAGAGTCACGAAATTACAGGGCTGCATGAAATATGCAACTGATTATGCCAGTGGGATGTAAGCAGGATTTTGGGACTTGAATTATTATGTATGCCTGTTTGGCTGATTTCACTGCAAGTACAGTTAGTAGTTTTGTGCGTTTAGCAATTGTCTTTCTTAGTTTTCTTATCCACCCCATTTGTTAGTTGGAAAAAGGTCAAGTTAATGATGATCATAAACTATAAATTTTATGCACCAGCTGCGCTCAAAAACGTTTATGAATACGACCACAGGTGCAGCGGAGGGATGAGAGTGAGGGGAGACTGCCATGCCGGCATTAATATAGCTTACATGTACCTTGATCCTCTTTCATTGTAGTGACAAGAGTCCTCTGTCAGCCCAACCACCAGAGATCTCAATCCCTCACTGTTCACAAACTTTCTCACATTCGTTATATTTCTTCGTTACCTTACGGATTGCCAGCCTCACTCAACACCTGATTCACTCAGTCCCTGCCTCACACAACTCAACATAACTCATCCCTTCCTTTACTCTCTCCATATAATTGCCTTACTCAAACTCTGCCTCCCCCTTTTCATATACCTGGTTCACTCAAACCCTGCCTTTCTCTTTTGATATATCTGCCTCCCCCAATCTCTAATTCTTTATATATACCTGGTTCACTCAAACTTTGCCATTCTCTTTTAATATATCTGCATCCCCCAGTCCCAAATTCTTTTTATATACCTGGTTCACTCAAACTCTGTCTTTCTCTTTTAATATATCTGCATCCCCCAGTCCCAAATTCTTTTTATATACCTGGTTCACTCAAACTCTGCGTTTCTCTTTTGATATATCTGCCTCCCCAATCCCTAATTCTTTATATATACGTGGTTCACTTAAACTCTGCCTTTCTCTTTTGATATATCTGCCTCCCCCACTCTCTAATTCAGTCATTATCTTCATTTCTCGGTTATACCATAATTATACACGTCTCTCTGCATCATTTACCTTCCATACTTGTTATACCTGTTTCTCACCCAACCCCACTTCCGACTTCCTCTTCATATGCCAGTTTCATTCTTCATTTACTTGTGTTATTCGTCGCATACCTGTCTTCTCATTTACCTGTCTCACTCTTCATATACCTGTCTCAGTCTTCGTACACCTGCCTCACTATTCATAACCTTGCTTCTCTTCATATCTCTCTTTCATTCTCCATATACCTGTCTTATTATTTTTTTATACTTACATCCCTTTTCATATGCCCGTCTTACTTTCTTTTTTTTAAAGCCATATCACTCTTCATATATTTGCCATACTCTCTGCTTATCCACATCACTCGTCAATCACCTTCCACACCTCCCTTCTCCTTGCTTTCTTCTGCAGCCTTATTTTTTGTTTCTTACCTGTTTTAAACATTTCTCCCTCCTTTTCCCCTCGCATAAACAAAATTTCCCTCTTATTCCTAGTTTGATAGTTTTCGCATAGTGCATTTCGTAATTTGCATCATCACTTGTCCCGCAATCTTCTTCCCCGTTCCCCCGCCCTCACACTTCTTCTGTCTCTCTGTCACCTCCCAACACCCTTCACTCCCTTACTCCAACAGTCATACCCTTCTCCTTTCCTTCTCTCTGCCAGCCTCCATTTCAATCATATCGCAATTTCTCGGTCGTAACACTCTCATCCTTCCCATCGTTCAATACAATCCTCTCCATTAACTTCCAACACTGACCCCCCCTCCCTCCATCTTTATCTTTTCTCCACTAAACATTGAACGCACCCTCTCCCTTTCCTTTCATCCTCAGTCCTCAAAACTCTCAAATACATTCCTTTTCTTGTCTCTTCTCCCCACTAAGCTCCAAGATACCCCTTCTCCTTTCACTTTTCCCCACAACCCTCTGACACCTTTACATGCTTTCTTTCCACCACTTTCCAACTCACTCATCCCCTTCTCACTCCGTGCTCCACTCACCATCCAACACAATCGCCCCTCCTTCTTTCCCCTAACTTTCCTTGAATTACTTCCCTCCGCACCGCCCTTCAACATGCTTCTTCCCCTCCCTCCTATTCCCATCATCCTGTAATTCCCTCTCCAACACCCTCATCTCCGCCACCCTGCCACCCTCCGACACAATCGTCCCCCACCTCACCACCGCTGACGGAACTGTTATTCTGATTCGTGTGCAGCAATCCACCTGACGACAAGGGCAACAAATTCTCTCATTCACAGCCTGTCGATGCTGTCGTAAATTGTAGTGGGAGAATCTTTGAATATATATTTGCAAGAGCTTCGTGAAAAGAAAGCAAGAAGGAAAAAAAATGACATATTGGAGTTGGGTGTTTTGGCGACAGGAGATGCAGTCCATGAGTAATTCTTGGTTGATGTCTCCTGAAAGTTGCATGAAAGCTGTCTGAATGTTGTGTTTGTTGATATAGACATTATACTTTACAGTATACATTATATTAAGTTACGCTTGTGAAGTGGAGTCAGTGAGTGTCTTGACAGTCTCACTGGGCAAACTGTTAGAAGAAGGGAACTTGTTGAATGCTGTCATGAATTAGTATGTGGGCACAAGGACCCCTGTGCGTGTGGATGAGGAACTTAGTTTTTTATTTGACTGTAGGACTGAAGAAATGACGTGTCATGTCCCCAATTTGGTCATTGCATATATATATATATATATATATATATATATATATATATATATATATATATATATATATATGTGTGTGTGTGTGTGTGTGTGTGTGTGTGTGTGTGTGTGTGAGTGAGAGAGAGAGAGAGAGAGAGAGAGAGAGAGAGGGCAACATTTGGAAACTCCCTGTACTATTGTTTCCAGATGATACTGTACTGTTAAGTGACGACGAAGGGGAACTGCAATGCTTGGTGAACGAGTTTGGAAGAGAGTGTAGGAAGCGGAATCTAAAGATGAATATAGGGAAGAGTAAAGTAATTGTCTTGGAGAGGAAGTCATTCGATGTACTGTTATGTTCGATGATGAGGAAATGGATAACGCAAGTGCATTTACGTACTTGGGTAGTATGATGGGTAAGGATGGATGTTTGGAGGGTGAAGTGCTTGAAAGGGTACGACAAGAAAGAAAGGTTGCTGATTCTTTGAAAAAAGTGATATGAAACACTGAAGTGAGCATGGAAGAAAAACAGGCACTGCATGTCAGAATTGTGGTAGCAACTCTAACGTATGGAAGTGAAGCCTGGACCTTGTTGGAAGGACACAGGTCATGAGTGAGAGCAGTGGAAATGAGTTGAGAGGGGCGTTTGGAGCTACATGGAGAGATAGACTGACAAATGAGGAAGTGAGGGAGCGTTGTGGTGTGGATGTAGGTGTGATAGAAAGAGTTAGGAGAAATACATCGAGGTGCGGGGGGGGGGGGAAGGCCAAGGATGAGATGGAGGGATGGAATGGAGAGGTATATGAGAGACGGGTGCGTGAGCTGAGAGCAGAGCAGTAAAGTGGCTGGGGAACGGTCGACATGGAGGCGATTTGTTTGTGGCCACGCTCTACGGGATTATGACGTCTCACTATATATATATATATATATATATACATAAAGAGAGAGAGCGAGAGAGAGAGAGAGAGAGAGAGAGAGAGAGAGCGAAAGAGAGCGAAAGAGAGAGAGCAAGAAGCACGTAAAGACACTGATGAAGAGGAAATAGGAGGTAAATCATATGGAAGAAAAGAGAATGCAAACTACTCCGAAAATAAGTTTTTCTGGGAAAGATGTGTTGAAGTATAGAAGTGACAAAGAAATGTGAAAGTGTAAAGGACGTCAGTGGTAAGTGGATTATTAACCCGTGGGGATGAAGTAAGGACCAGGTGGGAAGAATATTTTGAAAGTCTGGTGAATGGGAATGGAATGAGTCAAGCGACTGTTCACATGATTGATTCTGGGGGTGTACAGAGAAGGAATGCAGCGCCAGGAAACGTGATACTTGCACGGGTGAAGAACGCTGAGAAGCAGCTGAAATATGGGAACGCAGCTGGGATTGAGGTGTATGCAGAGATGATTATATGTGGTTGACAGAGTGGAATGAAGTGCTTGATGGAGATATGTAAGAAGGCATGGATGGGTGAAACTTTGCCAGTAGAGTGGAAAAAGAGCGCGATTGTACCCTACTACAAAAATATTGGTGGGCGAAGTGAGTGCAAGAATTATAGTGACATAAGTCTGTTGAGTGTTGTAGGGATGGGAAATGGAAGAATTATTACAGAGAAAGTAAGAGAGATAGCAGAAGTCCTTGTGAGTGACGAATAGGGTGGTTTTAGGAGTGGCAGAGCATGTGTTAGTCAAGTATTTGCAGTGAGACAGATAGCACAGAAGGCTTGAGAGAAGGACCATAAGGTGTTTATGGCATTCATGGATCTGGTAAAAGCATACGGCAAAGTGGACAGAGAAGGATTGTGGAAAGTTTTGTGCATGAACGGTGTCGATGGCAAGCTGCTCCGTGTCATCAAGAGTTTTTATGATGGCAGTGAAGCATGTGTAGGGGTTAATGGGCATCTAAGTGAATGGTTCACGATCAGTGTGGGCGTGCGACAAGGTTGTGTGATGTCTCCATGGTTGTTCAATTTATATATGGATGGGGTGATGAGAGAAGTAAAAACACGAATAATGAAGAGAGGGATGGCGTTGGTAATGAATGGTGATGAATGGAATATCTCAAATTTGTTGTATGCTGATGATGCAGAACTGCTTGCAAATACAGGACAAGAACTTAATAGCCTGGTGCAGAGTTTTGCTGAGGTCTGTGAGCGTCGTGCTTTGAGAGCAAATGTAGAAAAGGGTAAAATGATAGTTGTTGAGAGAGAAGGTGACTCCCAGTGCGATGTTACAGTGAATTGGAGAGAGTTTGGAATTAGTGAGAGTTCAAATACGTGGGTACAGTGATAGAAAAGAGAGGAAAATGTGCAAAAGAAGTGGAAAGTAGAGTGACACAAGGAAGGAAAGTAGCTGGTGCAATGAAGGCCTTGATAAGAAACAGAGGCTTGAGTGCTGCAGCTGTGTGAGGCTTACATGAAGGAGTGTTAATGCCAACTTTAACATACGGATGTGAAACTATGGTGTGGCATGAAAATGAAAAGTCAGGAGTTAAAATAGTGGAGATGGGATTGCTGAGTAATGTATGTGGAGTACAGACAGTGGATAGGATACGGAATAATGTGATTCGTGAAAGATACGGAGTAAGGAAGTCTGTGGATACCAGAATCGAAGAGAGTATACTGAGATGGTTTGGTCATGTGGAGAGAATGGATGACAATAGAGTGGTGCAAAAGGTATATCGAAGCGAATTTGAAGGAGGGGGAAGGCATGGTAGGCTAAGAAGAAGGTGGAGAGATAAGATGGATGAGTGTAAGTGGAAAAGAGGTATGGAGGTTGGTGAGACTAAGGGACTGACAGGAGACCGAGCTGGCTGGATGAATTTTGTGCGGAGAAACGTATAAGCAGGGATTTGGCACCCCTTCTTAACGTGACAGCTTTCGGGCTGACTCTATCATATAAGTGTGAGCTATAGAACACGGTGAAATTGTTTTGGCCTATCTGATGGACCCAGGATTCCGAGGGCTTGAATGATGAGTGAATGGAAGCGTGGCCCATTGAACTGGGCAAACTTAGGCTGTCTGGACGTTGCTACTCCTCATCCTGCCCTAGGGTGGGAAAGGAGGTCCGAATGATGATGGTGGTATATCTTAGTGGTAGCTGACTTGTACCATACAAATGCTACGTGATCATAAATACATGAAATTAGCGGAATAATGGACAAGTATATTAAGCATTAACAACTGAGCCGTTTTTGTGGTCAAGGAATACTTGGTGGCAGTTTTTCCTTAACCACTAAAGTAAATATACAGTATATTGTGTCCCACCCTGCCCTAGGGTGGGAAAGGAGGCCCGGATGACTATGATGACGTATCTTATGGTCTCCCGCAGCACCAAAGACCCGCATAGTTTGTGTGAATAGCATATGAGAGGATACTGATTTGTATTTTATTCCATCTACCTCCAGACAACTGAATATAACTTAAGGGAGACTGCTGGATCTGGAATGGTTTGACAAAGCCTTCATTAACATTTTCTCATGCTAGGGGGCTTTCCTAACCTGAATAAGGTTCTGTAGGTTGCAAGAATGAAGCCTAGAAAACTTCATAAGAGTGAAATAACACGAAAAATAAGTCTCAGAGGAACAGGTTTTACGCTATGTAAGCCACTGAAATACAGTTCAATATGCTTGCAAAGAAATGAAACGTATCTCAGAGTTAATTTTCTCACCGAACCACCATCATGACTGCACAAACGAAACTTGTCTGTCTCCTCTCTTCCTATATCTCCCATCTTTCCTGTCACTTTTTATTACTTTTCTTTATATTTCAGGTGGCTGTACATTGAGTGACAAGCCTAATAGTTTCCTGTAAGCTAGAAACCATTTACAACGCTGGGTGATAACCATATAACCAACTCTTAAGTGTTCCCTACGTGTCACCGCGTGGGTTGACAGAGGGTTAGCTCCCCCCCCCCCGTAAAATAACTAACTCAAAAACAAACGATTATGGCGTCTGATTATAGACAGACAGAGAAACGAAAAATATCCTCGCAAATATACCTGCTGCCTTCATGTCGTGGCACCAATCTAATCAGGTTGCTCCGCTGCCTGGTTATACAAATGTCTCTCACCTCCCACCCTTTCCTTTGAAAGGACGATGGTGTATCACAGGAAAAGGACAACTACAGCTTGCAGTCCAGCAGAGCCTCATTTAGACGAGCCTTGGGAAACAAAAACAACAGCAGCAACAACAAGAACAACAAGGAATGCACACGTATTAACCACAATAATCTAGACATGAAATGCATTCACCGCCACACAATATTTAATGATCACAATGACTCAGCAGAACCTCAAGAGGAACATGGAAAGGCATTTATGCAATGAATATTTAATTAGGAAACATCTTGACCCACCCAATAGGCCTGTATATTTGCCTTTGCCACTTGTAATTATTAACATATCGTAAGTTCAAAATCTTGCCTGAGCAATGGATAGATACACAGAAAGGTTAATGCTTGATGGCCCAGTTACCAGAGGATTTGCCATGCGGGTAAGAGATCTGGCAGCGTTACTGTAGGTAAATGTTTCGTGAATACAATGGTAAGGTATATCTGGTAAGTAGACTTAACAGCGTGGATACCTTACCAGAGGTCTGGAATCTCCGTTAATCCGGCCTCACGTGTCCATGTTATTTATGGTTACCACCCGGCGTAATAAAGGGTTTCCTGGGCAACATGATATCATTTGGCTTGCCACTGAATGAAGAGTCACGAAATTACAGGGTTGCATGAAATATGCAACTGATTATGCCAGTGGGATGTAAGCAGGATTTTGGGACTTGAATTATTATGTATGCCTGTTTGGCTGATTTCACTGGAAGTACAGTTAGTAGTTTTGTGTGTTTAGCAATTGTCTTTCTTAGTTTTCTTATCCACCCCATTTGTTAGTTGGAAAAAGGTCAAGTTAATGATGATCATAAACTATAAATTTTATGCACCAGCTGCGCTCAAAAACGTTTATGAATACGACCACAGGTGCACCGGAGGGATGAGAGTGAGGGGAGACTGCCATGCCGGCATTAATATAGCTTACATGTACCTTGATCCTCTTTCATTGTAGTGACAAGAGTCCTCTGCCAGCCCAACCACCAGAGATCTCAATCCCTCACTGTTCACAAACTTTCTCACATTCGTTATATTTCTTCGTTACCTTACGGATTGCCAGCCTCACTCAACACTTGATTCACTCAGTCCCTGCCTCACACAACTCAACATAACTCATCCCTTCCTTTACTCTCTCGATATAATTGCCTTACTCAAACTCTGCCTCCCTCTTTTCATATACCTGGTTCACTCAAACCCTGCCTTTCTCTTTTGATATATCTGCCTCCCCCAATCTCTAATTCTTTATATATACCTGGTTCACTCAAACTTTGCCATTCTCTTTTAATATATCTGCATCCCCCAGTCCCAAATTCTTTTTATATACCTGGTTCACTCAAACTCTGCCTTTCTCTTTTGATATATCTGCCTCCCCCAATCCCTAATTCTTTATATATACGTGGTTCACTTAAACTCTGCCTTTCTCTTTTGATATATCTGCCTCCCCCACTCTCTAATTCAGTCATTATCTTCATTTCTCGGTTATACCATAATTATACACGTCTCTCTGCATCATTTACCTTCCATACTTGTTATACCTGTTTCTCACCCAACCCCACTTCCGACTTCCTCTTCATATGCCAGTTTCATTCTTCATTTACTTGTGTTATTCGTCGCATACCTGTCTTCTCATTTACCTGTCTCACTCTTCATATACCTGTCTCAGTCTTCGTACACCTGCCTCACTATTCATAACCTTGCTTCTCTTCATATCTCTCTTTCATTCTCCATATACCTGTCTTATTATTTTTTTATACTTACATCCCTTTTCATATGCCCGTCTTACTTTTTTTTTTTTTTAAAGCCATATCACTCTTCATATATTTGCCATACTCTCTGCGTATCCACATCACTCGTCAATCACCTTCCACACCTCCTTTCTCCTTGCTTTCTTCTGCAGCCTTATTTTTTGTTTCTTACCTGTTTTAAACATTTCTCCCTCCTTTTCCCCTCGCATAAACAAAATTTCCCTCTTATTCCTAGTTTGATAGTTTTCGCATAGTGCATTTCGTAATTTGCATCATCACTTGTCCCGCAATCTTCTTCCCCGTTCCCCCGCCCTCACACTTCTTCTGTCTCTCTGTCACCTCCCAACACCCTTCACTCCCTTACTCCAACAGTCATACCCTTCTCCTTTCCTTCTCTCTGCCAGCCTCCATTTCAATCATATCGCAATTTCTCGGTCGTAACACTCTCATCCTTCCCATCGTTCAATACAATCCTCTCCATTAACTTCCAACACTGACCCCCAATCCCTCCATCTTTATCTTTTCTCCACTAAACATTGAACGCACCCTCTCCCTTTCCTTTCATCCTCAGTCCTCAAAACTCTCAAATACATTCCTTTTCTTGTCTCTTCTCCCCACTAAGCTCCAAGATACCCCTTCTCCTTTCACTTTTCCCCACAACCCTCTGACACCTTTACATGCTTTCTTTCCACCACTTTCCAACTCACTCATCCCCTTCTCACTCCGTGCTCCACTCACCATCCAACACAATCGCCCCTCCTTCTTTCCCCTAACTTTCCTTGAATTACTTCCCTCCGCACCGCCCTTCAACATGCTTCTTCCCCTCCCTCCTATTCCCATCATCCTGTAATTCCCTCTCCAACACCCTCATCTCCGCCACCCTGCCATCCTCCGACACAATCGTCCCCCACCTCACCACCGCTGACGGAACTGTTATTCTGATTCATGTGCAGCAATCCACCTGACGAAAAGGGCAACAAATTCTCTCATTCACAGCCTGTCGATGCTGTCGTAAATTGTAGTGGGAGAATCTTTGAATATATATTTGCAAGAGCTTCGTGAAAAGAAAGCAAGAAGATAAAAAAATGACATATTGGAGTTGGGTGTTTTGGCGACAGGAGATGCAGTCCATGAGTAATTCTTGGTTGATGTCTCCTGAAAGTTGCATGAAAGCTGTCTGAATGTTGTGTTTGTTGATATAGACATTATACTTTACAGTATACATTATATTAAGTTACGCTTGTGAAGTGGAGTCAGTGAGTGTCTTGACAGTCTCACTGGGCAAACTGTTAGAAGAAGGGAACTTGTTGAATGCTGTCATGAATTAGTATGTGGGCACAAGGACCCCTGTGCGTGTGGATGAGGAACTTAGTTTTTTATTTGACTGTAGGACTGAAGAAATGACGTGTCATGTCCCCAATTTGGTCATTGCATATATACAGTATATATATATATATATATATATATATATATATATATATATATATATATATATATATATATATGTGTGTGTGTGTGTGTGTGTGTGTGTGTGTGTGTGAGTGAGAGAGAGAGAGAGAGAGAGAGAGAGAGAGAGAGAGGGCAACATTTGGAAACTCCCTGTACTATTGTTTCCAGATGATACTGTACTGTTAAGTGAAGACGAAGGGGAACTGCAATGCTTGGTGAACGAGTTTGGAAGAGAGTGTAGGAAGCGGAATCTAAAGATGAATATAGGGAAGAGTAAAGTAATTGTCTTGGAGAGGAAGTCATTCGATGTACTGTTATGTTCGATGATGAGGAAATGGATAACGCAAGTGCATTTACGTACTTGGGTAGTATGATGGGTAAGGATGGATGTTTGGAGGGTGAAGTGCTTGAAAGGGTACGACAAGAAAGAAAGGTTGCTGATTCTTTGAAAACAGTAATATGAAACACTGAAGTGAGCATGGAAGAAAAACAGGCACTGCATGTCAGAATTGTGGTAGCAACTCTAACGTATGGAAGTGAAGCATGGACCTTGTTGGAAGGACACAGGTCATGAGTGAGAGCAGTGGAAATGAGTTGAAAGGGGCGTTTGGAGCTACATGGAGAGATAGACTGACAAATGAGGAAGTGAGGGAGCGTTGTGGTGTGGATGTAGGTGTGATAGAAAGAATTAGGAGAAATACATCGAGGTGCGGGGGGGGGGAAGGCCAAGGATGAGATGGAGGGATGGAATGGAGAGGTATATGAGAGAGGGGTGCGTGAGCTGAGAGCAGAGCAGTAAAGTGGCTGGGGAACGGTCGACATGGAGGCGATTTGTTTGTGGCCACGCTCTACGGGATTATGGCGTCTCACTATATATATATATATATATATATATATATATATATATATACATAAAGAGAGAGAGAGAGAGAGAGAGAGAGAGAGAGAGAGAGCGAGAGAGAGAGCGAAAGAGAGAGAGCAAGAAGCACGTAAAGACACTGATGAAGAGGAAATAGGAGGTAAATCATATGGAAGAAAAGAGAATGCAAACTACTCCGAAAATAAGTTTTTCTGGGAAAGATGTGTTGAAGTATAGAAGTGACAAAGAAATGTGAAAGTGTAAAGGACGTCAGTGGTAAGTGGATTATTAACCCGTGGGGATGAAGTAAGGACCAGGTGGGAAGAATATTTTGAAAGTCTGGTGAATGGGAATGGAATGAGTCAAGCGACTGTTCACATGATTGATTCTGGGGGTGTACAGAGAAGGAATGCAGCGCCAGGAAACGTGATACTTGCACGGGTGAAGAACGCTGAGAAGCAGCTGAAATATGGGAACGCAGCTGGGATTGAGGTGTATGCAGAGATGATTATATGTGGTTGACAGAGTGGAATGAAGTGCTTGATGGAGATATGTAAGAAGGCATGGATGGGTGAAACTTTGCCAGTAGAGTGGAAAAAGAGCGCGATTGTACCCTACTACAAAAATATTGGTGGGCGAAGTGAGTGCAAGAATTATAGTGACATAAGTCTGTTGAGTGTTGTAGGGATGGGAAATGGAAGAATTATTATAAAGAAAGTAAGAGAGATAGCAGAAGTCCTTGTGAGTGACGAATAGGGTGGTTTTAGAAGTGGCAGAGCATGTGTGAGTCAAGTATTTGCAGTGAGACAGATAGCACAGAAGGCTTGTGAGAAGGACCATAAGGTGTTTATGGCATTCATGGATCTGGTAAAAGCATACGACAAAGTGGACAGAGAAGGATTGTGGAAAGTTTTGTGCATGAACGGTGTCGATGGCAAGCTGCTCCGTGTCATCAAGAGTTTTTATGATGGCAGTGAAGCATGTGTAGGGGTTAATGGGCATCTAAGTGAATGGTTCACGATCAGTGTGGGCGTGCGACAAGGTTGTGTGATGTCTCCATGGTTGTTCAATTTATATATGGATGGGGTGATGAGAGAAGTAAAAACACGAATAATGGAGAGAGGGATGGCGTTGGTAATGAATGGTGATGAATGGAATATCTCAAATTTGTTGTATGCTGATGATGCAGAACTGCTTGCAAATACAGGACAAGAACTTAATAGCCTAGTGCAGAGTTTTGCTGAGGTCTGTGAGCGTCGTGCCTTGAGAGCAAATGTAGAAAAGGGTAAAATGATAGTTGTTGAGAGAGAAGGTGACTCCCAGTGCGATGTTACAGTGAATTGGAGAGAGTTTGGAATTAGTGAGAGTTCAAATACGTGGGTACAGTGATAGAAAAGAGAGGAAAATGTGCAAAAGAAGTGGAAAGTAGAGTGACACAAGGAAGGAAAGTAGCTGGTGCAATGAAGGCCTTGGTAAGAAACAGAGGCTGGAGTGCTGCAGCTGCGCGAGGCTTACATGAAGGAGTGTTAATGCCAACTTTAACATACGGATGTGAAACTATGGTGTGGCATGAAAATGAAAAGTCAGGAGTTAAAATAGTGGAGATGGGATTGCTGAGTAATGTATGTGGAGTACAGACAGTGGATAGGATACGGAATAATGTGATTCGTGAAAAATACGGAGTAAGGAAGTCTGTGGATACCAGAATCGAAGAGAGTATACTGAGATGGTTTGGTCATGTGGAGAGAATGGATGACAATAGAGTGGTGCAAAAGGTATATCGAAGCGAATTTGAAGGAGGGGGAAGGCATGGTAGGCTAAGAAGAAGGTGGAGAGATAAGATGGATGAGTGTAAGTGGAAAAGAGGTATGGAGGTTGGTGAGACTAAGGGACTGACAGGAGACCGAGCTGGCTGGATGAATTTTGTGCGGAGAAACGTATAAGCAGGGATTTGGCACCCCTTCTTAACGTGACAGCTTTCGGACTGACTCTATCATATAAGTGTGAGCTATAGAACATGGTGAAATTGTTTTGGCCTATCTGATGGACCCAGGATTCCGAGGGCTTGAATGATGAGTGAATGGAAGCGTGGCCCATTGAACTGGGCAAACTTAGGCTGTCTGGACGTTGCTACTCCTCACCCTGCCCTAGGGTGGGAAAGGAGGTCCGAATGATGATGGTGGTATATCTTAGTGGTAGCTGACTTGTACCATACAAATGCTACGTGATCATAAATACATGAAATTAGCGGAATAATGGACAAGTATATTAAGCATTAACAACTGAGCCGTTTTTGTGGTCAAGGAATACTTGGTGGCAGTTTTTCCTTAACCACTAAAGTAAATATACAGTATATTGTGTCCCACCCTGCCCTAGGGTGGGAAAGGAGGCCCGGATGACTATGATGACGTATCTTATGGTCTCCCGCAGCACCAAAGACCCGCATAGTTTGTGTGAATAGCATATGAGAGGATACTGATTTGTATTTTATTCCATCTACCTCCAGACAACTGAATATAACTTAAGGGAGACTGCTGGATCTGGAATGGTTTGACAAAGCCTTCATTAACATTTTCTCATGCTAGGGGGCTTTCCTAACCTGAATAAGGTTCTGTAGGTTGCAAGAATGAAGCCTAGAAAACTTCATAAGAGTGAAATAACACGAAAAATAAGTCTCAGAGGAACAGGTTTTACGCTATGTAAGCCACTGAAATACAGTTCAATATGCTTGCAAAGAAATGAAACGTATCTCAGAGTTAATTTTCTCACCGAACCACCATCATGACTGCACAAACGAAACTTGTCTGTCTCCTCTCTTCCTATATCTCCCATCTTTCCTGTCACTTTTTATTACTTTTCTTTATATTTCAGGTGGCTGTACATTGAGTGACAAGCCTAATAGTTTCCTGTAAGCTAGAAACCATTTACAACGCTGGGTGATAACCATATAACCAACTCTTAAGTGTTCCCTACGTGTCACCGCGTGGGTTGACAGAGGGTTAGCTCCCCCCCCCCCCCGTAAAATAACTAACTCAAAAATAAACGATTATGGCGTCTGATTATAGACAGACAGAGAAACGAAAAATATCCTCGCAAATATACCTGCTGCCTTCATGTCGTGGCACCAATCTAATCAGGTTGCTCCGCTGCCTGGTTATACAAATGTCTCTCACCTCCCACCCTTTCCTTTGAAAGGACGATGGTGTATCACATGAAAAGGACAACTACAGCTTGCAGTCCAGCAGAGCCTCATTTAGACGAGCCTTGGGAAACAAAAACAACAGCAACAACAACAACAAGGAATGCACACGTATTAACTACAATAATCTAGACATGAAATGCATTCACCGCCACACAATATTTAATGATCACAATGACTCAGCGGAACCTCAAGAGGAACATGGAAAGGCTTTTATGCAATGAATATTTAATTAGGAAACATCTTGACCCACCCAATAGGCCTGTATATTTGCCTTTACCACTTGTAATTGTTATCATACCGTAAGTTCAAAGTCTTGCCTGAGCAATGAATAGATACACAGAAAGGTTAATGCTTGATGGCCCAGTTACCAGAGGATTTGCCATCCGGGTAAGAGATCTGGCAGCGTTACTGTAGGTAAATGTTTCGTGAATACAATGGTAAGGTATATCTGGTAAGTAGACTTAACAGCGTGGATACCTTACCAGAGGTCTGGAATCTCCGTTAATCCGGCCTCACGTGTCCATGTTATTTATGGTTACCACCCGGCGTAATAAAGGGTTTCCTGGCCAACATGATATCATTTGGCTTGCCACTGAATGAAGAGTCACGAAATTACAGGGTTGCATGAAATATGCAACTGATTATACCAGTGGGATGTATGCAGGATTTTGGGACTTGAATTATTATGTATGCCTGTTTGGCTGATTTCACTGGAAGTACAGTTAGTAGTTTTGTGTGTTTAGCAATTGTCTTTCTTAGTTTTCTTATCCACCCCATTTGTTAGTTGGAAAAAGGTCAAGTTAATGATGATCATAAACTATAAATTTTATGCACCAGCTGCGCTCAAAAACGTTTATGAATACGACCACAGGTGCACCGGAGGGATGAGAGTGAGGGGAGACTGCCATGCCGGCATTAATATAGCTTACATGTACCTTGATCCTCTTTCATTGTAGTGACAAGAGTCCTCTGTCAGCCCAGCCACCAGAGATCTCAATCCCTCACTGTTCACAAACTTTCTCACATTCATTATATTTCTTCGTTACCTTACGGATTGCCAGCCTCACTCAACACCTGATTCACTCAGTCCCTGCCTCACACAACTCAACATAACTCATCCTTTCCTTTACTCTCTCCATATAATTGCCTTACTCAAACTCTGCCTCCCCCTTTTCATATACGAATACCTGGTTCACTCAAACCCTGCCTTTCTCTTTTGATATATCTGCCTCCCCCAATCCCTAATTCTTTATATATACCTGGTTCACTCAAACTTTGCCTTTCTCTTTTAATATATCTGCATCCCCCAGTCCCAAATTCTTTTTATATACCTGGTTCACTCAAACTCTGTCTTTCTCTTTTAATATATCTGCATCCCCCAGTCCCAAATTCTTTTTATATACCTGGTTCACTCAAACTCTGCGTTTCTCTTTTGATATATCTACCTCCCCCAATCCCTAATTCTTTATATATACGTGGTTCACTTAAACTCTGCCTTTCTCTTTTGATATATCTGCCTCCCCCACTCTCTAATTCAGTCATTATCTTCATTTCTCGGTTATACCATAATTATACACGTCTCTCTGCATCATTTACCTTCCATACTTGTTATACCTGTTTCTCACCCAACCCCACTTCCGACTTCCTCTTCATATGCCAGTTTCATTCTTCATTTACTTGTGTTATTCGTCGCATACCTGTCTTCTCATTTACCTGTCTCACTCTTCATATACCTGTCTCAGTCTTCGTACACCTGCCTCACTCTTCATAACCTTGCTTCTCTTCATACCTCTCTTTCATTCTCCATATACCTGTCTTATTATTTTTTTATACTTACATCCCTTTTCATATGCCCGTCTTACTTTTTTTTTTTTTAAAGCCATATCACTCTTCATATATTTGCCATACTCTCTGCGTATCCACATCACTCGTCATTCACCTTCCACACCTCCTTTCTCCTTGCTTTCTTCTGCAGCCTTATTTTTTGTTTCTTACCTGTTTTAAACATTTCTCCCTCCTTTTCCCCTCGCATAAACAAAATTTCCCTCTTATTCCTAGTTTGATAGTTTTCGCATAGTGCATTTCGTAATTTGCATCATCACTTGTCCCGCAATCTTCTTCCCCGTTCCCCCGCCCTCACACTTCTTCTGTCTCTCTGTCACCTCCCAACACCCTTCACTCCCTTACTCCAACAGTCATACCCTTCTCCTTTCCTCCTCTCTGCCAGCCTCCATTTCAATCATATCGCAATTTCTCGTTCGTAACACTCTCATCCTTCCCATCGTTCAATACAATCCTCTCCATTACCTTCCAACACTGACACCCCCCCCTCCATCTTTCTCTTTTCTCCACTAAACATTGAACGCACCCTCTCCCTTTCCTTTCATCCTCAGTCCTCAAAACTCTCAAATACATTCCTTTTCTTGTCTCTTCTTCCCACTAAGCTCCAAGATACCCCTTCTCCTTTCACTTTTCCCCACAACCCTCTGACACCTTTACATGCTTTCTTTCCACCACTTTCCAACTCACTCATCCCCTTCTCACTCCGTGCTCCACTCACCATCCAACACAATCGCCCCTCCTTCTTTCCCCTAACTTTCCTTGTATTACTTACCTCCGCACCGCCCTTCAACATGCTTCTTCCCCTCCCTCCTATTCCCATCATCCTGTAATTCCCTCTCCAACACCCTCATCTCCGCCACCCTGCCACCCTCCCACACAATCGTCCCCCACCTCACCACCGCTGACGGAACTGTTATTCTGATTCATGTGCAGCAATCCACCTGACGACAAGGGCAACAGATTCTCTCATTCACAGCCTGTCGATGCTGTCGTAAATTGTAGTGGGAGAATCTTTGAATATATATTTGCAAGAGCTTCGTGAAAAGAAAGCAAGAAGTTAAAAAAATGACATATTGGAGTTGGGTGTTTTGGCGACAGGAGATGCCGTCCATGAGTAATTCTTGGTTGATGTCTCCTGAAAGTTGCATGAAAGCTGTCTGAATGTTGTGTTTGTTGATATAGACATTATACTTTACAGTATACATTATATTAAGTTACGCTTGTAAAGTGGAGTCAGTGAGTGTCTTGACAGTCTCACTGGGCAAACTGTTAGTGGAAGGGAACTTGATGAATGCTGTCATGAATTAGTATGTGGGCACAAGGACCCCTGTGCGTGTGGATGAGGAACTTAGTTTTTTATTTGACTGTAGGACTGAAGAAATGACGTGTCATGTCCCCAATTTGGTCATTGCATATATATATATATATATATATATATATATATATATATATATATATATATATATATATATATATATATATATATATATATATGTGTGTGTGTGTGTGTGTGTGTGTGTGTGTGAGAGAGAGAGAGAGAGAGAGAGAGAGAGAGAGAGAGAGAGAGAGAGAGAGAGAGGGCAACATTTGGAAACTCCCTGTACTGTTGTTTCCAGATGATACTGTACTGTTAAGTGAAGACGAAGGGGAACTGCAATGCTTGGTGAACGAGTTTGGAAGAGTGTGTAGGAAGCGGAATCTAAAGATGAATATAGGGAAGAGTAAAGTAATTGTCTTGGAGAGAAATGAAGTCACTCGATGTACAGTTATGTTCGATGATGAGGAAATGGATAACGCAAGTGCATTTACGTACTTGGGTAGTGTGATGGGTAAGGATGGATGTTTGGAGGGTGAAGTGCTTGAAAGGGTACAACAAGAAAGAAAGGTTGCTGATTCTTTGAAAACAGTGATATGAAACACTGAAGTGAGCATGGAAGAAAAAAAAGGCACTGCATGTCAGAATTGTGGTAGCAACTCTAACGTATGGAAGTGAAGCCTGGACCTTGTTGGAAGGACACAGGTCATGAGTGAGAGCAGTGGAAATGAGATGAGAGGGGCATTTGGAGCTACATGGAGAGATAGACTGACAAATGAGGAAGTGAGGGAGCGTTGTGGTGTGGATGTAGATGTGATAGAAAGTGTTAGGAGAAATACATCGAGGTGCGGGGGGGGGGAAGGGAAGGGGAAGGCCAAGGATGAGATGGAGGGATGGAATGGAGAGGTATATAAGAGAGGGGTGCGTGAGCTGGGAGCAGAGCAGTAAAGTGGCTGGGGAACGGTCGACATGGAGGCGATTTGTTTGTGGCCACGCTCTACGGGATTATGGCGTCTCACTATATATATATATATATATATATATATATATATATATATATATATATCTATATATATATATATATATATAGAGAGAGAGAGAGAGAGAGAGAGAGAGAGAGAGCAAGAAGCACGTAAAGACACTGATGAAGAGGAAATAGGAGGTAAATCATATGGAAGAAAAGAGAATGCAAACTACTCCGAAAATAAGTTTTTCTGGGAAAGAGGTGTTGAAGTATAGAAGTGACAAAGAAATGTGAAAGTGTAAAGGACGTCAGTGGTAAGTGGATTATTAACCCATGGGTATGAAGTAAGGACCAGGTGGGAAGAATATTTTGAAAGTCTGGTGAATGGGAATGGAATGAGTCAAGCGACTGTTCACATGAATGATTCTGGGGGTGTACAGAGAAGGAATGCAGCGCCAGGAAACGTGCTACTTGCACGGGTGAAGAACGCTGAGAAGCAGCTGAAATATGGGAACGCAGCTGGGGTTGAGGTGTATGCAGAGATGATTATATGTGGTTGACAGAGTGGAATGAAGTGCTTGATGGAGATATGTAAGAAGGCATGGATGGGTGAAACTTTGCCAGTAGAGTGGAAAAAGAGCGCGATTGTACCCTACTACAAAAATATTGGTGGGCGGTGAGTGCAAGAATTATAGTGACATAAGTCTGTTGAGTGTTGTAGGAATGGGAAATGGAAGAATTATTATAGAGAAAGTAAGAGAGATAGCAGAAGTCCTTGTGAGTGACGAATAGGGTGGTTTTAGGAGTGGCAGAGCATGTGTGAGTCAAGTATTTGCAGTGAGACAGATAGCACAGAAGGCTTGTGAGAAGGACCATAAGGTGTTTATGGCATTCATGGATCTGGTAAAAGCATACGACAAAGTAGACAGAGAAGGATTGTGGAAAGTTTTGTGCATGAACGGTGTCGATGGCAAGCTGCTCGGTGTCATCAAGAGTTTTTATGATGGCAGTGAAGCATGTGTAGGGGTTAATGGGCATCTAAGTGAATGGTTCACGATCAGTGTGGGCGTGCGACAAGGTTGTGTGATGTCTCCATGGTTGTTCAATTTATATATGGATGGGGTGATGAGAGAAGTAAAAACACGAATAATGGAGAGAGGGATGGCGTTGGTAATGAATGGTGATGAATGGAATATCTCAAATTTGTTGTATGCTGATGATGCAGAACTGCTTGCAAATACAGGACAAGAACTTAATAGCCTAGTGCAGAGTTTTGCTGAGGTCTGTGAGCGTCGTGCCTTGAGAGCAAATGTAGAAAAGGGTAAAATGATAGTTGTTGAGAGAGAAGGTGACTCCCAGTGCGATGTTACAGTGAATGGAGAGAGTTTGGAATTAGTGAGAGAGTTCAAATACGTGGGTACAGTGATAGAAAAGAGAGGAAAATGTGCAAAAGAAGTGGAAAGTAGAGTGACACAAGGAAGGAAAGTAGCTGGTGCAATGAAGGCCTTGATAAGAAACAGAGGCTTGAGTGCTGCAGCTGCGCGAGGCTTACATGAAGGAGTGTTAACCCCTTAACAGCGGGGCGTCACTTTCGTGACGCTTGGGAGCAAGGGATCATACCGCAGGGCGTCTCTTTTGTGATTCTGTGTTATTTTGAATTCACCCGGCCTTTGAAGTGGGGGCTTGTATCATCTATCAGTACTGCCAGTGTCCAACACTAGTCAGCACTCCTAATCTCATCTGTACTCCCATCCATTGTTGACAATTTAGCCATTTCTCCCCGTTCTTGACTCTCCTCCCTACCCCCCCTCCATTACCCTATCCTCTCGCCTGCCTGGCCGTGCTACGCTAAGTAAATCTTCCCTGGAATTTTTCACTGATTTCATCCATTGAAATAAGCCCTATGTCCTATTCTTATACCAAATAATATATACAAGAAAGAAATAAGGTAAGTGAGAGTGCCATACACCTGAAATTGGCTAATTATCACCTGACAACACCTCACATGCACTCGTTCGCTAATTTTCACTGTTTTTTTTTCCCTTGAAATATGCCGCATAATCTATTTTCGTAATAAATATACATGTAAGGAGGGAAGGGAGAAGCCTAAGTGATATTTACATTCACCTGGAACTACCTAATTTATAATGTATTGTCTAGATTTCCTGCCAATCATTTCAGTGCTAGACATAGCTGTTTCAAGAGCTAACATTGGTAGCACTGAGTATCCCCTAAGTAGGCCTCTACCCCGGCCCTCCGTTATCAGTTTACTCTCATCTTCCGAAGTGGGGGTACGTATGTTTCTTCTTGCTGACTTCAGGGACTTTTTCACCCCCATGCAAAGGGCCCTGTGACCTTTACCCCCTACTAAACCTCGTGTGGAAAGAGGTAAAGGGCTGACAATTGATAAAAGAGTGACTACGATCTTTCTATTGAGTAAAACAGTGCAAGTGGAATTGTAAATAATGTGTAAACAGCAAGTGAAAGTAATGAATGTAAATATACGTGAACAATGGAAAATAGTTTTATAAGTTACTTCAAGTGACAGTGCATAACACAGTGTAAATAAAATAGAAATGTAAATAACGTAAATAAAATAGAGAACGTAAATAGAAATGTAAATGAGTAGTATTATAAGAATACGAAAATATACCCTAGGAGTAATGAAAGTGAAAATTTCACTCTAGCATGTCTGAATGCTATGAGTTATGAGAGTGAAGATGAAAGTGACATTCACTCTCAATGCTAGTATACAGGACGAGAAAGTGAATGCTACGTATTTTACTGAAAGAAATTGAATCCCTACAGTGACAATTAACTAATACTACTGAAGGAAACTTATGGATAAAGACTGTAGATATATATAAGTGTTATAGTGTTAATATCTGGCTGTGGCAATCATATTACGGGTTGTCGGGAAGTGTAAAGTGGAGACTTCGTTACCCAACTTCAGAGGTCTCCACAAGTCCTACGGTAACAGACGAAGGCTCAACAAACATTCCAGGAGAAAGCTGAAGGTATGTGCCATAAGCATATATAATTTTAATATTCTAGGACTAATAACTGATTTTTGGCAAATATTTTTTGAGAGTCTGTCGGAGCCCGAATAACCCTGCGGCACACGCAAAACATTGGTAAACATGCCCGCGGTGTAGGGGTTAATGCCAACTTTAACATACGGATGTGAAACTATGGTGTGGCATGAAAATGAAAAGTCAGAAGTTAAAATAGTGGAGATGGGATTGCTGAGTAATGTATGTGGAGTACAGACAGTGGATAGGATACGGAATAATGTGATTCGTGAAAGATACGGAGTAAGGAAGTCTGTGGATACCAGAATCGAAGAGAGTATACTGAGATGGTTTGGTCATGTGGAGTGAATGGATGACAACAGAGTGGTGCAAATGGTATATCGAAGCGAATTTGAAGGAGGGGGAAGGCATGGTAGGCCAAGAAGAAGGTGGAGAGATAAGATGGATGAGTGTGAGTGGAAGAGAGGTATGGAGGTTGGTGAGACTAAGGGACTGACAGGAGACCGAGCTGGCTGGATGAATTTTGTGCGGAGAAACGTATAAGCAGGGATTTGGCACCCCTTCTTAACGTGACAGCTTTCGGGCTGACTCTATCATATAAGTGTGAGCTACAGAACACGGTGAAATTGTTTTGGCCTATCTGATGGAGCCAGGATTCCGAGGGCTTGAATGATGAGTGAATGGAAGCGTGGCCCATTGAACTGGGCAAACTTAGGCTGTCTGGACGTTGCTACTCCTCACCCTGCCCTAGGGTGGGAAAGGCGGTCCGAATGATGATGGTGGTATATTAGTGGTAGCTGACTTGTACCATACAAATGCTACGTGATCATAAATACATGAAATCATCGGAATAATGGACAAGTATATTAAGCATTAACAACTGAGCCGTTTTTGTGGTCAAGGGATACTTGGTGGCAGTTTTTCCTTAACCACTAAAGTAAATATACAGTATATTGTGTCCCACCCTGCCCTAGGGTGGGAAAGGAGGCCCGGATGACTATGATGACGTATCTTATGGTCTCCCGCAGTACCAAAGACCCGCATAGTTTGTGTGAATAGCATATGAGAGGATACTGATTTTTATTTTATTCCATCTACCTCCAGACAACTGAATATAACTTAAGGGAGACTGCTGGATCTGGAATGGTTTGACAAAGCCTTCATTAACATTTTCTCATGCTAGGGGCTTTCCTAACCTGAATAAGGTTCTGTAGGTTGCAAGAATGAAGCCTAGAAAACTTCATAAGAGTGAAATAACACGAAAAATAAGTCTCAGAGGAACAGGTTTTACGTATGTAAGCCACTGAAATACAGTTCAATATGCTTGCAAAGAAATGAAACATATCTCAGAGTTAATTTTCTCACCGAACCACCATCATGACTGCACAAACGAAACGTGTCTGTCTCCTCTCTTCCTATTTCTCCCATCTTTCCTGTCACTTTTTATTACTCTTCTTTACATTTCAGGTGGCTTTACATTGAGTGACAAGCCTAATAGTTTCCTGTAAGCTAGAAACCATTTACAACGCTGGGTGATAACCATATAACCAACCCATACGTGTTCCCTACGTGTCACCGCGTGGGTTGGCAGAGGGTTAGCTCCCCCCCCCCCGTAAAATAACTAACTCAAAAACAAACGATTATGGCGTCTGATTATAGACAGACAGAGAAACGAAAAATACTCTCGCAAATATACCTGCTGCTGAGCACTCCACGAGTGGACCACGACTCACTGGCTGGCCCATAAGTATTGCAGTGTTGCCATAATTGCGTCTTGAATGTGGTAGATCACTGAAGAATAAAATGATTCAATGATGTCATCAGTTACGTTGCAAATATCTCTTAAATATCACCATAGCATTGGAAGGCTTTCTGGTATATCGCTAAAATATTCATGAATTATCTAGAATATCTCCAAACACAGGTGAAAATCTAGAAAATCGAAGAAGATCGCAATACTTGAAAAATACCATGTATAGTGCCTACATTGTTTTACAATATGAGAGGGGGAAACACGAAGAATTAAAAAAAAAAATGACAATAGAGGTGAACAAAAAAACGTTGTTAAAATATGTGAAATATCAGCAGAAGTATGTGATTTAAAATGCAAAATGAGAGAAATCAATACTGTAGTGGTTAATCACCAGCATATGTTAAGCAAAAACGAAAATGACGAAGAAGTAATAAAACAAGCAAATAACATACTAGAAAAGAACAAAGTGTTTGAAGAATCGGTTGACACAGTTTGCTCAGTAAAGGATGAGGTGAAAACAACTTATGCTCAGATTTTAAAGGAAAAGGATGAACTAAACGGAAGACAAAGCACTGATCCAATATAGAGATTGAAAATGTGAACATCGGGCAGGAAGTTAAGGAGTTAATAAGGAAAAAATCCAAACTGACTAAGGGAGACAACTGACATGAACATCTCAATAATAACAGTAGGCAAGAAAGAGGAAGAAATAAAGAACAGAATAACAAGAGACAAAACTGAAATGGGCATCACGAAAATTTTAAATAAAGTAAGAGATGGAACATCAGAAAAAGATATTGATGAATTTCACAGAGTAGGAAAATATGAATGCCAATAAAAGTAACATTCCAAAGCTCAAATATAATGGAAGATGTAATGAGAAATGCCAAAAACTACATGAAGAAGAAATGAAGAACATATGGATAAGGAGATGCTTAAGGCGTGTTTTTATCGTCCAAGCTGGAGCTTGGGATTCGAAGCGCGTCTTGGGGCGCTTGGTTTTTGTCCGCAAAAACAGTCCAGGATACGTAGAACCGAAAAATTACGTGCCAATCGCAAAGTAAACAGAGGGGTTCGCCGATGACGATCTTCTGACGAATATGCAACTTACATGTAGCCGTTATTTGTGCTGAACTGGCTCTGTATGTCGTTAATATTAGCCACCTGCACTATTTTATGTACATATTACTAATTTCAGGATATTTATCATTTATGTGTCCTTGCTGGCCAATCTCACTCTCACCAAGCTACACCAAGACTGCTCCCGACCACGCCTGGGTGGGATACGACGACGGTCTTGGTTTTGATGACAAACGCTTGGGCCGGCATCGTATCACTTTGGCCGACAAAAACAGCGCAGCTTGGTTTTACTGAAGATGGCTTCGAATCCAATCCCTCAGCTTGGACGACAAAAACGCGGCTTTAACCAAAGTAGACAGGGAAATATTAAAAGAGAAACTTGAAGATGCAAAAAGGAAAAATAATGAGAGGACTAAAGAAGAAGAAAGACATTTTGTCTTCATGGTAGTTGGGCTGTAAGTGAGGAAGTGCCATATAAATAGAAGACAAAATTGTACAACAGAGAGAATAATATAATAATAGTAAAATTAAATCATTGTTTTCAAATGTAGATGGTTTTGTTTTCAAATTAGTGGAGTTATAAGATACAAGACAAGAAACCTCAGGTAATTTGTTTTACGGATACGAAGTTAAATACTAACGTAACAAATGATACACTGAATAATTATAGAAAATTATAATATATAGAAGAAAGAGGAATGAAGGAAGGGGGAGGAGTAATGATACTAACAAATAAAGAATTGTAAAGAAAGCAGATTTACATAAATTTACCAGAAGCGGTAGAATTAATAGCAGTAGAAATAAAACCAAAGAAGGAACATAACTATAGCAACTATATATATGCCTCCTTAAACAAGGACCTGGGAGATGGACAAATACAGGAAGTTCGCAGAGAATACATTCAAAAGTATCAGAACATTATTGCAAAATATAAAGGATAAATCGAAAAGGATTATATCATATGGAGATTTTAATAGCAACGTAAACTGTGAAAGTATGGAAACAAAGAGTACTGAAAACCACTGGGATAATAAGCTTGTAGAATTAACTCAAGATTTTTTTCTATATTAGCGTGTAACATCCAGTGCTGCCTGTTTTATTACTTCGTCATTTTCCTTTTTGCTTAACATTTGCTGGTGACTTACCACTTCAGTACTCAATTCTCCCACTTTGTTTTTTAAACTACGTACTTCTGATGACATTTCATATATTTCAACATCTGTTTTGTTCCTCTTTAGTGTCAGTTCTTTCCTTTTTTTTTTTTATTCTTCGTTTTTCTCCATCTAATATTGTAATCCCTTTTTAATCTCTAAGAATTCTTCCTCTACCTTCTTAACTGTTTGCTAACATTTTAAATTCTTCTACATCCACTAAATCACAGCTGAAGCGATCCCTTTTACTTTTATTTCTCTTTCTTAGTTGATCTGAGTATGCCATTATTTCAGTCTCGCTCATTTGAATTTTTTGCTGTGTCAGCACTATATTCCATTTCACCGAGTTTGGCACCATCAGTGATGTCTTCAGCAGCTGTAGCATTGGTAAAGGTCCTCAGTACTGGTTATACCCTTTTTTATTGCCTGTATATATTGGTTCTCAGGGTAATACATACAGGTTTATCTGATGCAGAGGATTTACATCAATACTACAGGCGTTGAGGACATCACTGATGGTGCCAAACTTGGTGAAATGGGGTATAGTCAGCCAGCTGTTTGATGCCACTATCACTAGTTGCTTGTTTGCCACTGATATCATTACTTTTTTCACCGACTTTTTTCTGACATGAAAAAAACTCCACTTACAGAGTTTGTTTTATCTTATTCATTATTGCAATAGGGACATGAGCTTAACCAGTACCGGGTACTGCAAAATACTTAGCCAGGCTGTAGTTTGTCGACTGTTGTCTCAGGAGCTCTGTTCGACGTCCGTCCGTCCTGTCTGACTCCTCACAAGTCGGTGTGTGTGTGTGTGTGTGTGTGTGTGTGTGTGTGTGTGTGTGTGTGTGTGTAACCATCCTCGTAATATTTTGCCACGTTAGTGTGTCCCGAGTCGGCAGTGTAAAGTGTCCTGTGGTGTATCAAATCTGAGCTGGTAATTATGGAAAATGTTTGTTCATAGATGCTATATTAGCATTTTTTTCTACTGCAAGGAAGGAACCAAAGGCCACGGCCCTGCAAATTGCTCCTTCCAAGAAAAAAAACAAAAACAAGATAACACGGAGCCGAATTCAAGATCCATTCATTTCGAAGTGCTTTGATACACTGTGTTTGAAAGACTGGAGATTGTAGGCAGCAGGAAAAACAGACAGAGGGAGATAGGTCCAAAGTTAGCTTGTTGCATATATGAAGGACTGGGAGTAGCGGTTATCTCTTGCATTAGAGAGTTGGACAGAAAAGGGATGAGAGTTTGTTGTTAGACGGGTGCTGCGTGCCCGCCGTAGTGGTGGAGGGATGCAAGCAGACAGTTCAGAGGAGCAGTGACCATTGAAGTATCGGTAGAAGAGAGACAAATATGCAACAGTACAGCGAAGAGACAGAGATTGAAGGGAGCCAGTCAGAGGAGGAGATTTAATTAGATGAAAAGCCTTTGACTCTACCCTGTTGAGAAGAGCTGTATGTGGGGAGCCTTCCCACACATAAGAGTTGTACCCTACACGGGGGCGAATAAAACCGGTGTATAAAGTCAACAGCTGTGCAGGGGTAAAGAAGGTACGGAGTCGGCTTAGCACACATAATCTCTTGGAAGCAAATTTTACAAGAGAGGTAATATGTTCTTACCAAGATAAATACCGAGAGAATGAAACCCCAAGTGTGTTTAAAGACGATGCAGGATTGAGTTGAATATTGTTGAAAATCACAGGGTACTCCTGTGGAAGATTTTGTCGGGTTGATGAAAGAACTGAATTTTTAATGCATGGAAAACAACAAGGTTATTTTTACCCTAATCAGAGATATAAGCCAAGTCAGACATTAGGTGTGCAATAGCCTCATCCTTTGTTTGCTGAAGCAGCTGCCGAGATGGACGCTGCGGGAAGCGAATGTAAAGGTGAAGGGTGGAGTCATTAGTGTATGAGTGGATAGGGTTAGATGTACAGCTTAGAAGGTCATTGATGAATAAAAAGAAGAGAGTTGATGATAGGACAGAGCCCCGAGGAACACCACTATTGATAGCTCTGGCAGAAGAACATTGGCCGTTTACAACAGCAGCTATAGAACGACTAGAAAGGAAGCTGAAGATGAAGGCACAGGTAGGATGGAAACTGCAAGAGGGTAGCTTGGAAATTAAAGATTTATGACAGACTCCACTGAAAGCCTTTGAAACATCAAGTGCAATGGCAAAGCTTTCGCCAAAGGCCCGAAAGGAAGATGACCAAGAATTTGAATGGTAGGTGAGCAGACCACTAGTGGAGCGCAGCTAACGGAATCCACACTGGCGATCAGAAAGACGGTTGTGTTAGGAAAGTTGCATTATTATTATTATTATTATTTTGTTAAGAAGAGACTCAAAAATGTTTGAAATACAGGATGTTAAAGCAATTACGCGATAGTTAGAGGGTTGGGAATGATCACCCTTCTTTGGGACTGGCTGAATGAGAGCAAACTTCCAGCAAGAAGGAAAGGTACAAGTTGATAGACAAAGGCGAAAGAGTTTACCTAAGCAGGGTGTAAGCACAGAATCACAGTTCTTGAAGACAACTGGAGGGACCCCATCAGGGTCATATACCTTGTTAGTACTGAGGCCAGTGATGGCAGAAAATACATCAGCTGAAAATTTCTAATGTAAGCCACGAGGAAGTCAGAGGGGGGGAGTGACGGAGGAACAGCACTGGAATCGTCTAAGGTGAAATTGGAGGAGAAAATCCAAGTGAAAACTTTTGCTTTATCAGTAGAAGAAATAGCTATAGAACCATCGGAATGGAAAAGAGGAGGGAAGGATGATGCTTCTGTAGAAACGTATTTGGCGAGGTGCCAGAAGGAGCGGGAAGAACTCGAGTTGGAGAGTTCAGAGCACTTAGTACGGATGAAATTATTTTTAATAGAGCGAAGAACAAACAGCACGATTCCGGCCACAAGCATAAGAATATGAGATTCAGGGGTGGGTTGGCTCTGGCACTTTTTGTAGGCCTTCTCGTTGTGGACAGAATTGGAACTAGCGTGATTAAACCAAGTTTTTTTTTGCATTAGTCAAAGGATATGAGAAAGGAATGTATGCTTCCATGCCCAACAGAATAACCTCCGTAATGCGCGTGGCACACTCAGATGGCTCCCGGTCATGGAAACAATAATCAATCCAGGGAAAATTAAAGAAGTACTGCCTGAGGGCCTCCCAATCAGCAGCTCCAAAGTGCCACAACCGACGTTTCTTTGGAGGGTCCACACAAGTTGAGGTGATAAGGTTGTGATCGGAGGAGCCCAGCAGAGGAGAGATTTACAGTATAAGCAGAAGGTTTAGTTGTAAGGAAGAGGTCAAGTATGTCGGAGCTCTCTCCAAGGCGGTCAGGGATACTGGTAGGGTGCTGTACAAGATGCTCTAAGTCATTAAGGACGGAAAAGATGTAGGCTTGTTCACCAGGTGGATCAGTGAAAGGAGAGGAGAGCCAGAGATGGTGGTAAACACTGAAGTCTCCTAGAATGGAGATTTCAGAGAAGGGTGAAATGGATATGATGTGTTCCATCGTAGAAGATGGTCGAGGAATTTTTCATAGTCGGTTGAATTACAGTATGGTATACGTAAACAGCACAGATATATTTAGTCAAAGAACGACAGGAGAGCCGAAGTCAGTTGTTATAAAACTTTGTTATCTGATGTTCTCGTAAATGAACACTGCCCCATAATCTGTTCATAAGCTTATCGGTAACTACAAATGTATAACAGTTGGGAATGGGACTCAATTTAATACAGTATTTATTATTAAAATTTGGTTCAATAATATCCTGGTCATGTTTGGCATACTTACCATGATGAATCCTGTAAGTAAGTTTGATTGTAGTGTATGTACAGCTGCAGACATAAATATAGATACAGTTCACCATAATTAACAATGGCACCGTGAACACTGACTCTGGAACCCCAGCACTGTGATATTCGGTGATCAACAAACACTTCAGAACATATGCAATATCTCATAACAGTTCGCCTAAGAAATTGTGGTGTTAGCAGCTGTTCCTTTGTGTTTGAATGGCTTTGTTCCTTGACGTGTGTATGCGTTATGATATACCGGTATGTACAGTATAAGTACAGGTGGCTATGTGTGTGCATGTCGAGTAAGTGTTTGTGTATGAATATCACACGGTGAGCATACATGATCCCTGTTTAGTGAGCTTGAATAAGAGATTTATGCCTGTTGATGTAAAGGTATCAGCAAAGGTATGGCTCTATACAGGCTGGAATTCACATATATATTATTGTTCCTAGTCGTCTGTGTTCCCGCATGAGAGAGAGAGAGAGAGAGAGAGAGAGAGAGAGAGAGAGAGGTGCGGGGTGATAAAATATATATATATATATATATATATATATATATATATATATATATATATATATATATATATATATATATATATATATATATATATCCCATTGGATCCCAGGGGTGCTGGGCGAGGCACTGGACTGGGAGGGCACGAAGCGTACCGGCCTCTGCCTATTGGTTCATAGTCGCCAAGCTCATAGCTCCCTACCCGGGAGTTCCCTACTTTATAAAGACTTGAAAAATCCCAGTTCTGTCCAATACTCCGGACACTGGGCTCCAATGGGATATATATATATATATATATATATATATATATATATATATATATATATATATATATATATATATATATATATATATATATATATATATATATATATATATATATATTTATATATATATATATATACATACATATATATATAGATAGATAGATATAGATAGATAGATAGACAGATAGATAGTTAGATAGATAAACAGATAGGTAGATATATTGTAGCATAGTTATATATCAATACAACTCATTACGATGGATAAAGAGACAGTGATCACTGACTTTCTAATCCCTGTAATATGGTGTTCGTAGTCTGACAGCATTCCAACATAGCTAGTGTGTGAATGTCTTGTGGTGGCGATGTTTTTGTCCACAACTTTGTGTAAATGTATTCCACTATCATGGATCTAACTCAAAACACTGAGTATGCAGCACAACGTCAAAGTTTGATGAATTATTCACATATCGAAAGAGAATGCCAGTCAAGCCCACGTCACCACTTGGTTACTAAGGGTCGTGTGCATGGCGATGTCACATTCATATTTGATGCAATAATACATTGACGGAGTATTTTTAGGACATTTCAGTGGTCTGCAAGAAGTAACGAAAACCTTTACATAAAATGAATTCTTCAGGCTATTTCTTGCAACAGACGGGCTTTCATTTCGTGAGTGTCCTTTGACATTCTTTGCGTGTGCTTTTAATGTCTTTGTGTAAGTGTCCCTGACGTCATGCAAGTGTAAATATTAGTAAGAGAGGTTGTTTGCAGCTACGATCAATATCTCTTTCCCACCTCGTGAGGTCTGCTCATAAAATAAATCATGCCATTGGTTATAGACGATTAGTACACAAAGGCCTTATTAAATTCTAACGTGGTTTCTGAGCCACTATAAAGGAACGGTTGCAGGGACATATATTTCTGTACTGTAAGCCACATCCACTCCAGGGGCAAAGTCCCAAGATGGCTGCTCTTATTTTACTTACCGGTAACTCAAATCCAAAACTAACATAAACTAAAATAACTTAAACTACCGTAAAGCAACCTAAAATTTCCACGAAAAGAAGTGTCTTAATCAACTACAAAATTAGGAAATATACCACCGTGACTCGACTATACCCTCGATTAAAAATATTATTGATAGGAATTCCGCGCGAAATATTCTGTTACCAAAGACGATGTATATAATGAGGGCTGGTCCTACTCCACATCAGTAGCCCGGCTTTTTCGATGATGCAATGGTGACATTTTCTACTTATCCACTGTAAGCATTTTTGGTATATACACAGTCACCTGTTAAAAAAAAAAAAAAAAAAATCTACCTTGAAAATCACCAGCTATTGAGCATGTAGGGTACAAACTGACGTGTTTATTGCGATAGGTTTTTAATCATGTGTAAAGCTGCAAGATGTAATGTTATCCATATTACTTCAATAGCTAAGAACCTCTTAGACGCCCAAGATAATACCACTGGGATTGGAAAGTTGTCATTCACTGTCTCGGTATCTGTGTCTGCCACTGTACAGCTGCGGCCAAGAATGTTGCTCCAGTTTACTGTACTGTCCTACAATTATGAGTCCCGTATTAAAGATTTACAAAATATTGTTGAGGACTGAAGATCGTATGACTTGGTTTTGAAAGTCATCGTACATTGTGTAGTTGTTGTTGCTTTAACCCACTTTTTCTGACAGAGCAGACCCATCGACCAAAAGTAGGCAACTGCTTCTGTGGGACCGTCCTACATATACAGTATAGTACATACACCGTGCAGAGAATTGGCGTCTCCTTTGTGGTGGACAGCATCCTACCAAGTTCGGATCAAGGTCCTTCCCCACGGCACGGTGCAGGTGCAGTCGCTTAGATTCACCCAGGGTACACAGCGCCACCACATGTAGGCTCCTCTTGGGCACCGTACTGTGTAGTTGTTCACAGCAGTGAGATGGACCAGTATACATGCTGGTGGTGGCTGTGGAGTGCAGTGCCGCTCACCTTTATTAGTGCGGTGTTTACACACGTGTGTGGTGGTTTGATCTGCTTTTCTTTTTCAGCTTGATGATTTATAGGCCCTATCTCTATTTTATTCATGCCGCTGCCACTCTAATTTACCCAGCCAAAGGGAAACCTATTGGCAGTGGGTTAATGAAGATTTTACCTACCTCCCTTATTACGAAAAGTCTTTTATAAGCTGAATACAGGCGACTCTTGGCAATATCAATATAATATACGGTAGTATATGGCATCGCAAAAACTTTTCTTTTTTTGAACATCAAGTTACTGCGCCTCAGGGGTAACTAAAAGCATCTTTATTTTGTTCGTCCGTGCCTCTTATGAACGTGAGGTCTCCCTAAGCCAGTCGAGTTTCTTGATTTCAAAGGGAGAGAAGGATAACCCATTTGCTGCCATGGATGCAGTCAGCTATTTTATTTAGCAATAAAGTCCGAGTCATTTACTTTTTTGACTCGGGCACATCCCAGTGAGTGGCTCTGTCCGCCTGTCTCTAACGATTTTTGGAAGTGAGGTCGTACACTACAGTAGACTTTAGCGAAACCACACCACACCACATCTTGGGCTGCGACTAGGGGTCGTGGAAACTGGCAGTTTTGGTCACTCATTACAGATTTCCATGAAATGTTTGTATCAGTGGCTAGGTCAATACATCGTGCAGTTAACCGCAGATTTTTTTTTTTTTTTTTTTTTTTACAGCACAGTTTTGGAGAAATAATTGTCAGAAATTGCATTTCTGGCAGGAACATGAGAACTATGCTTTGAGAGAAAGAGAGGGAGAGAGAGTGTGTGTTTGTGTGTGTGTAATGCATATCGGGGCAGAAGGGGCAGGCTGTAGACAAGCTGTCGCCAGGCTTATCGCTCGACAGGTGGGTTGCCAGCTCGCTCTGCACGCCGCAATACAAGCTTAGGGTGCTACTTGTACACCCATTACTTACCACATTACTTCTGTTTCATTATCTCCTATTGACTTTAGATTTTATGCTATTCTAAACAGTTTTGACCCACGACTGCCTTTCCTGAGGTGATAATATTGCTGGAAGTGTATTACGGAGTTCATTCTTTGGGGTCATTGTTGCTGGTAAAACTTAGCAATTGAGTCGACAAAGGGTAGGAATGAGAGCCACCGCTTACCCAAATACCCCATGATTTTTTTTAAAGCAAGGAAGAAGGAACCAAAGGCCAGAAGCCTGCAAACCGTTCCTTCCATAGAAAAAAAAAATACGAAAGACAGCCAAATTCAAGATCCATTCAGTTCGAGATACCTGGACACAGTGTTTGACAGACTGGAGATCATAGGAAGTAGGAAATACAGAGAGGGAGACAGTTCCAGAGTTGACCTATTGCATAGATGAAAGACTGGGAGTAACGGTTGGCTCTTGCATTAGAGAGTTGGACAGAAAAGGGATGAGAGTTTGTTGCTAGACGGGTGCTAAGCGCCAGTCGTAGAGGTGGAGGGATGCAAGCAGACAGTTCAGAGGAACAATGACCATTGAAGTAGCGATAGAAAAGAGATAAAGATGCAACAGTGCGGTGAAGAGACCGAGGTTGAACGGAGCCAGTAAGAGGAGGAGAGTTAATGAGATGAAAAGCCTTTAACTCCACCCTATTGAGAAGAGCTGGATGTGGGGAGGCTCCCCACACATTAGAGTTGTACTGTACACGGGCGAATAAAGCCCGTGCATATAGTAAACAACTGTGCATGGGTAAAGAAGGTATGGAGTCGGCTTAGCACACCTAATCTCTTGGAAGCAGATTTTATAAGAGATGTAATATGATTTTTCCAAGATAAATCCCGAGTGAATGAAACCCCAAGCATGTTCAATGATGATGCAAGACTGAGGTGGATATTACTGAACATTAGTGAGTACTCCTGTGAAGGATTTTGTCGGGTTGATAGGTGTAAGAACTGAGTCTTTGATGCATTAAAAACAAGATTACTTTTACCCTAGTCAGAGATACGAGCCAAGTCAGACATTAGGCATGCCATAGCCTCATCCCTTGTCACGCTGATCCTTCCAGAACCTTCGTGGTGCATTGTTGAAATTCTCGCTCATAAGAGGTATCTCACAGCTTTCCAAGACAACCCCATATGAGGTATGTCGCAGTCCGCAGGTTATGCGAATGGCCCTGAAGCTCCTGGATCTATTACTTTTGTATTCTATTTTATTTTTTCCTATTTAGGTAAGGAAAAATCCAGCTCTACAACAGTATTTTTAACCAGTCTTCTACCCACTGACAACCAGGCGTTCTTGCAGCTGAACAATGTCACTTTGTGTTCCCGATGCAGTATACACATCCGCCCACAAAAAGCGGAATATATATATATATATATATATATATATATATATATATATATATATATATATATATATATATATATATATATATATATATATATATATAAAGTGTGAAAGGGGAAATAGTAGGGGAGTGAAAGATAGGAATAATAGATTGTTGGTGGAGAAGAGAGAGAAATTGAGGAGATGGAAGGAGCACTTTGAGGATTTGTTGAATGTAGAGAGTGAGAGCAGTGTGAGTATAAGTGGTTGGGGAATGGCTGGGAGAAGAAGAGATGAGAGGAGGGAGGAAGAGATCAGTAGGTCGGAAGTAGTGGAAGCGATGAAGAAGATTAAGCTGGGAAAGGCCCCAGGGATTGATGGAGTGTGTGGTGAAATGCTTAGGTATGGGGGTGAGATTGTTGTGGAGTGGATATGGAAGTTGTGTAGATTGGCTTGGGAAGAGGAAAGGGTTCCAGAGGACTGGAAATCAGGTATAATTGTTCCTCTGTACAAAGGAAAAGGGGAGAGAGAAGTATGTGGTAACCATAGGGGTATTTGCCTTCTTAGTGTGACTGGTAAAATATATGGTAGAATACTCATTGATAGGGTTAGGCATATGACAGAGGAGCTAGTTGGAGAAGAACAAGGGGGATTTAGGAAGGGAAAAGGGTGTGTAGATCAGATATTTGTTCTAAGATGTTTAGTGGAGAAGTATCTAGAGAAGGGAAGGAAAGTGTACGCTGCCTTCATGGACTTGGAGAAAGCTTATGACAGAATAGATAGGCAAGGTATGTGGAAGGTATTAAGAATATATGGAGTGGAGGGGAAATTGTTGAGTGCTGTGAAGAGTATGTACGAGGGAGCTAGGGCTACGGTGCGAGTGGATGGTGAGCTGAGTGAGTTCTTTGATCTCAATGTGGGACTGAAACAGGGGTGTGTAATGTTTCCATGGCTGTTTAATATATATATGGATGGGGTCGTAAAGGAGGTACAAGGTAGGGCAGTGGATGTGGGGGTGGCCCTAATGAATGAGGGTGAGATTTGGAAGCTTCCGGTGTTGCAGTTTGCTGATGATACAGTATTGTTGAGTGAAGATGAATGGGAGTTGCAAGGTTTGGTGAATGAATTTGGGACAGTGTGTAGGAGGAGGAAGCTGAAAGTTAATGTAAACAAAAGTAAAGTTATGGTGTTTGAGAGGAATGAAGTCATAGAGTGTGCAGTGAGGTTGGATGGTGAGGATATGGAGAATGTGAGTGCATTCAAGTACTTGGGTAGTGTGATGAGTAAGGATGGAACTTTGGGGGATGAAGTGCGTGAAAGGGTACAGCAGGGAAGGAAGGTTGTTGGCACACTGAAAGCAGTGATGAGAAATAGGGAGGTGAGTATGGAAGTTAAGAAGACACTGCATGATGGTATTGTGATCCCTACCCTGACGTATGGAAGCGAGGCGTGGACCTTGCAAGAGGGGAACAAGTCAAGAGTGAGAGCAGTGGAAATGAGTTACTTGAGAGGAGCATGTGGAGTGACATGGAGGGACAGGTTGACGAATGAAGAAGTGAAGGAACGTTGTGGGGTAGATGTGGATGTGGTTGAAAAGATTAGGAGAAATACACTGAGGTGGTTTGGACATGTGGAGAGGATGGAGAATGAAAGACTGACTAAGAGGGTGTGTGTAGGTGAGGTGGAGGGAGGGAGAGGGAGGGGTAGACCGAGGAGGAGGTGGAGGGATGGAGTTGAGAGGTATATGAGGGAGGGGGGGGTGAGTTGGGGGGAGGGGAGTCAAATGGTGGGTGACAGAGTGACTTGGAGGCGTTTTGTCTGCGGCCACCCTTTGCGGGATTAGGGCGTCGGGCTATAGATAGATAGATAGATAGTAATCCATAGAAGTTGTCACCCTCACCAGGACACGTCTAGTGGGGTCACGTGTATGGGTTTCAGTAATGAAAACACCCACCCATACCACTCCACGTCAGCAAACATTTGGTTTGGACGTTACCTTAACATGTACCGATTGATGAGAAGGTAAAATTTGTAATATCGAAACTCTAGGAGAGAATTAGAAGCAGTTAACGTTTAACACCGTCAGTCAGTTGACGTATTTTTATACGCTTGCGCGGAAAGCTGTAACTAGTTCTAAGTTTTATTCAACACGCGCGCGCCCTCGTGTGTGTGTGTGTGTGTGTGTGTGTGTGTGTGTGTGTGTGTGTGTGTGTGTGTGTGTGTGTGTGTGTGTGTGTGTGTGTGTGTGTGTGTGTGTGTGTGTGTGTGTGTGTGTGTGTGTGTGTTCTGGAATTCAAATCTTTTCATCTGATTTTAACAATACTTGGTGGGAGAATAAAAGGAAACCCCCAAGTTGACCTATTGTTATAGAGAAGCATGGATTGATGGTCAGGGTTGCAGGACTTGGTCAGACTTTCACTTAGCAAGGCAAATTTCATTTTTTTGTCTTAATATGCACCTTTGTTTTAGAAATGTTGAGGGTAAGACATGAACAAAGGGATTTGGTTTTCAGAGCAACCATTTAAATATCAAGGTCACATGGGAAGGTTAAAATTTGATCCGTGAATCTGACTGCCACAGAAATACTGTATACAAGACTATACTGGTCTGCTTTGGACAAACTTGGTTGAAGGGTTGAGGATCATCCAAAGATTTAATCTGTTGTTTTAGAACAATAAAGTACACATCAGGGTCAAATGCAAAGGTTAACATTAATTTTTGTCCGATATATGCTAAACTTTATGGACGGCTTCAGTGTAAAGGGCAAAAATAAACAGACTTGGATTTGAGGATAATCAGTCAAATACTGTATTACGGCTACAGGGAAAGACCTTATGTCAGGGTCACAGAGCAAGGTCAAGAGAACAGTTCTGATCCGATTTGAACGAATCTTGGTGGAAGTGTAAAGGGTCAGGTAAATGTGAAATAATTGGATTTTTCGATCAATCGTTCAAAGGTCAAGGTCACAGGGCCAAGTTCAATGTTTGGTCTTTGGGTCAATGGCCTTAGGAGTGTATTCCATTCATTGAGTGTTCCTTTTGTTTTAATTTTATAGTTGGTAATTTCAGCATATTTCATTAAGCTTACAGTAGTATTGACATTTCTAACTGGGACAGTTTGGGATAGCGTAGCGTTCATCACCACCTTTCAGTACAAAAGACATTTCCTAAGAAACTCTTCCTCGGATTCAAAGGGTTAACACTCAGGCTCCTGTGACTCACCGACACTAACTGCAATAGATTGGTAGAGTTGTTCGGCCATGAGAGATTTAATAGCAAACATGATTAACACTCTGAGGATGCTATACTCACTCTGCTGACCAGCATCATCTGGCGCTGTGTGGTATAGAATACTTGCGTTAGTCCGATTATGACAAGATTATTGGCGACAATAATAATGTGTACTTACAGCTGAATATAACCGTTTGGCAGTAACTGGAATATAAGGAAAGGCTTAATTAATGAAGCATTAGCTCTCTGGTCCCTATTCTCACTCTTAGCGGAAATAAATCATCTGGCGTCGGTTGGAATATTATACTGAAGTTGTACCGACCAAGAAAGTGTCAAGTGTGCAAATAATGCTGGTACTTGCCACATACTTCCAATCACTTTCATTAGCCATGACCTTCAGCAGCAAGATTCCATTCCTGGGCTGTGAGGTAAACAAACGGCCAGACACAAAGGCCGCGGTGCTGCCGCCAATACCACGCAACCATTGCCAGGGAGAAGACCAGGATTTTTCGCTGTACTATAATGACTTTTCTTCTATAAATGCTTTTATAAATGCTTTTGTATTTGCAAAGTGTGTATTGCCGATTCATAACTTCTTCTGATACTGACTATGACATTCTTGTGATTTAGTGATAATCAATTGTAAGGTAAAAATTGCAAAATCATTATAATTATTGTTTTATCCCACAAATAAAACACTTTAATAATGTGGTGCCACAGTTTCCTGCCATACTGGCTTCTATGGTCTGAGAACTTACATAATAATTATTTAATAATTGTGGGTAAAAAGAAAGATAATTCAGAATGAAGATGACTTTTCCTTTACTAGTAAAATGAATCGTACTACTAACTCATAATTATTTATTGTGCTACTGGAGTATGTATGGGAGTTATTACTTTTTAGTTAATAGCTTTGCCACAGGAAACGACAAAATTCAGAGGACAACTGTAATTTTTAAAGATGGTAATATGACGCATAGATTACCTTGATGCATCTCAAAAAATTCAGCAAAAAGTTATGATATATATATATATATATATATATATATATATATATATATATATATATATATATATATATATATATATATATATATATATATATATATATATATATATATATATATATATATATATATATATATATATATATATATATATTTTTTTTTCTCGACATATTCTGCATGATAATGCTGAAATACCATTTCCATTTAAACCAATCAGATTCGAGCAGCTTATTCAGCAAAATAATATTCATACGTATTTTTTCTCCTTTCCTGCCGTGCGTGCTGTCCTCTGCCTTCCTCATCTTTAAGAGGATGACCCAAATCCACGACTTACACTTCCTGCCCTGCAGTGAACCCCAGAAAATGTGTTTGTGTAAGATCCTAAGTGCTTGCATGTTTTCTGTGCCTGTATGTAAAGTTTTATTTGTTTTTTTTTTTCCCTGTAACCCTCCTGCCCAACACAAAAGACTGGGGAGGGGGACTAGGGGTGAAGGGAGGCTGGTGGTCTATGATGATATTGTGCCTGCTATTGTATGCTAGTGTCCTCCTCCCCCCCCTTGTTTTATTTTATGGAGACATGAAATATGGATAGGTGTAGTCCTTCTCTTTTACATACTGGATTCATGGGGTGTGGCAGCGTTTAGTTGGGAGAGAGGAAGGTAGGCTGGGCTAGGCTGGCTTTACTCTTCCCGCTTACAACCTTGCTTTGCTTTCGCCACCTGAATCCGTATTATTTGGATCGTCTCAACTGTCTTTCTATTTCCCTCACAAGCCTTTAACCCCGCCTCACAACTCTCTCTCTCTCTCTCTATATATATATATATATATATATATATATATATATATATATATATATATATATATATATATATATATATATATATATCATGCTGTAAACTATCCTCTACCTACCTGTTTGTCTATCTGTTTCACATCGGTCTATTTCCTGCCGCTTATTACCGATAAACAGCCTTTTCAACACTGTCCTAGCACATCTCATCTGATATATTTCATTTCCTTAGTCTTCTATAGTCACATCACCTAACTCACTGCACATCATCTCTCATCTCTCATGTTAACATCACTTCGTTCACACATTTCACAATATTCACTTTCCCTATGTAAATATCACCTAATACCACGCATACATCACTTCACTCCATCAGCATGGTTTAAATAATTCATCTCAGATTTCATCACTCACGCCATCCCACTCATTGATCTGTGCACACTAACACTTCCCAATACTATACCAGTCTTAACTCCCATGGGCTTAATCAGTCACTTCATCTTCCTCACACCAAATCCTTCACACAGTCACTTTTTAGCACCTCATTCACATCAACATCACTTTTACACAAGCTGCCTCTTTCACATGAAACAGTGCATGATACTTCATTGAAACCCTCTCAGTTACACCAGCCACCTCACTGTCACTCACACCACCTTAGTTAAACCAGCCACCTGCCTCACTCACATCACCTTACTTACACCAGCCACCTCACTCTCACTCACACCACCTTACTTACACCAGCCATCTCACTCTCACTCACGCCACCTTACACCAGCCACCTGACTCTCCCTCACACCACCTTACTTACACCAGGCACCTACCTCACTCACACCACCTTACTTACACCAGCCACCTCACTCTCCCTCACACCACCTTAACTTACACCAGCCACCTCACTGTCCCTCACACCACCTTACTTACACCAGCCACCTCACTCTCACTCACACCACCTTACTTACACCAGCCATCTCACTCTCACTCACGCCACCTTACACCAGCCACCTGACTCTCCCTCACACCACCTTACTTACACCAGGCACCTACCTCACTCACACCACCTTACACCAGCCACCTCACTCTCCCTCACACCACCTTAACTTACACCAGCCACCTCACTGTCCCTCACACCACCTTACTTACACAAGCCACCTCACTCTCACTCACACCACCTTATTTACACCAGCCACCTCACCCTCACTCACACCACCTCTGTTACACCAGCCACCTCACTCTCACTCACACCACCTTCATCACACCAGTCCTCTCACTCTCATTCATATCACCTCAGTCACATCAGCCACCTCACTCTCACCACTTTAATTACACCAGCCACCTCACTGTCACTCACACCACCAGAATCACACCAGCCACCTCACTCTCACTCGTACCACCACACTCACACCAGTCACCTCATTCTCACTCACACCGCCACAATCACACCAGTCACCTCATTCTCACTCGTACCACCACAATCACACCACCACCTCACTCTCACTCACACCACCACAATCACACCACCACCTCATTCTCACTCACACCACCACAGTCACGTCAATCACCTCACTCTCGCTCACGCTACCAGAATCACGCCAGCTTCCCCACTCTCACTCAGGCCACTTAACTCACACCACCATCCCCACTGACACCACCTCGCCCACTACCTCGTTTACCGCGCTTTAAATACAAACAGCTGCACATTCACTGAGACTCGCCCAGCATAAATGTCAACTTTATACCTGAACAAGCATAAAATATCGCATCCACCAGCAATAAAAATGACGTACAGTCACTCCACGCCATTTTACTGTGCATTACTGCTGAGTCAAATAATGTGGAGTTTGTGCTCTGATGCGTCAGCAGTTACTGTACACTAAATGCACAGTGTCTGTTCACCATATTATCATCGGCATGACAGATTCACTACCACCTTGCGTATAACAACTGTCCTCGTGTATGTTGCTTATGGCATTTAAATACGACTATATATAAATATATATATATATATATATATATATATATATATATATATATATATATATATATATATATATATAGATAGATAGATAGATAGATAGATAGTGTTACATAGCCTATGATTTCATCATCCTTTGTATAATTCTAAAGTACAGTATGCCGCATGTTTGATCACGATTCGCCTCGTGGCTTCCATTGTGACCAAGCTTCCGTGTTCTACCTCACTCCCCCCTTCTCCTCCCTTATAGTAGAGTAAGTCGTTCTTTCTGTTGTTCGGAGCAGGAGTGTCAACTCTTTGTCCCCTATGGCTTCATTTCCGCGTCCTTCTTACAAGTTATATCAAGCTCTGCCGGCCCCTATATAATGAGCTCAGTCTCTGCATTAATTGCCATTTAGATCTACTCCTCATTTGGTTCACATCTCTGCCCTCCCCTGTACAGTTGTTATTATTTTTGTGAGAGCTCAGGAGGTCTCCAACCATCTAGCTGCTGTGTAATTTGGGTATAACTGTTATTGCAATTTTTCCTTGTACTGTATAGCACGAGGTGTTGATTCGTGGGCCTGGAGGGTTTTTTGTGATTCATGTGGAGTTTTTGATGTCAGCCATTATTAATAATATTTTGTATCTGTAATAATATATCTTGCATTAACTGAGCATTATCCGGTTTTCTCATTTTATCAGGGCTGACTTAGATAAATTTACTCTTGCTAATTTCGTATTAATAGAGGCTATTGCAGTTAACCATATATTTAACCTGTTTTTTGCCATTACATTATCCTTATGAGTCCTGAATGTTTAGTTGTTAGTTTGAGCATTAAACTTTAACTTGTAGTTTTACCTAACTCTTTTGTTTTGAACCTGGAACGTTGCGAAACAGTAGTGATTTTAGTATTCTCACTTGAAGTTTTCATTATCTCTCTCTCTGTTCCGTAACATAAATTTGGCGACCTCTTATCAGGATATTCAGGATATTATCATAAGGATATTGCTTGATATTTTGTGACTGTGATTTATTCATGATGTCTACTATTACTACGCTTGATGAAGCCAAAGATTTTTTGTCAAATGTGCAAACACTGTGTCATGTAGAAAATAGAACAAAGAATGAACGTAAGCTTGTTGCTCAACAATTGGGAATTGCTGTTCACTCTCATCATTCTAAAGATCAAATTGTTGACATGATTAATGAAAGCTTGTTTGATGTAACTCCTCCAGATGAGCAAACGCAGATTGAAATAGCTAAGTCACAGCTAGCCCTGCAGGAGGCTCGTGCTAAGGAGGCTGAGTTTCAGGTACGTGTTAAGGAGGCTGAGTCTTAGGCTCGTATTCAGGAGGCACAAATTGAACTTGCTAGGATTCAGGCAGACCATGAGTATCGCATGAAACAAAGTGGAACTGGATCATCTAGCTCTGATGATTCTGATGTGGCTAAAAATGTTAAACTTGTCCCTCCTTTTAATGAATCTGATTTAACAAAGTATTTTCAGTTGTTTGAGAGGGTAGCTACAGGTTTTAATTGGCCCAAAAAGTATTGGCCAGTACTCCTTCAAACTGTTCTCACCGGTAAAGCTCAAGTAACTTATGCATCTTTGCCTCAGGATCAATCTGATAATGATGATGTAGTTAAGAGCTTGCTTCTTAAGGCCTATGAGCTTGTTCCTGAAGCCTATAGAGTAAAATTTAGGACAACTTATAAGCAAGATAAGCAATCCCATGTTGAGTATGCAAAAGTCAAAGAAGATCTGTTAGAGCAGTGGTTAAATTCTAAGAATGTAAATTCTGATTTTGATAAATTTAAGCAGATGATTTTGCTGGAGGACTTCATAAGGTGTATTTATAAAGATGTAAGCCTATATCTTGATGCGAAAAGAATAGATAATTTGTCTGATGCTGTAGTTTTAGCTGATGAATATGTTCTCACTCACAAGAGATATTCTAAAGAAAAAAGGAAAGCTGAGAGTAAGTACGTTGCCTCTACTCAGAGTACAGGTAACAGTAAAGAAAATAAAGATGATGTTTCTCAGGAAGTAAATACCAGCTCCACCTCTAGATTTCAGAAAAGTAAATGTACTTATTGTAGTAAGCTTGGTCACACTATGGAGAAATGTTTCAGGAGACAGCGTGATGTGAACAAAAATGAGTCTTTAAATATTCAGTCAATTGGTCTAGTGTCCATCCTTGAGAGTTCCCAGAATTCTTTAACTGAGTTAACTGAACCTGCTTTGAGGGGTAAATTAACTTCTCATGATGTAGCTCCTCTTTTGAGCAGTAACGTGGGTGACACTCTCAAGAGTTCATGTGCTAATTTCCTGTCTGATGGTTTTGTCAGTCCTCTGGACAGTAATAACAGGAAATCAGTTAAAGTATATCGTGATACAGGTGCTTACCAATCCCTTATGCTGACCAGTGTTCTAAGCTCTAATGTTAATTCCTCTGATGAAACTAATCTTACAAGGTGTAGGGAATAATGACTTCTCTGTCCCTCTGTGCAGAGTGAATTTAGAGTCTGGTTTTGTTAATGGTTCCGTTATGGTTGGGTTGGTTGAGACACTCCCAATGTCTGGTGTAACTTTCTTACTTGGAAATGATATTGGTGGAAGTCAAGTGTGTCCAGCTCCTCAGTTGTCTAGTGAACCAGTGACTGCGACCCAGGATTGTGATGTCCCTGATGTGTTCTCTGCATGTGCTGTCACTAGGGCTAAGTCTAAATTTACTGGTGACTTAGAGGATAATGATGATGATGATGTTATCCTAGCTGACACTTTTCTTGCTAATTTGGACCACTCACCAGATGAGGCAGTACCCCGTAGTGTTGATAATTTGTCTCGTCAAGAGTTGGTTGAGTTGCAGGTTGCTGACCCTGAGTTGAAAGGTCTAGCTAACTCTGCTTGCAGTGAGGAAGAGTCAGCTGGTGCTTCTACTTGTTATTATATAAAGTCAGGAGTACTTATGAGAAAGTGGAGAACCCCCAACAGCATCAGCCGACTGTGAATGGGAGGTTGTACATCAAGTTGTCATCCCTCGTGTTTGTAGGCAGGATATCATTAGAGTGGCTCATGATTCCAGTTTGGCAGGACACCTTGGAGTGAGGAAGACCGTGGCACGCATTTTGAAACACTTCTACTGGCCAGGTATCTTCAGAAATGTTTCCTGGTATTGTAAGTCTTGTCACACGTGTCAAGTTGTGGGGAAATGTAATCAGACCGAAAAGGTTGCACCTCTAGTTCCCATTCCTCCTTTTTAGGCGTCATTCACCCGTGTGTTGGTGGATATTGTGGGCCCTCTTCCTAAGACTTCTTCAAGATTTTCTTATGTGTTGACCCTGATTGATATGGCTACTCGTTATCCTGAAGCCATTCCCCTTAGAAATATCTCAGCAAAGAACGTGGTTAAGGAAATGCTAGGGTTCTTCACCAAGTTTGGTCTGCCCAAGGAGGTACAGTCAGACCGGGGAAGTAATTTCATGTCAAATGTTTTCAAGCAGTCTCTGAAAGTGTTGGGCATCACCCAGATCACGTCTTCAGCTTACCATCCCCAGACCCAAGGAGCATTGGAGAGATATCATCAAACACTCAGATCGATGCTCAAGAAATACTGTTTGGAACATCAGAAAGACTGGGATAAAGGTCTTCCATTCGTTGTATTTGCCGCAAGAGAATCTCCAAATGAATCTCTGGGCTTCTCACCCTTTGAACTACTGTTTGGGCATGAAGTAAGAGGACCCCTTAAGCTACTCAAGGAATGCTGGCTGTCGGAGGAAGATGACGTCAACCTGCTGGAGTATGTGATGAAGTTTAAGGAACGGCTGTCCACTGCTTTACAGCTAGCGAGAGAGAATTTAGGAGCTGCTCAGGAGAAGATTAAGACTTGGTATGATAAGAAGTCCAGGTTACGCCACTTTCAGCCAGGAGATCAGGTTTTGATTCTGCTACCGGTGCATGGGCAACCTCTTCAAGCCAAGTTTAGTGATCCTTATTTCGTGGAGAAGAAACTCAGTGATGTCAACTATGTCATCGCCACACCAGATCGTAGAAAGAACAAACAACTTTGTCATATCAACATGCTAAAGTTATATCACAGGCGGGACGAAAATAACCCAGTTTGCACTGTAGCTGTTCCACCCGAGTCTGCAAGTGAAGTTCTTCCATGCAGTATGAGCCTGAGTGATAGTTTGGGGAAGAATCCTGATATCATGAATGATCTCCAGACTAAGCTTTCTCATCTAGCTCCCGAGGATAGGAGTTTTCGGCATTACTGCAGGAGTATGCGCAAGTGTTCCGTGCCACTCCACGAAGAACCACTGTGTTGATGCATGATGTCGATGTTGGAGGTGCAAAGCCAAATAAACTGCCTCCTTACCGTGAGCACCCAGTGAAAGTTCCTCTCATCCAGAAGGAGCTTGGCTACCTGTTGGACCACAAGATGATTGAGCCCTGTCAGAGCGAGTGGAGTTCTCCTGTCACTGTAGTCCCTAAGCCAGGTGGGTCACAGCGGCTTTGCATCGACTACAGACGTGTTAATCAGATAACGAAAACAGACACTTACCCTCTCCTTCGCGTGGAAGATTGCATAGACAAGATCGGAAAGGCTTGGTACATAAGTAAGTTTGATTTGTTAAAGGGATACTGGCAAGTACCTATGACTGAACGTGCTAGGGAGATCTCATGTTTTGTAACACTAGGAAAGACTTTTGCATGTTCTGTAATGCCACATGGTATGAAGAATGCACCAGCCACATTTCAGAAGCTCATGAATGTTGTAACAGAGGGTTTGGCAGGGTGTGTTGTTTATATTGATGATGTATTAATCTTCAGTGACAACTGGAAAGATCACCTATGCCATGTCAGTAAATTTCTTGAGCGTTTGGTTCAGGCTAATCTTGTAGCTAATTTATCAAAGTGTGAGTTTGGTCAAGCTAAAGTTCAGTACCTTGGGTACGTAATTGGTGATGGACACGTTGCACCAGCAGCAGCTAAGGTTCAGGTTATAAGTGATCTTCCCAGACCTAAAAGTAGGAAAGAGCTACAAAGATTTTTGGGAATGGTAGGTTATTACAGGAGATTTGTTCTTAACTTTTCAATTCTTGTATCACCACTTACAGACCTACTGAAAAAGGGAGTTAAATTTGTCTGGACCGATAACTGTGAATCCTCTTTCAGTAAACTTAGAGCTATCCTATTAAGTCAGCCAGTGCTCGCTACTCCAAATTTTGCTAAGCCTTTTAAAATGGCTGTTGACGCAAGTGATACAGGAGCTGGGGCTCTTTTGCTGCAAGAGGATGATCAGGGTATTGAACACCCTGTATCTTATTACAGTAAGAAGTTCACTCCACCTCAAAAGAACTACTCAGCTATTGAGAAAGAGCTTTTGGCCTTGATTTTGGGTTTACAGCATTTTTCATTTTATTTGTGTTCTGGTTTTGACCCCATAGTCATTTATACCGATCATAACCCACTGAAATTCCCTAGTAAGTTTAAAGATAAAAATCAGAGATTGACAAGATGGAGTCTACTTCTTCAGGAGTATTCATTAGACATACAACATGTCAAGGGGAAAGAAAATGTTATTGCAGATTGCTTATCTAGACTTTAGACAGATTGTTTTAGAGTAATAAGAAATTTCCTTTGTAAATTTCTTTTTCTTTGTGGGGAGGTGTTACATAGCCTATGATTTCATCATCCGTTGTATAATTCTAACGTACAGTATGCTGCATGTTTGATCACGATTCGCCTCATGGCTTCCATAGTGACCAAGCTTCCGTGTTCTACCTCACTCCCCCCTTCTCCTCCCTTATAGTAAAGTCGTTCTTTCTGTTGTTCAGAGCAGGAGTGTCAACTCTCTGTCCCCTATGGCTTCATTTTCGGTCCTTCTTACAAGTTGTATCAAGCTCTGCCGGCCCCTATATAATGAGCTCAGTCTCTGCATTAATTGCCACTTAGATCTACTCCTCATTTTGTTCACATCTCTGTCCTCCACTGTACAGTTGTTATTATTTTTGTGAGTGCTCAGGAGGTCTCGAACCATCTAGCTGCTGTGTAATATGGGTATAACTGTTATTGCAATTTTTCCTTGTACTGTATAGCAGGAGGTGTTGATGCGTGGGCCTGGTGGGGTTTTTGTGATTCATGTGGAGTTTTTGATGTCAGCCATTATTAATAATATTTTGTATCTGTAACAATATATCTTGCATTAACTGAGCATTATCCGGTTTTCTCATTTTATCAGGGCTGACTTAGATAAATTTACTCCTGCTAATTTCGTGTTAATAGAGGCTATTGCAGTTAACCATATATTTAACCTGTTTTTTGCCATTACGTTATCCTTATGAGTCCTAAATGTTTAGTTGTTAGTTTGAGCATTAAACTTTAACTTGTAATTGTACCTAACTTTTTTGTTTTGAACCTGGAACGTTGCGGGACAGTAGTGATTTAGTATTCTCACTTGAAGTGTTCATTATCTCTCTCTGTTCCGTAACAATAGATATAGATACATTGATAGATAGATAGATAGATAATTAAGATCAATTAATTAATTACTTCCAATGCCAAAATATGATGTTTATGAAAACTTGCTGGAAACAGGAGTCCGGGCCACCGTCTTTCTCGGCTGTTGTCTCATTGGCGTGGCAGACTCCATAGCATATTTGTCTTACAAGCTAATATACTTGCAGTAAAATGCACTCCTATGTTTTTAGATGAGGCAGCATCTCTAGGAGGAGCTTTGCCCCTCTTTCCCTCACTAACGATTTTCAAACGAGGTGTTTCACTCCCACAGACTTTGCCGACTTGTGCATAGACACACCACACCACACCACACCACACCACATCACACCACACCACACCACCATCTCACACCAAGCCACACAAAAATCACCTTTCACACCGCACCATATCAAGGGCATTAATCGAAGGGCGCTGACGTTCTCTAGGCCAGTAGGCCTGCTTGTTTAGGCTACTTACTTAATATTTCATTCTGATTGACAAAGTATTTGGAAAATATGAATAGCTATGAAAATAACATCTAAACGTAATATGTGAAATATATCACTGAGGTGAGGTGGGTTAGGTTTATCAAGCCAACATGATATTGAAATTCTTGTTGGGTTGGGGTATTTAGCAACACCTCTTCAGCGTTATATTCTGCCCGTTGCAGACTGAAATACTCTCGTACGTCAGTGATGCAGACCATGTTGGGATTAAAATGATGAATGTAAAACACAAGAAGATAAGTGTAATAAGCAGGATAAATCGCTATCGGTATTAAATGGGTACAAATAACACGCCCCCCCCCAAAAAAAAAAAAAAAAAAAGTGTTATAAGCAAGACAAACCACTAAAGGAAGAAGCCATTTCTTCCAAAAATAATATGGAATCATGAAGCAACTGTCGCCCTGGTCGATACCTGTTTGTGGGAAGGCTTCATCAGAATCACTGATGGTGTTAGTTCCTCAGTTCAGAGGTCCAAGAATTTCGCCTTCAGGTGCTTAATTATCACGGGTATAAATCAGTTAACTTTCAGGCCTGGGAGTCTGTTGGGGCCCGTGATGGTGCAGTTGTGCTGGGATAATCACGCCACCAAATATGTCATGATCAACCTTCGTCGTGGAGGACACATTACCAAGCAGGTCACCTTGAAGTTTTCATCGAGGATATTGGTCCAGAGCCTCAACTCATATTAGTTTTTGCCGGGAGGAGAGAATCAGACTCCACCCTAGTTGTGGTTTCCAGCCATCACTATTGTATTTTATGATGCAGTCTGATTATCATCTGGAACCAACGAAAACGATAAAATAACAATGCCGCCCAGTAGCCCTTTCGTGTTGACGGGTCATAGTGATACATTTCTCACTTAAAGTTTTCCGTTACACAGAAGCACATCCTGCTACCTTAGTATTTACATTTCCTCGTTCACTTCACCAACATTCCGTGAGTACTGAGGCGAATGATGCTGGCTTGACATGAAGTGTCTCTCATGGTTAAGGCACTTAAGGTATTCAGTTACAGAGAATGCTAAATATTTCAGTGAGCCTGAGGCAGAGGAACCTAAATGCTTCAGTATTAATACCGTTAATCCTCTTATGGTTGCGTTGCCGATGGTGTGTTGACAAAGCTCTTCAGTGGATTTTTAATCCCACTAAACAATTTTATGCAGCCTGGGGTGAGTCAGAAGAACCCAGGCACTAAATTAAGCATGTCAAAAAGCAATACGACTATGAGAAACAAGAATCGTTCACTTACAGAGGATTAAAATTCATTCTTTCAGTATATATTGGTGAATTCGTGAAAGTAAATTTCTCACCCAATATGCGCCAGTCCAGCGGGGTGTCAGTGTTCCTGGGCAATTACCAAGCGTAATAAGTCTGTGTCCATGTTTAGTGCTAACCTTGCATCTCGCTGTTTTTACATTCTTCTTTTTCCTCTCTCCCCCCTCCCGCACACACGCAACCCCTCTTTTCATCACTTTCTCTTAGCCGTTTTCATCACTTATCCTACATCCTCTATACCTTGTTCTGTCCTCTTTCTCGTTCTGCCCTTCTGAGCCTTTTTTTTTTTTTTGCCTATCGACCATGGGGGCCGGAGCCCCTAGTCATTAAGGCAAAAAAAAAAAAAAAATATATATATATATATATATATATATATATATATATATATATATATATTGACATATATACATCTATATACGTACACACACACACACACACACACACATATATATATATATATATATATATATATATATATATATATATATATATATATATATATATATATATAAATTTTATTTTATTTTGTATTTTTATTTTTTATTTTTTTTATATATTTTGCCTTATATTAAAAAAAAAAAAAAAAACTACTCTTAAGATTCTAAAGCTATCACTCTCATCGATTTACTGCTTCGAACTGAGGGTGTGATGGTGAGTTGGCGTGTTAGATGACAGAGGGGAGATTGTAGACAGGTGGAGAGTAAGTGAGATTTGCTTAAGTTAGGTTAGGTCAGGTTGAAGTTGGTTAAGTCAAGTTACTTTGGATTATGTAAAGTGAAGTAATGTGATCAGTTTAGGTTCGGTTATATTAGGATATATTAAGCTAATTTTGGCTTTATTTGATTAGATTAGGTTAGGTTAGGATACAATATATAAAATTGGATTGATTCCGGTAGGTTAGGGTATTCTAGTTTAAGTTAGTTTAGCTAAGTTTAGTTTGGGGTTAGGTTAAGTTGTGAGAGACTAGCTGAAGCAAAGTTAGGAATGCCATATTATTTTGGAAGAGTTTGGCAAGGTCAGGTTATATTACATTGTGATAGATAAGGTTAGAAAGGGTTAGGTCAGGCCAGAAAAGATAATGCTTTGATAGGTTATGTTAATTTAAGTTCTGGAAGGGAAGGTTACGCTAGATGAGGGCAGTGATTCCCGAAATATGTGCCCCGGCACACCATTATGCCGCAGTTATATCGTAAGTGTGCCACAAACATTTACTGGGCCAAAGAAAAACTAAGATTTTGGCACTGAGAGCGAAGTGAGGTACGCGGTAAAGTTAAAGCCATTCTTCCCGGGTCAAACTCTCCCTTCCTATCTAAACGCACCCATAAAGTAAAAAAAAAAAAAAAAAAAAAGGAGGGAGGGTACACGGGAATTCAATAGCAGGCACAATACCATCATACCCCCACCTCCCTCCAACACCCAGTCCCCCTCCCCAGTCATTTGTGTCCGGCAGGGGAGACAAGGGGGGAATGAAAAATGTACATATTAGCACAGAAAACATGCAAGCGCTTAGGATCCTACACAAACATATTTCCCCGGGTTGGCCTCAATTCAGGAAGTTTAAGTCGTGGATTTGGGTCATCCTATTGAAGATGAGGACGGCAGAGGACAGCATTCTCGGCAGGGAAAGAGAAAAATGCGTGAGAAAAAGTGTGTTGCTAAGTTCCCGGAATGTGATTTGTCTTGATGGAAATTGTTATTCAGTTTTACGATTGAGGGAATATATTTGTTCATAACTTTTATATATATTTTTTTTTCTAAAGGTGCACACAGATAATTTATCTGTCATAGAGTATTTTTCATAAACCTCAGTTGCCCTGCACATTTTCCCTTTTGTTTGAGAAGCAGTATTTATTCCTACAGTATTTTTTTTACCACCTATTAATAAAATCTCAAGATAGTACTAGCCAGCATGGCCGGGAATTATCAATTGACATTATTGAAGATTTTTTTTTTATTCCCATGATATAAAGCATTATTCAGAATTCTGTACAGTTTTTTGACACAGCTGACCATTTACCGTTAATATCCTAGTATCAGAGGAAATTGTGAATCTACAGAACACAAAGAATGCAAAGGCAGAAGGATTTACGGACGTTTATTAATGGAACGGTATTGTACCGAAAAAATTTGGGTCGTCTCTCTTGCAAGCACCGCCACGGCATTTGTGTCTGATCATGTTTACCACAGCCCAGGAATGGACTCTTGCTGCTGAAGGTAATGGCTAATGGAACTGCCTTCACGTATGTGGTAAGTACCAACACTGTCAGCACACTTAACACTTTCACGGTCAAAGCAACTTCACTATTCTATTCCAACTAATGGCAGATGATTTAGTTTCGGTGACAGTGGGTGTAGGATCCCGAGAGTTAATGCCTTACCAGTTAACTCTTGCATTACATTCCAGTTACCGCCAAACTGTTATATTCAGCCGTGAGTGTGTATACATTGATGCTGTCACCATTATCCCTGTCATGATCGGGAAAACTTTAGTAGTCTATACCACATAGCACCAGATGATTTGGATCAGCAAAGAGTGAGTATAAGAAAATTAGTATTGGGGTACCTGTACTATTAACTCTCTCGTTTTCGGGAAACTCTACTAATCAATTAGAGTTAGCATCAGTTTAATGGGTCAAAGGAATCTGAGGGTGTTAACTCTTTGATTCTGATAAGTTTATTCAACTTAAGAAATATCTTTTGTACTGCAAGACGTTAATGAAGGCTATACCTAATTCTTCCAGTTAGAAACATCAATACTAAGCTGAATGAATCTGCTGCAAGTACCAGCAATCAGATTAAAACAAAAAGACCACTAAGAGAGTACGTGTACAATAAATTTATCGAACAACTGACCTAAGAACAAGACATTATATTTTGCCAAGCGATCTTGATCTTTGACCAAATGCTCTCAAAATTGAATTACTTTATTCTTACATGTCCCTTAACATTTCCACCAAGTTTGGTCCAGATCTAATGAAAACTGTGCTATGGACCTTCCTCTGTCACCCTAACATATGGCCTTTCCCTGCGATTTTTACATTTGACTGATTGTTCTGAATAACTTATTTCCTCCCTTACCATCTACTCCCGGTAAGTTTAGTCTAAATTTTATAAAAAATGAGGACTTTGATTTTCTCAGGTAAGCGTTTGATCTGGCACCGTGACGAGCTTTGATCTGCTTTTCTAAAAAGCAACTGCTTTCCTCACTGTTTGACGTTCAGCTCCTCCGTGAAATTTAGCTGATATCGGATATAAACTGAGTTGGTTTGTTCACACACACACACACACACACACACACACACACACACACACACACACACACGTAAAAGGAGAAAATATATATGACAAGGAATGGAAACAAAAAATGAGGATAAAGACGATGAACGTATCGCAATGGAGGATTAATTTGTAAAGAGGAGAGAGGGAAGAAGGAGTTTAGGGCGAGCCGTAATATGATTACACAGGGAGAGCAAAACTGTGGTAACCAGGAAGTAAAGGCCGGGAGGGAAAATGGAGAGAAGAGAGATGAGAGGAAGTGAGACAGAGCCGGGAACAGGGGAAGTAAAGAGGGGAAAGGAAAGAGGAGGAAGGCAAAGAAGAGTAGGAGAAGTAAATGAGGGAAAACTTAAACTAACACACCAGGAGGAAAGGCAAGAGGAAGGATAAAGAGAACAAAGGATCGAAGAAAGAGAAGAGGAGGAAGGAGAGAGAGAGAGAGAGAGAGAGGGGGGGGGTGACAGCGCAAAGAGAGAAGAGATGGGATTGAATGAGGAAAAGGAAAGAAAAATGAAGTAGAATAAACTGAGTGAAAGAAGGAACGAACAGAATGGAGATAGTTGGGGAAGGAGGAAGAAAAAAAAATAAAGTAGAAAGTGAAGCGAAAGGGAGAGAAAGAGAAGACAGTGAGAGATTAATGAAAGAGACAGTACATAAGAGTGAGAGATGAGGGGTGGTCGGAGAAGACATAGAAGCGAAAAATAAGTGGAAGTGAATAAAAGAGAGTCAAAGGGAACATTGGGAAGAAAAGAATGAGAGAAAGCAGGAAGAGAAGAAAATGTTCCTTAAGGAAAGAATGCAAGAAGGAAAGGAGTGTGAGAGACGAGCGAGAACAGAACAGCGGAGAAAATAATAAACACACGCAATGAAATGTAAGGAGGGAGAGGAAGATCATCGAGCAAGAAGTGAGATAGTGATGTAAGAGAAACTGAACGATAGAAGGATAGGAAGCGAAATGAATGTATCATTTCCAGGGAGAGGGATTCTTACCTAGGCTGAGTAAAATCGTCTTGCGGTAGAAAGAATAAAATACTGAAAAGGAGTACGGAATGGAAAAAGAAATTAGACAGAACGACAGTAGGGAAAGAAGTAAAAGAGAAAGATGGATAGAGGGGGTAGAGGATTGAATCCTGAGGGAAAAAATCATTCCACGACCTATTTTAATGCATAACTAATGTCTTATATTGCATTTATGCACTCTGTTTCTTATCAAGTCAGTATCATGCACTCAATTTATATGAAAATGAAAAAGGAAAACTGTATTTTTTCTTCTTCTCCACTTGATGAAAAACATAGCTATCCACGGATTCCGTGCTTGTAGAAGGTGAATAAGAAACTTGAATTTCTGCCTATTTCACTGGGTTAGGGATGGGGTTAACGTCGGCACTGTAGGTAATCTGGCAGCAAAGACAACAGACAAAGGCACGAAACAGCAAATCTGGCTTCCATCTCTTTAGTTCCTCATCCCAAGAGTTATCAAGGGAAAAAAAAAATCTAAATTCCTTCACCCCGCGTGTCGTGCTCCCCTTACTTGCTTTACTTTTTGTCTATTCTTCTCCTATGGAAGACTAAGTTCAGTTACGTTAAGTCCAAATCAGGTTAGTCAGATTTAATCATGTTTCATTAGGTAGCGCTGGATAGGTACAAGTGGGGAGCCAGACATAACAACACATCAAGTAATCACAAGTCCATTTAAGGCCGGCGCTACGTGGCAGCGTCTCGTTCCTTATCAAGAGGAAGGGATTCTAGGGTTACTCAAAACTAATTTTCTTTTCTCCGTTTATCTACAAACTATGTACAATTTATACACTAAGTCAAAAGCAACAACTTAATTGGTTCACTCCACGAACTCAAAGTTATGTAACTGTTTTATAGTCTTACTCTACAATAAAACTATTAAATCATGCCACCTTACAATGGTAATCAACAATACAACTAAGTCCCATTAAACAAGTAACAATTCACGAGTACTGTTCACGTAACACTTGAAATGTCACTACGATTATTATTCGTCAACTGAAGATAATACTCTCCTTTACTGAAATAAAACCAAGAGTATTATTGTTAAATACAAGATAATACTAAAGGTAATATTCTCCTACACTTAGAGTAATACTAAGAATAATACTCTAGCATACCATCATCTCACCGTAGCATTGTTACTACTAGAACATTAATCACTGTAACATTATATTCTAGTATCACTTCACCTCAAGTTACTTCAATATATTTCTGCAGAATTAATACCACTCATTAACACAGTTATCTGCCCTAACTCAATACTTCTCCTTAATAAAGACACTTAACCCTTATGTAATCTTTGTTCTTTTCATCATTGAGCAAATAAGTTAATTTAACAGTCATACACTTTATCTGGCCGTCCTGTTATACCCTACCACGGCTCTACAGTATACTCTCAACATATTTCACAGTGTATTTCACTTTCGTCTCCTTTCTCTCTTCCCTACTCTCAGTTCCACTTTCCTCTATGTCCTCTAACAAGAATGTCTACTCACTGATACCGTAGAGTACCAAGACATCACCAGTCTCATCGTCGTGGTAGGGTGCTCAGGCGGGCCTCCTAGATAAGATCTTCCTCAAGTTCTCCTAGACTCTTTGCCCTCTCTGCTTCGACTGACTTCCAACCTTCTGCTTCTCCCTCAGGAAAAGTACAGGGGCCGGAAGTAGGCGTGTACTCTTCATATCCTTCGTTCACTTCTCTCAGTGTCCTTAGTCGGGTCTGGTCCGCAACATTTTGAAATATTGTCCATTGTATAAAGTTAATTCACGCTAGACATGGTTACCTTTTAGTTTTGAGTCACTTTTCTCTTATCTCGGTCCCGTATATGTAGGATATTACTCTATTAAGCCGTATCTAGCTCTGCCATTTAGGGCACATAAATTCAGTTAAGTGCACACAGTACAGGGCTGTGAGAGTAACTGTGGGCCTCGACACTCCCTCCTATTATTACTCACTTTTCATTCACTTTTCATTATACATTCTTCACCATTCACTGATCCACGGCTTCTTCCAGCTTTTCGAGGTGCCGCAGATAACGATATTTGTCGCATAACGTTTTTCAATATCCTTTATCCCTTACTGAAGTTGGAACACCATGATAATCTTCATGGGTTGGCTGTTCTGGATGACGTGGTTGTGGTATGGGTGGTTGTGGTCGGGTGGTGGGTGAGTCAGCCGTAGCCGCCTGTGTTGTGTTCCCACCGAATGCCTGGTGTAAGTCGTCATCACCATCATCAGCGTCGTCAGCATCGTCGTTGTCTTCCGTGTTGCTGTAGTTGTTGCCGCAGCTTGCTGTGCGGCGACACGCGTGCACTCTGTGAGCAGGCGTAGGTTGATTAGGATGACCCACCTCAGTACACTACTTGCCACATACTTATTTAACCCTTTCAAGACAGCAGAAAATCTAGTTTTAATTGGACTTACCCTAGTCGATTATATGCAGCCGAGGGATAACCTAGGAACTGAAGCGTTATTATTGAATTCATCTGTCTTCCAACAGTAGTGTCATCACAAGTATGATAATCAATTGGCCTGACACCAGACGATCTTATTCATTTAGAGGTAAGTCACGGCCCTGAATGTACAGGTCACGAGTATCTTCCAGTGTATTTTCTGCATCATCAACACACAAGAAGGTTGTCAGCTCCATCTTCCTTCCTTGGCGTCAAGTATGTCCCAGCCGCATCTACTCACACTTCCCCCTTGTTGATTAGACCATCCAGCTGACAGGAAGATACACTGTCATCCTCCACTAATCCTACCCATAGCTCAGTATAATATCCTCCAGCCACACCACCGGATCCTTAGCATACAATTGTCTACTCATCCATCACACTTCCCCCCCTCCCTCCCTTTCTCTATCTAGCCGATCTATTTTTCAGCCTGTCTACCTATCTTTCTAATCTATCTATCTATCTTTATATATATATATATATATATATATATATATATATATATATATATATATATATATACATATATATATATATATATATATATATATATATATATATATATATATATATATATATATATATATATATATATATATATATTGTTACGGAACAGAGAGAGATAATGAACACTTCAAGTGAGAATACTAAAAATCACTACTGTCCCGCAAAGTTGCAGGTTCAAAACAAAGGAGTTAGGTAAAATTACAAGTTAAAGTTTAATGCACAAACTAACAACTAAACATTCAGGACTCATAAGGATAATGTAATGGCAAAAAACAGTTTAAATATATGGTTAACTGCAACAGCCTCTATTAACACGAAATTAGCAAGAGTAAATTTATCTAAGTCAGCCATGATAAAATGAGAAAACCGGATAATGCTCAGTTAATGCAAGATATATTATTACAGATACAAAATATTATTAACAATGGCTGACATCAAAAACTCCACACGAATCACAAAAACCTCACCAGGCCCACGAATCAACACCTTATGCTATACAGTACAAGAAAAAAATGCAACAACACTCATACTCAAACCACACAGCAGCCAGACGGTTGGAGACTTCCTGAGCACTCACAAAAACATTAACAACTGTACAGGGGAGGACAGAGATGTGAACAAAATGAGGAGTAGATCTAACTGGCAATTAATGCAGAGACTGAGCTCATTATATAGGGGCCGGCAGAGCTTGATACAACTTGTAAGAAGGACGCCCAAATGAAGCCACAGGGGACAAAGAGTTGACACTCCTGCTCTGAACAACAGAAAGAACGACTTACTCTACTATAAGGGAGGAGAAGGGGGGAGTGAGGTAGAACACGGAAACTTGGTCAATATGGAAGCCACGAGGCGAATCGTGATCAAACATGCAGCATACTGTACGTTAGAATTATACAAAGGATGATGAAATCATAGGCTATGTAACACCTCCCCACAAAAAAAAAAGAAATTTATAAAGGAAATTTGTTGTTACTCTAAAACAATCTGTCTAAAGTCTAGATAAGCAATCTGCAATAACATTTTCTTTCCCCTTGACATGTTGTATGTAGAGAGAAACCTGTACTGTACACAGGAAAAATCATCTGGTAAATTACCAATATGCTGGGAATCGAACCAGGTACTCTCAGGTGAGAGCCAGGCAGCATACCACTACACCACGACCAGCTAAAAGTTAACTCACGTTGTCACTATTTTGTAACCAACGTCCCTCCGCCCCCACTGTGGGCATCAAGAGGCTGAGTTAACCCCCTGGCACTCGGGCAAGTAGATGCTTTTAATCTATCCCAAGCACTTACGGCAAGTCAGAATGAAGAGAGAAACCTGTACTGTACACAGGAAAAATCATCTGGTAAATTACCAATATGCTGGGAATCGAACCAGGGACTCTCAGGTGAGAGCCAGGCAGCATACCACTACACCACGTCCAGGTAAAAGTTAATTCACGTTGTCACTATTTTGTAACCAACGTCCCTCCGCCCCCACTGTGGGCATCAAGAGGCTGAGTTAACCCCCTGGCACTCGGGCAAGTAGATGCTTTTAATCTATCCCAAGCACTTACGGCAAGTCAGAATGAAGAGAGAAACCTGTACTGTACACAGGAAAAATCATCTGGTAAATTACCAATATGCTGGGAATCGAACCAGGGACTCTCAGGTGAGAGCCAGGCAGCATACCACTACACCACGACCAAATGATTTTTCCTGTGTACAGTACAGGTTTCTCTCTTCGTTCTGACTTGCTATAAGTGCTTGGGATAGATTAAAAGCATCTACTTACCCGAGTGCCAGGGGGTTAACTCAGCCTCTTGATGCCCAGTGGGGGCGGAGGGACGTTGGTTACAAAATAGTGACAACGTAAGATAACTTATATCTGGTCGTAGCGTAGTGGTATGCTGCCTGGCTCTCACCTGAGAGTCCCTGGTTCGATTCCCAGCATATTGGTTATTTACCAGATGATTTTTCCTGTGTACAGTACAGGTTTCTCTCTTCATTCTGACTTGCCGTAAGTGCTTGGGATAGATTAAAAGCATCTACTTGCCCGAGTGCCAGGGGGTTAACTCAGCCTCTTGATGCCCACAGTGGGGGCGGAGGGACGTTGGTTACAAAATAGTGACAACGTGATATAACTCTTATCTGGTCGTGGTGTAGTGGTATGCTGCCTGGCTCTCACCTGAGAGTCCCTGGTTCGATTCCCAGCATATTGGTAATTTACCAGATGATTTTTCCTGTGTACAGTACAGGTTTCTCTCTTCATTCTGACTTGCCGTAAGTGCTTGGGATAGATTAAAAGCATCTACTTGCCCGAGTGCCAGGGGGTTAACTCAGCCTCTTGATGCCCACAGTGGGGGCGGAGGGACGTTGGTTACAAAATAGTGACAACGTGAGTTAACTATTATCTGGTCGTTGTGTAGTGGTATGCTGCCTGGCTCTCACCTGAGAGTCCCTGGTTCGATTCCCAGCACATTGGTAATTTACCAGATGATTTTTCCTGTGTACAGTACAGGTTTCTCTCTTCATTCTGACTTGCCTTAGTAAGTGCTTGGGATAGATTAAAATCATCTACTTGCCCGAGTGCCAGGGGGTTAACTCAGCCTCTTGATGCCCACAGTGGGGGCGGAGGGACGTTGGTTACAAAATAGTGACAAAGTGAGTTAACTTTTACCTGGTTGTGGTGTAGTGGTATGCTGCCTGGCTCTCACCTGAGAGTCTCTGGTTCGATTCCCAGCATATTGGTAATTTACCAGATGTTGTATGTCTAATGAATACTCCTGAAGAAGTAGACTCCATCTTGTCAATCTCTGATTTTTATCTTTAAACTTACTAAGGAATTTCAGTGGGTTATGATCGGTATAAATGACTATGGGGTCAAAACCAGAACACAAATAAAATGAAAAATGCTGTAAACCCAAAATCAAGGCCAAAACCTCTTTATCAATAGTTGAGTAGTTCTTTTGAGGTAGAGTGAACTTCTTACTGTAATAAGATACAGGGTGTTCAATGCCCTGATCATCCTCTTGCAGCAAAACAGCCCCAGCTCCTGTATAACTTGCGTCAACAGCCATCTTAAAAGGCTTAGCAAAATTTGGAGTAGCGAGCACTGGCTGACTTAATAGGATAGTTTTAAGTTTGCTGAAAGAGGATTCACAGTTATCGGTCCAGACAAATTTAACTCCCTTTTTCAGTAGGTCTGTAAGTGGTGATACAAGAATTGAAAAGTTAAGAACAAATCTCCTGTAATAACCTACCATTCCCAAAAACCTTTGTAGCTCTTTCCTACTTTTAGGTCTGGGAAGATCACTTATAACCTGAACCTTAGCTGCTGCTGGTGCAACGTGTCCATCACCAATTACGTACCCAAGGTACTGAACTTTAGCTTGAACAAACTCACACTTTGATAACTTAGCTACAAGATTAGCCTGAACCAAACGCTCAAGAAATTTACTGACATGGCATAGGTGATCTTTCCAGTTGTCACTGAAGATTAATACATCATCAATATAAACAACACACCCTGCCAAACCCTCTGTTACAACATTCATGAGCTTCTGAAATGTGGTTGGTGCATTCTTCATACCATGTGGCATTACAGAACATGCAAAAGTCTTTCCTAGTGTTACAAAACATGAGATCTCCCTAGCACGTTCAGTCATAGGTACTTGCCAGTATCCTTTTAACAAATCAAACTCACTTATGTACCTAGCCTTTCTGATCTTGTCTATGCAATCTTCCACGCGAGGGAGAGGGTAAGTGTCTGTTTTGGTTATCTGATTAACACGTCTGTAGTCGATGCAAAGCCGCTGTGACCCACCTGGCTTAGGGACTAGAGTGACAGGAGAACTTCACTCGCTCTGACAGGGCTCAATCATCTTGTGGTCCAACAGGTAGCCAAGTTCCTTCTGGATGAGAGGAACCTTCACTGGGTCCACACGGTAAGGAGGCAGTTTAATTGGCCTTGCATCTCCAACATCGACATCATGCATCAACACAGTGGTTCTTCCTGGAGTGGCACGGAACACTTGCGGGTACTCCTGCAGTAATGCCGAAAACTCCTGCCTTTCCTCGGGAGCTAGATGAGTAAGCTTAGTCTGGAGATCATTGATGATATCAGGATTCTTCCCCAAACTATCACTCAGGCTCATGCTGCATGGGAGAACTTCACTTGCAGACTCGGGTGGAACAGCTACAGTGCAGACAGGTTTTTTTTCGTCCCGCCTGTGATAAAACTTTAGCATGTTGATATGACAAAGTTGCTTGTTCTTTCTACGATCTGGTTTGGCGATGACATAGTTGACATCACTGAGTTTCTTCTCCACGAAATAAGGATCACTAAACTTGGCTTGAAGAGGTTGCCCATGCACCGGTAGCAGAATCAAAACCTGATCTCCTGGCTGAAAGTGGCGTAACCTGGACTTCTTATCATACCAAGTCTTCATCTTCTCCTGAGCAGCTCCTAAATTCTCTCTAGCCAGCTGTAAAGCAGTGGATAGCCGTTCTTTGAACTTCATCACATACTCCAGCAGGCTGACGTCATCTTCCTCCGACAGCCAGCATTCCTTGAGTAGCTTAAAGGGTCCTCTTACTTCATGCCCAAACAGTAGTTCAAAGAGTAAGAAGCCCAGTGATTCATTTGGAGATTCTCTTGCGGCAAATACAACGAATGGAAGACCTTTATCCCAGTCTTTCTGATGTTCCAAACAGTATTTCTTGAGCATCGATCTGAGTGTTTGATGATATCTCTCCAACGCTCCTTGGGTCTGGGGATGGTAAGCTGAAGACGTGATCTGGGTGATGCCCAACTCTTTCAGAGACTGCTTGAAAACATTTGACATGAAATTACTTCCCCGGTCTGACTGTACCTCCTTGGGCAGACCAAACTTGGTGAAGAACCCTAGCATTTCCTTAACCACGTTTTTTGCTGAGATATTTCTAAGGGAAATGGCTTCAGGATAACGAGTAGCCATATCAATCAGGGTAAACACATAAGAAAATCTTGAAGAAGTCTAAGGAAGAGGGCCCACAATATCTACCAACACACTGGTGAATGGCGCCTCAAAAGGAGGAATGGGAACTAGAGGTGCAACCTTTTCGGTCTGATTACACTTCCCCACAACTTGACACGTGTGACAAGATTTAAAATACCAGGAAACATCTCTGAAGATACCTGGCCAGTAGAAATGTTTCAAAATGCGTGCCACAGTCTTCCTCACTCCAAGGTGTCCTGCCAAACTGGAATCATGAGCCACTCTAATGATATCCTGCCTACAAACACGAGGGATGACAACTTGATGTACAACCTCCCATTCACAGTCGGCTGATGCTGCTGGGGGTCTCCACTTCCTCATAAGTACTCCTGACTTTATATAATAACAAGTAGAAGCACCAGCTGACTCTTCCTCACTGCAAACAGAGTTAGCTAGACCTTTCAACTCAGGGTCAGCAACCTGCAACTCAACCAACTCTTGACGAGACAAATTATCAACACTACGGGGTACTGCCTCATCTGGTGAGTGGTCCAAATTAGCAAGAAAAGTGTCAGCTAGGATAACATCATCATCATCATTATCCTCTAAGTCACCAGTAACTTTAGACTTAGCCCTAGTGACAGCACATGCAAAGAACACATCAGGGATATCACAATCCTGGGTCGCAGTCACTGGTTTACTAGACAACTGAGGAGCTGGACACACCTGACTTCCACCAATATCATTTCCAAGTAAGAAAGTTACACCTGACATTGGGAGTGTCTCAACCAACCCAACCATAACGCAACCATTAACAAAACCAGACTCTAAATTCACTCTGCACAGAGGGACGGAGAAGTAATTATTCCCTACACCTTGTAAGATTAGTTTCATCAGAGAAATTAACATTAGAGCCTAGAACACTGGTCAGCATAAGGGATTGGTAAGCACCTGTATCACGATATATTTTAATTGATTTCCTGTTATTACTGTCCAGAGGACTGACAAAACCATCAGACAGGAAATGAGCACATGAACTCTTGGGAGTGTCACCTACGTTACTGCTCAAAAGAGGAGCTCCATCATGAGAATTTAATTTACCCCTCAAAGCAGGTTCAATTAACTCGGTTAAAGAATTCTGTGAACTCTCAAGGGTGGACACTAGACCAATTGACTGAATATTTAAAGACTCCTTTTTGTTCACATCACGCTGTCTCCTGAAACATTTCTTCGTAGTATGACCAAGCTTACTACAATAAGTACATTTACTTTTCTGAAATCTAGAGGTGGAGCTGGTATTTACTTCCTGAGAAACATCATCTTTATTCTCTTTCCTGTTACCTGTACTCTGAATAGAGGCAACGTACTTACTCTCAGCTTTCCTTTTTTCTTTAGAATATCTCTTGTGAGTGAGAACATATTCATCAGCTAAAACTGCAGCATCAGACAAATTATCTATTCTCTTCTCATCAAGATATAGGCTTACATCTTTATTAATACACCTTTTGAAGTCCTCCAGCAAAATCATCTGCTTAAATTTACCAAAATCAGAATCCACATTCTTAGAATTTAACCACTGCTCTAACAGATCTTCTTTGATTTTTGCATACTCAACATGGGATTGCTTATCTTGCTTGTAAGTTGTCCTAAATTTTACTCTATAGGCTTCAGGAACAAGCTCATAGGCCTTAAGAATCAAGCTCTTAACTACATCATCATTATCAGATTCATCCTGAGGCAAAGATGCATAAGTTACTTGAGCTTTACCGGTGAGAACAGTTTGAAGGAGTACTGGCCAATACTTTTTGGGCCAATTAAAACCTGTAGCTACCCTCTCAAACAACTGAAAATATTTTGTTAAATCAGATTCCTTAAAAGGAGGGACAAGTTTAACATTTTTAGCCACATCAAAATCATCAGAGCTAGATGATCCAGTTCCACCTTGTTTCATGCGATACTCATGGTCTGCCTGAATCCTAGCAATTTCAATTTGTGCCTGTGCCTCCTGAATACGAGCCTGAGACTCAGCCTCCTTAGCACGAGCCTCCTGCAGGGCTAGCTGTAACTTAGCTATTTCAATCTGCGTTTGGTCATCTGTAGGAGTTACATTAAATAAGCTTTCATTAATCATGTCAACAATATGATCTTTAGAATGATGAGAGGGAACAGCAATTCCCAATTGTTGAGCAACAAGCTTAAGTTCATTCTTTGTTCTATTTTCTACATCACACACTGTTTGCACATTTGACAAAAAATCTTTGGCTTCATCAAGCGTAGTAATAGTAGACATCATAAATAAATCACAGTCACAAAATATCAAGCAATATCCTTATGATAATATCCTGAATATCCTGATAAGAGGTCGCCAAATTTATCTTACGGAACAGAAAGAGATAATGAAAACTTCAAGTGAGAATACTAAAAATCACTACTATCCCACAAAGTTTCAGGTTCAAAACAAAGGAGTTAGGTAAAATTACAAGTTAAAGTTTAATGCACAAACTAACAACTAAACATTCAGGACTCATAAGGATGATGTAATGGTAAAAAACAGGTTAAATATATGGTTAACTGCAACAGCCTCTATTAACACGAAATTAGGAAGAGTAAATTTATCTAAGTCAGCCCTGATAAAATGAGAAAACCGGATAATGCTCAGTTAATGCAAGATATATTATTACAGATACAAAATATTATTAACAATGGCTGACATCAAAAACTCCACACGAATCACAAAAACCTCTCCAGGCCCACGAATCAACACCTTATGCTATACAGGACAAGAAAAAAATGCAACAACACTCATACTCAAACCACACAGCAGCCAGACGGTTGGAGACTTCCTGAGCACTCACAAAAACAATAACAACTGTACAGGGGAGGACAGAGATGTGAACAAAATGAGGAGTAGATCTAACTGGCAATTAATGCAGAGACTGAGCTCATTATATAGGGGCCGGCAGAGCTTGATACAACTTGTAAGAAGGACGCCCAAATGAAGCCACAGGGGACAAAGAGTTGACACTCCTGCTCTGAACAACAGAAAGAACGACTTACTCTACTATAAGGGAGGAGAAGGGGGGAGTGAGGTAGAACACGGAAACTTGGTCAATATGGAAGCCACGAGGCGAATCGTGATCAAACATGCAGCATACTGTACGTTAGAATTATACAAAGGATGATGAAATCATAGGCTATGTAACACCTCCCCACAAAAAAAAAAAAAGAAATTTATAAAGGAAATTTGTTGTTACTCTAAAACAATCTGTCTAAAGTCTAGATAAGCAATCTGCAATAACATTTTCTTTCCCCTTGACATGTTGTATGTAGAGAGAAACCTGTACTGTACACAGGAAAAATCATCTGGTAAATTACCAATATGCTGGGAATCGAACCAGGGACTCTCAGGTGAGAGCCAGGCAGCATACCACTACACCACGACCAGATAACAGAACTCACGTTGTCACTATTTTGTAACCAACGTCCCTCCGCCCCCACTGTGGGCATCAAGAGGCTGAGTTAACCCCCTGGCACTCGGGCAAGTAGATGCTTTTAATCTATCCCAAGCACTTACGGCAAGTCAGAATGAAGAGAGAAACCTGTACTGTACACAGGAAAAATCATCTGGTAAATTACCAATGTGCTGGGAATCGAACCAGGGACTCTCAGGTGAGAGCCAGGCAGCATACCAATACACCACGTCCAGGTAAAAGTTAACTCACGTTGTCACTATTTTGTAACCAACGTCCCTCCGCCCCCACTGTGGGCATCAAGAGGCTGAGTTAACCCCCTGGCACTCGGGCAAGTAGATGCTTTTAATCTATCCCAAGCACTTACGGCAAGTCAGAATGAAGAGAGAAACCTGTACTGTACACAGGAAAAATCATCTGGTAAATTACCCATATGCTGGGAATCGAACCAGGTACTCTCAGGTGAGAGCCAGGCAGCATACCACTACACCACGACCAGATGATTTTTTCTGTGTACAGTACAGGTTTCTCTCTTCATTCTGACTTGCCATAAGTGGTTGGGATAGATTAAAAGCATCTACTTGCCCGAGTGCCAGGGGGTTAACTCAGCCTCTTGATGCCCAGTGGGGGCGGAGGGACGTTGGTTACAAAATAGTGACAACGTAAGATAACTTATATCTGGTCGTAGCGTAGTGGTATGCTGCCTGGCTCTCACCTGAGAGTCCCTGGTTCGATTCCCAGCATATTGGTAATTTACCAGATGATTTTTCCTGTGTACAGTACAGGTTTCTCTCTTCATTCTGACTTGCCGTAAGTGCTTGGGATAGATTAAAAGCATCTACTTGCCCGAGTGCCAGGGGGTTAACTCAGCCTCTTGATGCCCACAGTGGGGGCGGAGGGACGTTGGTTACAAAATAGTGACAACATAAGTTAACTTTTACCTGGTCGTGGTGTAGTGGTATGCTGCCTGGCTCTCACCTGAGAGTCCCTGGTTCGATTCCCAGCACATTGGTAATTTACCAGATGATTTTTCCTGTGTACAGTACAGGTTTCTCTCTTCATTCTGACTTGCCGTAAGTGCTTGGGATAGATTAAAAGCATCTACTTGCCCGAGTGCCAGGGGGTTAACTCAGCCTCTTGATGCCCACAGTGGGGGCGGAGGGACGTTGGTTACAAAATAGTGACAACGTGAGTTAACTATTACCTGGTCGTGGTGTAGTGGTATGCTGCCTGGCTCTCACCTGAGAGTCCCTGGTTCGATTCCCAGCACATTGGTAATTTACCAGATGATTTTTCCTGTGTACAGTACAGGTTTCTCTCTTCATTCTGACTTGCCGTAAGTGCTTGGGATAGATTAAAAGCATCTACTTGCCCGAGTGCCAGGGGGTTAACTCAGCCTCTTGATGCCCACAGTGGGGGCGGAGGGACGTTGGTTACAAAATAGTGACAACGTGAGTTAACTTTTAGCTGGTCGTGGTGTAGTAGTATGCTGCCTGGCTCTCACCTGAGAGTCTCTGGTTCGATTCCCAGCATATTGATAATTTACCAGATGTTGTATGTCTAATGAATACTCCTGAAGAACTAGACTCCATCTTGTCAATCTCTGATTTTTATCTTTAAACTTACTAAGGAATTTCAGTGGGTTATGATCGGTATAAATGACTATGGGGTCAAAACCAGAACACAAATAAAATGAAAAATGCTGTAAACCCAAAATCAAGGCCAAAACCTCTTTCTCAATAGTTGAGTAGTTCTTTTGAGGTAGAGTGAACTTCTTACTGTAATAAGATACAGGGTGTTCAATGCCCTGATCATCCTCTTGCAGCAAAACAGCCCCAGCTCCTGTATAACTTGCGTCAACAGCCATCTTAAAAGGCTTAGCAAAATTTGGAGTAGCGAGCACTGGCTGACTTAATAGGATAGTTTTAAGTTTGCTGAAAGAGGATTCACAGTTATTGGTCCAGACAAATTTAACTCCCTTTTTCAGTAGGTCTGTAAGTGGTGATACAAGAATTGAAAAGTTAAGAACAAATCTCCTGTAATAACCTACCATTCCCAAAAACCTTTGTAGCTCTTTCCTACTTTTAGGTCTGGGAAGATCACTTATAACCTGAACCTTAGCTGCTGCTGGTGCAACGTGTCCATCACCAATTACGTACCCAAGGTACTGAACTTTAGCTTGAACAAACTCACACTTTGATAACTTAGCTACAAGATTAGCCTGAACCAAACGCTCAAGAAATTTACTGACATGGCATAGGTGATCTTTCCAGTTGTCACTGAAGATTAATACATCATCAATATAAACAACACACCCTGCCAAACCCTCTGTTACAACATTCATGAGCTTCTGAAATGTGGTTGGTGCATTCTTCATACCATGTGGCATTACAGAACATGCAAAAGTCTTTCCTAGTGTTGCAAAACATGAGATCTCCCTAGCACGTTCAGTCATAGGTACTTGCCAGTATCCTTTTAACAAATCAAACTCACTTATGTACCTAGCCTTTCTGATCTTGTCTATGCAATCTTCCACGCGAGGGAGAGGGTAAGTGTCTGTTTTGGTTATCTGATTAACACGTCTGTAGTCGATGCAAAGCCGCTGTGACCCACCTGGCTTAGGGACTAGAGTGACAGGAGAACTTCACTCGCTCTGACAGGGCTCAATCATCTTGTGGTCCAACAGGTAGCCAAGTTCCTTCTGGATGAGAGGAACCTTCACTGGGTCCACACGGTAAGGAGGCAGTTTAATTGGCCTTGCATCTCCAACATCGACATCATGCATCAACACAGTGGTTTTTCCTGGAGTGGCACGGAACACTTGCGGGTACTCCTGCAGTAATGCTGAAGACTCCTGCCTTTCCTCGGGAGCTAGATGGGTAAGCTTAGTCTGGAGATCATTCATGATATCAGGATTCTTCCCCAAACTATCACTCAGGCTCATGCTGCATGGGAGAACTTCACTTGCAGACTCGGGTGGAACAGCTACAGTGCAGACAGGTTTTTTTTCGTCCCGCCTGTGATAAAACTTTAGCATGTTGATATGACAAAGTTGCTTGTTCTTTCTACGATCTGGTTTGGCGATGACATAGTTGACATCACTGAGTTTCTTCTCCACGAAATAAGGATCACTAAACTTGGCTTGAAGAGGTTGCCCATGCACCGGTAGCAGAATCAAAACCTGATCTCCTGGCTGAAAGTGGCGTAACCTGGACTTCTTATCATACCAAGTCTTCATCTTCTCCTGAGCAGCTCCTAAATTCTCTCTCGCCAGCTGTAAAGCAGTGGATAGCCGTTCTTTGAACTTCATCACATACTCCAGCAGGCTGACGTCATCTTCCTCCGACAGCCAGCATTCCTTGAGTAGCTTAAAGGGTCCTCTTACTTCATGCCCAAACAGTAGTTCAAAGAGTAAGAAGCCCAGTGATTCATTTGGAGATTCTCTTGCGGCAAATACAACGAATGGAAGACCTTTATCCCAGTCTTTCTGATGTTCCAAACAGTATTTCTTGAGCATCGATCTGAGTGTTTGATGATATCTCTCCAACGCTCCTTGGGTCTGGGGATGGTAAGCTGAAGACGTGATCTGGGTGATGCCCAACTCTTTCAGAGACTGCTTGAAAACATTTGACATGAAATTACTTCCCCGGTCTGACTGTACCTCCTTTGGCAGACCAAACTTGGTGAAGAACCCTAGCATTTCCTTAACCACGTTTTTTGCTGAGATATTTCTAAGGGGAATGGCTTCAGGATAACGAGTAGCCATATCAATCAGGGTCAACACATAAGAAAATCTTGAAGAAGTCTAAGGAAGAGGGCCCACAATAACTACCAACACACTGGTGAATGGCGCCTCAAAAGGAGGAATGGGAACTAGAGGTGCAACCTTTTCGGTCTGATTACACTTCCCCTCAACTTGACACGTGTGACAAGATTTAAAATACCAGGAAACATCTCTGAAGATACCTGGCCAGTAGAAATGTTTCAAAATGCGTGCCACAGTCTTCCTCACTCCAAGGTGTCCTGCCAAACTGGAATCATGAGCCACTCTAATGATATCCTGCCTACAAACACGAGGGATGACAACTTGATGTACAACCTCCCATTCACAGTCGGCTGATGCTGCTGGGGGTCTCCACTTCCTCATAAGTACTCCTGACTTTATATAATAACAAGTAGAAGCACCAGCTGACTCTTCCTCACTGCAAACAGAGTTAGCTAGACCTTTCAACTCAGGGTCAGCAACCTGCAACTCAACCAACTCTTGACGAGACAAATTATCAACACTACGGGGTACTGCCTCATCTGGTGAGTGGTCCAAATTAGCAAGAAAAGTGTCAGCTAGGATAACATCATCATCATCATTATCCTCTAAGTCACCAGTAACTTTAGACTTAGCCCTAGTGACAGCACATGCAAAGAACACATCAGGGATATCACAATCCTGGGTCGCAGTCACTGGTTTACTAGACAACTGAGGAGCTGGACACACCTGACTTCCACCAATATCATTTCCAAGTAAGAAAGTTACACCTGACATTGGGAGTGTCTCAACCAACCCAACCATAACGCAACCATTAACAAAAGCAGACTCTAAATTCACTCTGCACAGAGGGACGGAGAAGTAATTATTCCCTACACCTTGTAAGATTACAGTTTCATCAGAGAAATTAACATTAGAGCCTAGAACACTGGTCAGCATAAGGGATTGGTAAGCACCTGTATCACGATATATTTTAACTGATTTCCTGTTATTACTGTCCAGAGGACTGACAAAACCATCAGACAGGAAATTAGCACATGAACTCTTGGGAGTGTCACCTACGTTACTGCTCAAAAGAGGAGCTCCATCATGAGAATTTAATTTACCCCTCAAAGCAGGTTCAATTAACTCGGTTAAAGAATTCTGTGAACTCTCAAGGGTGGACACTAGACCAATTGACTGAATATTTAAAGACTCCTTTTTGTTCACATCACGCTGTCTTCTGAAACATTTCTTCGTAGTATGACCAAGCTTACTACAATAAGTACATTTACTTTTCTGAAATCTAGAGGTGGAGCTGGTATTTACTTCCTGAGAAACATCATCTTTATTCTCTTTCCTGTTACCTGTACTCTGAATAGAGGCAACGTACTTACTCTCAGCTTTCCTTTTTTCTTTAGAATATCTCTTGTGAGTGAGAACATATTCATCAGCTAAAACTGCAGCATCAGACAAATTATCTATTCTCTTCTCATCAAGATATAGGCTTACATCTTTATTAATAAACCTTTTGAAGTCCTCCAGCAAAATCATCTGCTTAAATTTACCAAAATCAGAATCCACATTCTTAGAATTTAACCACTGCTCTAACAGATCTTCTTTGATTTTTGCATACTCAACATGGGATTGCTTATCTTGCTTGTAAGTTGTCCTAAATTTTACTCTATAGGCTTCAGGAACAAGCTCATAGGCCTTAAGAATCAAGCTCTTAACTACATCATCATTATCAGATTGATCCTGAGGCAAAGATGCATAAGTTACTTGAGCTTTACCGGTGAGAACAGTTTGAAGGAGTACTGGCCAATACTTCTTGGGCCAATTAAAACCTGTAGCTACCCTCTCAAACAACTGAAAATATTTTGTTAAATCAGATTCCTTAAAAGGAGGGACAAGTTTAACATTTTTAGCCACATCAAAATCATCAGAGCTAGATGATCCAGTTCCACCTTGTTTCATGCGATACTCATGGTCTGCCTGAATCCTAGCAATTTCAATTTGTGCCTGTGCCTCCTGAATACGAGCCTGAGACTCAGCCTTCTTAGCACGAGCCTCCTGCAGGGCTAGCTGTAACTTAGCTATTTCAATCTGCGTTTGCTCATCTGTAGGAGTTACATTAAATAAGCTTTCATTAATCATGTCAACAATTTGATCTTTAGAATGATGAGAGCGAACAGCAATTCCCAATTGTTGAGCAACAAGCTTAAGTTCATTCTTTGTTCTATTTTCTACATCACACACTGTTTGCACATTTGACAAAAAATCTTTGGCTTCATCGAGCGTAGTAATAGTAGACATCATAAATAAATCACAGTCACAAAATATCAAGCAATATCCTTATGATAATATCCTGAATATCCTGATAAGAGGTCGCCAAATTTATCTTACGGAACAGAAAGAGATAATGAAAACTTCAAGTGAGAATACTAAAAATCACTACTATCCCACAAAGTTTCAGGTTCAAAACAAAGGAGTTAGGTAAAATTACAAGTTAAAGTTTAATGCACAAACTAACAACTAAACATTCAGGACTCATAAGGATAATGTAATGGTAAAAAACAGGTTAAATATATGGTTAACTGCAACAGCCTCTATTAACACGAAATTAGGAAGAGTAAATTTATCTAAGTCAGCCTTGATAAAATGAGAAAACCGGATAATGCTCAGTTAATGCAAGATATATTATTACAGATACAAAATATTATTAACAATGGCTGACATCAAAAACTCCACACGAATCACAAAAACCTCTCCAGGCCCACGAATCAACACCTTATGCTATACAGGACAAGAAAAAAATGCAACAACACTCATACTCAAACCACACAGCAGCCAGACGGTTGGAGACTTCCTGAGCACTCACAAAAACAATAAGAACTGTACAGGGGAGGACAGAGATGTGAACAAAATGAGGAGTAGATCTAAGTGGCAATTAATGCAGAGACTGAGCTCATTATATAGGGTCCGGCAGAGCTTGATACAACTTGTACGAAGGACGCGCAAATGAAGCCACAGGGGACAAAGAGTTGACACTCCTGCTCTGAACAACAGAAAGAACGACTTACTCTACTATAAGGGAGGAGAAGGGGGGAGTGAGGTAGAACACGGAAACTTGGTCACTATGGAAGCCACGAGGCGAATCGTGATCAAACATGCAGCATACTGTGCGTTAGAATTATACAAAGGATGATGAAATCATAGGCTATGTAACAATATATATAAATATATATAAATATATGGTATATAAAAATATATATATATATATATATATATATATATGTGTGTGTGTGTGTGTGTGTGTGTGTGTGTAATCATCGTCATCATCAGCTATAACTAGTGCACTGCTGAACAAAGGCCTCCCCCAAACTTTTCTATGAATTCCTTGACTGAGCCAATCTTTGCCACGTTTTCCCTGCAAATTTCTCTATCTCATCTCCCCATCTCCTGTCTTGCCTTTTTCTGCTTCGCTTACAATCTCTTGGTGTCAAGTCAGTCAGCCTCTTGCTCTGTCGGTTATCCCTTATTCTTGCTATATGGCCTGCCCACCTCCATTTCTGTTCTTTTATAACTTCTATAATATCTTTGACTTTAGTCTGCTCTCTCATCCAAGTTGATCTTTTCCTGTCTCCTAAAGATATTCCCAACACTGACCTTTCCATTGCTCTCTGAGAACGGAATAATTTATTTCCATTGACTTTGTCAGTTTCCAGGTCTCACAACCATACTGTACGTCATAGCTGGAATTACACATTCGTTATATACTTTTTGTTTCATACAAACTGACAAGCTACTTTTCATAATGTGTCTGTGTTTACCGAAAGCTTTCCATCCAATTGTAATGCGTCTTTTTATTTCGGTATCATGATCTTTCGTTAATTTTAGTATTTGTCCGAAGTAGTTTTTTTTTTTTTTACGTGTCCGACTCTGGGCAAAGGCTCAGGGCCTATTTCTTGGGGGCAGTGGCTTATCCCAAGGCTCAGTAGTCCTCCTACACCTCCACATGTCACCACTTCGGCGCTAAGACCCACCGTCCATATTAAATACATGCTAGGGCTGTCTCATTACAGGACTGGTGTACTGGTATTAGCGGGGGTATTTTTACGACATGTCGGTGGGTCATCTGGTAGATCAGGAAAGTCTGCTTTTTAGGAAATTCAAATCCTTAAACTGTTCCCTGCCCCAGCCGGGATTCAATCCTGGGTCCATTAGGACTGCAAGCCGCCTCTCTACCGATTCAGCCACCGCCTCCTTAACTTCAAGAATTTCATTGCTTATTCTGATGACGCTCTTTGATGTTTGTGGATTAAACATTACTTTAGTTTTATTTCCGTTCATATTCAGTCCTACTTTCAGACTTTCTCTGTTCAGGTCATTTAACATTTCTTGCAATGCCTCCGCTGTTTCTGAGATTATTACAATGTCATCAGCAAATCTTAAATGGTTTAGCTTTTCTCCCTCTATGTTCACTCCTTTGTTTTCCCAGTCTAGCTTTCTGAAAATACTTTCTAGGAATGCTGTAAATAATTTTGGTGAAATTGTATCTAGCTGACGCACGCCCTTCGCAATCTTAATTTTTTCCGAGTCCTTATGTAATTCAACTGTACCGGTTCCCTCTTTATAAATGTTTTCGAGCAGTTTAAAATGTTCTCATTCACTCCTTGTTCTCGCAATGAATTTATAATTGCTATGTGCTCCACTGAATCAAAAGCCTTTTCTTAATCAACAAAACGTAAGCACAGTGGTTTACTATATTCTGTAGTTTTCTTAATTAGCTGATTCATTGTGTGTAGATGATCAGTGGTCGAATACCCGCTTCGGAATCCTGCCTGTTCACGAGGTTGGTTTTACTTCAAAATTTTTGTTATTCTGTTCGTCAGGACTTTAGTGGAGAGTTTGTAAATGGCTGATAATAAGCTAATGGGTCGATAGTTACTAAGATCTTTTGAGTCACCTTTTTTGTAGGGTAAACTATCTATTGCTTTTCACCATGTTTTGGGAATTTTTTTGTTTTATATAGTGGGTAAATAATTGAGCAAGCCTATTTTGTACTTCTACTCCAGCATCCAACAGTAAATCTGTTACTATTCCATCTTCTCTTGGAGCCTTCCCCCTTTTCATATTTTAAAGACAAATATTTACTTCGTCTGGTATAACCTCAGGTATTTAACTTGTGTCAACTGAAAAGTTAGCTATTGGTACTACTGTCTTTGATGCATACAGTTCTTTGTAAAATTCATCAACTCTCTTCACCATCTTATCTCTGCATTTAATGATTTCACCGTTATTTTTTTTCTTTCAGTAATACCATTTGTTGCTTTCCTAGTGCCATTTCACTTCGGACCTGTTTCAGATTTATTTCCATTTTTGATGGTTTCTTTGATATGATCCATGTTTCTCTCTCATTTTTTTTCTCTGTCTTTTGTTAATAAGCTTATTTAATTCCACTCGTTCAATTTCGTCTTTCTTTGTTTTACTTTAATTTCCTTTCGTTTTTTCATAAGCTTGAGTGTCTTTTCTGACTATTTCTTGGCTTTGGTTGTATTAGGTTTTCTTACTACCTCCGCTGATTCTCTTAGCACTTTTGTTAGTCTGTCATTCAGCTCATCAGTGTCACATTCAGCATTACTTAGAGCCTGAAATCTGTTCCTTATTTCCAACTGAAAGGCTGTTTTGTTTTCGTTTACTATTATTGGGCATAGCTTCTTATCTTTAATCATCTTCTTTCTTTCACTTCTGAAATTGAATCTGGCCGTGCAACCCACCATTCTATGATCACTACCTATATTTACTTTGTTGATAACTGTGATATTTGCGATCATGTTATTCTTGTCTGCTATAATGAAGTCAATTTCATTCTTTGTTTCTCCATTTGGGCTTCTCCAGGTCCACTTTCTCCCTGTTCTTTTGTGGAAGAATGTGTTCAGTATTCTCATGTTAAACATTTCCGCAAAATTTACCAGCATTTCTCCTCTTTCATTCCTTTCTCCCACTCCAACTTTTCCCATACATGCTTTTCCATTTTTCGACTTCCCAACTTTTGCATTGAAGTCTCCCATGAGTATAGTATATGTTGTCTTTTCTTCTTCCATAATCTGGGAGATGTCATCATAGAGTGTTTCTATTTCTTCTTCTGGGTTTTCAGAAGTTGGTGCATATACCTGTGTTACTTTCAGGGTATATTTTTTGCACAGTCTAATAACAACAAATGCTGCTCTGTCAGATACACTGCTGAATTTAACAATGTTGTCTGCAAGATTTCTGTTAATCAGAAATCTTACACCACTTTCATTATATCTTCCTCTGTAGTAAAATAGGTGGTTACTGTCATCGAGCTGAATTACTTTTTCTTCTTTTCTGCGGATCTCACTCAAACCTACAATATCCCAACTAATGTTTTCCAGTTCAGTCATTAGGTTATCAAGTTTGTACTCTTCTGTGAGGCTTCTTACATTGTATGCATAGATCTTCATCGATTTCAGTTTGTTTAACATCCAAGAGTCTAATTTTCCAACACATTGCCTACTCACTTTCGGTGGCACACTGCCCGTAAGCACAGGAGGCAGTGCGGTTGGACTTTTAGTAGACGATGATCCAACAGGAACGCCCGTCAAATCATTTGCACTATAACTCATGTTTGGTTGTGAGAATTGTGGCAAATAATCTCACCTCCCTGCCACATAGTTTCTGGTGAGATGTAATTTTTGTGCCACCTTATTCGTTACATTCGGTGGAGCCCTATATGTTTATAGGGGGTCCCATGGTCCGTGTCATCTAAGACGATACCTCGTATATCTACAAGGCCTTCTCCTATCCGCCACCCGGGGACGTGCCAGGTAGCAGTGGGATCCTGCCCCTGGATATATATATATATATATATATATATTGTTACATAGCCTATGATTTCATCATATATATATATATATATATATATATATATATATATATATATATTGTTACATAGCCTATGATTTCATCATCCTTTGTGTAATTTTAACGCACAGTTGCTGCATGTTTGATCACGAGCGTGTTCTGCCTCAGTCCCCCCCTTCTACCGTTATAGTAGAGTAAGTCGTTCTCTCTGTTGTCCAGAGCGGGATTGTGAACTCTATGTCCCCATGGCTTTCATTTGCGCGTCCTCTTACAAGTTGTATCAGGCTCTGCCGGCCCCTATATAATGAGCTCAGTCTCTGCATCATTGCCACTTAGATCTGCTCCTCATTTTGTTCACATCTCTGTCCTCCCCTGTACAGATATTATTATTGTGAGTGCTCAAGAAATCTCCAACCATCTAGCAGCTGTGTGTAATTTGAGTATAACTGTTGTTGCATTTTTTCTTGTACTGTATAGCATAAGTTTAATTTGTAGGCCTAGTGAAGTTTTTGTAATTCGTGTGGGGTTCTTTATGTCAGTCATTTTTTATAATAGTTTGTATCTGTAATTATTTATCTGGCATTCACTGAGTATTATCTGGTATCTCATTTTATCAGGGCTGACTTAGATAAATTTACTCTTGCTAATTTCGTGTTAATAGAGGCTATTGCAGTTAACCATATATTTATCCTGTTTATTTGCCATTACATTATCCTTATGAGTTCTGAATGTTTTGTTGTTAGTTTGAGCATTAAACTTTAACTTGTAATTTTACCTAACTCTTTTGTTTTGAACCTGGAACTTTACGGGACAGTAGTGACTCTTCGTATTCTCACTTAAAGTGTACATTATCTTTCTCTGTTCCGTAACATAAATTTGGCGACCTCATATCAGGATATTCAGGATATTATCATAAGGATATTGTTTGATATTTTGTGACTGTGATATATTCATGATGGCTACTATTTCTACACTTGATGAAGCCAAAGATTTTTTGTCAAATGTGCAAACAGTGTGTGATATAGAAAACAGAACAAAGAATGAACTTAAGCTTGTTGCTCAACAACTGGGAATTGCAGTTCACTCTCATCATTCTAAAGATCAAATTGTTGGCATGATTAATAAAAGCTTGTTTAATGTAACTCCTCCAAATGAGCAAACGCAGATTGAATTAGCTAAGTTACAGCTAGCTCTGCAGGAGGCTAAGGCTAAGGAGGCGGAGTCTCGTGTTAAGGAAGCAAATGCTCGTATTGAAGAGGCACAGGTACAGGCTCAGGCACAAATTGAACTTGCCAGGATTCAGGTAGACCATGAGTATCGCATGAAACAAGGTGGAACTGGATCATCTAGCTCTGATGATTTTGATGTGGCTAAAAATGTTAAACTTGTCCCTCCTTTTAATGAATCTGATTTAACAAAATATTTTCAGTTATTTGAGAGGGTAGCTACAGGTTTTAATTGGCCCAAAAAGTATTGGCCAGTACTCCTTCAAACTGTTCTCACCGGTAAAGCTCAAGTAACTTATGCATCTTTGCCTCAGGATCAGTCTGATAATTATGATGTAGTTAAGAGCTTGATTCTTAAGGCCTATGAGCTTGTTCCTGAAGCCTATAGACTAAAATTTAGGACAACTTACAAGCAAGATAAGCAATCCCATGTTGAGTATGCAAAAATCAAAGAAGATTTGTTGGAGCAGTGGTTAAATTCTAAGAATGTGGATTCTGATTTTGACAAATTTAAGCAGATGATTTTGCTGGAGGACTTCAAAAGGTGTATTTATAAAGATGTAAGCCTATATCTTGATGAGAAAAGAATAGATAATTTGTCTGATGCTGCAGTTTTAGCTGATGAGTATCTTCTCACTCACAAGAGATATTCTAGAGAAAAAGGGAAAGCTGAGAGTAAGTACGTTGCCTCTACTCAGAGTACAGGTAACAGGAAAGAGAATAAAGATGATGTTTCTCAGGAAGTAAATACCAGCTTCACCTCTAGATTTCAGAAAAGTAAATGTACTTATTGTAGTAAGCTTGGTCATACTACGGAGAGATGTTTCAGGAGACAGCGTGATGTGAACAAAAAGGAGTCTTTAAATATTCAGTCAATTGGTCTAGTGTCCACTCTTGAGAGTTCCCAGAATTCTTTAACTGAGTTAACTGAACCTGCTTTGAGGGGTAACTTAAATTCTCATGATGGAGCTCCTCTTTTGAGCAGTAACGTGGGTGACACTCTCAAGAGTTCATGTGCTAATTTCCTGTCTGATGGTTTTGTCAGTCCTCTGGACAGTAATGACAGGAAATCAGTTCAAATATATCGTGATATAGGTGCTTGCCAATCCCTTATGCTGACCAGTGTTCTAGGCTCTAATGTTAATTCCTCTGATGAAACTGTAATCTTACAAGGTGTAGGGAATAATTACTTCTCTGTTCCTCTGTGCAGAGTGAATTTAGAGTCTGGTTTTGTTAATGGTTCTGTTATAGTTGGGTTGGTTGAGACACTCCCAATGTCAGGTGTAACTTTCTTACTTGGAAATGATATTGGTGGAAGTCAAGTGTGTCCAGCTCCTCAGTTGTCTAGTGAGCCAGTGGCTGTGTCCCGGGATTGTTATGTCCCTGATGTGTTCCCTGCATGTGCTGTCACTAGGGCTAAGTCTAAAGTTACTGGTGATTTAGAGGATAATGATGATGATGATGTTATCCTAGCTGACACTTTTCTTGCTAATTTGGACCACTCACCAGATGAGGCAGTACCCCGTAGTGTTGATAATTTGTCTCGTCAAGAGTTGGTTGAGTTGCAGGTTGCTGACCCTGAGTTGAAAGGTCTAGCTAACTCTGCTTACAGTGAAGAAGAGTCAGCCGGTGCTTCTACTTGTTATTATGTAAAGTCAGGAGTACTTATGAGGAAGTGGAGACCCCCAACAGCATCAGCCGACTGTGAATGGGAGGTTGTACATCAAGTTGTCATCCCTCGTGTTTGTAGGCAGGATATCATTCGAGTGGCTCATGATTCCAGTTTGGCAGGACACCTTGGAGTGAGGAAGACTGTGGCACGCATTTTGAAACAATTCTACTGGCCAGGTATCTTCAGGGATGTTTCCTGGTATTGTAAGTCTTGTCACACCTGTCAAGTTGTGGGGAAGTGTAATCAGACCGAAAAGGTTGCACATCTAGTTCCCATTCCTCCTTTTGAGGCGCCTTTCACCCGTGTGTTGGTGGATATTGTGGGCCCTCTTCCTAAGACTTCTTCAGGATTTTCTTATGTGTTGACCATGATTGATATGGCTACTCGTTATCCTGAAGCCATTCCACTTAGAAATATCTCAGCAAAGAACGTGGTTAAGGAAATGCTAGGGTTCTTCACAAAGTTTGGTCTGCCCAAGGAGGTACAGTCAGACCGAGGAAGTAATTTCATGTCAAATGTTTTCAAGCAGTCTTTGAAAGAGTTGGGCATCTCCCAGATCACGTCTTCAGCTTACCATCCCCAGACCCAAGGAGCGTTGGTGAGATACCATCAAACACTCAAATCGATGCTCAAGAAATACTGTTTGGAACATCAGAAAGACTGGGATAAAGGTCTTCCATTCGTTGTGTTTGCTGCAAGAGAATCTCCAAATGAATCACTGGGCTTCTCACCTTTTGAACTACTGTTTGGCCATGAAGTAAGAGGACCCCTTAAGCTACTCAAGGAATGCTGGCTGTCGGAGGAAGATGACGTCAACCTGCTGGAGTATGTGATGAAGTTCAAAGAACGGCTGTCCACTGCTTTACAGCTGGCGAGAGAGAATTTAGGAGCTGCTCAGGAGAAGATGAAGACTTGGTATGACAAGAAGTCCAGGTTACGCCACTTTCAGCCAGGAGATCAGGTTTTGATTCTGCTACCAGTTCATGGGCAACCTCTTCAAGCCAAGTTTAGTGGCCCTTATTCCGTGGAGAAGAAACTCAGTGATGTCAACTATGTCATCACCACACCAGATCGTAGAAAGAACAAGCAACTTTGTCACATTAACATGCTAAAGTTATATCACAGGCGGGACGAAAATAATCCAGTCTGCACTGTAGCTGTTTCACCCGAGTCTGCAAGTGAAGCTCTCCCATGCAGTATGAGCCTGAGTGATAGTTTGGGGAAGAATCCTGATATCATGAATGATCTCCAGACTAAGCTTTCTCACCTACCGCCCGAGGAAAGGCAGGAGTTTTCGGCATTACTGCAGGAGTACCCGCAAGTGTTCCGTGCCACTCCAGGAAGAACCACTGTGTTGATGCATGATGTCGATGTTGGAGACGCAAAGCCAATTAAATTGCCTCCTTACCGTGTGAACCCAGTGAAAGTTCCTCTCATCCAGAAGGAGCTTGGCTACCTGTTGGACCACAAGATGATTGAGCCCTGTCAGAGCGAGTGGAGTTCTCCTGTCACTCTAGTCCCTAAGCCAGGTGGGTCACAGAGGCTTTGCATCGACTACAGACGTGTTAATCAGATAACCAAAACAGACACTTACCCTCTCCCTCGTGTGGAAGATTGCATAGACAAGATCGGAAAGGCTAGGTACATAAGTAAGTTTGATTTGTTAAAGGGATACTGGCAAGTACCTATGACTGAACGTGCTAGGGAGATCTCATGTTTTGTAACATTAGGAAAGACATTTGCATGTTCTGTAATGCCATGTACAGATTGTTTTAGAGTAATAAGAAATTTCCTTTGTAAATTTCTTTTTCTTTGTGGGGAGGTGTTACATAGCCTATGATTTCATTATCCTTTGTGTAATTTTAACGCACAGTTGCTGCATGTTTGATCACGAGCGTGTTCTGCCTCAGTCCCCCCCTTCTACCGTTATAGTAGAGTAAGTCGTTCTCTCTGTTGTCCAGAGCGGGATTGTGAACTCTATGTCCCCATGGCTTTCATTTGCGCGTCCTCTTACAAGTTGTATCAGGCTCTGCCGGCCCCTATATAATGAGCTCAGTCTCTGCATCATTGCCACTTAGATCTGCTCCTCATTTTGTTCACATCTCTGTCCTCCCCTGTACAGATATTATTATTGTGAGTGCTCAAGAAATCTCCAACCATCTAGCAGCTGTGTGTAATTTGAGTATAACTGTTGTTGCATTTTTTCTTGTACTGTATAGCATAAGTTTAATTAGTAGGCCTAGTGAAGTTTTTGTAATTCGTGTGGGGTTCTTTATGTCAATCATTTTTGATAATAGTTTGTATCTGTAATCATTTATCTGGCATTCACTGAGTATTATCTGGTATCTCATTTTATCAGGGCTGACTTAGATAAATTTACTCTTGCTAATTTCGTGTTAATAGAGGCTATTGCAGTTAACCATATATTTAACCTGTTTATTTGCCATTACATTATCCTTATGAGTTCTGAATGTTTTGTTGTTAGTTTGAGCATTAAACTTTAACTTGTAATTTTACCTAACTCTTTTGTTTTGAACCTGGAACTTTACGGGACAGTAGTGACTCTTCGTATTCTCACTTAAAGTGTACATTATCTTTCTCTGTTCCGTAACAATATATATATATATATATATATATATATATATATATATATATATATATATATATATATATAAGAACTGAATATATTGAGAGGAAGAAGCACATAACGAGACTAGTGAAGAGGAAAAGGAAGGAAGTAAATGATGATCTTGGAAGAAAATTTAATGCAATTACTCCCAGAATGGGAAGTTTTCTGGAAAGAGGTGCGGAAATGTAGAAGTGACAATGGAAAGAAATGTGAAAGTGTGAAGGACGTCAGTGGTAGATTATTAACCCATGGGGATGAAGTAAGGACCAGATGGAAAGAATATTTTGAATGTGATGAATGGGAATGAAGAGAGCAAAGCGATTGTTATTATGGCTGATTCTTGGGGTAGAAGGAATGCAGTGCCAGGAAACACGACACTCGCAGAGGTGAAGAACGCTGTAAGGAGGCTGAAAAATGGGAAAGAAGCTGGGATTGATGAGGTGCATGCAGAGATGATTGATTGTAGTGGAGAGAGCGAAATGAAGTGCTTGTTGGAGATATGTAAGAAGGCATGGATGAGTGAAACTGTGCCAGTTGAGTAGGAAAAGAGTGATTGTACCCCTGAACAATAATGAAGGTGAGCGAAGCGAGTGCAAGAGTTATCGTGGCATACGGATCTTGACTGTGGTAGGGAAGGTATATGGAAGAATTATTACAAAGAACGTGTGAGAAATATCAGGAGTCCTAGTGAATGACGAACAGAGTGGCTTTAATAGGAGCAGAGGATGTGTGGATCAAATATTTGTAGTGAGACAGATAGTGGAGACGGCTTGAGAGAAGGACTATAAGGTGTTTATGGCATTTATTTGTTTGGAAAAAGCATACGACAAAGTAGACAGAAAAGGATTGTGGAAGGTTTTGCACATGTACGGTGTAGGTGGTAAGCTGGAAGGTGCTGTGAAGAGTTTTTATGATGGCACTGAGGCATGTGAAAGGGCTCATGGCCTTTGGTTCCTTCTTCCTCGTATAAAAAAAAATGGGCATCTAAGCAAATGGTTCACGATCAGTGTGGGCGTGCGACAAGGTTGTGTGATGCCCTCATGGTTGCTTAGTATGTATATATGGATAGGATGATGAGAGAAGTACAAATACGAGTAATGGAGAGAGGGATGGAGATATTAATGAATGGTGATGGATGGATTATTTCAGATTTGTTGTATGCTGATGAAGCAATACTACTTGTAAATATCGGACAATAGCTTGGTAGACAAGTCCAGAGTTTTGTAGATGTCTGTGACCGTCGTGCCTTGAGAGTAAATGTAGGAAGGAGTAAAGTGATGGTTACTGAGAGAGAAAGTGACGCCTAATGTGATGTTAGAGTGAATGGAGAGAGACTGGAATTGGTGAGAGAATTCAGATACCAGGGTACAGTGACAGAAAAGAGAGGAAAATGTGCAAAAGAATGGAAAGTAGAGTGACACAGAGAAGAAAAGTAGCTAGTGCTAAGAAGGCCTTGATATGAAAGAGGCTTGAGTGTTGCAGCTGCGTGAGGCTTGCATGATGGAATGTTAGTGCCTGCTTTGACATATGAATGTGAGACTATGGTGTGGCATGAAAATGAAAAGTGAAGAGTGAGAGCAGTGGAGATGCGACTGATGAGGAATGTATGTGGAGTACAGTGAGTGAATAGGATCCGGAATAACGTGATTCGTGAAAGATGTTGAGTGAAGATGTCTGTGGACACCAGAATCGAAGAGAATGTACTGAGATAGTATGGTCATGTGGAGAGAATGGATGACAAGAGAGTGGTGAAAAGGGTATATCTGAGCGATTTTGAAGGAGGAAGGAGTCGAGGTAGGCCAAGAAGGTGGAGATATATGGTGGATGAGTGTGTGAGGAAGACATGTATGGAAGTTGGTGAGGCTAGGGGACTGGCATATATATATATATATATATATATATATATATATATATATATATATATATATATATATATATATAAACAATAGGTATGCGGCAGTGTCTGGTGTTCAGATGTCTGCTGTGCTCCAGTTGTCCAGCTTCTTTCGTATGGTGTGTCAGTGTTTATTCATGCTACCTCCAAACAATTATTTTTATAATCTTGGGAAGGATATGTTGTATTGAAGGAGGTAACCTCTTCATTCAGATAATTTTCATGAAATTCACACTTTCCCACTTGACTATTTTATTCATCTTGGGTGAGCTTTCAAACCAACAGGGATAGATATCACCTTCATCATTCTTATTGATACTATTGTTCAGCCTTTTAGGGGCGGCCAGAGATTGGGGAAAACATTCTTGCGCATTTGCTTACGCGCTTTTTTAACAGTCGAGAATAGTAAGATCCTCTTTAAAAAATGATAAAAAATTTTCACTTTTTGTCGTCTGAGGCCTAACTTCAATATTGCCTTCTTCTTTTTACTGTTGTGTGCTTGCATGAATTGAATCCCTATAACTCCTTCAATGTTATGCTCCTCGTAATGTTAATCAAACATCAGTTTATGGGTATCAAACGAATACCCAGTTTTTGTTCAACATTTCATTTAAACCTGTGCGGGCGAGACCTTTGGTATTCACCTGTGAGAGTCGGGGATTAATTTCTTGCAACTGTCGCTCACACTTAGGTTTTTATTGTTTTTCGCAGCTGTTCCTTCCTGCCTCTGATCCTCACTATCTCGCCTCTGCCCCTGAAAGACAAATGCAATTTATTTCTGCGTTTATATTATTCCTCACAACTCTGACCGTCACGAGGCTGGGCACGATGAAAAAATATCAACCCACCTACGCCATATTTTCCAGATCAAGTTTACAAAAACATTCACCAGCTTTGTACATAACTCTATAATGAGGGAGACTCATATACATGCTTAACACAACCCCTGCCTCCCTCTCTTTATATACCTGTCTGACTCAGCCATTACCTCGTTCTTTTCATATGAATGCCTGACTCCACTCTGCCTTGTCCTTTTCATGTTCCTGCCTTGCCAAACCCTTGGACCACTCTTCATGTGTCTGCCTTACTCTTCATATACCGCATCACTTCATATACTTGTCTCACTTTTCATATCCCTTCATATAACTTTTTCAGTACACTTGCTTCAGTCTTCATATACTGCATCACTCCTCATAAACTTGCCTTACTTTTCATATACCTGTCTCACTTTTGATACACATGTTTCACTCTTCACATACCTTCCCAACATTTGATTTACAGTACCTGCCTCTCTCTTTCAATACCTGTAGCTCATAAAATACCTGCATCACTCTTCATAATTCTCGTCTCTTCTCATTATATACCTGCTGCACCCTTCATACACCTGCCTAACCTCCCTTCTCTTTGCTTTCCCTTCTTTCCATACTGTTTTTTTAACACACTCCCCTCCCTCTTTCTCATTTCCTCTCTACCTGTCAACATTCCCCTCCCTATTTCTCTTTGCCCCACTATCCTACTCACTCCTTTTATTTCCTCTTCTCACCAGGCCTCACCAGCGTCCAATACATCCCACATTTCCTCTCTTCTTCCCATTACACTTCAGCGCATCCCCACCCTTTCCTCTTATCCCCAGCCTCATCAGACTCCAATACATCCCTTTATTTCTCTTCTTCCCACTACCCTTCAACATACACCTCCTCCTGTCTCTTTTCACCACAAACATTTCTTTTCGACTTCCTCCCAACCACTCTCCAACTCATTCCCTTCCCAGTCCTTGCTCCCCTTGCCATCCAACACAATCCCCCCCTCCTTTGCCCCTGCCCAAACGCATCGTTCCCCTTCCTTTCCTTGCATCTCATCCCTCCCCAGCTTCCTTCAACAAACTCCTTTCCCTACCTCTTCCCATCATACTGCAATGTCCTCTCCAACACCCTCATCTCCAACACCCTGCCACACTCGAGCACAATCGTCCTCCACCCAAGCACAGCTGACGGCCGAGCTGTAACTGTGATTAATGTGCAACAATTCACCTGAAGACAAGCACAACAAAAACTCCTCTTGTCAGTTTGGGGGCGTGTGACGAAAATTGTGGCAAGGGAATATACTAATATATATTTTCAAGAACCTGATGTAAAGAACTATGCGGTGATATTTGTTTTGGGTCAAGTGCCCTGGGAGATGCAGCCCACTGAATTATTCATGACCCACTTCTCTTGAAAGTTGACGGATATGTAGCTGGATGCTGTGTCATTTGTTTATTCGAGTGTTATTCTTCAGGTCTTTCTTATACTGAATTTTATGTGATCAGTTATCCGACACAAACACAGTCAGGCGCAAAACTGCACGCAGTATGTCACTTCTGCTTCTCATTTTCATTTGATGCCTAATATTTCAAAGCAGTGAGAGCCTTGGTGCTATTATTATTATTGTGTTTTTTTTATTATTACTACTGCTGTTATTGTTATTATTATTATTATTATTATTGTTGTTGTTGTTTTTATTACTACTACTGCTGTTATTATTAGTATTATTGTTATTATTATTATTATTATTATTATTATAAGAGAGAAATGGAGGAGCAGCTAGGTAAATATGATCTGGAATAGATGGGGGACGTGGAAGTGTGTGCAATATATTCTATCTATCTGTCTATCTATAGGCTGACGCCCTAATCCCGCAAAGGGTGGCCGCAGACAAAATGCTTCCAAGTCGCTCTGTCACCCACCATATGACTACCCTCTCCCCAGCTCACTCTCCCCTCCCTCATATACCTCTCAGCTCCATCCCTCCACCTTATCCTCGGTCTTCCCCTCCCTCTCCCTCCCTCCACTTCACCTACATACACCCTCTTAGTCAGACTTTCATTCTTCATTTTCTCCACATGTCCAAACCACATCAGTGTATTTTTCCTAATTTTCTCAACCACATCCACATCCACCCCACAACGTTCTTCCACTTCTTCATTCGTCAACCTGTCCCTCCACGTCACTCCGCATGCTCCTCTCATGTAACTCATTTCCACTACTCTCATTCTTGACTTGCTCCCCTCTAGCAAGGTCCATGCCTCGCTTCCATACAACAGGGTAGGGATCACAGTACCATCACGCAGTGACTCTTAACTTCCATACTCACCTCCCTATTTCTCATCAGCGCTTTCAGTGAACCAACAACCTTCCTTCCCTGCTGTACCCTTTCAAGCACTTCATCCCCCAAACTTCTATCCTTACTGATCACGCTACCCGAGTACTTGAATGAACTCACATTCTCCACACCCTCACCATCCAACCTCACTGTGCATTCTGTGAGTTCATTCCTCTCAAGCACAGTAACTTTACTCTTGTTTACAATAACTTTCAGATTCCTCTTCTTACACTGTCCCAATTTCCTTCACCAAACCTTGCAACTCCCATTCATCTTCACTCAACAATACAGTATCATCAGCAAACAGCAACACCGGAATCTTCCACATCTCACCCTCATTCATTAGAGCCACCCCCCACATCCACTGCCCTACCTTGCACCTCCTTTACAACCCCATCCATGTATATATTAAACAGCCACGGAGACATCACACATACCTGTTTCAGTCCCACATTTAGATCAAAGAACTCAGTCAGCTCACCATCCACTCGCACCGTAGCCCTAGCTCCTTCATACATACTCTTCACAGCACTCAACAATTTCCCCTCCACTCTATATATTTTTAATACCTTCCACATACCTTGCCTCTCTATTCTGTCATAAGCTTTCTCCAAGTCCATGAAGGCAGCATACTCTTTCTTTCCCTTCCCTAGATACTTCTCCACTAAACATCTTAGAACAAATATCTGATCTACACTCCCTTTTCCCTTCCTAAATCCCCCTTGTTCTTCTCCAACTAGTTCCTTTGTTATATGTCTAACCCTATCAATGAGTATTCTACCATATATTTTTCCAGTCACACTAAGAAGGCAAATACCCCTATGGTTACCACATACTTCTCTCTTCCCTTTTCCTTTGTATCGCTAAATCGCTTCCTGTATACCAGGAAAACACTTACTGCACTGGGCGGTATCTATATACCCTAACTTTCTTGTACCTTGCGTGTCAGATAAGCGACGAAGGGGGTTAGTGGGGCGTTAGTGTCCCGCCCTGTAAAATAACACGCTAACACTCTAGACAGAGAGAGAGAGAGAGAGAGAGAGAGAGAGATTGACCCTGACGAACCACCAGTTGACGACTAATGACTAGAGGAGGGATAATTTGAGGATGGCAACAGGGAATGTTATTACATGCACTCATAATAAAAGGACACACCACCAAAACCCGCTGCAGTGGTGCACTACGGCTTGTATGGCAACAATTGCTAAAACTGAAATTATAAGAAGTAATGCAACATATAAGAGGGAATTTCACCTCCTTTCACTACTAAATGTCTCACTTAAACTGATTTGTTATATAATGACGTAGCCAAAGTAAAATATTCAGGACACCAGAGTACAGAAGAGATAAATCTTGTATGTTCTCTATGTAATACACGTACCTCAAACCATGTATTCCCCTGTTCTTTCAGTTTCACTTTGCCGTATATTTTAGCAACTCTTACCTATTTTCTTAGGATACTTTTCCCTTTACTCAAAGCCACTTTAGTTTGTAGCATATGCTTCATCATATTCTCTTAGTGTTCCCTTCGTTTCTTTCCCACGCCATCCGTCCTTCTGGATCTCGTACTCAGTGTATTATCTTAGCTCTGTCCTCTTTTTTTTTTTTTCTCTGCCACCATACCAGCAAATCTTGACCAAAATGCTTCATTTCCCAAAAACCGATTTTTTGTTTACTTTTTATTTCAGCGACATCTTCCCTTTGTCAGCTATCGTCTCAACCTCTTAGCTTTCCTCCCATCTTCCTCTTTTCATTTGATGTGCTACCTTTAGCAGAACTCAGCCAACCCCTCAGGTCCCCCCCCCACCCTTCCTATGTCTCTGTTAATCAATCTCTCTCTCTCTCTCTCTCTCTCTCTCTCTCTCTCTCTCTCTCTCTCTTCCAATCATTTGACAGATCACCCCAGCCTCTTAGGTCTCCTCTTCCCCTTTTTTCAGCGCCATTATTTTTTTCCCTTCCCCACCCCCTTTACTGACTCTATACACCCACACTGGTGTCTGCCGCCTCAATTTACAGATATTTTATGAATGGAGGACGCCAGTAATCTGGTGTTTGGATTATTATGTTTTTATTCATTTATTTTTCGTCCCTCTGTTCTGTTATTTAAAAAAAAAAAAAAAAAAAGCTCTCTCCCACTGCCTTATTGTCTTTTCTCCTCCTTCCCACAAATTCGCTACCTGAGCCTCCCCATCACTGCTCCCTTTCTCTCTCCCTCGTCCATATCCCTCGCTTTTTTCTCATCAGTACTTGATTTCTTTCCTTGTTATCCTTTTATCTTCCACTGACACTGTCCATCATTCACTATCTTCACCCTTTCTCGTCCCACTTCTCTTTTACCTCAACATTTTGGAAGGTGGTTGTGGTGGAGTAGATACAGCAGGCGGCTGCTGTCCGCAAGGACCAGAGGCTGATCTTAAGCTGGGGCGGGGAACTGATTATATACTTCACTTTCCGCTCTTGACGTCACCTGGCTTCAGGCTCGTTTCTTTCATTGATTATATTTTCCCCATTTATTCTTCTTATGAGCTCTCTGACTGTTTTCTGTCCCTCTTTCTCCCACTTTTACTTTCTCGCCTGTTCCCTTTTGGAGCGGCGGTGTATTTATAATTTTTATTTATTTATTTACTTATTTACTTGATTGCAAAGTTTTATATGCGGGTGTAGGGGATGGGGGATATTTCATTATCCTCATATAACTTTTACTGAATTAGGATCACTGCTGACTAACTATAACATCTGCAGTTTAGTGAGCCTCTTCAAGAGCCAATATAATGGCATGGAGAGACCAAGAATAAGATAAAAATAACGTCCTTGGGCTGACGGTCTTGGGTTATTTTTGCACTCTTTCTTTTCAGGTTTTCTGCTTAAAAACTCTGTGTCTGTTTCACAATACTACCTTCGTACGCACTGTTCCTGCTACTCCCTCAAGCTTTCTCTTTCAGTACAAAGAACTCCCGATATTTTTTCTACAGTCATTTCTCTGTTCATCGTCTCCTTACTGTCAGACCAATTTTTCTCCTTGATACTACTTTCTTTGTTACTCTCACTTTCCATCTCATTCGGGACAGGTAAATCTCCCAGTATCCCATTTAATAACATTGTTATGGGTACTCATATCATTCCTTTCTCTTTTACATTATTTTTCCATATTCTCCTTCCATCCCTTTTAAAGCAGAAAACTATTCATATGAATTCCTAACCACGTCTGCCACTGTTATTCAGTTATCTATATATCTTTCGCTTCAGTCCTCGAGGATCACTCCTTTCTGTATTGCTTATTTTCCACGTTGTTTTTGAAGTAGAATATTCTCCCTTTATCCCCAGCCAACTTTTCTTATGTATATTCCAGTATTTTGCCCTCTGGATATCTATTTCCTTTCGCAGACCATTCCTTTTTCGAATGTCTTCCTTTCCTATTTCTCACTCATTCTCATCCATTACAGCAGATCACCTCTGTGTTTTTATTGCTACTGTTATTGTTGCCAGACCTCCCACATGCCGATCTAAGAACGCAGTAGTCTCCGAGTCACTTACTGTAACAGGGGAGCCCAGTGCCCGTCAGCCAGGCCCAGCACCGGCACCATCAATGCAGTTTACACGTGAGAATCGTGTTTACAGCCCCGAGATATATAAAATATATGACTAAAATATTGTATACATGCCACAAGACCTATGGCTAGAAGGACAAGTAAATGGAGGGAAACAAATGCGTAAAATTGTTCAGCCTGTAGATATCTAGCATTCCATACAACCCAGACATCTGTGTGTGTGTGTGTGTGTGTGAGAGAGAGAGAGAGAGAGAGAGAGAGAGAGAGAGACTCTAAAACTTAATGGGAAAACAATAACTGTTCCACCCCCTGCCTCTCTTCTTCGCCTAATCCCTCCTAATAAATGTCATTCATTTGTATGAAATATATATTTCTATTTAGCTGAATTGTGCCTGTTGGAGGGTCCGGCCAGTACAGTCTACGCTTTATAAGTAAATCAGTATGTTCCGGTCTCTTATATACCGATTCCTAAGAGTATTCCTGTCTCTTTACAGTAAGTCCCGTTGTCCCCCCCCCCTCTCTCTCTCTCTCTCTCTTTCTCTCTGTTTGCTTTCTTTTCAGAACAGCAAGCTCTCTATGTATTCTTTTCACTTTATCTTCATTTAACTTTTTCATTTTCCTTCTTTGCAGATCATTTCCTATTTTTGTATCTTCGTTTCCCTGTTTTCCCTCATACATTCCCATTCAGTACATCAAACTTATGTATCACTTACAAATACCATTATTGTCGATATACTCCTGCATCCTGAGTTTCTGTTCCATAGTTTTTCTCGCACATCATTTCTTTCTCATGTTTGTTCCTCTCCCAGTTATCCCTTCCTTCACGTTAAACCTTTACCACCCCTGTCACGTAAAGGCATGCGCGTAATTCCTGGCTGTGGCGCATAACTCTCACTCAAGAGCCTTCAGAACAGTCGCGTAGAGATATTTTACTTCTAACTCTCATAGGAAAGTTACTATTCATCATTTTGAAGATGAAGAGTTTTGCTCTGTCATGCATTGTTCAAAAAGACAATATATACAAAATGAAATGTAAAAAAGGGGAGAAGTTAGCTGACATGCTAAAGTTTTACCCTTTCCTTTAATAAAGGGGGGAAAAAAAAAAACTTCAAGAATATTTTTTGCTTCAGTACGTATCAGGATAAGTTTCCTATCCAATAATGCATTATTTGTTGTATTTTCTTCAATAATAACGCAGTATATATACAAGAGAAAAAGGAGCATATGTGTTCAGCGGGAGGTCAAGAGGTGAACACGCTACCTATGAGGAATCTCACACCACACTGAGCCGAGTAAAACAAGTGAGCACACACGCACCAGCAGTGGCAGGCTTAGCTCCGCCCGCTTTTGCCCGTCATCCAACAAAAATGACGACTCCCTAAATATGTCCTTAGAGATTACATCGGATGACGGGCAATGTCGTCATACTGACGTCAGAGGTTGACAAATGCATGACGGCCCAGCCCGTCATCGGTATGTTTATGAGCTACTTTAGTGTCCTTAACCGTTTTGCTTCTTTTGTCTCTTCACTTACTTTCCCCGCAGTTGATTCCTTTCTCCTTCGCCCCCTTAGTTTATTGCAGCTTGCATCTGAAACACCGGCCATGGCAACTCAGGGCACCACCACAGTCCCAGGAGGAGACTACGGAGGGGTATACGGCGCGCGCCACGTCCATGCAGTACAGACATAAGTCCCTCTAGGCCGCACTTCCCTATTCCTTGGAATGCACCCAGTGCAACCACCCCAGTCCAAGTGCACTACCTTTCGGCCGAGATAGCCTTCACCAGGATCAGGGTGGAGCTGAAAAATCAGCTCCAAGCAGCACCCCAGTGATGGTTAGTAGCCACGCAAAACAAGAGACGGCCTGTAGCCACTCCAACGAACAGGAGGCGGCCTGTAGCTGCCCTGACACAAAGGCGACAGTTTCTAGCTGCGCCCTTCTGATGGCCGGTAGCTGCACACAAAAAAAGACAACGGCCTGTAGCTGTGTCCCAAAAGAGGAGAAGGCCTGTAGCTGCTCTGACAGGTGCTGCTCAAACTCCCTGCAGAACCCGTGACGGCCTGTTGCCACACGTGGGGAGAGAACGGTACGCCCCCTCTCCTTCTGCAGTTGCCCCGGAGGGCACGACACCAGTGACGGCCTGTAGCCACGCCAGTATGCAGATGGCCTGTAGCCGCTCTTCGTCTGTGGTTCCATCAGGAAGTCGGGCCCCAGTGACGGCCAGTAGCTGCACTGACAGTGAATGGACGGCCTGTAGCCGTCCTCCGTTTGTTGCCCAAGGGAACTCGGCAACGGCCAGTAGCTGCACCGGGGAGGGATGCCAAAGTCCCTCGCCCCCTGTGACTCTGCAACGTGGGGGTGACCAGCAATAAGCCCTGCCTGACAGAGGGAGAGCAGGCTGCCTTTCTGTCCACCCAGACCAAGGCAACCTCCAGGAGGAGGACTTCCACCCTGAGGACTGGTGGAGAGGCCCGGTGTTATCCCCCGGGTTATTCTCCATCCAGTCGGCCCCCGAGGAGGACCCCCACCTGATGGACTCCTGCTGGGAGCAACTCCGCAGCCCCACCCTGACAGCAGCGCAGCAGGAAGGAGACCACAGCTGACAGGCCTTCGAGGTCGCCCACAGGACTCCAGGGCGAGACCTCTCCCCTCCCCGATGAAGGCGGCACCCTTCCTCCACCAGGTGCCAAAGGGAGCCCCTCTAGAACTTGTTCGGCCTTAGCCCTGAGGGCCAGACCCCAGTCCCCAGCCCCGACAGTGAGGGACGCTTCACCACGCCCAGCCCGAGCCCTCGACGAGAGACGACGCCCCTGCGAGTTGTCCCGTGGCAGCGGGACGAAAGGACTCCTGAAGGGACTCCACCTGTTCCAGGCCGACCACTGTGAGTCCCCAGGTCTTCCCCCTTCCCCTTTGCCCGACCAGTGATTATGACACATAGTTCCCACAGACAGTAAGAGAGGCAGAGACTGTGAAGTGTATGCAAATAGTGAAATCCAGTGCCATGATAAAAGACTCTCGTGACAGTGTATATCCACTTGAGCAGAACGAGAGGCAAAACTCAGTGTCATCGTAATAACTCTGTGACAATGCCTATCCACCGTGCGTAAATCCAGTGACAGTATACATATATATCGTAAATCAAGGAATAGAGTCAGAGTCAGATTAAGGACTCTTGAACTACCCCGCGCACAGCAAAACCTATATTTTACCCTCTTACTGTGAAACGAGCCTCACGTACAAGGACTGTGAAAACTGAATTGCCTCTTTACCCAGACTAAACCCATTGCCTACCTAGTATCCTGCATGATATTCGGGACCCATCTCCCAGCCTGTGTATTAACTTTGTTTAGCATATCGTGTGTATTGTCTTCCCGTTCTGTAGCAGAGAATTTGCTAATATACGTGTAAGGTTGTTGTCCTGTGTTTTTATGCCCTGTTCCTCTCATACTGTGTCTAAGCTCCGGTCTAGAAAGGGGACTCCGTTGCACCCTAGGCATTCTTAGGGAGGGAAGCCGACCTAAAAGCTCCTAGCATAACAGCTTCATTGTTGAGGGTTGATAATTCAGTCTTTATCATCTTTACTACTGGTGTAAATGTTATACCAGTATCATTCCTTCCCTCTCCTTTGTTTCCTTTATCTTAGACCATTAGTTTCTCCTTATCTTCCTTTCCTTCACCTTCCTCCTTTCATGCTCGCTTCAACACATTCTTCTATTCTTCACTATTATTGTTACCTTTCTTTCTCATACTTGTTGTTTCAGTCGCCCGTTTCCGTCCTTGCGATACATTTCTCCTGCATTTTCTTCTTATCATACCGGTAACATCCCTGTCTTTCTTGATATACATATATTCTCGTCTCGTTTACTTCTTTAGTTCAATAACGTGTGCTTTTGTTTTCTTATATATTTCTGTTATTTCCAGATGACATTAATCATTTTCCGAGGGACTTCTCTAAATGCAGTACGAAGTAATTAGATATTTTCATCTTTACCACTCCACTTCGAAAGGGATTTCCCAGGCTAAATACAAACTGAAGTAAGTAGCAAGGGTAAGCCAGTACATACAAACTGAAGTAAGTAGCAAGGGTAAGCCAGTACAATACAAACTGAAGTAAGTAGCAAGGGTAAGCCAGTACAATACAAACTGAAGTAAGTAGCAAGGGTAAGCCAGTACAATACAAACTGAAGTAAGTAGCAAGGGTAAGCCAGTACAATACAAACTGAAGTAAGTAGCAAGGGTAAGCCAGTACAATACAAACTGAAGTAAGTAGCAAGGGTAAGCCAGTACAATACAAACTGAAGTAAGTAGCAAGGGTAAGCCAGTACAATACAAATTGAAGTAAGTAGCAAGGGTAAGCCAGTACAATACAAATTGAAGTAAGTAGCAAGGGTAAGCCAGTACAATACAAACTGAAGTAAGTAGCAAGGGTAAGCCAGTACAGTACAAACTGAAGTAAGTAGCAAGGGTAAGCCAGTACAATACAAACTGAAGTAAGTAGCAAGGGTAAGCCAGTACAATACAAACTGAAGTAAGTAGCAAGGGTAAGCCAGTACAATACAAACTGAAGTAAGTAGCAAGGGTAAGCCAGTACAATACAAACTGAAGTAAGTAGCAAGGGTAAGCCAGTACAATACAAACTGAAGTAAGTAGCAAGGGTAAGCCAGTACAATACAAACTGAAGTAAGTAGCAAGGGTAAGCCAGTACAATACAAACTGAAGTAAGTAGCAAGGGTAAGCCAGTACAATACAAACTGAAGTAAGTAGCAAGGGTAAGCCAGTACAATACAAACTGAAGTAAGTAGCAAGGGTAAGCCAGTACAATACAAACTGAAGTAAGTAGCAAGGGTAAGCCAGTACAATACAAACTGAAGTAAGTAGCAAGGGTAAGCCAGTACAATACAAACTGAAGTAAGTAGCAAGGGTAAGCCAGTACAATACAAACTGAAGTAAGTAGCAAGGGTAAGCCAGTACAATACAAACTGAAGTAAGTAGCAAGGGTAAGCCAGTACAATACAAACTGAAGTAAGTAGCAAGGGTAAGCCAGTACAGTACATCATTTGATTCAAAGGAATATGTGACTTTTATCCTTCTCTCATTAATAGTCATTCTTCCTTCCAGCTGCTTCACATTATCCTTCAATACTCCCAATCTCCCTCCCTTGATTTTATACTGTTATCAAACTTTTCATGTTTATTTTCAAACTTACATTAGTTACCCCTCCATCCACCCAGTTTTACATTCACGCTGTCTATTATTTCATCACCAACACCCTTCCAAACACCAAATCTCATTCCCTTGTTTCGCCGTCACTTCTTCCCTTCCACGTTGTTTTCCATATATTTTCACAACTTTTATCTCACTTTCATATCTTCTTACACAGTAAGTTATTCCTCTATCCATCCTGTTACATTCCGTTTTTATTCTTTTTCATTTTTATCCCTTTCAATGTCTTTCGCAACGTTCTTCTCTTCCCTCTTCGTCCTTCCTCCAGGTGTACTTATATTCCTCCATAAAAAGATATTAAAATCATTGTTCTGTCATTATTCCCAACCTCTCAGTATTTATTAACCCTCTTTTTCTCGTCGATATCTTCGCTCCTTCTCTTTTCGTATTTCTTCCATCTATCCACTTCTGTTTCCTTGCTCCTTCATTATTCCTTTCGGTTTTGATTTCAGTCATTCTCCATTACATCTCATATTTCCTTCTGTCCTGCATTATTCCCTCTTTTCCCGTTTCGTCCCGTCTTACTTCATTTTTATCTCCCCCCCCCCTCTGTATCGTTCTCATATCCTTTCTTGCTCATCTTTCCTCCTAACACGTCATTACATCTCTTTATCGATATTTATTCTCCATTATTTCTGTCCACTTTCTTTCCCGTATGACTTCAGTGCCGCAACGCTCCACAGCAAACAATGCCGCTCGTCTCAGCGTCGCGCAACAAGGGGGAAATATCGCCTGATTTACCTGCGTCCCGTCTCTCTAATTACCCAAATACGCGACCGCCAGGGTTTAAATACATGCCGCGGAGAGCGTATTATGAGCGTCGGTGTATTACGAGGCGTATTATGAGACCATTACGCCGCTTTGGGGGCTTCCACAAACGTCACCTGGCATGAGAAATTTTGACCCGACCTGAGTTTACTGTCGGTATTTAAGCCTCGTGAAACAGGCAAAAATTTTCACAAAGGAAACAATT